>NC_082686.1:109994549-110625174 GCF_949987515.2 Delphinus delphis | reverse complement strand
AGCCTGGAGATCCATTCTTTGAAAAATAGAGTGCCACCATGTAACAAGTACTGTGTTAGTAGCAGGGGTTGGGGCCGCAAAGAAGAGCAAACGAGACACAACGCCTGCCTTCAGGAGCTTGCGGTTTAGCATGGGGAGAAATTGGCACATCAAAAATCACTCCACAGCCAGATTTGGCCCTACCAGCTGTATCAGACAAACTATTATATTATAGCAAATTGTAACAAACTAGAAAATGTGTTACCCTTCTTGTCTCAGCATCCCTATCTGTAAAACAGGTATCACACCTACACTGCAAGGTTGTCTTGAGAATAAAATAATATTCCTATCCTTTCAGAGGAAGGAAAAATGACGTCTTCTGGAGGGTACCAGACAAGGTTTTTGAAGGAGATGGAATCTGCATTAACTTTCAAAGTTAAGAAGGGTTTTGACAGGTAAAGGTGGAAAAGTGCAAAGGTGCCGAGAGAGGATACTGAGGCAGGAGTTTGGATGAATACATTAAACAGCAGAAGCCCTACTACTGGCTGCTTTAAAATTCCTAAATAATGCAGTTTGGGATATAATGTAACTGGCTTGCCAGCTTCTCAAATAGGGTTGGGCCAAAGATTTCGCTTTCTAGGGCTGGGAAGGAAATATGGAGGATAAGACAGACTGACAGGGAAGCAGCAGGCAGTGGTTGGGAAGCAGAAATCCAGAAGCTGGGCCCCTAAGACCTAATCTTCCCAGATCTGAACAACAAAACAAATGCTTACTAACGATGAGATAACTGGAATGTCACTGTCCTGGAAGTCCCAGACAGCTATCGGACCCAGAAGCATCCCCATCAGTATTTACCCAGTACTAGATGACCACCAACAACAGCTGGTGCCAAACCCAAGTCTACAATTGGATAGAACTGGATCATGCAGCTGGATCCTCAGATCTCTAGGCTAGCTGTGTAGACACTCTCATCATTTTATTAACTCCACAATAATGTAACCACATGGTTTACAAAATGGGGTTCTCAAAATGTGGACCACCAGCAGCACCCAGGAAGTTGCTGGAAATGCAAATTATCAGGCTCTACCCTAGACCCACTGAATCAGAAACTCTGGGGACGGGGCTCAGCAATCAGTGCTTCAACAAGCCCTCCAGGACACACACGAAAGTTTGAGAAGCACTGCTTTGCATGGGTGAATTTCTGGACCCCTTTATTATGCTATGGCAGGGTTTTACTCTTCAACTATTGCCTTGGACAAATCATTTACATATTTGAAGAACCAATAATGGGGAAAGAGGGATTTGGATCAGAAAGACCCATTTCAACTGTAACAGTTCATCAGTTCACCAGTGGGGAAAACGTTTACAGTTCATTAGTTCAACCAGGTTGTTGGTGTTGGTGATCGTGGCTCTTGATGAGAGCATTAGCACAGTGTCTGAATTCTAATGGCTAATTTAGAAATACCACCCATTTCCATTATTCAGCTTTTTAGGCTGGTATTATTAATGTTCTACGAGTAACTCTTGTATGGAGGGGTGTATTAAAACATGGGCTTTGTGGTAGGAAAACCAATGAAATGATTGCAATGTATTGTCTCTGCTGTGGTTACATACCATCCGTAAGAACTAGACCTTTCACTGAATTAAAATTCTAAACACAGGGAGGCAGAATTGATTTAAATGATTATATCCTAGAACAACTACTTTCAAATAAAACTCTCATTTAGAATGTAAAAAACTTTACAATGACAGCTAATACTTAAAGGTAAATCAAATATGTAAGCGATTTGGTTGCAAATCACCCCAAATCAGAAGTCTAAAATTCAGAGGTCTAATGCCCTGCATGGCATCCCTGTCCTCAGCCCCCAGCTATGAGTCCATCTGACTAATCAGCTGCTGTTGATCTCATCTATCCAGTGTTGGGTGTTTGGCCATCCCCAAGCCCCTAGGGCGGGATCCCTCCTTCAGCAGTGCAGAGAATAGGAAGCAATTAAAACAAGTTTTGTAAACTCTTCACACATAATTCATCAGTTGCTGCTGGGCCAGATATCATTCACTGATATTCAGGACAAACTCCACCCTTCTGAGCATTCCCTTGTACCTCAGGGGCATGAAGCCTGGAAACTACATTTCTCAGAGGCCCTTGCCATCTGGTTTCCCATTAGATTCCCACCAATAAGAGGCAATTGCAGGCTTCCCTGGTGGCACAGTGGTGAAGAATCCGCCTGCCAATGCAGGGGACACGGGTTCGAGCCCTGGTCCGGGAAGATTCCACATGCCACAGAGCAACTAAGCTCGTGCGCCACAACTACTGAGCCTGCGCTCTAAAGCCTGCGAGCCACAACTACTGAGCCTGCATGCCACAACTACTGAAGCCCGTGTGCCTAGAACCTGTGCTCCACAACAAGAGAAGCCACCGCAATGAGAAGCCCGTGCACCACAATGAAGAGTAGCCTCCGCTCACTGCAACTAGAGAAAGCCCGTGTGCAGCAATGAAGACCCAACGCGGCCAAAAATAAATAAATAAAAATAAATAAATCTATTAAAAAAAAAAAAAGAGGCACTTGCATGACATTTGAAAGGTAACGAGAAGCTGTTACTCCCCAGCAGCAGCTGTGGGAGCCAGAGATGGAAGGCACTGCCAGAGGCTTCTGAGTGTCCACCAGAGAACCATCTATTTGGGTACTACAGGCAGTTAGGGCTTTTAGTGGTTACTCCCCTATGACTCTTTCATGTCCAGTTTCCTGATATTTGCTGTAGCAGATGCCTCTGCACCCGGGGTCATATCCTCTTGCCTTCACCTCTGATTTCAGCCATGGTTGCATAGTTCCACACAAGTTTCAACTCACTTCATGCTGGCAGCATCCCAACTCAAGTGCAGGATACACATCTCCAGGGTTCCTCCAACACTTCAGATGTCATGGGAGCTAGCTGGCTCACATACACATGGGCAGCTCATAAATACAGGAAGTTAATATCTCTGGGGGCAATTCTTGGGAGCCAGTGGATAAATGCTCCCACCTTTGGGCAGACAATTCTGGAAGGTACTCTGTTTCTCAGTAGGTTCTGAAAGAATCAGGCTCCTACCTATCATAATGCAACCTCTACAACAGCAGTCCCCAACCTTTTTGGCACCAGTTTTATGGAAGATAATTTTTCCACAGAATTGGGGGGGTTGGAAATGGTCAGGCAGTAATGCCAGTGATGGGGAGCGGCAGATGAAGCTTCGCTCGCTCACCCGCCACTCACCTCCTGTTGTGCGGCCTGGTTCCTAACAGGTCACGGACCCTTACCGGTCTGCAGCCCAGGGGTTGGGGATCCCTGCCCTAAAATGCACCCCTACATTGGCTATTCCTCTTTCCCTTACTCTCCCACTGCTGATCCTTGGGCTCACCTCCCAAGTAAACTATCTGCTCATAGTCCTTGCCTCAGGCTTTGCTTTGGGAGGACTCCAAGCTAAGACAGCGGTCTTCCTGACCTTCACTCCTCCAGCCCTCCAAGGACTGTATAGCTTCTAATTCCCTGTATTAAAACGTTTCCTAGCCCTCATACCTAGATTGGCTTCTGTTTTCATGACATAACTATAATTAATATAGTTACAGAATATTCTATCATGTCTGATCATTTTATTTATCCATTAACCTGCAAATGGATATTAAGTGTGCCTCTGTTATTTTACTTTTGTTATCTTCAGTACATTGATTGCTATGGACAACATTACTAGTTGTTCACAAACAGCCATTCTGCCAATTTTCCTTACTAAGAAAACCCAATAAGGGTTAACCTGACAATGTACCAAACCTAAACCTTAATTTCCCAGCCTTCCTTACAGCTAGGGGAGACACAGTTCTGGCTAATGAAAAATAAACAGAAGTCCACCTGAGATTTCTAGGAAAGTTTTATCTGTCCTCCTGTCCTTTTCTCTTCTCACCTGGAACAATGACATGACTTGCCATCCAACAACCACAAGTGACAGTGAGGGCAAAAGCCATTGAAGAAGCCTGGGATGCCAATTGTATTGAAACCAAGCAGGCCCTGTGGGGCTCCCGGGCATGGAGGTCCTTTTGTCCCCCATTTATTGTAGGCAAGACTCCAGCCTCCATGACTTTCCCTGAGTTCCAAGGGGCAGATTCAAACAGTTGCTAATCAAGGGAGGAGCAGCCAAGAAACCACCTGAGGCAAGATTAAAGGGACCAGAGAAGCTCATCAAGATTAGGAGATGAGATGAGTGCAAACCCTGCTCACACCCTAATCTTGTCAGAGACCCCATCTCTGAACCATTGTTATAAAATCTGCATCAAATCCTCCTGGGTTGGGACACATAGTTGTTTTTTTATTTGAGGTAGGAGCCTGCTGTGTCCCCCTTTTCCTGGCAAAGCAATAAAGCTATCCTTTTCTACTTCACCCAAACCTTTATCTCCGAGATTTGATTCGGCACTGGTGTACAGAGAAGCTGAGCTTTTGGCATCAGTATCATGGAGGTGCCTCAGCAGCTCTGAGTGTTGGTCTCCTCACTTCTGGTTATGTGAGAAAGATAAATGTCTATTTTGTTAAGCCGCTGTAATGGTTTCTCTGACACTGCTGAGTACAGTTCCACACCTGGTACACTGCATTCATATTTTTATGAATTATTTCCTTTAACTAGACAACCAGAAGGAAGTTGCCAGGTCAAAAGGGGTATTAAACATACATAAATTTATTATGCAGGTTGCTATTTTACAAAAGGAATACATCAATCTACATGGCTACCCTTATAATTTAATTTGTAGCTATATATTCTGAAAAGGTACAATGTTTTGCAATTACCTTGCTAATTTGTTTCCACTTTGATTAGCAGTCTAATACACTACTAGTAGGTTTCAAGCTCATAGGCTACATGGTGAGAAAATGCTCTGTGGGAGCCCTACTCGAAACACCTCTAAGAATTTTGTCCATTCAAAAAAGTAGCACATACAATGCTATCTCTACAGTGATTTCATCACAGGCTGACTATTAAGACAGCCAGTGTGACCTCCTTCAAAAAGAATTCTCCCACTGCTCCAGAGTAACTACAGTGGTCAAGGAAGACACAGAGATGAGAAGAGGCAAAACAATGAGAAGATGACAAGTGTGGCCATGGGAAGAGATCTGCTTCCATCTGCCAAAGGTAGAGGGAAAGGTGGAAATGTCCCTGCATCACTCCAATTGAAAAGAGAACTGTTAGATAAGAGACAAAGGTGGGGATTTCTAACTGATAGCTCCAGAGATACTGTGGCTCAAAAGAAGTACTAGTGTGAAAAGAGAAATTTAAAAAACCATTGTAAAGAGAAGACCACGGCCAAATAGGTGAGCTCTCCATGGCTTGCCATGCACTGCACTGTGTTCAAAGCTCAGCCTCATCTTACATCTGAGCCATTTTCCCCCTTTAACCGCAACTCTAAGAGGAAAGATCCTTGGCTAAGTGAGTCATCACAAAACTGCTTCACAGCAGAGACTCTTGGAATGTCACTCGTTCTTATTTGTTCACTCACTCACTCAGACACATTTTCCCTGCATGCCTGATACTAGTAAGTGGTAATAATACACCCACTGGACTCAAGGAGCTAATTGTTTTGAAGCAGTAATGCTACTACACTAATAATGACAACACAAAGGCCCTGTAGGTTAGGAACCACAATAGAGGGAGAGGGGGAAGATGGCGTAAGAGTAAGACGCAGAGATTACCTTCCTCCCCACAGATACGCAAGAAATACATCTACACGTGGAACAACTCCTACAGAACACCTACTGAACGCTGGCAGAAGACCTCAGACCTCCCAAAAGGCAAGAAACTCCCCACGTACCTGGGTAGGGCAAAAGAAAAAAGAATAAACAGAGACAAAAGAATAGGGACCGGACCTGTACCAGTGGGAGGGAGCTGTGAAGAAGGAAAGGTTTCCACACAGTAGGAAGCCCTTTCGTGGGTGGAGACTTTGGGTGGTGGAACGGGGGAGCTTTGGAGCCGCGGAGGAGAGCATAGCAACAGGGGTGCAGAGGACAAAGCGGAGAGATTCCCGCACAGAGGATCGGAGCCGACCGGCACTCACCAGCCCGAGAGGCTTGTCTGCTCACCTGCCTGGGCGGGCGGGGCTGGGAGCTGAGGCTCGGGCTTTGATCGGAGGGCAGGGAGAAGACTGGGGTTGGTGGTGTGAATACAGCCTGCAGCGGGTGACTGCACCAAGGCTAGCCCGGAGGGAGTCCTGGGAAAAGGCTGGACTTGAAGAAGAGGCAAGAGACTTTTTCTTCCCTCTTTGTTTCCTGGTACACGAGGAGAGGGGATTAAGAGCACTGTTTAAAGGAGCTCCAGAGACGGGCACAAGCCGCGGCTAACAGCGCGGACCCCAGAGACGGGCATGAGACCCTAAGGCTGCTGCTGCCGTCACCAAGAAGCCTGTGTGCAAGCACAGGTCACTATCCATAACCCCCTCCGGGAAGCCTGTGCAGCCCGCCACTGCCAGGGTCCCGTGATCCAGGGACAACTTCCCCGGGAGAACGCACAGCGCGCCTCAGGCTGGTGCAACGTCCCGCCAGCCTCTGCCACCGAAGGCTCGCCCTGCATCCGCACCCCTCCCTCCCCTCGGCCTGAGTGAGCCAGAGTCCCCGAAGCAGCTGCTCCTTTAACCCCATCCTGTCTGAGCTAAGAACAGACGCCCTCCGGGGACCTACACGCAGAGGAGGGGCCAAATCCAAAATTGAGCCCCTGGAGCTGTGCGAACAAAGAAGAGAAAGGGAAATCTCTCCCAGCAGCCTCAGAAGCAGCGGATTAAAGCTCCACAATCAACTTGATATACCCTGCATCTGTGGAATACATGAATAGAAAACGAATCATCCCAAATTGAGGAGATGGACTTTGAGAGCAAGATTTATGATTTTTTCCCCTTTTCTTCTTTTGGTGAGTGTGTATGTGTATGCTTCTGTGTGAGATTTTGTCTGTATAGCTTTGCTTTCACCATTTGTCCTAGGGTTCTATCCATCCTTTTTTTAAAAAATATTTTTCTTAATAATTATTTTTTAATTTAATAACTTTATTTTACTTTATGTTACTTTATTTTATTTTATTTTATCCTCTTTCTTTCTTTCTACTTTTTCTCCCTTTTATTCTGAGCCGTGTGGATGAAAGGCTCTTGGTGCTGCAGCCAGGAGTCAGTGCTGTGCCTCTGAGGTGGGAGAGCCAACTTCAGGACACTGGTCCACAAGACACCTCCCAGCTCCACATAATATCAAATGGCGAAAATCTACCAGAGATCTCCATTTCAACACCAGCACCGAGCTTCACTCAACGACCAGCAAGCTACAGTGCTGGACACCCAAGGCCAAACAACTAGCAAGACAGGAACACAACCCCACCCATTAGCAGAGAGGCTGCCTAAAATCATAATAAGTCCACAGACACTCCAAAACACACCACCAGACGTGGACCTGCCCACCAGAAAGACAAAATCCAGCCTCATCTACCAGAACACAGGCACTAGCCCCTCTACCAGGAAGCCTACACAACCCACTGAACCAACTTTAGCCACTGGGGACAGACACCAAAAACAATGAGAACTACGAACCTGCAGCCTGCAAAAAGGAGACCCCAAACACAGTAAGATAAGCAAAATGAGAAGACAGAAGAACACACAGCAGATGAAGGAGCAAGATAAAAACCCACCAGACCTAACAAATGAAGAGGAAATAGGCAGTCTACTTGAAAAAGAATTCAGAATAATGATAGTAAAGATGATCCAAAATCTTGGAAATAGAATAGACAAAATGCAAGAAACAGTTAACAAGGAACTAGAAGAACTAAAGATGAAACAAGCAATGATGAACAACACAATAAATGAAATTAAAAATACTCTAGAAGGGATCAATAGCAGAATAACTGAGGCAGAAGAACGGATAAGTGACCTGGAAGATAAAATAGTGGAAATAACTACTGCAGAGCAGAATAAAGAAAAAAGAATGAAAAGAGTTCAGGACAGTCTCAGAGACCTCTGGGACAACATTAAACACACCCACGTTCGAATTATAGGGGTTCCAGAAGAAGAAGAGAAAAAGAAAGGGACTGAGAAAATATTTGAAGAGATTATAGTTGAAAACTTCCCTAATATGGGAAAGGAAACAGTTAATCACGTCCAGGAAGCACAGAGAGTCCCATACAGGATAAATCCAAGGAGAAACATGCCAAGACACATATTAGTCAAACTGTCAAAAATTAAATACAAAGAAAACATATTAAAAGCAGCAAGGGAAACACAACACATAACACACAAGGGACTCCCCATAAGGTTAACAGCTGATCTTTCAGCAGAAACTCTGCAAACCAGAAGGGACCAGCAGGACATATTTAAAGTGATGAAGGATAAAAACATACAACCAAGATTACTCTACCCAGCAAGAATCTCATTCAGATTTGATGGAGAAATTAAAACCTTTACAGACAAGCAAAAGATGAGAGAGTTCAGCACCACCAAACCTGCTTTACAACAAATGCTAAAGGAACTTCTCTAGGCAAGAAACACAAGAGAAGTAAAAGATATACAGTAACAAACCCCAAACAATTAAGAAAGTGGGAATAGGAACATACATATCGATAATTACCTTAAATGTAAATGGATTAAATGCTCCTACCAAAAGACACAGACTGGCTGAATAGATACAAAAACAAGACCCATATATATGCTGTCTACAAGAGACCCACTTCAGACCTAGAGACACATACAGACTGAAAGTGAGGGGATTGAGAAAGATATTCCATAAAAAAGGAAAGCAAAAGAAAGCTTGAGTAGCAATTCTCATATCAGACAAAATAGACTTTAGAACAAAGACTATTACAAGAGACAAAGAAGGATACTACATAATGATCAAGGGATTGATCCAAGAAGATATAACAATTGAAAATATTTATGCAACCAACATAGGAGCACCTCAATACATAAGGCAAATACTAAGAACCATAAAAGGGGAATTCAACAGTAACACATTCATAGTAGGGGACTTTAACACCCCACTTTCACCAATGGACAGATCATCAAAAATGAAAATACATAAGGAAACACAACCTTTAAAAGATACATTAAACAAGATGGACTTAATTGATATTTATAGGACATTCCATCCAAAAGCAACAGAATACACATTTTTCTCAAGTGCTCATGGAACATTCTCCAGGATAGATCATATCTTGGGTCACAAATCAAGCCTTGGTAAATTTAAGAAAATTGAAATTGTATCAAGTATCTTTTCCAACCACAACACTATGAGACTAGATATCAATTACAGGAAAAGATCTGTAAAAAATACAAACACATGGAGGCTAAACACTGCACTACTTAATAACGAAGTGATCACTGAAGAAATCAAAGAGGAAATCAAAAAATACCTAGAAACAAATGACAATGGAGACACGACGACCCAAAACCTATGGGATGCAGCAAAAGCAGTTCTAAGAGGGAAGTTTATAGCAATACAATTCTACCTTAAGAAACAGGAAACATCTCGAATAAACAACTTAACCTTGCACCTACAGCAGTTAGAGATAGAAGAACAAAAAAACCCCAAAATTAGCAGAAGGAAAGAAATCATAAAGATCAGATCAGAAATAAATGAAAAAGAAATGAAGGAAACAATAGCAAAGATAAATAAAATTAAAAGCTGGTTCTTTGAGAAGATAAACAACATTGATAAACCATTCGGCAGACTCATCAAGAAAAAAAGGGAGAAGACTCAAATCAATAGAATTAGAAATGAGAAAGGAGACATAACAACTGACACTGCAGAAATACAAAAGATCATGAGAGATTACTACAAGCAACTCTATGCCAATAAAATAGACAACCTGGAAGAAATGGACAAATTCTTAGAAATGCACAACCTGCCAAGACTGAATCAGGAAGAAATAGAAAATATGAACAGACCAATCACAAGCACTGAAATTGAAACTGTGATTAAAAATCTTCCAACAAACAGAAGCCCAGGACCAGATGGATTCACAGGTGAATTCTATCAAACATTTAGAGAAGAGCTAACACCTATCCTTCTCAAACTCCTCCCAAATATAGCAGAAGGAGGAACACTCCCAAACTCATTCTACGAGGCCACTATCACCCTGATACCAAAACCAGACAAGGACGTCAAAGGGAAGAAAACTACAGGGCAATATCACTGATGAACATAGATGCAAAAATCCTCAACAAAATACTAGCAAACAGAATCCAACAGCACATTAAAAAGGATCATACACCATGATGAAGTGGGGTTTATTCCAGGATTGCAAGGATTCTTCAATATATGCAAATCAATGAACGTGATACACCATATTAACAAACTGAAGCAGAAAATCCATATGATCATCTCAATAGATGCAGAGAAAGCTTTCTACAAAATTCAACACCCATTTATGATAAAAACCCTGCAGAAAGTAGGCATAGAGGGAACTTTCCTCAACATAACAAAGGACATATATGACAAACCCACAGCCAACATCGTCTTAAATGGTGAAGTACTGAAAGTATTTCCACCAAGATCAGGAATAAGACAAGGTTGCCCACTCTCACCACTCTTATTCAACATAGTTTTGGAAGTTTTAGCCACAGCAATCAGAGAAGAAAAGGAAATAAAAGGAATCCAAATTGGAAAAGAAGAAGTAAAGCTGTCACTGTTTGCAGATGACATGATACTATACATAGAGAATCCTAAAGATGCTACCAGAAAACTACTAGAGCTAATCAATGAATTTGGTAAAGTAGCAGGACACAAAATTAATGCACAGAAATCTCTGGCATTCCTATACACTAAAGATGAAAAATCAGAAAGTGAAAGCAAGAAAACACTCCCATTTACCACTGCAACAAAACGAATAATATATCTAGGAATAAACCTACCTCAGGAGACATAAGACTGTATGCAGTAAATTACAAGAGAATGATGAAAGAAATTAAAGATGATATAAATAGATGGAGAGACATACCATGTTCTTGGATTGGAAGAATCAACATTGTGAAAATGACTCTACTACCCAAAGCAATCTACAGATTCAATGCAATCCCTATCAAACTACCATTGGCATTTTTCACAGAACTAGAACAAAAAATTTCACAATTTGTATGGAAACACAAAAGACCCCAAATAGGCAAAGCAATCTTGAGAACGAAAAACGGAGCTGGAGGAATCAGGCTCCCTGATTTCAGACTATACTACAAAGCTACAGTAATCAAGACAGTATGGTACTGGCACAAAAACAGAAAGACAGATCAATGGAACAGGATAGAAAGCCCAGAGATAAACCCACGCACATATGGTCACCTTATCTTTGACAAAGGTGGCAGGAATGTATAGTGGAGAAAGGACAGCCTCTTCAATAAGTGGTGCTGGGAAAACTGGACAGGTACATGTAAAAGTATGAGAGTAGAACACTCCGTAACACCATACACAATAATAAGCTCAAAATGGATTAAAGACCTAAATGTAAGGCCAGAAACTATCAAACTCTTAGAGGAAAACACTCTTTGAGATAAGTCACAGCAAGATCCTTTTTGACCCACCTCCTACAAAAATGGAAATAAACCCAAAAATAAACAAATGGAACCTAATGAAACTTCATAGCTTTTGCACAGCAAAGCAAACCATAAACAAGACGAAAAGACAACCCTTAGAATGGGAGAAAATATTTGCAAATGAAGCAACTGACAAAGGATTAATTTCCAAAATTTACAAGCAGCTCATGTAGCTTAATAACGAAAAAACAAAAACCCAATCCAAAAATGGGCACATCTAAATAGACATTTCTCCAAAGAAGACATACAGACTGCCAACAAACACATGAAAGAATGCTCAACATCATTAATCATTAGAGAAATGCAAATCAAAACTACAATGAGATATCATCTCACACCAGTCAGAATGGCCATCAAAAAATCTAGAAACAATAAATGCTGGAGAGGGTGTGGAGAAAAGGGAACACTCTTGCACTGCTGGTGGGAATGTGAATTGGTACAGCCACTGTGGAGAACATTATGGAGGTTCCTTAAAAAATTACAAATAGAACTACCATATGACCCAGCAATCCCACTACTGGGCATATACCCTGAGTAAACCATAATTCAAAAAGAGTCGTGTACCAAAATTTTCATTGCATCTCTATTTACAATAGCCAGGAGATGGAAGCAACCTAAGTGTCCATCAGCAGATGAATGGATAAAGAAGATGTGGCACATATATACATTGGAATATTACTCAGCCATAAAAAGAAACAAAATTGAGCTATTTGTAATGAGGTGGATGGACGTAGAGTCTGTCATACAGAGTGAAGTAAGACAGAAAGAGAAAGACAAATACCATGTGCTAACACATATATATGGAATCTAAGGGAAAAAACATGTCATGAAGAACCTAGGGGTAAGATGGGAATAAAGACACAGACCTACTAGAGAGTGGACTTGAGGATATTGGGTGGGGGAAGGGTAAGCTGTGACAAAGTGAGAGAGTGGCATGGACATATATACACTACCAAACATAAAATAGATAGCTAGTGGGAAGCAGCCGCATAGCACAGGGAGATGAGCTCGGTGCTTTGTGACCACCTGGATGGGTGGGATAGGGAGGGTGGGAGGGAGGGAGACGCAAGAGGGAGGAGATATGGGAACATATGTATATGTATAACTGATTCACTTTTTATAAAGCAGAAACTAACAGACCGTTGTAAAGCAATTATACTCCAATATAGATGTAAAAAAAAAAAAAAAAAAAAAAGAACCACAATATAAATATGCAATTCTGTAGGAGTTGAGAGTATAAAGAATTTCCTCCAGTTCGGAAGACTAGAGAATCCTACTTGAAGATGACAGCCCAAATGAACCTCAACAGGAAGGTAGGATGTCAAAAGGAATGTTTGGATGAAAAAGCAATAAATGTGATGGAGAAAGAACAGGGTGTAAAGATAGGAAACCTTGGATCTTGTCCCAATCTGTCTCTTAGGACTCTTAGACCTTACACATACTATTGAAATTTTGTGACATGTAAGAACAGGAAATGGTACCACCCTTTGGAGGTTGCTTACTGCAAGTATTAAATTAGATAATACATGTGGAGCTATTTTATACATGATAAAGAGATATAAATATAATTAGTTGTCTTCTTATGATCATTTTTATTGTTCTTCCACATACAGCAAGTAGGACCAAAATGTTCAAATATGGAAAAGCTCAGGGTATGAATGGGACAAGTTTTTTTCTTTCCAGACTTAAGATCATATATGATTTATATAATAGACTGTTAAATAGTTGTCTGACTCACACACACACACACACACACACACACACACACACACACACACCCCAATTGTTAGTTCCCTGAAGTCTGACACTGGATTTTACCATGGTAATGTTCATGGTAAATGTTATGCCAACATACAAACAGGTCATTGTAATGAAAAATTTTATATTCTTATGATTTGGCTATGGAATATAGGGTTAAAGATGTTACAATTTCATGAGACTGACTTTATAACCAGAAAGGAAATCTAAAGCCTTTAATATAAGAAAGCAGTTCTGAATCAGAAAGGAAATTGGTATCCAACCCATGTTTTGCTTCTTACCACACCTAGGCAGCTTTCCGGCCAGTAAGAATGGGTAAACTTGGAGAAAAAGAATTAGCTTCCTTGCTGATTGGAAAATAAAGTTATGGGATTTGATGCTGACAAAAATATCATGTGGCTTTGCTTCCGCTTTTTTTTTTTTAACGTCCTTATTGGAGTGTAATTGCCTTACAATGGTGTGTTAGTTTCTGCTTTATAACAAAGTGAATCAGTTATACATATACATATGTTCCCATATCTCTTCCCTCTTGTGTCTCCTTCCCTCCCACCCTCCCTATCCCACCCCTCTAGGTGGTCACAAAGCACCGAGCTCATCTCCCTGTGCTATGCGGCTGCTTCCCACTAGCTATCTATTTTACGTTTGGTAGTGCATATATGTCCATGCCACTCTCTCACTTTGTCACAGCTTACCCTTCCCCCACCCAATATCCTCAAGTCCACTCTCTAGTAGGTCTGTGTCTTTATTCCCATCTTACCCCTAGGTTCTTCATGACATGTTTTTTTCCTTAGATTCCATATATATGTGTTAGCACATGGTATTTGTTTTTCTTTCTGACTTACTTCACTCTGTATGACAGACTCTAGGTCCAACCACCTCACTACAAATAACTCAATTTCGTTTCTTTTTATGGCTGGGTAATATTCCATTGTATATATGTGCCACATCTTCTTTATCCATTCATCCGATAATGGACACTTAGGTTGCTTCCATCTCCTGGCTATTGTAAATAGAGCTGCAATGAACATTTTGGTACATGATTGTTTTTGAATTATGGTTTTCTCAGGGTATATGCTCAGTAGTGGGTTTGCTGGGTCATATGGTAGTTCTATTTGTAGTTTTTTAAGGAACCTCCATACTGTTTTCCATCGTGGCTGTATCAGTTTACATTCCCACCAGCAGTGCAAGAGTGTTCCCTTTTCTCCACACCCTCTCCAGCATTTATTGTTTCTAGATTTTTTGATGATGGCCATTCTGACCGGTGTGAGATGATATCTCATTGTAGTTCTGATTTGTATTTCTCTAATGATTAATGATGTTGAGCATTCTTTCATGTGTTTGTTGGCAATCTGTATATCTTCTTTGGAGAAATGTCTATTTAGGTCTTCTGCCCATTTTTGGATTGGATTGTTTGTTTTCTTTTTGTTATTGAGCTGTATGAGCTGCTTGTAAATTTTGGAGATTAATCCTTTGTCAGTTGCTTCATTTGAAAATATTTTCTCCCATTCTGATGGTTGTCTTGTGGTCTTGTTTATGGTTTCCTTACAGGCCAATATCACTGAAGAACATAAATGCAAAAATCCTCAACAAAATACTAGCAAACAGAATCCAACAGCACATTAAAAGGATCATACACCATGATTAAGTGGGGTTTATTCCAGGAATGCAAGGATTCTTCAAAATATGCAAATCAATGAACGTGATACACCATATTAACAAATTGAAGGAGAAAAACGAAATGATCATCTCAATAGATGCAGAGAAAGCTTTCTACAAAATTCAACACCCATTTATGATAAAAACCCTTCAGAAAGTAGGCATAGAGCAAACTTTCCTCAACATAATAAAGGCCATATATGACAAACCCACAGCTAACATCGTCCTCAATGGAGAAAAACTGAAACCGTTTACACTAAGATCAGGAACAAGACAAGGTTGCCCACTCTCACCACTCTTATTCAACATAGTTTTGGAAGTTTTAGCCACAGCAATCAGAGAAGAAAAAGAAATAAAAGGAATCCAAATCAGAAAAGAAGTAAAGCTGTCACTGTTTGCAGATGACATGATACTATACGTAGAGAATCCCAAAGATGCTACCAGAAAACTACTAGAGCTAATCAATGAATTTGGTAAAGTAGCAGGATATAAAATTAATGCACAGAAATCTCTGGCATTCCTATACACTAATGATGAAAATTCTGAAAGTGAAATTGAGAAAACACTCCCATTTACCATTGCAACAAAATGAATAAAATATCTAGGAATAAACCTACCTAAGGAGAGAAAATACCTGTATGCAGAAAATTATAAGATACTGATGAAAGAAATTAAAGATGATACAAATAGATGGAGAGATATACCGTGTTCTTGGATTGGAAGAATCAACATTGTGAAAATGATGCTACTACCCAATGCAATCTACAGATTCAATGCAATCCCTATCAAACTACCACTGGAATTTTTCACAGAACTAGAACAAAAAGTTTCACAATTTGTATGGAAACACAAAAGACCCCGAATAGGCAAAGCAATCTTGAGAATGAAAAATGGAGCTGGAGGAATCAGGCTCCCTGACTTCAGACTTCATTACAAAGCTACAGTAATCAAGCAGTATGGCACTGGCACAAAAACAGAAAGACAGATCAATGGAACCGGATAGAAAGCCCAGAGATAAACCCATGCACATATGGTCACCTTATCTTTGATAAAGGAGGCAAGAATATACAGTGGAGAAAAGACAGCCTCTTCAATAAGTGGTGCTGGGAAAACTGGACAGGTACATGTAAAAGTACGAGATTAGAACACTCCCTAATACCATACACAAAAATAAGCTCAAAATGGATTAAAGATCTAAATATAAGGCCAGAAACTATCAAACTATTAGAGGAAATCATAGGCAGAACACTCTATGACATAAATCACAGCAAGATCCTCTTTGACCCACCTCCTAGAGGAATGGAAATAAAAACCAAAATAGGGGCTTCCTTGGTGGCACAGTGGTTGAGAGTCGGCCTGCCGATGCAGGGGACACAGGTTCATGCCCCGGTCTGGGAAGATCTCACATGCTGCGGAGTGGCTGGGCCCTTGAGCCATGGCCGCTGAGCCTGCGCGTCCGGAGTCTGTGCTCCGCAACGGGAGAGGCCACAATAGTGAGAGGCCCGCGTATGGCAAAAACAAAAACAAAAAGAAAAACACCAAATTAAACAAATGGGACATAATGGTACTTCCTTTTTTGATGGTGATAAATTTGAACACTCAGGAAGTTGGTTTAAAAAATATGGCAGAAGAGGCAAGTTATTTCTTTCTCTTTGCCTAGTTTGAATTGAGTCTAGTCACTAGAGAAGAGATATAATTTGAAAAAAAATTAATAAATGCAGAAAACTACCCACAGCAAAACTGGCATAACTTGCTCTAGGAAAGGTAGGATTTCAAGAAAATATCACAGGAAATTACTCATATTACTAATTCATGGCAAAAGAGGTGAGGTTAAATTAAGTAGAGGTTGATACAATTCAAGAATTAATGTTTCTACTATTCCTAAGCATTTTTTATTTAATTGAAAACTTATAATTAAACATGATATAAATATGATTGATTCCAGTTAATGCTTACATTTAACTAGCTTAATAATACACTCAACTTTCATACAAAGAGTTTAATTACATGAGAAAACATGCCCATCTGTTTAATCCCGTTAATTAGTAATCTGAGAAATATACCTAATGGTATATCTAAGGCCCCACCAATCATATCTAGGCAGTATAGGTTAAAACTGTAGGTAAAAGCATAGGAAATTGACATTTACTGTGCAATGACTGCGTGTCTAGCAACATGCTAGGTGGGACTGTTTCACCAGTGGCTTCACATCATTAAGTAGGCATCAGTGGTCTTGTTTTCTTTGGAGCACTAAGAAACTTTAGGTTACTCAAGGTCACAAAGCTAAGCTGATGGCAGAACTATGATTCTAACTCAGGCCTGTTAAGCTCACTGTCTTTCCATAAAACCATGCTATTGTCTTCTAGACACTCAATTTCTTAAAAGTTAGCCTTGAAAACTCAAATCTACCAAATGTTCACAGCATCAATAATCACACAGGCTCCTAACAAATGCTTTTCATTTACTGAGTCATCTCTGAAGACTTATTTCTTTTGTCCCTCTACAAAGTGGCCAAAAGTAACATCTTTTCTCTTTGATTTTTACAGATTTGTATTTTTTTAAAATTGAGGAACAAGAGCAATTGTTCAAAAGCTTTTTACTCTTCAGTTTAAAGACAAAGTTCTGTCTTTTCTTTAGTCTCTAACACTGGAGATTAGATCAACATAGTTTTGCTTCATTGTAAGAAATGAAATATTACTTTCCAAAACAATGTTCCAAACCCTTTCTAGAATTTCTCCTGGTCCAGGGAGGTACTGATCTAGACCAACTAAAACTTCAGGTCCAGATTCCTGAAAAAGTCTTCTCTCTGATTTTTCTAGGTTTCTGTGAAGCTACTGACTTCTTTTGCTGAAATCATACACATAGCGCAAAATTCATTTTCAAGAATCCACACAAGCTTCCTTTGGCCTGAGACATCAGATTTCCTCAGCATGTTCCTGTCTCATCTTTTATTGCTTCCAACACCTTCTTCCTCATCAAGTTGCCATACTTACTACTTCCTGCCATGCACGCTCATACATAAGCCTCCTGCTGCCCATTTCCACTTCAGTATTCATCACGCATGAGAAATGTCCTCTTTCTTTCCCTCTGGCAATTCAAACATACTTGCTACAAGATTGACTTATTCCAAATA
This sequence comes from Delphinus delphis, assembly GCF_949987515.2. Taxonomy (NCBI): domain Eukaryota; kingdom Metazoa; phylum Chordata; class Mammalia; order Artiodactyla; family Delphinidae; genus Delphinus; species Delphinus delphis. Next base: position 110,607,090 of record NC_082686.1, on the reverse strand, counting down.
CCCTTACCTGCTGTAATTCTTCCTTCGCCTATGTCCATCAACAACCATGCTGACATCCTGCATAGATTATAAAAAACTCCCAGAGTTATAAGCAGCCTTAGAGGGCAACTATTTAAATCTCACCGCAAGAGTACTTACAACACTGAAAACTGGCACAATAAAATAAGTGTGTGTGTGTGTGTGTGTGTGTGTGTTTTGGGAGAGTTTCTGTGGTGAAAATGAAGAGAAGAAATTCAAGCTAGGAAAGATTAAACGTAAATTGTTACTAAGTGTATATATGTTCTTCTTTTAATCCTAATCTGACTCTCAGAAAGGTAAAATGACTTACGGTTACTAATTGGCTGAAACTCAGGTCAATTTAGCAATCATCAAGGATATGTAAAGATTCATAAAACGTGTTATTTCTTTAAATCTTGTTCTAAATCTAGGATGCTATTTAAATGCACAGTAACAATTCTAATAGATGTTATACTTCACTTTTAAATCAAGAGTTCTATTTTGGTAGAAGCACCAGAATAGCATTAACCTTGCCTTAAGTTCACCACCTTCCTGTTGTCCACATTAACTATGTAGCTGAGTCTGTCTGGTTGAACCATGAGACCAGAGTCTACCATCTGGTGGCAGCCAACTCAAATTACAGGTAAAAAAAGCTAGAAGGAAACACTCTAGAAGGAAATAGAGATTAACTATCAATATAGAAACTAAGGGCTTCCCTGGTGGTGCAGTGGTTGAGAGTCTGCCTGCTGATGCAGGGGACACGGGTTCGTGTCCCGGTCCGGGAAGATCCCATGTGCTGCGGAGCGGCTGGACCCATGAGATGGCCATTGAGCCTGCACGTCCGGAGCCTGTGATCCACAATGGGAGAGGCCACAACAGTGAGAGGCCCACATACCGCAAAAAAAAAATAATATATATATATATATAGAAACTAAGACTCTGTGAATGACACACAACTGCACAGAGCAGTATTTCTCAACTTTTTAATTACTGTCTCCCTTAGGAGACTTTTTGAACATTTTTCCCAAATGTTCCTCCCATGAAATTTTAGTACCACGGATACCCTGTATTCCTGTTTACATAGTATATGTATGTCTATGTTTTATACAAAAACAGAGTAAGTACAAAGATATTTTTTATTTAATGCAGGGTTAAGGATGAATAAATAAACATTTTAAATTAAAAGTCACAGATGTAGAGAACAAAGTATGGATACCAAGGGGGAATGGGGAGGGTGGGATGAACTGGGAGATTGGGATTGACATATATACACTACTGATATTGTGTATAAAATAGATAACTAATGAGAACCTACTGTATAGCACAGGGAACTCTACTCAATGCCCTGTGGTGACCTAAATGGGAAGGAAAACCAAAAAAGAGGGGATATATGTATATGTACAGCTGATTCACTTTGCTGTACAGTAAAAACTAACACAATATTGTAAAGCAATACTTACTTTGTAAAGTAAGTATTACTTTGCTTTATTGTAAAGCAATCTATACTCCAATAAAAAATTTTAAAACAAGTAAAATTAAAAGTTAAAAAGTTATTAACATTTAACTCTACAAATGTGTTTGCTTAGTAACCTAATATAATTTACTTATATAAACTATAACATATCAAATTGAACATGCAAATTAGTAATTTACACAACTATATAACAGCAATGTAATAGAATTAAAAAAAAAAACCTGTTATTCTCCCTTCCAAAGCAAAACAACTGAGAAAACAAAACTAATTTATAACAAATTATTTTTGGTGAACTTAACTTTTGTCTGATGTGAGTAAATGACTTTTAGCTATCTGCTAGATATTGCAGATTCTTTTTTCTTTTATATACATGACACAATTAACAATGGGTTGGATAACTTTTGTAAAATAATGAAATATAAATTTTTAGAATTTAATTCTGAAGGCCCAAATCATACACAAAAGCACTGAATAGCAACCATACACAATATCCACAAAGCACCCAAAAGGCATACACACAGGCCACCTCTCACAATATGACTTTGAGATAAGGACTGATTGAGAGAAAATCTTCCAATTATAATCACATCAATTCATCATAGTTTTATAGCACTGCATGTATTCTGTGTATCTTCCATGAACTCAATGTCAATGCTGCTTGTGTGACACCAAAGAAAACCCAGGTAGATAAATTAAATACCAAGGAATAAGATTTTGCTGGATAGGATTGAGTCTTGTAGGGCCACAAACTATTGCAATCTCTAAGACTTGAGCTACCCTCCCTCCTCCCCTAGAACCAACTTCGATCCCCTTGGGGCAAATCTTCCTTTGTTAGGAATACACAGTTCAAGAGATATACCGCAAAAATTATTTCAATATCTTGCCATATGACAGAATAAAAGTAAATCTATGGAGATGTTTTAAAGTTTTTTTAACTTGGTCACAGTGGGCAGTGTCATTGTGCACTGAGGGCTCAGTTTTATCTGCAGATGTAAATACAGACTCTAGCTCCTATGGTATTCCCCTTTTCTGGCTCATCTCGCCTTTCTCCATATTCCTCTTAGTTCATTACTCCGTCTCCTCTTCCTCTGCTCCCTACCTCTTAAATATGGGCATTTCTGCCTATCCTAACCTCCCCCTCTTCTTTCCTTACTCTAAACTTTCTCCCTGTACAATCCCTTCAAACTCTCACATTTTACTGCATTAGTCTTGCCTTTAGCTGTGGACACTTTCCTGAGCTTCCCACCTTCCTGACAACTCCTCAGAGGAGTCCTATTCATACCTCAAACCCAATGTGTCAAAAATAATATTACTAAACTTTTAAAACTGTTAACACATATTTCAACCACCTCCCTGAGTTCTCTGTCTTGGTAATGGACTTACTCTCTCAATAACCCAAGGGGAAACTCTCACATTTTACTTTTCTCAGGTAAAAACTTCAGTGTACCCTTCCTTTGCTATTGTGATGGCTTCCCAGCTCTTCCTCCTATGTCCAAGCATTGATTCTTCAATCTGTCAGAGCCTGGGCATCCTTGGCCATGGAACATGTACACATCTCAGCCAAACAGCCAGCCGGGGTGAGGAAGAAGCTGGGGCAGGGTGGGGTGGGGGTGAGGCTGGGCAAACTAATCTGCCTGAAAAGACTGGGCTCGAGAGGTTGTACCACTCTGGCATGGCAGCGCCACACAGACACATTGAAGCAGGCTGATATTACTATATCGATAGTAATATTTTAAATAACAGGGCAGTTTCACCCCATCGGTTCATTCCCAGCAGGCCCCGAGGCCCAGTAGACAATTGTTAATAGTCTCCTGCTGATTTGCCTCCTATCTCTTAGTTTCTAAAGCTCAAAGCTGATCCTATGTTACTGCACTTAAAATTCTTCAGGGGCTCCATCCCCACTGGGCAATGACAGGGGTATAAATCTTGACCAGCTGGAAGCAGGAAGTTGGAAAGGAAAGGTCCTGCTTCATGAACCATATCAGAGGTGACACAGGACAAATGTCCAAGACAAAGGCTGAAAACCAAGATCCCTTAGGGGACCATCCTTCCTTTTGAGTTTAACCACTTGAGAGAGGACCCTGTGCCCTCTGTGCTCAGTCCAGTGGTAACTCCCTGCACAGGGCTCACACTTTCACGACACCATTCCTTCCTGGTCCCTCTGCCTTAAGTGCTGGTCTCTATTCTTCCTTTGCTTATCCAAACTCTGTTCATTTTTCAAGGGCTGATTTAAACATCAGCTCTTCTGTGGACCTTGATCAAGTCAGCTTCATGGGATGAGAAAGAAAAGGAAAGTGCTTCTGTTAAAGCACTTTCAAACAAGTATTTTTGTGAAAGCAAAGTCAACAGGCTAGAAAGATGGTCTGATTTGCGAGCAAGGCTCTTGTCTGCCTTGTCCTTGGCTATTTTCCCAGGGCCTAAGAACAGACTCTCACACACAGTGGGTAATCAATAAATATTTGTTGAATGCATGAATTAGTAGAAGTATATGAAGATGGGGCAAAATCAGATTTTATGAGCTAAATAACATTTTGAATCAATAATTATAGTTGACCACATTATGAAATATCCATAGCCCTTTTTCTTGGAGGAGTAAAGACACAGGTGATCTTTGATGGACATGTAGTGCTAGGGAACAATAAACCTTTTTTGTTTTATGTTACTCAGATCTGTAGGTCTTTTGTTACTGTAGCATAACCTAGGAAATGCCAACTAATACAGTAGTTGTTATCAGGAATGGGGTGATCCAGTAATAACAAAAAGCCCTAAAACATAAAGCATTGGCTTAGGGCCAAGCAGTGGTCCCATGCAGAAACTTTTAGTGGAGCCTGGAAGAACGGCAATCCATTTTGCAGCAGGAAAACATTTGCTAAAACTGTCACCTGTGACAACTTAGAATACATATAACGCACCTAACGAACTTGTTGCTTTAGGTGAAGAGGGTGAAAAATGGAATGCTAATAGCATCCTCTGATTGCTGCTGGCTGCATCTAACAAGGTACCATGAGAAAGAGATGATTTTAAAAAAAGAAGTGAAGGCTTTGTATAAATAAAAGGGACTGAGAGCCCAGAAATTCCAAGTCTTATAGGATTATAAGAGACAATTTCTTTACAATTCAAAATGTAACAGAAAAAAACAAGGAGACCTTTGAGCAATGAAGGCTAATTAAATCTCAGTTTCAGGGCAAGGACCAAATTAAAGGTGTGGCCTTCATAACCTTTTAAAAAAAACCCTGAATGGCTTAAGGTGGTCCCTGGGTGGACAAAATAGTCCAGGAAAAAGAGACTAAGGGTGTCTCCCCCAAAGTTCAAGGTACATAGATTAAGTTTAGAAAGAGAACAAGGACTTCCTTCTCTGTCCAAGCTTGGTGATGTGATGTGTTTGGCTAATGAGACATGAGCAGGCTTGATGTGTGTCGATTCTGGACTGAAGCTTTAACAGCTAGTGTTCGATTAACAGGAAGGAATCCTCTTTCCTCTCAACCACAAAACTGGCAGTGTTCCAGACAGAGGCCACATCATCAGCCTAGGACTCAGAGTAAAGATGACAGTAAGCAGAGATGCTGCTCATCCTTGTTGGCATATAGCATGAATGAGAAGTAAACTTCCATGATTGTTTGCTACCACAGCATAAATCAGCCTCCCCGGACAGACATGATGACTTTTAAAAACACCTCTCAAAACTTCAAAGGAAAAGAGGCCTATTTCATACTAACAGATGAAAGTTTGCTCACTGAACAATAGTGAACAGTGGAAGAGAAAACTGGTGAATTTACAACCTAGTTATTAAGGTTCTGTTAGGGACTATGCTTTGTTAAAACTGATTCCCTTCTCTGACTTTGTCTCTTTATGCTCCACGTTTTTCTTCAAAAAAAATCTCTGCATGCTATCTTGCTTATGGCACTCCACCCCAATTCTCAACGTCTATTCACGATGTACTACTCAAAATATATTCTGTTGCTTCTTCCAATTAATTCTAAATGAAAAGAGATTTAATGTTTTTGGTCATTAAGAATGAAAATGAGCCAGATTGGTGTATTTAGGATGTTTTTGTTCTTCGCACTGAACAACTGTTTAATTGAAATACCAGCTCTGTCAACAGCTCTGATGGAATCATAACGTTGACACCAACGGCTAAAGAATGTTGTGTTGAACCCTTAGTTTAGATCCTCATATAGAAGTGACCGCCTCTAATGACACCCAGCATGAGCCAATGTTCTCTGTTCACAAGAGCAAGGACAACTGCACACACTCTGGTCTGAGTGCCTCAAGCAGCCAGCACAGTGCCTGGCACAGAGCTTGTGACCAACAAATGTCAGTTTCCTCTCGTGTCCAGGCTCCTCCCTGCCTCTTTATTGAAGAGATCTGGCTGATCAGACTCACTGTCATTTTAAGGTCTTAAAACAGAGATGGCAGGTGATTTCTCTACAGCACAGCTTCTAGGGAAGCTCAGTTTTCTAGACCAGGGTGATCAGGTGTACCTCCCTTACAGGACTGGCTCCCACTAAGACGTTTAATAACAGCAGAAGAAGAACTTAGCACGAAAATAAAGCAGTAACATCCAATGGAGGTTAATTTAATTAGTTCCTCCCTCCTTCCAATTTTTTGGGGTCTGGCAATATTCAGGGAAGTTCAACAAATTATATTTCTTATGCTTCTACTGTTGAGATACCTCCTGAATTTTTTTTAAAGGTCATTGTTCCTGGGTAGGAAAATGATATCTAACATGGCTTAAGTATCACGTCTTGACCTGATGTAAATAAAATCAGGGTTGACATATTAAAAGTCCTAAAGGCCTTCACCCTGGACATTAGCCCTTTGGCCCAGATGCTCTAACAAAACCCTGTTGCCAAAGGTCACTCCTCACATTCACAAAACTGCAATCTTTAAGGCTAGAGAAAAAAAACACTTTTTCATGTGATAACAAGTTAAAAGCTGAGATCTCTGTTGCTATGGCGATTGGATTTTTCTGCAGTGCTGGCCTTTGCTGGCAGATGAAGGTAGTACTATAATCAATAAGAACATAGTACTTTCCCACATTCCTCTTGGGGAAAGGATTCTAAGCAAAAGCATATAGAACCATATTTGATGGGCCTTAAATGTCCTTGTGTAGAAATTTCCCCTGTGAAATACTAGCATGCCTGATAAAATGCCAGTCTATGCCTTCACCATGCTCTGCTGAAGGATTCACTAAAAGTCAGAGTATACAGGCCAATTCCTGACTTCTGTCGGTTCCTTGTCAACGTTTCTCTACTGCTTTTGGTCCCATCTAATAAGTCCTTCATATGTCTGAATTGCTTCTTAATCAAGAAACAACTTGAGTTGAGAATCCCTTAGACCTTGAATTTTGGAGTAAGGTTAAAGGGCGTAAATGAATCTGTCTAGAACCCTGTGTCTCAAATTTGCAATCAAGTAATCTGTTACTAGACATCTTGGTGTTACTTTATTCCGTTATCTTTAATCTGAAATCTCTCTGGCTTTGTTTCCCTTTTGATCATTTGGTTATCTTGAAGTCCTATAGTGTTTTCTTCTTCCCCACAGAGGAACACCTTGGTAGAGAGGAACAATCATTTAAAGATTTTCCTAATATAATAGATGAATGGATGGTATCTCCTCTTACTTCCCATGTGTGTATACTGAACAGTCAGCAGCCACTCCCTGTAGAATTCCACTTTAAAAATATGGTGATTCAAGCAGAGTATTTACACATGTTTATCCCTGACAGGAGAAAAATCCTCCTGTATGTGTAACAGTCTTCTCCTTCCAGAGAAAAGTAAATGGAATAAATTAGGGTCAAATGGATATATGCCTAACCACTAGATCAGTCCATTTAAATGCCCTGGTGTCATTACACATAGATACCCTAGAACTAGGATGGTATGCACAGGTATGTTTAGCAAAAGGAAAGGGAACCAAGGTAGAGTCACTACTATGGATTCATCAAACTTTTTTCTTCCTTCTACCGGTCATGAAGCGCAACTCCATTTCCAAAGCTCCCGTGCAGTTAGGTGGGACCATGTGTTGGAGAAATTCTAGTCCATGGCCTGGATACAGACCCATCTCTATCCTGCACGATCCTCTACTCTCTTTCTAACTTAGCTGCCAGGTAGATACAGAGAATCCAGTGGAGGGATGCTAAATGTGAGGAGGCAGACTTACATTATAGAGAAATTCTAGGTCCCTAAATGGAACAGGGAGGGCCCTTCTCCACCCCAACTCCTGCCAACCTACACTGGATGAGGATGTGAGTGATTAATTTTTATGTCAGAACACTGAGACTTTGGCTTTTTGCTAATGCAACCAGTATTACCTATCCTGACTAAAAAAGGCAGTAAATGGATCCTGAAACATGGTTCCTTTTGTATGTTTAACCCACCTTAGGAGCCAGAAAGTGTCCTAAACTACTCTTAAATAATTCACATTAGAATTTTGAGGCAACTCATGGTAGATGGACACTGCTCATTGATCCTCTGGGCTTAAGGATCAAGAAGCAATATTCTTAATAGTGCAAACCTGGAATTGATGGCCAAAAACATAAATAAAATTTCTTGTCCTTTACTTTCCCAAGCTCTCCATGTCTATGAAAAAAAGGAATAAAATAAATAGGATTGCCTCTAGAAGCTGGAGTTCACAAATGTCATTTCAGGGTAGGGACAGGGAGGACAAGGGAAGGAGAAAGGACCGCCTGTAACATCCAATCTCTTTCAAATTATTCACTCATCATTTCTACGGGGAGATTATCCTCCTCCAATACCACTTTTCATTTTGCAAATGTGTAGTGTGCAGACTTTCCTGGTTTGATGGGAAAGGTTTCCAAGAAAATTAAATGTCAAGGCTGCTTGGCTTATTGGTTTTGTTCTGTATAAATTCCCTTTTTAATTCAGCTTTGAATAATAATACTCTTCAGTGTCAGTGTGACAAATCAGCTTCAACCTTAATGGGGTGTGAGAATTGAGAAAGGAGGTGAGGGCTAGCTAAGATCCTCACCTTAGCAGGTTAGAAATAGAGAATTAAGTCTAAAAGACAGCCTTTAACGGCTCTGAGGAAGAAATGGCACATAAAGCACCAGATTTTTTCTAAAGCCTATTGATTATTTGTTCCTGTCTTTTTCCTCTTCCAGAGGTCAGTGCCCTGACATATGCAAAGATTAATGAAAACTAGGACCCTCCCCTGAATGTAGATAGGAAACTGCTGGGAAACCCATGTTGTCCTGTTAGATCCCCCTCAAGACTACTCCTGAAGTGAATGAGATAGTGAGCACCTTGGAGACCCAGGCCCAGAATTCCTCCCCCAACCCTCAACCCTGCAGGAGCCCCATGTAACACTATTCTGTTCTATGGCTTCCACCATTGGGGTTGGCAGTGGTGGGCTGACGGTGAAGACTGGCTTAGGGGTGGATCTAATATTTAGTCAAAAAAGATTTTATCTTTTTTTACCCCTCCCCTCAGTTTACATATATTAAAATATAAGACAAAAGCTAAGAGAATAGTCCTTGTACATATGTGAATCTTATCAGTCCAGGCTCTCAGAGATAAAGCTTTAGTCTACGTTATCTCCACATGCAGGCCACACATAAGCATGTGACCTCAGGATTCTTTCCCATTAGAATAAAAGAATGTTATAACCGTGGAATACTTAAAATAAAATATAGTGCAATTCTTTCACACTACAATGTGAGGATACAGCCCAGAGAGGCTAACTGACTTGCCCAAGTTCTGTTTCTCTGATATGACTGACTGACTTGATATGACAGGATACACACACACACACACACACACACACACACACACACACACACACACACACAGAGAGATAGGAGAAAAGATATACCAATTTGCACATTGAAATCTCAGATGTCTGGAAGCAGTATGATATTTAAAATACCATATCTTCAAAGCATGCATCATCCAGTAAAATTATTCTTAAAGACTTGAAATTTAGGATTAGAAAAGCTGTTGCCAATGTTGTTGCCAAGCTTTTATCAAAAGGAAATTTGGATTGGGAAGACTTATTTCCTTATATGCTCTTTCCAGGGATAACTGCACAAATCAGTGGACGACACATTTCCCAGAGATTGTCACAATATGTTCTTGACTGACATTTCCATTTCTACTCACAAACAGGACATACTAGTTTTCAACTAGGTTTTGATTCCTAAGCCTTTTCAGAGTATTAAAACTTGACCCCAGCACAGCAGCTGATGTTTTTAAAAATCATTTTACATGACATGGCTTTGCAGGCATGGCTCAGAGCTAGGACGGTAAGAAATAAATTACAAGCTGTGTTTATAGCAGGAACAGAACAGTAGTATCAATTCAAATGGTTTGAGAGGAGTTAACCAACTCCCACTTCCAATGTTTTGAAAGTAATGTTCAGAAATGTGCCGCAAATGGATCAGAAATTGTTATTAACACTGTGAAGCAACGCTTAACAGTTCCTAATAAAGTGGACAGTATTGGCTCTAGAGAAAACAATAACAAATGAAACCAAAAACATGGGTATTACTCTTGACTTTCCAACATGAGAAGGATGTCAACCCTGCTCTGGAAACTGCATCCTCTGACAGACTGAGAAGGTCCTCAATTCATCTGCCAAAGGCAGCAGAGGCACCTGCTCATTCTTGGGTGAGAATTTTCCTATAGCTGGAGAAATTGATGAGCACTTGTTGAAGTTCTGTCCCTTGCTCCACAGCTAAGAGTTCACCTGTAGGATCTCTGGCTCTGCAAACAAGAAGGGGAGTGCACACACAGGCACAATGTCAAGGAAGAGCTCACCAACTCTCCCTTCAACCTGCTCCACTGCAGGCTCAGGGGGACTTAGACTACTGCATAGGGATAAAGTGCCTGAGCACAGAACAAGAGAAACCTGAACAGCACTGGACATGAAATGGTTAATCAGGCACACCTTTGAAGACAGGGAGAAGTGCAGGTAAAGGGCAGAGTGAAATCTAAGAGTTAAACAGAAGGCATCCATGTGTCCATTCAATGGGGGGAAGAACAGTTTCTGGCTTGGACCCCCAAGCAGAAAGTTACTTTTCCAACCAAAAGTACCTGAAAATAGAGTAATGAAGTCACTGCATTGAGAGAGGACACAGAGTAGAGAAATATAGACAGAACCAGAGCAACAAAGCCAAGCCAAACCTGAATTAAGTGGTAGATCAGGCAGCTGTAATTTTGAAGAATGTGTGGCAGGAAACAAACTTCCTTCCAAGTACAGCAATGAAGATCATATTTGAAGAGACCTTTGAGGAGGTGTGTAAGCAGAAACTGGAATGAACTCTATAGATGATAAAGAAAAACCTTATTGATTTACTATCATGCAGTCAAGAATATCATGGAAAAGAGTCAGCAGGAAAAAAAAATTAGTGTTCCATTGAATATCCTTTTACAAATTAGCTACATACATTTATGGTTTGGTTAATTTATCACAGAATGTATGCAGTGGGCTTTCAAAGTGTAACCCACAGTGCCTGCAACTTAGAAGTGCAGGGGAGAACACAACTTTGAAAATGTCCTCTGTAACTAACCTGTCTTCCTTTTGAGCCCTCATCTGCTCTTAGAGAGAAAACGTTACACTATTCACACTCTTAACCAACCCCCAGTTAACTGACCTGCTGAATGAACCAGCACCCTCGTTCCTCTCCATATCACACTGACCAATTCCCTTGCAACACTGAGAACTCACAGGTAACAGGTTTCTCTCTGGGGTGTCTCCTCATTGTCTGCTTTCAAGAGTCAGTTGTGTCTCCAAACATCTTTATGCCCAGTTTACGTGTTATTTTAGTTACACAGCGTAACACACTGTGAAATGAGAAAGAAGTGCCTGAAGAGAAAGATTTGTCTGTATGAAAACTAAATCAAATGCTTTGAATAGACTTAATTAAGGCAAGTTTCCTCTAACAATGCTTTCAATTAGGTGTCAAGGCAACTGTAAAATATTTTTTTAACTGTGAAAACTCGAAGATTCTATGCTCAAATTTGATTGCAAGAGTCAAATAGTAATTGATGTAGTAAAGAAACTACTACTAGAAACTGTAGACAAAGCATTATGATTTATGCCAGAAATAAGCAACAGAACTCTAATTGGAAGACCAATATGTAAAGAAAGAAAAGGTCTTAGGCCCACATTAAAAGATTGCCATATGAATGTACATTTACAATAAATTAATATGTTGAAGATATATAATTTTTTATGATTCTGTTTTAACCACTTAGTAAAAAATTAGTCTGATCACTTCTGATGTAACACCTTTTACTGTAACTAAATGTCCAATCCATCTTAAAATTTAGTCCAATACAATAATTTTAAACGTTCCTTTAGAAACTATCCAGATTCTCTGATAGCTTCCCCTCTTCCTATAAATGGCACTGGCCCTCCCAGCGTCTGGTGGGGAGAGTCATTAGGCATTGCACGAGTCCTGACATGTGCACTGCCTCACACCCACTGGTCTGCAGCGATATCCCTTGTTTCCCTGTCACCATGTGCCCTTCTGGCCTCTGATAGGAAAGTATGAGGCTGTCCCCTTCTTTCACCTCCAGCAATGCTCCCAGGTAGGTCTAGCCAACTCCTCTTTGCTGTTTAGCTTTTCCTCAGCTGGCTGCAGACCCCGAAGTGTGCCCCAGCACCAGTTGGCCCCAGGCTGCCTGTCCACCCCTACATTTGCTGTGGTGCTTCTGGCTCTCACCTCAGCATGGAGATGTCTGCACAGTGCTCCTTCCCACTCCCCAGTCCCAATAGGAGCACAGAGATAGAATCTGGTACCTGGGCGCTTCCCTGAATGCTTTGGTCTCCCAATACCAGAGCTCAGAGAAAAATCTGGAGATGCCCCTCTTGTTCTTGCTTCTGTCTCCCTCCCTCTTTGCATTTCCTTCCTCACATCTTTACCTTGGCTGGGACAGAGGCAGACCTTTTATTTCTCTTACATCACGTTTTCTTCTTCCTGACTCCAGTCTCCACACTGTGGGAGAACCCTGTGAGCTGGGCCCTCCAGGCTTGTCTTCTCTTTACCTTAGGAGCAGGTAAAGGAATTTAATGGGCTTTCCCACTCCTCTCTGACTGCTTTCAAGCCCACCATCGTGCCAGTCTCCTGCACTAACACCGTAAGCCCACTGCGCCTTAGGAATGATGAGCTGCAGTGAGACAAGACTCTAAGGGGAGGAGGGGAAGATGCGTTGGTTTAATATCTGTGAACACATACATTTATTTATTTGTTTTTATTTATATATTATCATTCCAGAGTGAGGGCTGAAACATTCCCAACTAATACTTTTGTTATTATTATAAAGTCTCCTCTACCTCCAGCTAAGGATCAACACCTGCTATTGCTATACATAGATGTCTGGACTGAACAGTACATTCACTGCTGGTGCCAGAGAGGACACGACTCAGTGAGGTGTACCTCCTACAGAAACAGCTTCTTACCAAGGCATATTTTGTCTTGGTGCTATTTCACAAGAGGTATCCTCCCTGGACTCCAGAAGGCTTCACTGAAAGGACAGGTATACCAGCACACCTCCAGTTGGACTCTATGCTCCCCAACAAGGGAAGAATGAGGTTTGCTGGCTGAAGCAGCTTCTCTCACACACATAGGCGAATAAAGGCAGAAGGCAGTATATTTAAGGCTACAAGACTATTAAAACATGGAAAGAAAATGCCTTATCATGAACCTTCGAAGCAGCAGACATAAAGACCACATCATGACAACAGTACACCGCTACCTAATGACCATGGACCATTGAGGTTCCTAGGATTCCCCTCTCATGGCCTGCTAATGCGTAGATGTGCCCAGTGATTAAAGTCGTATGGGAATCTCAGGCTATTCTCCCCAAAGGGTGACCCCCTGCAGGCCTTTTTAAAGAGCCTGCTCTCACAAGCTCTCTGGGGAGACTCCAATCTATGCATTTTCCTAGATAAAAGCAAAATTTAATCTTTTATATTCTGTTAGGACTATCAGTCCTGAAAAGTTAACCTTCCCTGCCCTCAATGCAGTGTGGTTAATTGATCTACCACTGTGGGAAAAAAGGAATCTGCTTCCATTAAAACTGGAATAAAAAGCTAGCAGTCAAGCACCTGCAGAAACTATTAGACCTTGACAGGTGTGACAGATAAATGTTGGAAAATCAAGCCAAGGGGGGCTGCCTAGACAGGGTGAAATCTACCAGATGGAGTGCTAGGGAAGGTAGATTTGGGGTTCACAGGCAAAAGCTTACTGCTTAAGCTTTTAGCAGACTAAATCCTCTGTTTAACTGAAATTTGTGCTTCTGGGTTTAGTGTGCTAAAAGTTTAATTTTCTTGGAACAGAATCACTCTTTGAAAACTTTTATATGTTCCACTTAAACGTGCCTCAAAATGTTTCTCTCTTTGCAATGAGGTCTCTTCCTTAGAGGACAATCTCTGACTGAGTCCAGGCTGTGGGAGGAGCAACTTTAGTGATGAAGAAGTGATCCCAAGCCTCCGGTATTTAGAAAGAACGCAGAGTTTGCTCTCAGAAGCCACAGAACTAAGGAAGGAAGCTGTCAGCTAGACTGAAATTAAGCACACGTGTGCACGCTTTCCAAGTTCAGAGCGGTTGTAAGGAACAATGCAGCCCCCGAATGGTTGCTAGGGGAAGAAGGGTTCTCTCTTTTCTTACGATAAAAGAAAAATAAAGAAATCTGGGGTGATGGGGCATAGGTATGGTCACCCAGGCTCTTCTTTTCTGGACAACTGACCACAGGTGAGACTCCTCTAAACATTTACTGGCACTTGGCACAGTCAACTTCCTATGGTTGCCTAGCTTCCTGAAGATCTTCTTTATCTGAAAACGATTGGGAAAAGAAAATTCTCTGAATAAAGAACAAATTGACTATTTCTTGGAGTGTTTTTTAGACAGAATGGCCCAATAGTACTATACAACATCCTTTACTACACACAGAATGTTCACAGCACAAACATAATGAACGTAATTTAAAAAAATCGATTTCAGGGCTTCATTTTATTTCCTTTGTAACCAAATGATTCTCTCTGGAAATACCTACTGAGTGATGATTGTCTAATTCTACCAGCTGCTCATTTGTTAATGCTGTTTATGTGACTCAAGCTGTTCTCCAACATCACTTCCAACAACTTCATGAATTCTAGCCTTGTAAACAGTAAATGTTTAATAATTGCTGTGATGAGAAGCAGAAAAAGGTAATGTTTAAAAGGAGAATTCTGGAGCCATCACCCAGTCCCCAACCTTGGTTTTGCCATTTCTAAGACACACGCCCTAGGGAAAACTTCAGAACTCTCTGTGCCTCAGTTTCCTCATCGGGAAAATGGGGATAATTTTATCTTATAGGGTTGCTGGTGAGGGTTAATGAAAAGCACTTAAGAGCAGTGCCTGGCACACAGTAAACACTGTGTAGGTGCTGCTTATCATCATCATTACCATCATCAGAGTCTGTAGGAAATGTTCAGGAGCAAGAGTCTAGGTATGCACAAGTCATGGGAACTTCTGACACCCAAAGTGGTAATCAAGACATTAAAGTAGGTAAATGAAGAAACTAATAGTTCTGTATCAGGTAATTGTGAGAATACAGCCATTTTTTTTTTTTTTTTGAGACTGATAATTTGTTTTTATTATAGCCCATCTTTTTATAAGTCTCCACATTACTGCCCTGAAGCCTTTGCTTTTTTTTGGGGTGGGGGCGTCATTCTTTTTTTTTTTGAATTTTATTTTTTTATACAGCAGGTTCTTATTAATTACCTTTTTCATACATATTAGTGTCTATATGTCAATCCCAATCTCCCAATTCATCCCGCAACCACCCCCTCAACCCCGCTTCCCCCCCTTGGTGTCCATACATTTGTTCTCTAGATCTGTGTCTATATTTCTGCCTTGCAAACCGTGTCTTCTGTACCATTTTTCTAGATTCCACATATATGCGTTAATATACAATATTTGTTTTTCTCTTTCTGACTTACTTCACTCTGTATGACAGACTCTAAGTCCATCCACCTGACTCCATATAACTCACTTTTGTTTCATTTTATGGCTGAGTAATATTCCATTGTATATATGTGCCACATCTCCTTTATCCATTCATCTGTCGATGGACACTTAGGTTGCTTCCATGTCCTGGCTATTGTAAATAGTGCTGCAGTGAACATTGTGGTACATGACTCTTTTTGAATTATGGTTTTCTCAGGGTATATGCCCAGTAGGGGGATTGCTGGGTCAAATGGTAGTTCTATTTTTAGTTTTTTAAGGAACCTCCATACTGTTCTCCATAGTGGCTGTACCAATTTACATTCCCACCAATAGTGCAAGAGGATTCCCTTTTCTCCACACCCTCTCCAGCATTTATTGTTCGTAAAGCTTTTGATGATGGCCATTCTGAGCGGTGTGAGGTGATATCGCATTGTAGTTTTGACATGCATTTCTCTAATGATTAGTGGTGTTGATCATCCTTTCATGTGTTTGTTGGCAATCTGTTTAACTTCTTTGGAGAAATGTCTATTTAGGTCTTCTGCCCATTTTTGGATTGGGTTGTTTGTTTTTTTGATATTGAGCTACATGAGCTGCTTGTATATTTTGGAGATTAATCCTTTGTCATTTGCTTCATTTGCAAGTATTTTCTCCCATTCTGAGGGTTGTCTTTTGTCTTGTTTATGGTTTCATTTGTTATGCAAAAGCTTTTAAATTTCATTAGGCCGCATTTGTTTATTTTTGGTTTTATTTCCATTTTTCTAGGAGGTGGGTCAAAAAGGATCTTGCTGTGATTTATGTCATAGACTGTTCTGCCTATGTTTTCCTCTAAGAGTTTTATAGTGTCTGGCCTTACATTTAGGTCTTTAATGCATTTTGAGTTTATTTTTGTGTATGCTGTTAGGGAGTGTTGTAATTTCATTCTTTTACATGTAGCTGCCCAGTTTTCCCAGCACCACTTATTGAAGAGGCTGTCTTTTCTCCATTGTATATTCTTGCCTCCTTTATCAAAGACAAGGTGACCATATGTGCATGGGTTTATCTCTGGACTTTCTATCCTCTTCCATTGATCTATATTTCTGTTTTTGTGCCAGAACCATACTGTCTTGATTACTGTAGCTTTGTAGTATAGTCTGAAGTCAGGGAGCCTGATTCCTCCAGCTCCGTTTTTCTTTCTCAAGATTGCTTTGGCTATGCGGGGTCTTTTGTGTTTCCATACAAATTGTGAAATTTTTTGTTCTAGTTCTGTGAAAAATGCCAGTGGTAGTTTGACAGAGATTGCATTGAATCTGTAGATTGCTTTGGGTAGTAGAGTCATTTTCACAATGTTGATTCTTCCAATCCAAGACCATGGTATATCTCTTCATCTGTTTGTATCATCCTTAATTTCTTTCATCAGTGTCTTATAGTTTTCTGCATACAGGTCTTTTGTCTCCTTAGGTAGGTTTATTCCTAGGTATTTTATTCTTCTTGTTGCAATGGTAAATGGGAGTGTTTCCTTAATTTCTCTTTCAAATTTTTCTTCATTACTGTATAGGAATGCAAGAGACTTCTGTGCATTAACTTTGTATCCTGCAACTTTATCAAATTAATTGACTAGTAGTTTTCTGGTGGTATCTTTAGGATTCTCTATGTATAGTATCATGTCATCTGCAAAAAGTGACAGCTTTACTTCTTCTTTTCCTATTTGGATGCCTTTCGTTTCTTTTCTTCCCTCAATGCCATGGTTACGACTTCCAAAACTATGTTGAATAACAGTGGGAAGAATGGACATACTTGTCTTGTTCCTAATCTTAGAGGAAATGCTTTCACTTTTTCACCAAATGATGTTTGCTGTGGGGCTGCTGCATATGGCCTTTATTATGTTGAGGTAGGTTCCCTCTATGCCCAGTTTCTGAAGAGTTTTTATCATAAATGGGTGTTGAATTTTGTCAAAAGCTTTTTCTGCATCTATTGAGATGATCATATGGTTTTACTTCTTCAATTTGTTAATATGGTGTATCACATTGATTGATTTGCGTATATTGAAGAATCCTTGCATCCCTGGGATTAATCCCACTTGATCATGGTGTATGATCCTTTTAATGTGTTGTTGGATTCTGTTTGCTAGTATTTTGTTGAGGATTTTTGCATCTATGTTCATTAGTGATATTAGTCTGTTATTCTCCTTTTGGAGAATTTTTGTCTGGTTTTGGTATCAGGGTGATGGTTGCCTCGTAGGATGAGTTTGGGAGTGTTCCTTCCTCTGCAATTTTGTGGAAGAGTTTGAGAAGAATAGGTGTTAGCTCTTCTCTAAATGCTTGATAAAATTCACCTGTGAAGCCATCTGGTCCTGGACTTTTGTTTTTTGGAAGATTTTTAATCACAGTTTCAATTTCATTACTTGTGATTGGTTTGTTCATATTTTCTATTTCTTCCTGGTTCAGCCTTGGAAGGTTATACCTTTCTAAGAATGTGTCCATTTCTTCCAGATTGTCCATTTTTTTGGCATGGAGTTGCTTGTACTAGTCTCTTACGATGCTTTGCATTTCTGTGTTGTCTGTTGTAACTTCTCCTTTTTCATTTCTAATTTTATTGATTTGAGTCCTCTCCCTCTTTTTCTTGATGAGTCTGGTTAATGGTTTATCAATTTTGTTGATCTCCTCTAAGAAGAGAATTTTAGTTTTATTGATCTTTGCTATTGTTTTCTTTGTTTCTATTTATTTCTGCTCTGATCTTTATGACTTCTTTCCTTCTACTAACTTTGGGTTTTGTTTGTTCTTCTTTCTATACTTCCTTTAGGTGTAAGGTCAGATTGTTTATTTGAGATTTTTCTTGTTTGTTGAGGTAGGATTGTATTGTTATAAACTTCCCTCTTAGAACTGCTTTTGCTGTATCCCATTGGCTTTGGATCATTGTGTTTTCATTGTCATTTGTCTCTAGGTATTTTTTGATTTCCTCTTTGATTTCTTCAGTGATCTCTTGGTTATTTGGTAACATATTGCTTAGCCTCCATGTGCTTGTGTTTTTTACATTTTTTCCCCTGTAATTTATTTCTAATCTCATAGTGTTGTGGTTGGAAAAGATGCTTGATATGACTTCAATTTTCTTAAATTTTCCAAGGCTTGATTTGTGACCCAAGATGTGATCTATCCTGGAGAATGTTCCATGTGCACTTGAGAAGAAAGTGTAATCTGATGTTTTCAGATGGAATGTCCTATAAATATCAATTAAATCTATCTGGTCTATTGTGTCACTTAAAGCTTGTGTTTCCTTATTAATTTTCTGTCCAGATGATCTGTCCATTGATGTAAATGAGGTGTTAAAGTCCCCCACTATTTTTGTGTTACTGTCAATTTCCTCTTTTAGAGCTGTTAGCAGTTGCCTTATGTATTGAGGTGCACCTATGTTCGGTGCATATATATTTATAACTATTATATCTTCTTGGATTGATCCTTTGATCATTATGCAGTGTCCCTTCTTATCTCTTGTAACATCTTTATTTTAAAGTCTATTTTATCTGATATGAGTATTGCTACTACAGTTTTCTTTTGATTTCCATTTGCATGGAATATCTTTTTCTGTCCCCTCACTTTCAGTTTGTATGTCCGTGGGTCTGAAATGGGTCTCTTGCAGACAGCATATATATGGGTCTTGTTTTTGTATCCATTCAGCCAGTATGTGTCTTTTGGCTAGAGCATTTAATACATTCACATTTATGGTAATTATTGATATATATGTTCCTATTACCATTTTCTTAATTGTTTTGGGTTTGTTATTGTAGGTGCTTTTCTTCTCTTGTGCTTCCCACTTAGAGAAGTTCCTTTAGGATTTGTTGTAGAGCTGGTTTGGTGGTGCTGAATTCTCTTCGCTTTTGCTTGTCTGTAAAGCTTTTGATTTCTCTGTCGAGTCTGAATGAGATCCTTGTCGGGTAGAGTAATCTTGGTTGTAGGTTCTTCGCTTTCATTGCTTTAAATATATCATGCCACTCCCTTCTGGCTTGTAGAGCTTCTGCTGAGAAATCAGCTGTTAACCTTATGGGAGTTCCCTTGTATGTTATTTGTCACTTTTCCCTTGTTGCTTTTAATAATTTTTCTTTGTCTTTAATTTTTGTCAGTTTGATTACTATGTGTCTTGGCATGTTTCTCCTTGGGTTTATGCTGCCTGGGACTCTCTGTGCTTCCTGGACATGGGTGGCTATTTCCTTTCCCATATTAGGGAAGTTTTCTACTATAATCTCTTCAAATATTTTCTCAGGCCCTTTCTCTCTCTCTTCTCCTTCTGGGACCCCTATAATGAGAATGTTGGTGTGTTTAATGTTGTCCCAGAGGTCTCTTAGTCTGTCTTCATTTCTTTTTATTCTTTTTTCCTTATTCTGTTCCATGGCAGTGAATTCCATTCTGTCCTCCATGTCACTTATCCATTCCTCTGCCTCAGTTATTCTGCTATTGATTTTTTCTAGTGTATTTCTCATTTCAGTTATTGTGTTTTTCATTTCTGTTTGTTTGTTCTTTAATTCTTCTAGGTGTTTGTTCTTTAATTCCTCTAGGTCTTTGTTAAACATTTCTTGCATCTTCTTGATCTTTGCCTCTGTTTTTTTTCTGAGGTCCTGGATCATCTTCATTATCATTATTCGGAATTCTTTTTCTGGAAGGTTGCTTATCTCCACTTCATTTAATTGTTTTTCTTGGGTTTTATCTTGTTCCTTCATCTGGTGCATAGCCTTCTGCCTTTCATTTTGTCTATCTTTCTGTGAATGTGGTGTTCGTTCCACAGGAGGCAGGATTGTAGTTCTTCTTGCTTCTGCTGTCTGCACTCTGGTGGATGAGGCTATCTAAGAGGCTTGTGCAAGCTTCCTGATGGAGTGACTGGTGGTGAGTAGAGCTGGGTATTGCTCTGGTGGGAAGAGCTCAGTAAAACTTGAATCCGTTTTTCTGCTGATGGGTGGGGCTGAGTTCCCTCGCTGTTAGTTGTTTGGCCTGAGGTGACCCAACACACTGGAGCCTACCTGGCTCTTTGGTGGGGCTAATGGCGGACTCTGGGAGGGCTCACACCAAGGAGTACTTCTCAGAACTTCTGCTGCCAGTGTCCTTGTCCCTGCAGTGAGCCACAGCCACTCCCTGCCTCTGCAGGAGACTCTCCAACACTAGCAGGTTGGTCTAGTTCAGTCTCCTGTGGGGTTACTGCTCCTTTCCCCTGCGTCCTGATGCACACACTACTTTGTGTGTGCCTTCCATGAGTGGAGTCTCTGTTTCCCCCAGTCCTGTCGAAGTCCTGCAATCAAATCCCGCTAGGCTTCAAAGTCTGATTCTCTAGGAATTCCTCCTCCTGTTGCCAGAACCCCAGGTTGGGAAGCCTGACATGGGGCTCAGAACCTCCACTCCGGTGGGTAGACTTCTGTGGTATAATTGTTCTCCAATTTGTGAGTCACCCACCTAGTGGTCATGGGATTTGATTTTATTGTGTTTGCACCCCTCCTACCATCTCATTGTGGATTCTCCTTTGTCTTTGGATGTGGGGTATCTTTTTGGTGAGTTCCAGTATCTTCCTGTCAATGATTGTTCAGCAGGCAGTTGTGATTCTGGTGCTCTCACAAGAGGGAATGAGTGCACGTCCTTCTACTCCGCCAACATGAACCAATCTCTCCCATTTGTATTTCGTTAAACTATTCTCTAAATCAGCAGCCCCAACCTTTTTGGCATCAGGGACCAGTTTTGTGGAAGACAATTTTTCCACAGGGGAAGGGAGGGATGGTTGAGGCAGTAATGCTAGCAATGAGGAGCGGCAGATGAAGCTCTGCTTGCTCGCCCATGGCTCCCCTCCTGCTGTGTGGGCCAGTTCCTAACAGGCTGCAGACCGGTATCAGTCTGCGGCCCAGGGGTTGGGGACCGCTGCTCTAAATGTTGAGTCCTCATAAACTGGATAATTAGTGATTTATGCTTGGCTCATTTAAGAGGTAGGCTTTTTCAGAAAAAGTGTAACTGAATGGAGTCCCTTCATGACTATAACTAAATGAGCATTGATTTAAAGAAATTTTACGCTATTTTTCTTGACACCCTCATGCGGTGCTTCTCTATCTTTTCACAGAATAATATTTAATATAAGAAGAGAAAAAAAAATACCACCCACCCCCACCCTAATCCTATATTCTGGAGTCTCAGGGTACAGTGAAAGTAGCCTCTCTAAGCAGGAAATTTCCTTCAAGTCTCCTGTTTCATCTTCAAAAACCAAATACATTTTGCTATATATTCTGTAATACGTACAATTTATTTTAATATAAAAATAATTTTAAAGTTATTTACCATTAATAAAACTTGTTTACATTATTTTTCCCCCAACATCATCAAGTAAAATTGTTACTCTCTAAAAGCACATAACATTTATCTGTTTATCCCATAGCTTTGTTAATGTCTTTCATGTACCTAGTAAGTATGGACCAACTACAACATGGAGGCACAGATTAATGGAAAGCCAGCCATAACCATCATCTATCTGGTGGTAAATTATCTAGATGGCAGGGGAAGGAGAAAACCAGAACCAGTGACCTCAGGCTCACAAATAAGTGAGTAAGATAATGAAATAAACATCAACTGATGACCAACTCACCTCACAGAGCTGTATCTTGCTAATAACACCCACTGCTTTTACTTGCCTAATCTTCATCACTTTCCTAAATTTTAGGAACATGGGTCAAAATGATATGAGGTTTAACTGTTCATTATCTAGGGGTGGAAAAGAAATCAGTCTGAAAATTAACCATGCCCGAAAGGTATGCATAGATAATTGTCTGTCAAAAAATAAAATCATCACAATCCAGCATGAATATCTACATCTTTGAATGTGACTTTATATCTAAAATACACTAATGAATAGAGGTGATAACACCCCCTCCAAAAAAAATGAGCAGTATATTTTAAAAAGATCAAAAGACTTTTTTAAAAAGATCAAAAGACTTTGATCTTTTTAAAACTCTGATTTTAAATATTTTTTATTTTAATATTCTGACTATTTCTTTGATGAGGATGTTTATTTGCTTGCACATCATCAATACCTAAATTGTTTATGCTTTTAGATGATGTTTTAGAATGTTAATGTGTTTCTGAATATTGAACATGTTTTGAACTAAGTATGTTTACAATTAAAATTGTGGTACCACATTTTGACTAGTTTTGGTTTAACCATGCTTTAAATTATCTGTGATCTTTCCTCTCACTCCATTTATACCTTAGTTAATTGAGAGCTGGCAGATCCTAGAGTCTACAGCAGGGTTTTCAATAGGCAGCATCTTAGAAACTTTCAATGTGTTTGCTTTTTTTTAACTAAGCAGAAATGGAATGGTGGCCTAAAACATGTGTGTAGCCTCAACTGTCTTTTCCTTTTTTATACAATATAGGTCTGTGTATGTATAGGTAGACAGTGTGAATAATAGTTTTCCATAGCAGCCATAAATGGAGCTAAAAATGCTTACTTTGGAATTCTTAAATAAATTAATGAATAGATAGATAGATAGATAGATAGAATCGATCTCCTAGGAAACACACATTACCATTCTTTACAAGCGGATGGAAAATAACATTGTCATCTCTTACCATGAAGTTTTAATGAAAGTGTTACCTTAATAAAAATGAGAATGCTGTGGTATAAAATTAGCCCTCTCTCCATGTCTCCCCACTGCTAACATCAGAGTCCTGCTGAAGTAATGAATGCACTGTCAATACACTCAAGAAAATAAAAACTTTTAAATCCAACCCTACCCTTGTTTCCAGTATATTTGTGTTGAGATGGCCCATTGTTATTCAAACAGCTAATCACATCTTCTGTTGGCATCACTGTTTTTACTGATTGGGGCCAATCTAAACAGCCATCTGGTACTTGGCAGATAATTGCCTTTTCCAAGTCCCAGGAGCCTGCGAGCCATCTCAGGGGAAACTGAACTAGATCTATCTTTCCCCCATAGAGCAACTACTGGAGCTAAGATGGACAGAAGGTTAGAGTGATAATATTCAACTGGAGTAGTACACATTTTGTCCAATGTTACAATGAACCTGGAGTTTACATGGGAAATGATGGCTCTGATAACACTCTTTAGTAAGACTTAGTCTAGAATCTGCTTCCACTTTCCTTGGCAGCCTCGTATCCTACCAGACCAGTGCAACTGAGCCAGCATCTCCAGCCGTGAGGCTCAGAAAGTTGAATAGTTCACAAGCTCTCTCAGGTGATTCTAATGTACAGCCCTGACACTGGGGATGAAATAGTGAACAGCACATAGTCCCTTTCCTGCACTGATAATACTTTACGGTTTTGTTTATAACATTTTCTGAGTATAAAAGAAATACAGGGCTTCCCTGGTGGTGCAGTGGTTGAGAGTCCGACTGCTGATTCAGGGGACACGGGTTCGTGCCCCGGTCCGGGAAGATCACACATGCCGCAGAGCAGCTAGGCCTGTGAGCCATGGCTGCTGAGCCTGCACGTCCGGAGCCTGTGCTCCACAATGGGAGAGGCCACAACAGTGAGAGGCCCACGTACCGCACATAAAAAAAGCAATACACGCTTACTGCAGAAATCTTGGAAAACACAGAAAACTCTAAAGGTAGGCCCAGAACCATATTATCCAATTATAACCACAGTTAATATTCTATATACAGCTGTAAATATTTCTTTTCCAAAATGTAAGATTATATGTACAAGACAGTCTCTATTCTTTTTTTTCATTTACTAGTATGTCATGAGGAGTTTTTAATGGGATATTGTCTTTTTATTGATTTGTAAACTCTCTTTACAGTTAATGATCTTAAAATGCTCTTCTCAGTTACTCTGAATCAGCCACTGCGTACTGCATCTAAGTCTCCGCAGGCCCAATCTGGATTGGAGGCCCAATCTCTCTGGAGGATCCCAGGGGTATTTATTCTCCCTGGAGGATCCCAGGGGCTGTCTTTCAGGCTCCAAATAAGCAAAGAAGCCCTCATGAAGCCTATTCATCTCGATGAGAGGGTGATCTGAAGACTGTCCTCAATCCAGCCCTTCCAGCCACTCTACTCTGCTGCTTTTGACCCTTTTAGGAGTGATATGGAAATATACTATGTAAATACAGGTGGTTCTTTATGAGCCCACTGTCTTCCCAGGTGTTCAATAAGAATGCAGAAAAATGGCTTTTAAGAGGATCAAGTACAGTTTCATAAATTTAAAAAATTTTTTAAAATTTTATTATGCTTTATGGAAGTAGAGTTGATGCACAATATTACATAAATTAGGAGGAGTAACAACTGACACTGCAGAAATACAAGGGATCATGAGAGATTACTACAAGCAACTATATGCCAATAAAATGGACAACCTGGAAGAAATGGACAAATTCTTAGGAAAGCACAGCCTTCTGAGACTGAACCAGGAAAAAACAGAAAATATAAACAGACCATTCACAAGCACTGAAATTGACTGTGATTAAAATCTTCCCAAAACCAAAAACCCAGGACCAGATGGATTCACAGGTGAATTCTATAAAACATTTAGAGAAGAACTAACACCTGTCCTTCTCAAACTCTTCCAAAATAGAGCAGAGAGAAACTCATTCTACAAGGCCGCCATCACCTTGATACAAAAACTAGAGAAAGATGTCACAAGAAAAGAAAACTACAGGCCAATATCACTGATGAATATAGATGCAAAAATCCTCAACAAAATACTAGCAAACAGAGTCCAACAACACATTTAGAGGATCATACACCATGATCAAGTGGGGTTTATCCGAGGAATGCAAGGATTCTTCAATATACACAAATCAATCAATGTGATACACCATATTAACAAACTGAAGAATAAAAACCATATGATCATCTCAATAGATGCAAAAAAAGCTTTGGACAAAATTCAACACCAATTTATGATAAAAACTCTCCAGAATGTAGGCATAGAGGGAACTTACCTCAACATAATAAAGGCCATATATGACAAACCCACAGCCAGCATCATTCTCAATGGTGAAAAAGTGAAACCATTTCCACTAAGGTCAGGAACAAGACAAGACTGCCCACTCTCACAACTATTACTCAACATAATTTTGGAAGTTTTAGCCACAGCAATCAGAGAAGAAGAAGAAATCAAAGGAATCCAAATCGGAAAAGAAGAAGTAAAGCTGTCACTGTTTTGCAGATGACATGATACTATACATAGAGAATCCTAAAGATGCTACCAGAAAACTACTAGAGCTAATCAATGAATTTGGTAACATAACAGGATTCAAAATTAATGCACAGAAATCTCTTGCATTCCTATACACTAATGATGAAAAATCAAAGTGAAATCAAGAAAACACTCTCATTTACCAATGCAAAAAAAAGAATAAAATACCTAAGAATAAACCACCTAAGGAGACAAAAGACCTGTATGCAGGAAACTATAAGACACTGATGAAAGAAATTAAAGATGATACAAACAGATGAAGAGATATACCATGGTCTTGGATTGGAAGAATCAACATTGTGAAAATGACTCTACTACCCAAAGCAATCTACAGATTCAATGCAATCCCTGTCAAACTACCACTGGCATTTTTCACAGAACTAGAACAAAAAATTTCACAATTCATATGGAAACACAAAAGACCCCGCATAGCCAAAGCAATCTTGAGAAAGAAAAACAGAGCTGGAGGAATCAGGCTCCCTGACTTCAGACTATACTACAAAGCTACAGTAATCAAGACAGTATGGTACGCACAAAAACAGAAATATAGATCAATGGAAAAGGATAGAAAGCCCAGAGATAAACCCATGCACATATGGTCACCTTGTCTTTGATAAAGGAGGCAAGAATATACAATGGAGAAAAGACAGCCTCTTCAATAAGTGGTGCTGGGAAAACTGGGCAGCTACATGTAAAAGAATGAAATTACAACACTCCCTAACAGCATACACAAAAATAAACTCAAAATGCATTAAAGACCTAAATGTAAGGCCAGACACTATAAAACTCTTAGAGGAAAACATAGGCAGAACACTCTATGACATAAATCACAGCAAGATCCTTTTTGACCCACCTCCTAGAAAAATGGAAATAAAACCAAAAATAAACAAATGCGGCCTAATGAAATTTAAAAGCTTTTGCATAACAAATGAAACCATAAACAAGACAAAAAGACAACCCTCAGAATGGGAGAAAATACTTGCAAATGAAGCAAATGACAAAGGATTAATCTCCAAAATATACAAGCAGCTCATGTAGCTCAATATCAAAAAAACAAACAACCCAATCCAAAAATGGGCAGAAGACCTAAATAGACATTTCTCCAAAGAAGTTAAACAGATTGCCAACAAACACATGAAAGGATGATCAACACCACTAATCATTAGAGAAATGCATGTCAAAACTACAATGCGATATCACCTCACACCGCTCAGAATGGCCATCATCAAAAGCTTTACGAACAATAAATGCTGGAGAGGGTGTGGAGAAAAGGGAATCCTCTTGCACTATTGGTGGGAATGTAAATTGGTACAGCCACTATGGAGAACAGTATGGAGGTTCCTTAAAAAACTAAAAATAGAACTACCATTTGACCCAGCAATCCCCCTACTGAGCATATACCCTGAGAAAACCATAATTCAAAAAGAGTCATGTACCACAATGTTCACTGCAGCACTATTTACAATAGCCAGGACATGGAAGCAACCTAAGTGTCCATCGACAGATGAATGGATAAAGGAGATGTGGCACATATATACAATGGAATATTACTCAGCCATAAAAAGAAACGAAACTGAGTTATTGGAGTGAGGTGGATGGACCTAGAGTCTATCATACAGAGTGAAGTAAGTCAGAAAGAGAAAAACAAATACCATATGCTAACACATATATATGGAATGTAGAAAAAAGAAAAAAATAGTTCTGAAGAACCTAGGGGCAGAACAGGAATAATGACGCAGAAGTACAGAATGGACTTGAGGACACAGGGAGGCGGAAGGGTAAGCTGGGATGAAGTGAGAGAGTGGCATGGACATATATACACTACCAAATGTAAAATAGATAGCTAGTGGGCAGCAGCCACGTAGCACAGGGAGATCAGCTCGGTGTTTTGTGACCACCTAGAGGGGTGGTATAGGTAGGTTGCGAGGGAGAAACAAGAGGGAGGGGATATGGGCATATATGTATACGTATAGCTGATTCACTCTGTTATAGAGCAGAAACTAACACAACAACGTAAAGCAATTATACACCAATAAAGATGTTAAAAACAAATTACGTAAGTTATAGGTGTATCACATCGTGATTCACAATTTTTAAAGGTTATACTCCTTTTATAGTTATTTTAAAATATTGGCTGTATTCCCTGTGCTGTACATTATATCCTTGTAGCTTATTTTATACCTAATAGTTTGTACCTCTTAATCCCCTACCCCTACCTTGCCCCTCCCCTCTTCCCTCTCCCCTCTGGTAACCACTAGTTTGTTCTCTATATCTATGAGTCTGCTTCTCTTTTGTTATATTCACTAATTTGTTGTATTTTTTAGATTCCACATATAAGTGATATCATACATCATTTGTCTTTCTCTGTCTGACTTATTTCACTTAATATAATGCCCTCCAAGTCCATCCAGGTTGCTGAAAATGATAAAATTTCATTCATTTTTCTGGCTGAATGGTATTCCATTGTATGTATATGTATGCATCGGAAAAACCCGAACAAACTTTTTGGCCAACCCAAGATATATAAATATCTATATAGATATATATAGATATATATAGATATATATATACACACACACGCATATATATATATACACACACACATATATGCATACACAGATACATACCACATCTTCTTGATGGACACTTAGGTTGCTTCCATATCTTGGCAATTGTAAATAATGCTGCTATGAACATTGGGCTGCATGTATCTTCATGAAATTTATCTTAAATAAGCCAACTTATATCCTTCATATCAGTGGTAGTAGTGTTTTTGCATTTTGCTATTGTATGGGAATAAATGCATAAAGAAATCTTTTCCCACAAGATAAACTGCATTCCCCATCTACACTGCTATGTACTTTTTTCAATCTGGTATCCTGAATGGATACATTAATGCTCTCCCATGTGAAATTTAAAATATACTTGTTACTAATGTTATTTTCAGTAGAAATACTTGTATTATGAACACAAAGTTAACAAAAGAAGTGCCTCACATAAGAAGCCCCCTAAAATAACCAGGGTTGTCACATTTAGCTGCAAAACCTGTCATATCCACAACTGTATCAGCAATGCCAAATGTGGTGCCTGGTACACAGTAGTCATTAATACCTGAACAATATCAGCTTAAAGGTCTTGACCATGTCCTGTGGCCAGTAAGTTGGCAGAGTGAGGATGCTCCCAAACCTAGGACTCACTCACTACAAGTTCAGTGTTCCTTTTATATCACACTGCCTCCTGTTGGCCTCTTAAGCTCCAATATATACAATGCTTTTCATTCATTCTCACCAATGACAGGCTACTGGGTCTTCACTGTTTAGCTTAGAGACCCTCCCTGAGTCAAGGTGTCAGGATTTCCACACATGGCTCATGAGACTGGCTGGGTTAAGGACTGTGTTAAGCCATTGGTGTGTTCTGTTATCTGAAGAACTAGCCTTTAAAGGAGCGAAGAAACTCTTCACGGTGTTAGATCAAGTCAGGGAGAAATCCACAGCCCTTCCTGTGACTTGACACTTGGTCTTATCTGTTGAGATTAATAAAATTATTCTTGCCACATAGTAGAAAAAGGCACTAAATATAGTTCATGCAAAAGCAGGCACACAGAGATAGCTGTGATGGCTACTCTGTAAATTAATTCAACTTAAGAGACCAACTCTAATGCAAGGAAAGGAAAAGGAACATTATGAAGAGACAGTTAATCAAACTGTGCATCTCTGACTGCTACTTACAAGATGAAACCTAGGTAAGGGTAACTAGAAATAGGCAAAATCCTAGCTTGGGTTAATGAGAAAACTGAAAATCAGAAACTTGAGGCTGAAACAGATAGCTGTCAGAGAACAGATCCTGGTATGGGGCAAACTGGGGCCTTCTCCAGCAACCCACGCTTTAGAAACCTGGTGACCAGTGCTGATTTGACCCAGACAAGAAGAAGGTGAGAGCAGAGGAGGATGCTCCACCATGGGCAAAATTCTCCAAAGGCTCATAGACTCAGGCCACTGAGCACCCCCTCCACCCCTCCTGAAGGCAAAGGGCCGAAATACCCTCCTTCTCCCACAGCCTTCAAGGCTGCGGCCTTCGATCCTCTTAATCTGATTTTCCTGGTGCAGAAAGGCAACAGTGCGAGCTCCTGAAGGACTGTCCCCAGGCAGGGTCCCAGATGGCCTGGCAAGGGCAAACAGGAACAGCCTTTCCGCCCGCACCCCTCCACTGTCACCCATGACAGCCATTACCACCTGTAATTCTCTGCCCTCCTCATCCCACCCGCCTTGACTCCTGGCATGTATAAGGAATTGTGGGGCAATTTACCCATAATTAGTGTTAAGCTGGGCTGTGAAACCCTGTGCCATTTCAGGGGATCATGTGTGGTTCTCACATCTCTCCTGGCTCTGTTGCCTTCATTGTCTGGCTCTTCCCCACCGGATGGGGACAATAATGGCCACTTTAAATGTCAAGTTACTCTAAGAGGATGGATGAGAAGAAAAGTAAGGCAAGGAACCAGTAGCCCATTTCAGAAAAAGGGTTCCCTGACCCCAGCCTTCTGAGTCTCTCTCTTTCCCTCATGAATATTTACGTATAACTCCTTCCCTTGGTACTCTCTGGGGGACGGCAGCCGAGAAGCTCAGGACTGTGGCAAGCAGAAACGGGAGAACTGACAGGCATGTGATCGGAAAGCAGGCCACAGCTATTAAACCCAGGTTCTTTGGATGTAGACCTCTGACCAAAATCTAGATGGGGTGGGAGAAAACCCTAGCCTCAGATGTTACTATAATGCCCACATCACCTTTTGGAAACCACCTACCCAACTGTTTCATACACTGACAGAAATAAACATACAGAATGCCGCTGGGAGCTCTGAGTCCTGCTCCTCTGCAAATCATTCAACTGCATACACGATAGCTATTATACAGCCAGGATCCCCCAGGGAGATGATTTCTATTCCAACCCCTCTCATAACTTGATGAGCCAGCTGAGGTCAGCTGGTTGGAGCAGTGTGCTCAGGGAAGCTGCTTTGGCAGACCTGGCAATTTGCAGAGTAGAGCCCTGCTTCCCTGATTGCATCCTGTCTTCTCAAGAGTCTGTTTTGCAATGTGTGCTGGACCTGAGGGAGCCTAACAGACAGCTCTTGAAGCCAGAACCCACTACTGGAGAAAAAAAGTCAGGGATAAAGTGGGACCTGGCCCTACCTGAGGAATCAGGGTCACTGTTAGGCTGGGGTAGTGAGATCACTCTTCATCCTGCTCTGCTCACATCAGGCTCTCTGGCATCAAGTTCTTTTCTCTGCTACTAACTGTTCCCCTTTCCTTTCAGGTTCAGCTTCTAATACACAACAGTTAAAAATGAAATAATACAGCAAGTTAATAACTACATCCAATCAGAGTCAGTAAGGTTCTAAGAGAGGAAGAGCTCTGTGATAGGAGACATCTCCTCCTGTCCTAGGTCTAAAACTGTAGCAGGAAACCAAGAATGAAGACATATACCTCCTGTGTATTTGGTTCCTAATAAAAAGTTCCTAAGAGTCAATGTTTCCCAAGTAGAGCTATTTAGTATAATCTTTCTTAAATACCATTCAGTTCAGAATTCACTAAGATCTTTATTCAGTTTCCCTTTTTTGCTCTGTGTGTGTTAACCTGTGAATATCCCCAGTCTCACCCCCACCTCCCCAACCCCAGGTTTCAAGCCTGCCTTGATTCCTGACTTTTTGTTACACTGATTCAGAAAATGGGTCAAATACCTGGAGGTGCTCAGCCAGGCCATGGGTTTTTGAGGACAGTTCTTTGGTTGGGGGTTGGCAGGGAGACAGGAAGAGAAAATTGGTGGAGTGGCTGCCGTGAGTGTTGGATATGGTGAGCAACAGAAACAGCGAGACAGGATTTTAACAAGTTTTGTTATAAGTGAAAAATATAGCCTCCTACCTTGGGCATATTCTTAAGGGTGTGAGTAAAGATTTTTGTTGCTTTCAGTCATTTTTCTGCTGGGTATCTGTTTCTCTGAACATGTCACTACATAGAATCAGGACCAAATAGAACCCCAGTTATATTAAGGTTCCACCTTTTTTTTTTGCTAATATAATTAATACTAATAGTGAACATTTATAGAGCACTTACCATGTGTTATTCATTAAGTATTAATCGCCTACCTATTATGTTCTCAACACCAGTCTAGGCACTGGGAAAACAACAAGAACAGGCCCTGAAAGGTCCCTGTCTTCATGAAGTGATTTCCTAATGGAAGTAAAGAGATGAACAAGTAAATAGACAGATTCTGTTTATGTGGCTACTTCAGACTGGACAATTAAAGACTGCCTCTCTGAAGATGTTAAGCTGGGATCTGACGGTGTGAGGAAGCCGGTCACATGAAGATCAATGGGTGAGCACCTCAGGAAGCAGAAACAGCTTGTACACAAGGGCCAGTGTCAGCAGGTACTTGGAGTATTAAAAGAGGCAGAAGGTCAGTGTGGCTGAGTCAAAGGAGTGAGACTGTACAAACTGACATCCGAGCCGGAGGTAGGGAGCAGAGGGCACAGGGCTACACAGGTTTGGGTGAGGAGCAGTGTGGCAAGATTAAGAAGTCACTGGAGGACTTTAAGCAAGGAAGTGATGAGACAGAATGTTCATTTTTAAAAGATCTTATTGGTTTTTATACGGAAAATAGCTTTTGGGGGGACAGGGTGAAAGCAGGAGGGCCAGGTAGGAGGCTATTACAGGGACTCAGGTGACAGTGTAGCCTTAATGTCAGATGCCATGCTTTCCATGCACATAGTTCATTAAATCTTCACACAGTCCCCCAGAGAGGTATATGAAATCACACAAGAACTAGAGCTTGGCCTAAGGACAGTGCTGGACAAACCCAGAAACACAAGTAGTGTGGGATGGCTGGGCTGAGTGACTTACAAAAGCAGGTCTTCAAGGTCAACAGAGATTTGAAGTCACAGCCAGGTGAACAGTGACAGCAAGGTGTAGTCAACTGATAAGATCCCCCTGGGAGAAGCTCCATCAGTTTTTCTACACAGGAAAGCATTCAAAGGTGGCAGTCCAAGGCAACCTTGCTCTAATTAGGGTTCCTGGCCCCAGGGTCCAAGGCTAAAATATTTTTAACCTTGTCTCGATGGCAGTGTTCAAACTCTTTGGAATGAGCTCTAGGGCTCAGGGACTTCCAGGACCTCAGTGTGCAAACCAGGCCTTGTTTGGTTCTTGATGGCAGAACAGAGTACCCAGTGGAAGCCCTTTTCTCAAGTACCTTCCTGAAATTTAACAAAATTTTAGTAAAATCTATACTTAAAGGCCATGGCACAGCTTTTAGTTACCTGCCCCTTTCACTGCTTCAGTTTTCACAAAATCTCAGCTTCCTGCTGAGGCTGGTGTTTCAGTGTTAAATGAATAACACCAAGTAAATGGGAACAAAAGTTAATTACTGAGGTAGCCCAAGTCTAGTATGTTAATTAGATATTGAGAAAAGTTATCAGGTTCCTCAAGTCACAAAGTTGGGAGTACCTATTAGTTTGTTTGCTTGTTTCTTCTCTTTCTTTCTCACTCTTCCTCCCTCTCTCCCCCCCCCTCCATCTCTCTCTCTCTCCCCAGCCTCCTCTTTTCTCTCCTCTTGCCCTCCTTAAGCCAACAGTAAGTAAATGTCAATCATGCTAGAAAAAGGTATCTTTCAATCTAGGATTCCAGATACACCTGTTTAAATGGATGTGGAGAAATGAAGGGACAGGGGTTGGATAATTTCAGAGACCTACCCCAAAAGCTGATTTTGTCCATAGTTAAGAAAGCTATGCTAAAATATAATATAGGTTTAAAAAATTCTAGCAAATGGCATCTGCTAACCTTCAAAGCACTCCAACTACTATTTTTTCCCTCCTGCAATAAGCAGAAGTTGGAAATGAGGTAGCAGAAGAGAACACAGGGCTGGCAGACCAAAGATCAGGGCTGTAACTCTGACAATTACTTGTGAGAACTTGAGGAAATGTCTTCAGCCCTCCAGACCTTTGTTTCCTGGTTTATGTAACAAGGGAGCCAGGCCAGGGTACTCCCTAAATTTAATTCCAGCCTCAAAAGGATCTGAGCATTCTTTCAAAGTCAAAGAACATCTGAATGAAGATTAGAGATGACAGATGACTTAATATGTCATATATGGAGTTACTCCTGTTTAAGCCTTAGGTTTCTAACTGTTGGGCTGTACTCTGCAGGCCAGCAAGCCCTGCACTCGCCCAGCATCAAGACAGAAGAGCCCAGAGTCAGTAACAGAGACACCAGTGGTTTAATGGATGGGGGAGCTTACATGTCTGAAGCAGGGTCCTGGAGCAACACCCCACTGTGTGTAGCAGACAGCGGTGGGCAGGACAAGGCAGCAGTCTTTGCTCCCGGGGAGAGAGGGAAGTTATCAGTTATAGCGGGAACTGACGTCAGGTTGGCTCATTGGTTACCAAGGAAACCAGGAGCACATCCTTTACTGCCCCTTTGATAAGCTATTGTGGTGGAGATGTTCTGATCTAAAGATTAGAACAGTCACTAGCTGGGGCCGGGGCAAGTATGTAGGCATTTACTGATTGGGCTGTATGATTAAGAGGGAAGGTCAGTCAGGTGAGTAGGGTGTAGGTGAAGCAGGGACTGGTCAAGCAGGGGATGCACAGAGAGCAAGAGAACAACCATTTTGGGTGGCCTGATCATACACTAACAGAGGTCCCTGCACAACATCATAAAGCCAGGTGGGGGGTGGCAGGGGGAATGAGGGGATACTTATATTACTACCTAACTTAAAGCTGCTCCATTCTTTTTTTGGTCCCAGGGTCCACACCCACTGCAAGGTGGTCAGTACCTACACCCTCTTGCCCTTCAAGTGCAAGGGATTTGGATAATGGAAGTGAAAAGATACTAAACCACTAAGCAAAATGCATTCTCACTTGCTAAGACTGCAGAAACAACCTAGAATGAAAATGCAGTCTTGTTTTACACCCAAGTCCAACTCTTCAGGCATGGCTATGGTTTGAGAACTGGAGCC
The DNA here is from genome assembly GCF_949987515.2 of Delphinus delphis. Taxonomy (NCBI): domain Eukaryota; kingdom Metazoa; phylum Chordata; class Mammalia; order Artiodactyla; family Delphinidae; genus Delphinus; species Delphinus delphis. Next base: position 110,572,516 of record NC_082686.1, on the reverse strand, counting down.
ACATACATATTCTTGTGATCTCACACCCAGACCCACTAACGAAGCAAACACAGTTGTTTCCTCTTAGGATTCCACTGAATGATGTCAGTTCCTCTTCTCCCACCAGCTCCACTTTCCAGAATCTGCTCCTCCATCATGGAGTGCTGCCAACTCCTGACCCCAGCCAGTAAACACTGATTTCCCTGCGTGTTAGGCCTTCATGAGCCTGAGGACTTTAACCCGAAGCTGAGTGATGCACCTGAAGTGAAGTAGGCCCTAAGGCAAGTCCACCTGCCCTGGAGGATGCCTTCTGCCAGACAAAACAGAGAGAGACCTCACCTAGACTGAGAGAGAATTCAGAAAAAGGGAAAAGTGGAGGCAGAATGAAAGGGTACAGAGTGGAGTTAAAGGAAAGAGACCTTACAGCCATACTGCCTGGGTCTGAATCCCAGCTCTGCCAGTGGTAGCGGCATGACATTGGGTAATTCATTTAACCTCTCCATGACTCAGTTTCCTCATCTGTAAAATGGAGATAACAACAGTACCCACTCATAGAGTTGTGAGAATTCAGTTAACAAGAACATGTGAAACAGTGCCTGGCCCAGAGTCAGAGCTATGTAAGTGTTAATCATCATCACATCATCAACACTGCAGTTTCTTAAAGATGAATATAAACTTGTGGTTCTACTCTTGGAAAGAATTACACCAGAAATATGCCAAGTAAGGTAAAAGAGCCCTCAAAGATTAAGTAGTTGGAGGGGTGGATCCCCTTGAGCAGATGGTGGCAAATAGAATAGCCATTTAGAGCATGGACAAATGCAGCCAAGGAGAACTGAGAGAACTGCATAGGTGTATAAATGCTTTAAAATATCTAAATTCCAGGAAAATGGGCCATGCATATTTACCTAACTTAATTAAGAAAACCAGAATAAAAACTAATTTACAGGTAGAGACCACAAAATAACCGGAGTGATGGATCCTACTCATCATTGTCAACTGGTATGATAATCACTGACACGTGGAGGGCCTCACCACTGGCTTACATAGGAGACAACCATGGACAGACTATCAGAAACAGCGGGATGTCACAGGTGAAGATCTGGGGAGAAGATGAATGCAATCTGGGGAGGAATAAATTTTTTCCTTTGTGTATGGCAAGCCTGCATTTTTGCTGTCCTCTTCCAAGTGATTCGTCACGTGCTCCGACAGATACAGCATGACTGTCACACTCTCCCTGTAGGGGAAAGGCTGATGGTGTTTACAGCCTGGTAATCATATCTATTGGCTGAGCTCTACCTGCTGTGCTACTCAACTTTTCGCACACCTTGATTAGCAGCTGGTTGACATTAGCCATCTGTGGGAAAGGTCAAAAGGTGAGAGTAACCAGGGACACTAGCTCTGTGATAGCATCTCTCATGACTGCCTATTTACTGAACTAATTCTCCTGCCCCGCATTCTTGAGACACTCGGTTTTCTCAGCCCTGCTGGAAGAGGGACGTGGTCTCTCCCCTTTCCTTCCAGGAAATGCTGCACACACTTGGGGGTGGCTTATCAAAGTATCAACAACTGCTCTTCATGCATGATTGAATTATGGACAATTTTTCTCCTATTAACTCTTTGGCATTTTTTTTTTGATTATCTATGAAAAATGTGTCACTTTTGTGCTGTTAAAAAAAAGAACTAAAAAGTTTGCTTCCTTAGGCCAACTTATTTCACATCTAACCAAGCTCTAAGATATATGAGGCACAAGAGACAGCAATGTGGAAAGCAGAATTGCCTCTGCTTTTTGTGTTTGTTTTAATCTATAAATAAAGGGAGTTGATAAGACTCACAGGATCGTTAGAAGGATTAAAGGAGATAACCCATTTGAAAGTGACTGCTCCAGTACCTGGCATATGGCACGTAGAATCTGCTCCCCAAAATGGCTTAATTTGTTCAGTCTAAGAAGACTAAGCGCTCAAAAGGCCCATGTCACTACCTCTGGTGCTGGCACCAAGCAGTCCTTCCACACACTCATGCTGCCCGGGGATGGGGTAATCGTTCATCCAAGACCAAAGAGGGGTTCATTCACACGACTAACCTGCACCCTCATTCTAGTTGGTGGTTCAGATCCTCAGGACTAGAGACGACTAGACTGGAGGCTTGCTATATTCTTTCATGCAGAAAAAGGTTCAATATAAAGTGGTGCTGTCTTAGGCACCATCCAAGAGGATTTGTCTTTCTCAAGTTTTAAAAGTACTCTTATTCAAAATGCCATTCATTGCATGGCTCTCAAGCACAGGCTTATAGCCATATGGTCTAAAATGGGTCCATTTTTTTTTCTCACAAAGTGAGGAAAGTATGTCAAGTAGAGTAAGAACTTGAAACCTGAGCAAGAGTACATGTTGCCTAAAGTAAGACCCAGGTATTACTTTGTTGTAATAACTATAGACTAAAAATTTTATAAGAAAGAAATATATACAATAAAGGTAACTTGTCTTTTGTTATTTTTCAATTACTCTTCCCAATATTGTTATGCTCAAATAGAAATTCTGTCCTGACCAATAACTTCCCTTCAATAAAACTATTCATTCTATTTTGAAAAACAGAAGTAGACAGAAAAGCCCAGTTCTATTATGCTATGTAGCTACTTTAAATACCTGATAGGAAAGATGAAAAAAAAGACATGACTGGTTTGAGACCAACATGTTTGAAAAAGTGGAGTTAGCAAAGATATAAACAACTCCAATATGCAGCAGACAATACCAGTATAACATACCTAGGACCTGAATATACAGGTACTCAAGTAATATGAAGGATGAGTGATACACAGTCTAGTCAGAGTGTGCTAGGAGATTATGCTACAGTAACAACCCCGAATCTTACTACTTTAACATGATAGGAATGTATTTCTTGCTCATGCTGTATGCTCAATATTAGTTGGCTGGGGGCTCTGCTCATCATGGCCACTCGAGGGAGCGCAGGTTGATTTAAGACCCAACGATGCTTCCATAATCACAGTGGCAGAGCAAGAAGGGAGAAAGCAGTGAATCACACACAAGCTGTTAAAACTTCTACCTGGAAGAAACAGATGTCCACTTGGGCTCATTGGCCAGAGTAAGGCACATGGCCATACCTAACTTCATAGTTGGCAAGGCAGTACAATTCTTTCATATGTCTGAAAGGCACCAGCTGGACACACTTGGTGAACATCACTAACTGCTACCTCAAATGACAACCTTATTAAGAACTTTGCAAAGTTCTTTCACACTCATCTCATTTGTATGAGGGTATTTGTAACCCATACCCTTACAGTGTGGGTTCTATCAGCATTCTTTTTACAAATAAAATAATGAAAGCTCACAGAGATTAAAACTTGCTTAAATCGCATAAATAGTAAATCAAACTCCAAATCTTAATCTTTTAGTTAAAAACTTCTGAGGTACAATATTTGCACCCATAATTTGCAGTGGATTCCAATTTGCTATTTATTTGCACATTATCATTAAACACATTATCTGACATTACTCTTCTCTTCATGTATATTATACATGTACTATATCTCTAAATTGTTTCCTGAGGACACATTGTCATATACTTTGTGTTCTTCACAGAATCTCATCTCATCCCATCTCATCTTATCTCATCTTACCTCATAAAAGGCAGTATATTTCTAAGTTTGTCTTGGTTGACTTATGAAACACCTACAGAATCACCATTTTCTGAACACTGAGGCTGTGCTTTGGGCATCAGAGAAGAAAGATGACAACCAGATAAATTAAATCAACGACTTTATTGTTAGGGAGAACTTAAGCCTGCTCCATTTGGAGATGTCCTCCAGATGCCACTTGCCTTTACAGCTACAGGTTTCATAGGTGTGAAACTTGACCTGCGCATGCTTCCTGTTTTCATCACATCAAATCACACCACCCGCTTCTGACAATGCATCACTCTTAGAACAGCCTCCACAGATTTGCACAGACTTCTGTTTACCTTTGTTTAGATACTGAAAGTCCCTCTCTTTGTGAAGTCACTAGGAGTCATCTTGCCATCATAATGTCACTTCTATAGATCCCCATAAGCAGAACTCCTCCTGAAACACTGGAATGAATGCAGTGCTCCTGCATATAGGGCAAGATTGGAAGACTCAAAAACCACGTGCTTGATTAGCACCCAAGTCTGAATAAAAAGCAGAGGTGATAATGGTGGAAGTAGTTCTCCAATAGCTTGTCTAAATTACCTTAATATAACCACAGACTGAACTCCCCCAGGACATGCTACTTAACTTTCCTCAATTTCCTTGTTTGTAAAAGTGGGATAATGGTACTTACTTCATAGGGATGTTGTGGGATTAAGTGAGGTAATGCAAAAAACACTTAGAACAAGCTTAATGCATAGTAGGCACTCACTAAATGTTGGTTATTACTTTCCTTTGAATTTTGCCAAATGCTTCCTCTTGAGCCAGTTGAGCTCAGATATTAACATATAAGGAAATTTTAGGGTTGGAAGGGACTTTGGAATCCATCTGCTCCAGAGGAATTCAAGAGATTTGTCTGGGATCATAGAGTTTATGGTGGAGCCAAGATGAGATCTGGGTCTCCGGACTGTAATTTTATGTTTAGAAGGAATGTGTTGTTTAGAATAGTGTTGGACACAGTAAAGAAACAGTCTACTTGATTCTGCATGAACCAAATTTGATTTACTTGGGTTAGTTTTCATTTCTTCTGAAAAATCCATCTATTTAATAAGTACATAGAATACAACCAACCCCCCTCGCTGTTAAATTCTGTCCTGAGAACAAAAGGAAACAAACCCAAATATTAAATCAAAGCTCTATGCACCCTAGAGGTAGGACTCTACTCTGAAATTAGCTCTATTTTGCTCACCAGTTTAATGATATTGTTAGTTGTCTTTTTAATTAAGCCGCCCTTAACTGCTACACTGCATGAATTTTAAAAGCTAACGGAAATGCTTGCTGTGTTGCAATGTACTTTATAATGAAATAATTTGAATTGGTTCTGTTTTAAAAGGTTTAGATAAGGGCATTTCAGAAAACAACTTAAAAGTGTTTTTCCAGGTAATGAGAATCTGGAAATTCCTGCAAGTTTCCAGACTCTGATAGTTAAATTCCAATTCCTCCAAAGTAGGCCACTGAATGTCTTTAGTTCTGTGAAATAGAAATCATGACCTTTGTAACCCAGGGGAGATACAGAGGAGCCATGTGACAAAGCCATTACCCAAACAAATGGTGGCAATTTGCAAAACGACTATAAAGGTGGATGTCCTCTGTTCATTTTTTCTTTCCAGAATCAAATCAGTGTTCAACGAAGAGCTGGTGTGCCATCCTAGCTTCTCCTTTGCTCCTATGAAGGTTCACCTGAGATAGCTCTTGGCCAAAATAGATGAAGTGAACAGAAATCAGCATGCTGCTATTACACTGAGAAGCCAAAAAGAGATATTGCCTCCTTCTGGGGAAAGAGCCTGGTTGAAACAGTAACGTGAATTCCCAGCAGACCAACTGTTTACACAAGAATATGCTATTGCTGTTCCTTAGCAACGAATGCCGTTCTTCAAAGGCACAGTGAATGAAGAGCTAAGTACTTTCTTCTGTCTCGTTTCTGAAGTGTGACTTGAATCTCCAATTAAAATGAACCCTCTACTGGCATCTTGGAAGGACTCATTCAACTGACAAAGTTTGCCCATGGAGTTGAGAAGTCAGATACCATTTTGATCAATGGAAGTCTCCAACAACAAAATAAATGCCTTGTCACTCTATTTGTGCAGGTCAATTGTAGATGCACAGTAGCATCTGGTCTATTCTTTTTTTTTTCCCCCTTCATGCTTATTTCTTTTTGAATTTCATTTATTTTTTATACAGCAGGTTCTTATTACTTATCTATTTTATACACATTAATGTATATATGTCAATCCCAATCTCCTAATTCATCCCACCACCACATCTGGTCTATTCCTGTTGGCATCTACCCATGTCATTCAACTTCCCATTCTCTTACCCAGCCTGGTGTTCACCCTGCCACTAGCACTAAAAGAGACAACTGATGCGTGAGGCAACCAAGATACCATGGAATGGTTAAACAAACAAACTTCTACTTAACATGAGAAGATAACAGAAAATTTAATGACAATCTGCAATTAAAAATATTTAGGAACTGCTATATAGTCGCTCTACTGCTATTTAAACATAAAACACAAAAGAAAGATCTGGCACTCAAATACTTCATTAAATTAGCTCAAACTACAAGACTTGTTTTACTGCAGTACAATGGGTTCTTTGTTACTGTTAATTTATTTCCACTGCTTAAAATCCTGGGCTTAATGCCTATGATCCTCCCCCACCCCAAGTTTCTAGCAGATTCTTCTTGGACTATAAGTGACAAAATCACCTTGCAAAGAATATTTATGCTTCAATATTTATGCCTCCCCCACCCCAAGTTTCTAGCAGATTCTTCTTGGACTATAAGTGACAAAATCACCTTGCAAAGAATATTTATGCTTCAAAGGTAGATTGTATTTGATTTCCACAGTGGTTTTCCCACTGAATATCTCGAGTGAACTTTGGAAAGTTCCCTCAGTAACCTAGTTCAGATTTATTATTTCTTATTCATTAATTAATCTATTCAATTTATTCAACAAGTATTTATTGAGCATCTTGGTGCCAGGAACTGAGCTAGGTGCTAGGGATATGAACAAGATAAACATGTTCCCTGCCCTCAGACTTAGAGTCCCAAGAAGGCAACAGAAAATTAGCAGCCACTTACAACGCAGCATGCCAACTGCTAATGATAGAGGAGGATCAATGCTAAAGGAGCACCTGGAAGGTACACTTATCCAGACATAGAGGGGGTTCAGGACAGACTTCCTGGAAGGAATGTTGATAAAATAGAAGAGGTGAAGAAGCAGTAGAAAAGCATTCTGGGAAGAGGGCGTATGTATCTGGTATACAGGTCAGGAAACATGGCAAGTGAAAGAAAAGGACAGAACTTCACTATTGATACAGTTGGATTGGGATAATGAACTCAAGAGAGGTGAACCGGGGCCAGATTATGAAAGGTTGTGGAAGCTAAGTGAAGGTGATTGATTTTAAGAGTATAGGGGAGGCATTAAAAGAGAGGAAGAGGGGGGACTTCCCTGGCGGTCCAGTGGTTAAGACTTCGCCTTCCAATACAGGGGGTGCGGGTTTGATCCCTGGTTGGGGAGCTAAGATCCCACAAGCCTTGTGGCCAAAAAACCAAAACAGAAGCAATATTGTAACAAATTCAATAAAGACTTTAAAAATGGTCCACATCAAAAAACAACCTTTAGGGCTTCCCTGGTGGCGCAGTGGTTGGGAGTCTGCCTGCCGATGCAGGGGGCGCGGGTTCGTGCCCTGGTCTGGGAGGATCCCACGCGCCGCGGAGCGGCTGGTCCCGTGAGCCATGGCCGCTGGGCCTGCGCGTCCGGAGCCTGTGCTCCGCAGCGGGAGAGGCCACAACAGTGAGAGGCCCACGTACCGAAAAAAAAAAAAAAAAAAAACAACCTTTAAAAAAAATAAAAATAAATAAAATAAAAGAGAGGAAGAGGGGAGTGTTCCTGGACCATGGCCTCCTGCCATCTTGGTACCTGCTGGAGTGATGACGGTCTGTGCCTTTAGACTACCTCTCCTCATACACAATGACACTTGACCCAACACAACTATTTTTTTTTAATTAAAGATTTTTTGGGGAAGGACTTCATTTCTTATTTTATTCTGCTTTTCTTTTTCTTCCAGTTTTATTGAGACATAATTGACATACAGCACTGTATAAGTTTAAGGTGTACAGCATAATGATTTGACTTAATACATCATGAAATGATTACCTCAATAAGTTTAGTGAACATCCATTATCTAATATAGATAAAAATTAAACAGAAAAAAATTTTCCTTGTGATGGGAACTCTCAGATTTACTCACTTAACAACTTTCATGCATAACATACAACAGTTAATTATATTTGTCATGTTGTACATTACATCCCTAGTACCACCCCACTTTAGAAACTATTACAGACATTTCATAACCACTGAATGACTTTTTCTTTGGTATAAAATAACACCTTTGTTAGAACAGAAAAGCTAAGCTATCAATTGATCATGTTCTTGATCTAGAAGGGACTCTAAAGATCATACATTCTAACCCTTCTCACTTTTCAGGTAGAGAAACCAAGGTGAAGAAAAGTGAACTGTCTCATCTGAGCGTCGGAGGTGCTGAAGGGTGAGCAAGGCCCAAAACCCAAGTTCCTATTGGACATCCCTCTCCACAGCAGTATCAGACAGTGAAGTCTATCAGGCTGATTTAGGCATTTTTATTATTATATAAGCTGGGTTAAATGAATTTTTTAACCCTATAGTACATTTGAAAGCTTAGGAGCTCTCTTGACTGTTTTTCATTAGGAATGTGATATAAGAAATACTATGATGCAGCCCTGTTAATAATGTAGATTCATATTTTGAATGCATAGAAGACCTTTAAATGAAACCTCAGGACTTTGTCCAGTGTTAGGATCATCTAATTAGAAGCACAATCATATGATACCAGCAGTGTCTTCATGGAAGATAATTTTTTTTAAAAAACTGATGCCCTTAGAAACAAAAGGACAATACCACCATCTCAGCAAAACCAGGCGCTCTGGCTCCAAAGTTATCCTATGCATTTCTCAACCGCCCCAAGAAAAACAGCTATTATTACAGACTTCATTTACTGCTTTTAAAGATTCCCTGAAAACGAAAGCACTAGCCATAAACTTTTTAGGCAATGTACACCCCACAAGCATAATTTTAGCACATGAGGTTGAGTTTTATAACCTGGGGAAACATTTGGCTAGGAATTCAAATAGGCCATGTCATGGCTTCTGCTCATTTTAAAAGACCATGAGTATTTTTAAAATTAGGAAAACATAGGCAAATGTTAGATTCTGCACTTTTTTCTAGAGTGAAATTACATATAAACTGTGGCCCACATCCTTCCAAGACCTAGTCCTTGAGGACTCTGTTCTGCAGTTTACTATATGAGCATAGTTGGGAAAACTGTGCCCTGTTTGCTTAAAAATCACCTACCAAAGACCTAACTCATCCTCAGAGGAAAGCATGGTTGAGAAATACCTTAAAACAAAAACCAAAAAACAACCACCAACTGACAAACCAGCATGCACTGGATATTTACTGGGTATATTTCAATAATTTTCCATTTTTCTCAATCAGTTTCTGTTCATTTGTTTATCTATTCATTAAAGAATATATTTTAGGGCTTCCCTAGTGGTGCAGTGGTTGACAGTCCGCCTGCTGATGCAGGGGACACGGGTTTGTGCCCCGGTCCGGCAAGATCCCACATGCCGCGGAGTGGTTAGGCCCGTAAGCCATGGACACTGAGCCTGAGCGTCCGGAGCCTGTGCTCCGCAACGGGAGAGGCCACAGCAGTGAGAGGTCCGTGTACCGAAAAAAAAAAAAAGAATATATTTTAAGAGAATTATATGTGGAACCAAGGAAGTTACAAAAGTTAATTTTTGTAGTGTTTATATAAAAACTGGGGCAACATATGTATTTGAAAGAACAGAATTCCTAATTAAGATATAAGTAATTGTGGCCCTGTGGAGTTTGTAAATGCAGGTGCTGAAGAAATGCAAAGCAAGAAAAATACAGGAGAAAACTTTAAAAACTTTTAATTTTGAAATAATTTTAGACTTACAGAAGAGTTGCAAAGATAGTACTGAGTTCCTGTATACCATTCACCCAACTTCCCCTAATGCTAACATCTTATACAACCACTGTATAATTATAAACTAAGCAAAAAACATTGGAACAATATTACTGACTAAACAACAACTTCATTTGAATTTCCCTGTTTTTTTTTCACTAATGTCCTTGAAGGAGTTCCAAACATGGCACTCCAAAATATGCCACTTTGGCATCTTGATTATTATGAACTAAAGGCACTTGAGAAAGAGCAGATGCAGGAAGGGCTCTCTGACCTCTCCTTTTCTACCTAAAAACAGGCCATAAAATTTCTTAGAAAGGTGCCCCTCTGTACCAGGAAGAAAAGAACATCCTTATCCCTAGAGACTGGGAATCAGTGTTGAAATGGACCTGTAGAAATAAACTTACTAAAATAACTTTTATCTTCCACTGGTTTCCATCCCACCCCATTTATGTCCTATTGCCTTCCCCATAATTTACTGCCCCCAAGCCCAAACCCCTTTGATTTGTCATTTCTTCACAAATCTACCATTTCTTTGTCTGAAAGGTATAAAAGCTTCCTGCTCTGGTCACTTCTTCAAGGTCTTCATTCTCTTGTGAAGGCCCCCACGTATAGGCAAAAATTTAGTAAAAGGTGTATGCTTTTCTTCTGTTAATAATCTTAGGTCAGCCGGAGATCCTAAGAGGGTAAAGGAGAATTTTTCCTCTCCTGTATCCTCTTTCTGTTCCTGGCTCCAACTCAGGATCCCACATTGCATTTAGCCTCCTTAGCCTCCTTCAATCCACTGCAGTTTCTCAGTCTTTCCTTGCCTTCACTCTTTCATGACCTTGATACTTTTGAAGAGTACTGGGCAGGTATTTTGTAGAATGCACCTTGATTTGCGGCTGTGAATTGTGGGAAAGAATACCACAGAGGTGAAGTATTCTTTTCATCATGTAATATCAGGGTGTACATGATGTCAATGTGATTTAGTCCTGGTGGTATTTACCTTGATCACCTGGTTAAGGTGGTGTCTGCCAGGTTTCTCCACTGGAAAATTACTAATGTTCCCTTTCCATTCTCTACTCATAAGACATGAGTCACTAAGCCCAGCTCACTCCAGGGGAGAGGAATCAAGCTTCACTTATTGGAGGAAGAAGTCTCAAAGAATTTGTCAACATATGTTAAAACCACCACAGTAATAACTATTTTGGGAGAGATACTCTGAATCTATGCAAATATACCATTTCTCAAAGTTTTACCCTAAATTTAGTATCCATTGATGGATCTTGCCTATAGCAGTTTACTATATTTGGTATTCTAATGATGATTTTCTATTTCTCTATATATTTTCTAAATTTAATAATTAGACTTCTTTTGGAAAGAATATCCCCTCTCCCCATTTATTTATATTAGTATGGTATCATTGATATTTATTTTTGAGAATTTCCTTTCTTTCTGGCATTACAAGATGCTCTAGTTTCATCTGGTATTTTCCTCTACAAGCCCTAGTTTCAGCCATTTCCCCAAGGAGCACTGGTTCGTTTTACTAGAAAATGGTACTTAGAAACCAAGATTTGGGCATTAAGTATGTTCATTGCTACAGAGGTATTACTGTCCCTAGGCCTTCTCAGAGAACAGAGCTAGAAAATATATGTATGTATATTAACCTATGTCTATGTGGATAACTCAATTACCATACGTACATTAAAATAAACATGAGTTCATATTGTTATATCCAACTTTAATCCAACAACAATGGATTCATTCAAGCATTCACAGCAGGAAAGTTTCTAATCAGGGAAAGGTTTTTAATCAAAGAAAGATTTCTCAAAACAGGTGAGTCTCAGGCCAGGCTGAGAAGTAAAAACAATGAAATGGTCATTAATTGAGTTTCTTTGAATAAAATCTTCTCAGCAGGTGGTAGTAGATCATATTGAGTACATTTTATAGATCAGAAAAGTGAGGCTCCAGAGAGGTCAAGCTACTTGGCCAGTATCTAACATACTGGTAAGAGGTAAGCCTTCCCCTCCCTGTGGGATGTGCATAACTTGGAGTATATCAGAGGGGAAGAGACAGAGGCCAGGGAAATACAGTGAGTGAAGACAGAGAGGAGCATGCACTGGGCTGGCAGGGCACCAGCCTGTTTGAGACAGAGCACGGGGTTTCTACTCCCAGTACAGTGCAGCATAGTTAGGATCTACCCAGGGGCTGAAGGAAATTCCACACCTAAACCCTGTTTCTGCTTCTCTCTCTACCTCTGCTTCCTTGTCTGGAAAGCAATTTACAATATTTCTTTATCATACCAGGCAATAATAAAAGGCAAAGGAATGAAAATATGAATGTAAACTCTTTTGCCTCATAAGCAGTTTTGCTTCTGGGGCTGTTCTGAGGATAAAATAATGCAATTGAAAATGAGCTTTATAAACAAAGGCATTCTTTTATAACAGGTCTAGATGAATATAATGTACTTTAATATCATGGGCAGTATTAATTGAATATATTAGTCTACAAAATCTGGAAATGAGATAAATTCAAAAGATCCCATTGAAAAAAAAATGACTAACGCAAGATATGTTTCTAGTACTTTTAACACATCAAGTAGTTTGTGATAGTAATTCCAAACGTTGAGCTTCTTTTAAATTCAGCCCTCGTATATAAACTCCCAGAAGATAAGCTCATGGCTCAGCAACAGTTTTGGATTTCCAAGAGGCCAGAGGCCACGGGCATGAGTGCCACATACTTGTTTCTTTTATCTATATAGTTTTTCGCTACCTCTGTCACACATGACAAGTTACCAGCATGGGAAGAGAGGCAGTATAGTATGGAGTAAAAGCACAGAAGTGAAGCCAGATCATCTGTATTCAAATCCTGTTTATTCAACTTATTATTTGTATTTGTATAACTTCTCTATGCCTCAGTCCCCTCATATGTAATCAAGAAAATGACAACGTAATACAACTAGGGCTGTTGTGAAAATAAATGAATTGACATATGTAAAGCATTTAGAACAGTGCCTGGAGCATGGTGAAAGCTTAGTAAGTATTAGCTATAATTATACTCCACTAATAATCTTATCAGGTAGAGTTCCTAACTGAGGGGACATGGGTTGTTGGTTCAAAGTACTGGAAGATATTTTATTATCATATTTAATCACATGAGGAGAGAGAGATGAAGAGTAGGATCACACTGAGTACATGTAAAGTTCATTTCTTAGAACCAAACTACATGTCCAGGATGTGATTTTTAAGGAGCTCAAGGGAAATATGGAGTATGAGACTGTTTCAGGGCAGCAGCTCCCTGGCCCAGCCTCCCTCCCTCTACTTCCCAACACATGCCTCCACCCTGAGCAGGGCAGTGTTCTCACAGTTTCCCAGCAAACATACTCACCCTTACTCACCAGCTGAACTGCCCTCCCATCTCCCCTACACATGTTAAATGCCATCCAGTCTTAAATGCTACTTCCATTCTGGCTCCTCTTCAGCACATTTCCTTATGTCAGCCAATCTCGACCTCTGTTTTTAACTCTTTTCATATATATGCTGAGAAGCACCCCATCCCAAACATAATTTCTACCACATTATACATGTATATTAGATGTGTGTACACCCAACTGGGTTGTGAATTCCTTGAGAACAGAGCCATGTCTTACACAGGCTTCTTTTACAGCCTTCAGCAGTGGTTCTCAACTAGGGACGATTTTGTCCTCAGATACCATTTGGTAATATCTGGAGACATTTTTGATTACACAACAGGGGAACTGAGGTGCTACTTGCATCTAGAGGGTAGAGACCAGAGATGCTGCAAAACAACGTACAATGCACAGGACAGCCTGCCCTCCCTCGTAACAAAGAATTATCTGATTCAAAATTATCATTGTACCAAGGTTGAGAAACTTCTGCCCAACAGTAACCAGGATAATGGAAAAATAAGATTCATTCAAATTTCATGATTTTTTTCTAGAATATCTCAATAAGCTAAGCACTAACTCAACTTCCATTCCAGGGTCATATCACTAACCTGGGCTCCTTATCACCAGCAATAATGATCATAAAAACAAGAGGGAATATTTTGTCTTTATATTGTTTGGGCCTTGTGGTCACCAAAGTAGCACCAGCAGCAGTGATTATTCAATTCTCACTATGAATAAAGACAACGACATCTCCTTGGCATTGAGAAGACGACCCTATAGGTCAGTCCTTGTTTCCAATCTCAGCCCAGCTATAGGGTCTGAAGGCCTTTTACCAGCAGTCTCAGTCCAGTTTAGACACCTGGATATTAGCATCCTGTTACCTGGGAAGGGCAGGGTCTGAGATTGATTTTGTTGCTCTCGCCCAGGTATACCTATGGGGAGTAGAGAGGACTCCAGGGCACCCACATACCCACCTCATTGTAGTTTTTTCCTACCAACCACCAGACTTGCTTAGTCCCCATGAATGAGCTTCATCTCTAGATTCTTAAGTGAGTTCCAGTTCAACCCCAAAATTCAGGTCCTTACCCTCTACCTCTGACTCTCAGCAGGCTCAGCTACCCAGGAGATGGGCTCGTTTCTAGAACCTCAGTCACTGGCTGTGAGCCTGTTTCAACCACAATGGCCCGCTGGCACCAGATCTTTGGAAATAGCCTGACCATTAGAGAAATCTATGCCTGCTTCCCTCAACAGTTTAAACCACCTGTCCTCCTGGATATCAACCTTTCCCTTAATAGATAGTATGATTTTAGCCTTTATTTTAAATAATTTAGATTCCATAAGATTTGAGCAGCAGCACTATGGTTGGGTAAGCTGGATCCTTTAAATGAACCTCCACAGTGAGTGCCTCTCCCCTAATCTACTGTGATAGGCACAGCCTATCTCACTACTGAAGTAGGGAGTTCAAGATGGCACATGAAAAATTTTGGGAGGGTGAGGAGGGACATAGCACAAATACTCTGAAAAGTTTAATAGCACAATATATAATGATTATAGAAAACAAAAGAAATGAATTATGACAAGTTGCTATCTCATTCTCAGAGCTTTATTTCATTTGAATTTGCTGTCTCCTGGTACTGTGATGTGTTTCCATCACTCAAATGTGATTATAGCTCAAGACTTCTTATGCAGTGCAGAAAACAGGTGGGGATAAATGAAAGAAATAGACTGAGACAAGAGCAACCAATTTTGTACTTAATTTCTATTTTGTAAGGGTGTTTTTAAGACTCCTTATCACCCCTTAACTGCTCAGACTTTTCTTTCAAAAACAAGAAACTTAAAAACTTGTCAGAGTTATTAAGCACAAAATTGCCCAGCTAACAATATTTTTTTGAATCAACCTAGCCTCTGAATTTAAAAATTCACAGATATTCTACCTTTCACAAGATAATGCCTATTGACATGATCTTTCAAGTTACCAGTAGATCATCAGGTAGTATACATAATTGACTGCTTGCATTAAATTAGTATGGTTTATGGCCAAGTCATGATAAACTGCACCTTTAGGGTGCAGCTCATAGAGATAACTGAAGGGACTCAGATGTTTACAACTGGAGTGTACATGCACTAATTTCAAGTCATATAACTAATTTCAAGTCATATCATATAATTTCAAGTCAATAGGTTTTGAAGAAAATTATATAAATACATGAAGAAAAGGTGGGATTTCTGGAATGCTTGAGTGAGGAGCTCAGCAAATCTTTGCCCCCCAAAGCAAAGATAAACCTGGAAAAATTTGTTGAAAACAACCAAATTTGTTGAAACTTGTTAAAACAACAAAAATCAGAGTGGAAATAAATGAAATAGAGACTAAAAAGACAATAGAAAAGATTCATGAAACTAAGAGCTGTTTTTTAAAAAAAATGTCCCATCAAACAGAAGTTCAGGACCAGACGGCTTCACTGGTGAATTCCACCAAACATTTAAAGAAGACTTAATACCAATCTCTCTCAAACTCTTCCAAAAAATGGAAGAGAAGGAATTGCATCCAAACTCATTTTATGAGGCCAGCATTACACTAATACCAAAACCAGACAAGGACACATGAAAATTAGAGACCAATATCCTGATGAACATAAATGTAAAAATCCTTAACAAAATATTAGCAAATTGAATTCAACAATACATTAAGAGGATCATATACCATGATCAAGTGAGATTTATTCCAGGGATGCAAGGATGGTTCAATACCCACAATTCAATCACAATTCAATACACAATTCAATGTAATTCACATTAAGAAACTGAAGGATAAAAATCAGATAATCATCTTAATGGTTACAGAAAAAGCATTTGACAAATGGAACATCCATTCATGATAAAAACTCTCAACTAAGTGGGTATAGAAGGAATGTACCTCAACATAAAAAAAAAGGCTATATATGAAAAACCCACAGCTAACATCATACTCAATTGTGAAAAGCTGAAAGCTTTTCCTATAAGATTAGGAACAAGACAAAGATGCCCACTCTTGCCACTTTTATTCAACATATTATTGGAAGACCTAGCCATAGCAATCAGACAAGAAAAAGAAATTAAAAGCATTCATGTCAGAAAGGAAGAAGTAAACTTGTCTCTATTTGCAGATGACATGATATTATATATAGAAAACCCTAAACTCCACTAAAAACCTGTTAGAGATAATGAATAAATTCAGTAAAGTCGCAGGATACAAAATCAATACACAAAAATCTATTGTGTTTCTACAAACTAATAAACTTTCAGAAAGAGAAATTTTTAACAAGTCCTACTTACAAATGCATCAAAAAGAATAAAATACCTAGGAATAAATTTCACCAAGGAGGTGAAAGACCTATACACTGAAAACCCTAAGACATTGAAGAATACAGAAATAAATAGATAGTCCATACTTATGGACTGGAAGAATATTAAATGTTCATACTACCCAAAGCAATATAAAGATTCAGGGCAATCCGTATCAAATTTCCAATGGCATTTTTCACAGGAATAGAACAAACAGTCCTAAAATTTGTATGGAACCATAAAAGACCCCAAATAGTTAAGACAATCTTGAGAAATAAGAACAAAGCTGGCGACAGCATATTTCCTGATTTCAAACTATACTACAAAGCTATAGTAATCAAAACAGCATAATATTGGCATAAAAACAGACACATAGACCAATGGAACAGAATTGTGAGCCCAGAAAAAAAAACATGCCTATATGGTCAATTAATTCATGACAAAGGAGGCAAGAATATACAATGGGGAAATAACAGGCACTTCAATAAATGATGTTGGAAAAACTAGACAGCCACATGCAAAAGAATGAAACAGGACCACTGTCTTACACCATACACAAAATGAATTAAAGACTTAAACCTAAGGCCTGAAACAATAAAACTAGAAGAAAACATAGTGGGTAAGCTCCTAGACATTGGTCTTGGCAATGATATTTTGGATTTGACACCAAAGGCAAAGGCAACAAAAGCAAAAATAAACAAGTGGGACTACAGAAAACCAAAATGCTTCTGCATAGCAACCATCAACAAAATGAAAAGGCAACATACAGAATGGAAGAAAATATTTGCAGATCATACCTCATAAGGGGCTAATATCCAAAAAGTATAAAGAACTCATACAAATCAGTAGCAAAAGACAAATAATCTGATAAAAAAATGGGCAGATCTGAACAGACATTTTTCCAAAGAAGACATACAGATAGCCAACAGATACATGAAAAAATGTTTAACATCACTAATCATAAGGGAAATGAAAATCAAAACCACAATGAGGCATCACCTCACACCGTTAAAATGGCTGTCATCAAAAGACAAGAAATAACAAGTGTTGGTAAGGATGTGCATTGTTGGTGGGAATGTTAATTGGTGCAGCCACAATAGAAAGCAATGTGAAGATTGCTCAAAAAACTAAAAATAGAACTACCATATAATCCAGCAGTTCCACTTCTGAGTATTTATCTGAAGATAATGAAAACACTAATTTAAAAAGATATCTGCATTTCCATGTTCATTGTAGCATTATTTACAATAGCCAAGGCATGGAAATAACCTAAGTGTCCACTGATGAATGAATGCATAAAGAAATTGTGATACACATGCACACTCACAATGGAATATTATTCAGCCATTAAAAAAAGAAATCTTGCCATTTGTGACAACATGGATAGACCTTGAGGGCATTATGCCAAGCGAAATTCGACAAAGACAAATACTGTATGATCCCTCACATACGGAATCTAAAGAAAAAAATGAACTCATGAATTCAGAGAACAGATTTGTGGTGACCAAAGGCAGGGTATGTGTGTGGGGTAGGGATGGGAGAAATGAGTCATGGTGATGAAAAGGTATAAACTTCCAGGTATAAGATAAATAAGTTCTGGGGATGTAATGTACAGCATAGTGACTATAGTTAACAATACCCTATTGTATATTTGAAAGTAGCTAAGAAAGTAAATCTTAAAAACTCCAAGAAAAAAAATATAACTATGTATGGTGATGAATGTTAAATAAACATTGTGGTAATCATTTCAAAATATATACATATATCAAATTATGTTGTATACCTGAAACGAATACAATGTTATATGTCAATTATATCTCAATAAAAAAATAAAAACAAAACTACCATTTAAAAATTCTGGAAACTGACCAAAGGCATACAGCTAATTAAAGATTTACTCAAGAAAACCTACTGAGTCTCAGTAAGAAGGGATTCTGTGACACTTTAGCCAGAGATTGCTCCTATCCCTTGCACCCTCCTACAGAAGCTTCATTACCTGAAAATTCCACCCAAGCCTCAGTAGATGGAGAGGGCTATGGGAACTGGCAGTTCTGCTTCCCTGCTGCAGGGGGCTGACTTTATTTGGAGCAGAGCATGGAAAAATTCCTGCCTGGGCACTGTTGGAAACAATAGTTATCTCAGTGGCAAACAATCAGGAAAGGCTAACATCATGAGTAGCCTGAGGTCTTGATACTGGTTGGGACAAGAATAAAATGGCAGACAAGCCAGAAATTTAATAAGGAGATCCAGGGAAGGAAACAACCAAAGAGAGCCTGGTCAGGAGCCCCCTTAATTCTGATGGTCTGGAAAGTTGTGCATGCTCAGCAGAGTCCAGACAGGGCTCTAATGAGCTACTTGCTACTTGTCCTTGGCTGATTTCCCCCTAGTCATTCATTGTGTGTCTAGCACATCAACTGATAACTAAACTCATTTATTACCCACCCACTGTGGTCACAAATTATACAACATTACAGACCATCTGCATTGCCTCCTTTATTACACAGGTGGTAAAACCAAAGCCTCTGAGCAGTTTAAGAACATGAGTTTCTACAAAGTTAGTAGACAATCAGCTGAGGTTAGTACAAATGGCTCCTTAGCACTTTGCAGAAATTTATTTACCTGCAAAAAGCTGGCATAAAATTAAAAGCTGGTGAGGTAAGTTCAGTCTACCTGTATCAAATATACATAAAGATCTTCCTCAATCTTTATCCTACATTTAGTCTCCCTTCCCTTTGTTTTATTCTTTTCTTTTGAGAATTCTTTTGAAGGAAAAGAACTAGTAGGGGTTCCTCAGGAGTCACTCCTTGTGGGCTCTCAAACAGGTGATAAACTCTGCACTGGAGAATGGATCATATCTGTCCTATGAATGATGATCTCTCTCATGGTCATTGCTCTTAACTGATCCTCTTACCTTCTGTTCCATGTTGTTGTAACTCCTGACTCCTGGTTCTAGCTCTTCATTTCATGTGTTTTGTGGGTGACAAGCCATGCTAAAAATACTGCAGTCTTTTGGTTGGGTACCTGTAATTCTCAGGGAAAATGACTATGACATAGATATATGCTCCAGTTCCAACTCTCATCTCAAAACTATTAAGTATTAACATTTTCATCTTTATAACACAGCCTCTCTCCATAATAAAAGGCTATCCATGCATGTCCTCAAGCTTTCTTATTGTAAATTCTGCTTATTCAAGCAAGTGATTATAAGTTCTCTTGAAGACAACAGAACATTCCATGTACATTAAAGGCTCTGTTTCCCCAAAGCTTGGTAGAATGCAGGAAGCTACTTCAGTTTGGTATCAAGGAAACCTGCTCCCAAAACAACCCTTATACGTTCCTGTTGTTCCTGATAGCTTGACATTTGGTTCTTCCTTGGCATTTAGTCAAGTTTAAATTGCTAGGAAAAATAAGGAATAAATCTCTGTGTTTATACAGCTGACATCTTTGCTGCTCAGAACTTTGTATAATCTGTCTTTGTGATAAGGACAGTCAGAAATTTTAATAGTTTAAACATCACTGACAAATAGCCTAACAGGCATTCAAGAAAGAGTACAAAGGAAAGAATACAGTAGGGCTGGTATTGCACTGTGGACCAAGCCCCTCATTCAGGTTTTTTCCTATTTTTGTTACTTGAAAACAGCATCTAGGGATAAAAGTCTGGAACCTGGGGCAGATATAGAGGGATGGTATCTCTATCAAGGGAAAACACCTGGGTGAGGCTAATTTATCACAGAAACCACATCTGTTCTCTCAAATGAGAAAAAGTAAATACCAAAACATGCCCAGAGGCAGTGTTGTGTGAATTTTCCCACTAATTGTACCTGGGTTAGAACTGTGGCCAGTGTGTATCTGCTCAGTGACCTTGGACAGTTTACTTACTCTCTGAGCTTCTCTGAGTTTCCTTAACTGCACAATTGATTAAATGAGATAATTTAGGTAAAATTTAGGTAAATTAGATAAAACACTTCGTATGTGCTCACCTATGTCACCAACTTTCTGCCTTACCAATGCCATCCAGAGGCAGGTGCTAATAGTGACAGACCCATCTCAATGCAGATACAGGAATCTATATTTGTAGTTTTTGACAGCAACAACAAAAATTATAGGAATCATTCTGTAATTTAACAACTCAAATTCTTTTTTTTTCCAGCTAGGATGAAATGAATAACTTTTACTTGACACTTTTCCTCCTGAGTCACTTCTAAAAGATAAGATATTTTAACAGCAGCTGATCCACACATCAGGATCCCATGGGTCAGACACCACCACCAACATAAAAATGCTAGGAATATTTCAGACCATGATGCTGCCAGATAGAGTACAGCTCCCCAAACATAAGTTTATAGCACATGTTCCCCCCCACCAAATGCCCTGGCCAGCTCCCTCCTCTGGATGTCTGGATGTGATGGGGCCCTCTGCATGCCTGAGTCCAGAGCACTCCATTATGGCACCAGGTGGAAGGCAAGGAGTCACTCAGGTTCCGGACTGACACATCACACCTGCTATTAAAGCTACTTACCACCCTGGCAGGGAGAAGCTCTTTTCAACTCTCAGCAGTGCCTACTGCAATCATTATGTATAAGTGACGAGTAAGTCACTGAATCACTGTGATGACTCATGCATCGAAAAGAAAGCCCCCATCTGAGCTCATAGGCCAGGCAGCAATCTACAGGGGGAGAATCTGATCTTGCCAGCCAAAAACAGCAGGTAGGAAGCATAAGCCTTGCAAATATTTTTTTTTAATTAAATGAAAGTTTTTTTCCCTTCCCTCTTCCCTTGCTCTGAGTCTGTCTTCTTTCCATTCCTTCCTGTCTTACCATATGCTCTTAGACACTCTGGGTCACATCTGCCAGCCTGTGGACAGTGCTAAGATTAAAAATAGACCCCTGACAAGAGGTCCCATCAGCCAAGAGCAAGCACTGCGCAACAGCAATCATTTTGCAAAGAGCAGTGAAGGCAGTTCTACATTTCAAATTCCTGACCTAAAATTTAACTGAAATCCAATTATTATTTAATTGTATGTTATTTATGGCTGAAAACAGACCCTTTGCATCCTGAAGTAGAGATCTAAAATCAGAAAATGTTGCTGAGTTCTCAGCACGGAGATATCCCTAATATATTAAACATTGATTCTTCTAAAACCAACTCACCATCTGTCCTGAAAACATCAAATGCTGTATGTTACAAACTAACCTCATCCTGTCCCTGCAGTGGCATTTCACCACACCCCCAACATGCACACCACCTCCCATGCTCTCAATCCTGTTAGCCCTCTAGGTTATAGTCCTTGAAGTGTATCCTCTAATCTCTCTGCTTCAAATCTGCTATTCAGATTTTTACCTTGTCAGTGTCTTTTAAAATTTCATTTCTCCTCTTCGTTACCTTTGCTTTGCCTTGATTTAGTTACCCAGCCTCCTCCTCCCAGATGACTACTGCACCCATGGCTCACCATGCAATCATACATTTCACTCCTAACTAATGCATCTAATCATGTCACCCCACTGCTTTAACCCCCCCCCAACTTTCTGTTGCCTTCAGTTTGGCATTTAAAGGCTCTCCACAACCCAATAGCTAGTTAGCTAACCTCTCTAGCTCCACCTGGCACCAACCCACTCCTAAGCTCCAGCCTGTTGCGCTGATGAATATTCTGTGAACACACCCATAGCCCTCCACCTTCTTTCCTGAGATGTTCCCCACCCCCCTGCTCCTTATACTTAGCCTCTCCTCTCTGTGCTTGCAACACATTGTCCTAATCTCGAATTTGTACTTAGTTACACTGAAATTATATACTTTATGGGAGTGTTTCTTATTCATCTCTGTATCATTGACATGTAGTTTAGAGTTCACTATAAAAAAAAAACTCACTAAAAGAAATTCTAAAGGAGATACTTCAGAAAGAAGGAAAATGACTGCAGATGAAAACTTCAAAATGGAAAAAAGTAATGAGGGAAAATACCGATAAAGAGATGGATAAAACCAAGAAAACTTTATTTAAAACTATAAGAAAAATCTGTAATTTGTGGAAGAAGAATAGAGAAGCTGAAGAGAGGTAAGTCTTTGAATTCTGGAGCATGAGTGGTAACATACCCATTAAATAGAAACTTTAATTTAGAGTATGTCTGCTGAAGTAGCAAGAACAGCTACTAAGGGAGTAGACATAAAGCACAGAACCTCCAAAGAAGTAGGCGGAAAAGCTGGAATGGGAAAAAAATTATCATTTCAGAAGGTAGCAAGAAGAAAGGGGGGAAAAATAGAAAACATTCACCAATAAAAGTATATAAAATAGCGAGACAGAAATAAATTTAAATATATCATTAACTGCAATAAATGCAAAAGACCCCACTTTCTATTTAAAGGTAAATATTTTATTTATTTATTTTTGCAGTACACGGGCCTCTCACCGTTGTGGCCTCTCCCGTTGCGGAGCACAGGCTCCGGACGCGCAGGCCCAGTGGCCACGGTCCACGGACCCAGTCGCTCCGTGGCATGTGGGATCCTCCTGGACCGGGGCACGAACCCACGTCCCCTGCATCGGCAGGCGGACTGTCAACCACTGCGCCACCAGGGAAGCCCAAAGGTAAATATTTTTTAAACTGAATAAATAACAATATAGCTATACGTTGCCTGTAAAAGACAATCTTAAAACATGGAACAAACACAAGAATTATAAATCTGCATGTATCTATTAATATTACCTGAAAACATGCAAAGCAAAAACTGACATGGTAACTAGAGAAATGGACAAATCACCAGAGAGAGAAACTGCAATATAATTCTCCTAGTAATTGACAGGTTCAGCAGATAAAAATCAGTTAGGATAGATAAGATTTAAACAATAAAGTGAATATCACAATAAAGTGAGTCACATGAATTTTTCTGATTCCTAGGGCATATAAAAGTTACATTTATACTATACTGTAGTCTAAGTGTGTAATAACATTATGTCTAAAAAAATGTACATACCTTATTTTAAAATACTTTATTGTTAAAAAATGCTACCAACATCTGAGCCTTCAGCAAGTCCTAATCTGTTTGCAGGCGGAGGGTCTTCCCTTGATGTCGGTGGCTGCTGACTGATCAGGGTGGGGGCTGCTGAAGGCTGGGGTGGCCGTGGCAACTTCTTCCTTCTATTTTATTTTTTTGGCTGCACTGCACGGCTTGTGGCATCTTAGTTCCCAGACCAGGGATCGAATCCAGGCCCTCAGCAGTGAAAGCATGGAGTCCTAACCACTGGACCGCCAGGAAATTCCCGGCAATTTCTTAAAATGAGACAACAATGAAGTTTACTGCATTGATTGACTAGTCCATTCACAAACAATTTCTCTGTAGCATGTAATGCTGTTTGACAGCATTTTACCCACATAACTTTCAAAACTGAAGTCAATCCTCACAAACCCTGCCCCTGCTTTATCAACTAAGTTTATATAATATAAATCCTTTGATATCATTTCAACAATTTTCAGGGCATGTTCACCAGCAGCAGATTCCATCTCAAGACACCACTCACTATCTTTGCTCAACCATAAGAAGCAACTTCTCATCTGTTAAAGTTTTATCATGAGATTTGCAGCAATTCAGTCACATCTTCAGGTTCCACTTCTAATTCTAGTTCTTGTGCTATTTCCACCATATCTGCAGTTACTTCCTCCAATGAAGTCTTGAACACCTCATAGTCATCCATTAGGATTGGAATCAGCTTCTTCCAAACTCCTGTACTGTTGATATTTTTACCTCTTCCCATGAATCACAAATGTTCTTAATGGCATCCAGAATGCTGAGTCCTCTTCAGAAGGTTTTCCATTTATTTTGCCCAGCTCTATCATAGGAATCACCATCTATTGCAGGGATAGCTTTATGAAATGTATTTCTTAAACAATAAGACCTGAAATTACTCCTTGATTCATGGGCTACAGACTGGATAATGTATTAGCAGGTATGGAAACATTAATCTCACTGTACATCTCCATCAGAACTCTTGGGTAACAAGGTACATTGTTAATGAACAGTCATATTTTGAAAGGAATCTTTTTTTTTTTTTTCTGAGAGTCGGTCTCAACAGTGGGCTTAAAATATTCACTAAAACATGTCACTTAATATTCACTAAAACATGCAATGCAAGTCACCACCTGCACTGCATTAGCCCCTAACAAGAGAGTCAGCCTGTCCTTTGAAGCTCTGAAGCCAGGCATTGACTTCTCCTCTCTAGCTATGAAAGTCCCAGATGGCATCTTCTTCCAATAGAAGGCTGTTTTGTCTACATGGAAAATGTGTTGTTTAGTGTAGCCACCTGCTGCTTCACCTTGCACTTTTATGTTATAGAGATGGCTTCTTTCCTTAAACCTCTACTACCTTCGAACTCTTCTCCTGCAGATTCCTCATCTCTCTCAGCTTTCACAGAATTGAACAGAATTAGGGACTTGCTCTGGATTAGGCTTTGGCTTATGGGGATACTGTGGCTGGCTTGATCTTCTATCCAGACCACAAAAACTTTCTCCACATTAGCAATAAGGCTGTTCTGCTTTCTCATCATTCTTGTGTTCACTGGAGTAGCTAATTTCCTTCAAGAACTTTTCCTTTGCATTCACAACTTGGCTGTTTGGTGGAAGAGGCCTAGCTATCAGCTTATCTCGGATCTCTACATGCCTTCCTCATTAAGCTTAATCATTTCTGGCTTTTGATTTAAAATGAGAGATGAGCAACTGTTCCTTTC
Source organism: Delphinus delphis (assembly GCF_949987515.2). Lineage (NCBI taxonomy): Eukaryota > Metazoa > Chordata > Mammalia > Artiodactyla > Delphinidae > Delphinus > Delphinus delphis. The sequence goes on along the minus strand of NC_082686.1, from coordinate 110,547,406 downwards.
ATTTGAATACATAGAGGCCATTGTAGGGCTATTAACTGGCCTAATTTCAGTATTGTTGTGTCTCAGAGAGGCCCAAGGAGAGGGAGAGAGATGGGGGGAACAGCCAGTCAGTGGAGCAGTCAGAACACATACAACGTTTATCACCATCTTATCTGGGTGCAGTTTGTGGTGCCCCAAAACAATTACAATAGTAACATGAAAGATCACAGATCACCGTAACAAACATAATAATAATTTAAAAGTTTGAAATATTGCCAGAATTAGCAAAATGTGACACAGAGACACCAAGTGAGCAAATGCTGTTGGAAAAATGCCCGTAGACTTGCTTGACACAGGGTTGCCACAAACCTTCAATTTGTAAAAAACACAATACCTGTGAAGTTCAATAAAGTGAAGCACAATAAAATGAGTATGTCTGTAGTGAGATTTAGCAAATGTGACTTTCACAAAACGAATACATAAAAATCAACTGTATGTTCATACTTGGCAATAATCAGAACGACTCCATTAACAACAGCAACAAAAATATAAAGTACCTAGGAATACAGTTGACCCTTGAGCAACATGAGGGCCAGGGGCATTGACCCCTGAGCAGTCGAAAACCCAAATATAACTTCACAGTCGGCCCTCTGTATCCACAGTTCCACATCTTCAAATTCAACCAACTGCAGATTGTGTAATATTGGAGCACATATTTATTGGGAAAAATCCACATATAAGTGGACCTGCACAGTTCAAACCCATGTTGCTCAAGGGTCAACTGTAAAACTAACAAAAGATGTACAAGTTTTTTATATAAAATATTTTTAATTGAAGTGAAAAGCACTGGATGAAGAGCCAAACAAATAAAGGATTTTACTATAGATATGGTAATACTATAAAGGAAAGAAAGGGGACGATTAACACAAAAGTCAAGACGGTTTGACCTTCAGGGGATAAGGAAGGTGATAGTTTACTTCTTAATTTGGATGGTGTGTACACAAGTATTCATGTTTCTAGTTCTTTAAACCGTACCTATAAATTTTATATTCTCTTTAATATGGATGAAATATTTTACAGTTTTAAAAAAGGTCTAGAACAAACTTAGTCCAATTAATGCAAAAAGTACATAAGTCTGTTGTGTGCCACGCCACAGCGTTCCCACATTTTACAAGTAGCGCTTGAGAGAAGATACTAATTTTGTAAACTTTGAGAAATGTGTCTTGAATAATCATTTCATCTCCCAAAGAGGAGGCAGCAGATGTTATAAAATTCTAGAATAAACCCCTTCAGGAAACATTCAGTTTTAAGTGTAACTCTCTCTACTTTTTAGTTTTAAATGGAAAGGTTTCTATGCAAAGGTGTTTATATAAATATTCGGCTGTTTACCTCTGCGCGCAAGGTAGAAAAGCAGAAATATGATGACAATTCAGGAACATTGAACAGGCATAGGCTCAACAATGATGGAAAATTTAGGGAGAATAACCTATCTACCTCATTAGCCTAATGCATTCATGTTTAACAAGTAATTTGTTTCTAACAGTAGAGAGAGCACCAAAATTTTGCAGATGATTTACTTTTTTGAAGAGTGTGAATTATGGTGGGTTGAATTAAAGAGAAATAAATTATATTTCATTTGCATGCCAATATGCTCCCTTGGGTGGGTGAGAAATGCCCAGAGATACATCTGGCTTAGGCATCAGCATATAACCCATAGCCTGGCTTATCTGTGTAGCAGACTGTATTTTCCGAAAAAGGCTACTGCTGTATTTCCTGTTCCACATGCTCTCCCAGAAACTTTCCACTTCCCTATCAAGAGATGGAATCTATTTCCCTTCCCATTGAACCTGCCCAGCCTTTGTAACTGCTTCAATGAACAGAATGCACTGTAGGGATGCTGTGTGATTTCCTAGGGTGGGTCATAAAAGATAAGGTTCCTGCCTGACTTTCTCTCTTGGGTCATGTGCTTTGAGAGCACTGAGCTAGCTCAGAAGAAGTCTGGCTACCCTGCAGCAGTCATGCTGGAGAGACCACAAAGAAATAGAGATGCCAGGGGAGCCCAGCTGTTCTAGTCTTCCCAGCCCAGGCTTCAGACATATAAGTGAGTGAGCTTCAGATGATTAACGCCTCCAAGACAATGCAGCTGATGCTGAGTGGAGCAGAGATAAACAGTCCACATTGAGCCCTGCCCAAATTGCAGATCTGTGAGCAAAATAAATATAGTTGTTGCTTTAAGACACTAACTTTGTTGTGCAGCACTAGATAACTGTTGTCATCCATATCTATGGGAAGGACATTGAATGCAAATATCATCCTCTCATGTACCCAAAGGATAAAAGACTGAGAACCACTGACCCAAACAACATGCCTTCTTAAAAACCAAAATGATGGTACGATATTTTACCCAAAAAGTAGCAAGCACCACCGCTGAAAGTTAAATCTGATTTAGGATTACCATTGATCTTTTGCCACTGATCAATGATTGTGATTAGTGGGTATCTTTATAAACCTATTATTTAAAAAAAATTCTTTAATATTTTTGCTTTCAGTATCTTCAAAGGATCTCTGAGATGCAGGTTAACAACCTCTACTTATAAATGAAATTTACTCCATTACTGTATCTCCCTTTCATTTTGGTCTATTTATGTTGGTATCTTCAGCACAGCATTAGGTGTCCTCCTCAAACTCAATGGAACCAAAGTGAAATCACTGCTATTGGATGTTAGTGGAATTCGTAGCAAGTAATCAGATTTTAGAGCCAAATAAAATCCTTGCTCACTTACTATGTGACTCTACGCAAGCTACATAACTTTCCTGAGTATTTTTACTGATTTGTAAAATGGAAACAATACCTATCTGTCTTGTAGGGTGGTTATAGAATTAAATGAGACAATATATAGAAATATTTAGCATGCTTCGTACAGCTAATAGGAAATCAGTAAGTTTCCTTTCCTTGACACCTCTGTTTGGTTTCTTTTTAAAACTGAATGCCAGACTAAAGGAGTATAAAGGCCCTGCATTTGCCTGCTAAAAGTAGCCATCCAGAGAAAGTCAGGCTCAGCTTCCTACCTGTGAGCGCTGCTCCAACACTTGGAAGTAGGCCTCCAGCCCACACCGGGAACTTGAACAGGAGCACTTCACTCTGGCCCTCTGTTCTGCTTTGCTTTGTTTTAGCTGTTGTTTAAATGGTAAATATTTGAGTAAAGTTGACTCTGCATTCCAGCTGCTGCTTTTTCCTTTATTATCATGCATCTTCAGCAACAAAGAACTGATATATATCTTTTCATTTAGAAGTCACTGAAGGACTTTATACCACAGAGATGCCTGAACTGAATTACTGAAGGTGGCAAAAAACAGGTAACCCAGGGGTTTTAGAGGTTTTGGCCAGTAACCTCAAAGTATGAGCAACCAAAATGATGTTATGGGGAAAGACAGAACAAGCCACTGCTCTGGATATCTTCATCTGGTTCATGCTAAGCCTCTAAGTGCAAGATGAAGCTCCTGGGGTACACAAAGCACATGATTGAGAACCAGAAACCTGCCCCCCACTTGCTACATGATCTCAGGAAGTGACTTTGCAGGCCTCTGGTTCTTCATCTGGGAAGCTGTGGGATTAGCCGAGATGATCAAAACATGGGATAGCTGACAGATGCCTCAAGACCACCTGGTCTAACACTCTCACTTGACAGGTGAGAAGTAAGGCCCATAGCAAGCCAATGGCTTTCCTGATGTCACACCTCTCACAGCTCATAGACTAGGGATTGGCATCCAAGGTTTTCCTGCTGTCACAGATAATCATTCCACAGAGTCCTATTTAAAAATTATTTGATTCTGATGGCAATGAGGAAGAGGAGCAATGTGCACTCCTACTCAAAACAGTTCAAAATGACTCAACAGGCTGAATTTCTGAGCTAGCTTTCTTGCCTAGGGAGGACTCGTTACTGTCTTGGATAACACATTATTTCCTAGTTCTGGAAAGGCTCTGTAAGTAGCTTTCACTTTATACGTTCCAGAACATGAAGGGTGAATTTCAACAGTATCATCGATAATGTCCCTTTAGAGTGGCAGGTACCCAACAGGAACTGATGAACTCTGTGCTCTATAACCTCCTGGTGATGGGGTCTATCATTCTATGTGCCAAACAAGGTTCAGACCCAAGCAAGGTGCAGGGCAAAATATTCTGGCAAGACTAAGGGGGGGTCTTTGTCTTCCAAGTCATTACCTACCTACCCCGTATCTACATATTTCTTAATTCCTCCTGCCTAGGGGAAAAGTGAAGTTCTTAAAGGTTAACAGGTCTAACCACAGGTGGCCATACTGAAGAACCCTGATTTGCACAAAGAAAAATACTTGCATGGGTAGAGGGGAGAGTCCTGGCCCAGCCACTCTAGAAGTCTGGAGCAAGGGGCAGAGGAGGAAAAGTTCCTTATTCAAATTAACATATATCAAACACTACGACCTTAATTAAGAACTAAACTGACATTTGAATCCTTCACTAAGACAAAAATTAGAGCCAAATGTGGAGAATGAAACAATGAGAAAGATAACGGAGGGCCTATAACCAGGAAATACACTGATGTAATGGAAATGAGCCAGCATGGAGGACAAGCCCAGAGGAGCCTGAGTGAGGCATGCTGTCAATGTTGGTATGTTTTTATCTGTTGGAAAGACAATGTGGGTATGTCTGGGAGAAGGGTGGAGAAAGTAGGGTCAACCAGACAGACAACTCCTTGCCAGGCAGGTTCTAATATACTGATAGTTTGAATGAAAATTTCCTTTTAAGAATGTAAACTCTTTGTAGTTCCATGTTTATGAAGTGAGATTCTCTCCATTACACTTCTCAGACAGGTCTAACAATCTGAGGTATGTGGGAGTAAAGAAAGGAAGCTGGAGAAAAACAGTCCTCTCTATGCTGTCCAGTACAGCAGCCACTACTAGCCAAGGCTACTGAGTGCTTGAAACATGGCCAGGGACACAGAGGGACTGAATTCTATTTTAAATTTTACTTAACTTTAGTTAAATTAAATTTAGAAATAGACAATGATTCAGTTAATGGAAAATTGATATGCATGTTTGGAATGACTTGGGTATGTGAACCCACCTTTTCAACTGTAAATTTTAATCTAAATACAGATCATATGTTTTCTGTGAAAATTTACTGTCCAAATTTAGATGTGCTATAAATGAAAAATATACACTGTATTTCAAGACTTAATATGAAAAAAATGCAAAATGTCTCATTAATAATTATATTAATTACTGTTAAAAATGGTAATTTCAGGGCTTCCCTGGTGGTGCAGTGGTTGAGAGTCCACCTGCCGATGCAGGGGACACGGGTTCATGCCCCGGTCCAGGAAGAGCCCACATGCCGTGGAGCGGCTGGGCCCGTGAGCCATGGCCGCTGAGCCTGCTCGTCTGGAGCCTGTGCTCCGCAACGGGAGATGCCACAACAGTGAGAGGCCCACATACCGCCAAAAAAAAAAAAAAAAAAAAAGTAATTTCAGTATACATTTGGTTAAATATATTAAAATTAATTTTACCTGTTTTCTTTTACTCTTAAGTGGCTACGAGTAGATTTAAAATTACGTAGAAGGCTCATATTTGAGGTTTACGTTATATTTTTATTAGATAGTGCTGCTTAGATTCTAGAAGGTCTAGGTAAGAATATCATTTTTAAAAAAACATCATAACCAGTAGATATTTTGGCTTCTTTGTCAAGATCAAACTAGGGAAAGGTTATACTGTCTGAAGAGTCCAAAGATAGTCTTTTTTTTTTTTTTAAGAGATACACCCTTTCCTTCCTTCCTTGCCTTTCTTCTTCCTTCCTTCCTTCCTTTCCTTTCCTTTCCCCTTCCTTCCATCCTTCCTTCCTTCCTTCCTCCCTTCCTCCCTCCCTCCCTCTCTTTCTTTATTTTTGGCGGCACACGGGCTTTCTCTAGTTGCAGCGAGGGAGGCTACTCTTCATTGCGGTGCACGGGCTTCTCATTGCAGTGGGTTCTCTTGTTGCGGAGCACCGGCTCTAGGAGCGTGGCCTTCAGTAGTTGTGGTGCGTGGGCTCAGTAGTTGTAGTGCACAGGCTCTAGGGTGTGTGGGCTTCAGTAACTGTGGCATGCAGGCTCAGCAGTTGTGGTTTGCAGGCTCTGGAGCGCAGACTCGGTAGTTGCGGCACACGGGTTTAGTTGCTCCACAGCATGTGGGATCTTCCCAGACCAGGGATCAAACCTGTGTCTCCTGCACTGGCAGGCGAATTCTTAACCACCACCAGGGAAGTCCAAAGATAGTCTTTCTAATTACACTCTCCCAGTAAATTAAAATTTGACATTTGGTTTACAAGCCTCAGATTAATTTATGTCAATCAACCAGTATCTGATCAATTAAAGTAAAAACGACACTAAAATTGCAGACCAAGACACTGACGAAGGGAGTGAGCTCTGAAACAGAACAGTAACCCCTAATGTAGGTCATATGGCATCCTCTGTATTTATGCATCTCTATAATTCAAATATTTTATAATAAATATCACGTTCTATTATTCTGCTTTTACATGACCCAAAAAAGAAATCACATTAATAGTAAAGAAACAACTACATATAATCCCAATATATATACATACATATATTCTTTTTTTTTTTTTTTTTTGCGGTATGCGGGCCTCTCACTGTTGTGGCCTCTCCCATTGCGGAGCACAGGTTCCGGACACGCAGGCTCAGCGGCCATGGCGCACGGGCCCAGCCGCTCCGCGGCATGTGGGATCCTCCCGGACCGGGGCACGAACCCGTGTCCCCTGCATCGGCAGGCGAACTCTCAACCACTGTGCCACCAGGGAAGCCCACATACATATATTCTAAAGAAGAAACTACTTTAAATACCCTCTGAACACAAAAATCAAATATATGGCAAATGATAATAATTATCTATACTTCACATGTACAAGCAAAACTTTATCAGCTAAAGAAAGTTCCCCTTAAGATTTTAACCTAAAAAAACCCCAGAAGATCTTTGACCTAAATCACTATGACAAACTAAGCCTATCAGATCGCTAGAGGGAAGCAGCCGCATAGCACAGGGAGATCAGCTTGGTGCTTTGTGACCACCTAGAGGGGTGGGATAGGGAGGGTGGGAGGGAGGGAGACTCAAGAGGGAAGAGATATGGGGACATATGTATATGTATAACTGATTCACTTTGTTATAAAGCAGAAACTGACACACAATTGTAAAGCAATTATACTCTAATAAAGATGTTTAAAAAAAAAAGATATAGGCAAAAAAACCCACAAAAAACTAAGCCTATCATTATCATCATAGGAACCTCGGGATCTTCTACCACCCCCAGAAATTGTATTCAATGACAGCAGCATCCATGCTCACAACATTCCAGAGAGGCAAGGATTAGCTCTCACATCCATTTTAAGAGCTGGAAACTGATCTATCAGAGAGAAGTTAAATAGCACATTCACGGTTCAACAGTTGAAAAAGCTAAAAGCTGTGGTTTCTGCTTGGACTCTGAGCTGTCATTCTGGAAGCTGCCACCAGATGTGTAAGGTGCTTATTAATGGATCAGTAAGCTCACCTCAGAGGGTCTCTTTAAGGTTGGATACCAGTAGCACACAACTTGGTCAATTGCGCTTTTTCTCCCCCTATAAAAACAGAACTTGGGCTTCCCTGGTGGCACAGTGGTTGGGAGTCCGCCTCCCAATGCAGGGCACACAGGTTCGTGCCCCGGTCCAGGAGGATCCCACATGCCGCAGAGTGGCTGGGCCCGTGCGCCATGGCCGCTGAGCCTGCGCGTCCGGAGCCTGTGCTCCACAACGGGAGAGGCCACAACAGTGAGAGGCCCGCATACCGCAAAAAAAAAACCAAAAACACAGCACTTAATATAGCAGCATAATTAAATAACACATCTTTAATCACTACCTTTGTTTTATGAATTAAAGATATAATATTTACATAAATTAAAAAATACCTTCAAATTAAGTATCTTCCCACTAAATTTCACTATTTTAAATCTACATCAAATTTAAACCTGGGTTTATTCCAGACTCTAATCAGAATTCTCCCTGAATTAACTCTAGATTGTAATTTCTCCAAGTCTCAGATCTTCAGAATAGCATAGAAGTTCATCACATAATTTTCCTGAGTTAAACTATCCTTACTCCTCCTGACTGTTTTTAGCTTCAGAAGCCATTAGTTTCACAGGGCATCTAGGGTCTCATCTGCTGGTGCCGTCCTCCCTTCACAGGATGCGCCGTCCTTCTACCTTTCCCACACCCTTAGCCTTAGAGAATGTTTTCTGGGTTTAGCCCCTTCCTCCCCATGGCTTACCTCTGCTCCACCGCCCACTCTGGGCTCCCATTCCCAAGCAGAAAGACCCATAGATGCAGCTGTCTTGCTCTCTCCACTCTGTGGTCTTGTTCCAATCAGGGAAACATTCCTATGGCAACCAACATGCCCCACCATCTCACTCCCTTCCCTGAAAGTTCCCTGTTTGCATGGCAGACGTTTGGCAAGGACACTGAATTACTTTAACTTGCCTAGCAACTACTAGCCTGTTCCAACCTCTCTAAAGGGGCTTATTTTTTTCTTCTTTATGTTTCAGAACACACGCAGGGGCTGGAGGGGTTGGCCTCGGAAAGAGCAGCTGCCAAGGCAGCTTCGCTGGGTACTGGCCTGGAGCACACACAGCTGCTGGGCAAACTGCAGCCTCCTCTTACCCCAGGGATTTTACCCACAGACTCAAGGCAATGGCCCATGAGTGGGCAGCTCTAAGGCGTTCACTCTGGGCTAGATCTAGGGATATTTCAGTTCTTAGAGAACCAGAGATCTTGCTCATCCTCAGCTATAAGAGTTGAATTATCAGTACATTTGCCTCCATTCAGAAAACCACGTTTATCCATACATTACATTGTGTACTTAGGACCCTCCTATTGATTTATTGATTTACTTAACAGACTAGCAACCAGGTATTTTAACTTACAGATTATATTTTACTCATTTAGGTAATTTTGGTATCAGAAACCAACGTGGTCCCAAATGACTGATCCATATTTTCCCCCTCAACGAATTTGAAGAAATAGTTGGTATTTATTACTTCTCTGAGAACCCATAGAGGTGAAGGACAAAGAGGTTTCTACAATGAATAAACTGTGTTTCTCCTGCCTTTGTGCTGTTCTGCTGATAGAATTCTGTGCTTGCCTGGTAACGCTTCAGAACAGAGGCCAACAGTGGATCCTAGCTCCTGAAAGCAACTGACAAGATCATCACGTCAGATCCTGGAGGAAAACAAAAGCTACTGCCTTCCACAAGGAAAGCAAGGTCACTGATGCAGAAGGGGGGAGTTGCCAATTTAGGCCAAGAACAGAAAAGTTGACCCTGGTACGGGCTTTTTATTCACTTTCATGACTTAACAAGGACAATTTTTATCCTGAGATCCTATTTTAGTGAAGACACATAGTAAGTACTCAGTGAGCATTTACTGAAGTGAAACATATTATACATTGTTGGTGAAAGTATAAATTGACACAGTAATTCTGGAGGACAATTTGCACTATTTGGTGACACTAAAAATGCACACACTTTCACTAGTAATCCCCCTGCTTTGAATGTATCCTACAAATATATTTACCAAAAAATGTGAAAAGATATGTCCAAAGATATTTATTGCAGCATTGTTTGAAACAGGATAAATCTGGAAACAACCCAAATGCTGATAAATAGAAGGTAAGTTAAATTATGACATGCCATGACAATGGAATACTATATAGCCATTAAAGTGAGGTAGATCTATATGTACTGATATGGGCAGATATCTAAGATATATTGCTAAGAAAAACATATTTCACAACAGAATCCATATACGTTTCCATATATACATACGTAAGTATAGATGTGTTATGTGTATATATGTATTTATGTATATTTATGTGTGTGTGTGTGTGTGTGGATAAATAGAACATTAGATCATTTCCGGAAGGATATGCAGAAACTTTAACACTAGTTACCTTTAAATAATGATACTTAGGAATCAGAGAATAGGGAGGAAGACTTATTTTCACTTTATAGCTTTTTAAAATGTTGATTAATTTTAAAACAAAGTAAGTCTTATACTTTAAAAATGTTAATAGTTCATAACTGCTTTCATATTATTAGTTTAAAAAAAAATAAAGCCAGCAGGTTATTTTTACCATTCAGTTATATACCATGTAACTAATACAGGAGTCTCTTAAACCATCCACAGCTGTTGTGGTAACTGAGAAGCTGCAGAAGTGGAAGCAGCAGCTCATATAAATTGTTTACAAAGCCTGTGCTTTTAACGTGCTGAACAGTAAATATATCAAAATGATTAGAAATTAAGAAAGCCTATAAGAGCTATGTAAATTAAGGTAAAAATTGTGAAAAACACATTGCAATACACAAAAAATAAGCCAAAATAAACATCTCTTCCTAACGCTTGAGTCTTTTTGTTTGTTTGTTATTTGGAGTTGGAGGAGAGGAGGAAGCAGAGAAATAACTCCTGCTGCTAAATTAGAAATCATAAGCCTCAGAAGCCCTGAACATATATAAAAATTAAGAACCAATAAACTGGATCCAAGAACTCTAAATGATGTTTAATCAAATAAAAAGTCAGAAAGACGAAAATGTGTCTTTTTTGGGAGAGTACTTAAAATGCAGAGAGGGACAGCTGAAGAGAAATTTCCCTTAGTCACTTTCAACTCAGTAACAAGAAAATGAGAACCATGGTATAAAATTAATTTTTTCAACTTCCAAAGGTTAGAAATAACACTCCATTTTAAACAATACAGCGTTAAAATTCATTTCCACATTATTCCAGCCTCCCAAATATTCCTACCTTTTTCTTACAAACTCAAGAGAAAAAATTTCCCGTGGTACTCATTATAAAACCCCAGAATGCTCTTGACACTGCGATTTTAACTGTCTATTGTTCTCCTAACTCCAGGAAATGTCTGAAAGCCAGACATAATGACTGTTGTGACGGTTTTCAGTAATAAGAAGTGAAGTTTCCTGTCAAAAGAAGTGCTCTCTCCATTTTGATCACATGTAAAACAAGATGCTTCAACAAGCACCTTCATAGACAGAGCAGCTTCTCTGAGATCCTGAAAATGTACTACAAAGGATGAAAGAATGAATCAAAATGACAGATAAATTTGTGGGAGTTTTTTCCTTTTAGCTAGAGCAAACTATATGATTTATTTCCCAAGTAGCATTGATTCCCTGGGCACAGAACTGGCTTTTTATTCTAGAGCTGTTAAGGGTAGGTTCCAAATATTAATACAACAAAGGAGCAGAAAAAAAAAGTTGGGAGTTGGTACTAGATCCTCAACTAAATGGAGTGGATATGAAATACATTACATAATAATGTTCTCCCAATAACTGCTTAAAGTCACCAAGGTTCATAATCTCTCATGACAACTGAGAGGCCCAAGTCTTCATTAGACTTCTGGTCAGGTGAGCAGAAAGAAGGAGGAAGAGTCTTGGACCAGGATTCAGAAGCCCTGGGTTAAGTACTACAGTCCTTGACCTGCAGAACCATGGAAAGAAGAGACTCACCCTCATTTGCCTCACTTCTCCCACGTAAATGAATGGGGATGGATGTGCCAGATCAAGTGACGTAACATGTGGAAACAATCTGAAAAAACTGGGGATGCCAAAATGGTCTTACTATTAAAGAAAGGAAGAGTTTGCTTCTGTGAAACTCTTTTTTTTTTTTTTTTTTTTTTTTCTTTCTTTCTTAGCGGTACGCGGGCCTTTCACTGTTGTGGCCTCTCCCGTTGCGGAGCACAGGCTCCGGACGCGCAGGCTCAGCGGCCATGGCTCACAGGCCCAGCCGCTCCGCGGCATATGGGATCTTCCCGGACCGGGGCACGAACCCGTGTCCCCTGCATCGGCAGGCGGACTCTCAACCACTGCGCCACCAGGGAAGCCCCTGTGAAACTCTTATACAAGTATATCCCTGTGTGACTCAGTTTCCTTATCTGTAAAATGAAAATAATAATAACACTCACTTCATGGATACTCTGGGGATTAAATGAGAGAACATATGAGATGTTCTCAGAAGAGTGTCTGGCATAGAGTAAATGCTCAAAAATATTAGCTATAACCTTTAGTACAAAGCTACTTTATTTACTTAGAACTGTGGATCCCTAGTACTGGAGAGTCCCTAGATGTTACATAATTGTAGCATACAGTGAAAAATATAAGACACAAACATAAAGTAGGAATAAGCTATTGCCCATAGCACCTGCCTTGTAACTAGTGGCCCAATCAGACACAAAGGAATAACCACAGAAGGATGGCTGGGATAGGGCTTGGACCCAGTATACAGCAACTCTGAATATAGTGAGAGGCAAAACACTACCAATCTCTCTATTAAACGTTAAGAGGCTTGTACACTGAATATGATATGCACGGGGGCAGAGACGCTGTCTCTTCGCTATGCCTGACTGGTTCCAGAGTAGGTTCCCCCCTCAAATATTTGAAAGATGGGTAAATGGAGGGATGGGATGAACACAGGTAGTTCTTTCAACACAATCTTCTTGCAGAGTTCCTATCATAATACAGACTGCTCAATATTAAGACAGTCTATATGAAAGAAAAAGGAAAACCCCAAAGATGTATGTATCCTCATACCTTCATTCATCAACTATTCACTCAGTGTTCACTACAGGTAAGGCACAGGGCAGAAGTTGTTTTATGAATAAAGGTTTGTTTATGTAATTACAGAAACCTAACCAAGTTTTCAGGGGAAGATGTTGGCCTCCTACATGGACTAAAATTCAGTCATAGTGGACATAACTAATTACCTACTTCCCTAATTGGCTTCTACAGGCAACTCTTCTCTGCAGCCAAACTTAGCAATGCCATTTAAGTGTCAAGACATTTTTATCTTAAGAAACCAAGGGAAACTGAAAGTCTTGTTCAAAGGATGTAATTGTACCAGCCAGTTTCCAAGGAATTTAGAAGCATGTAATTAATTACAATAATACCTTACAACAAATTCATACTGATGGAAGGAAGATCTGTGTGACAATATTGAATTATGGACGAGTTTTAAAGAAGTGGAGTTTTATTAGAGTAATTCAAATTAAATGCTAATAAAGTATTACCAAGTAGAAATCCTCGTAGGACTACTTTAACAACTAGAATCGCTCATAATCAGTACATAGTTAGGATGCAAATAGATGCAAGTAAGGCATTTGAAAACAGCCCTTTCTCTTAAGCAGGTTAATATGTTTCTTGTCAAATTTATTTACACTATTCATTTGCTCAGTGGGTCCTTTCTTCATAGATAAAACAAAGTAAACTTCAGACTTACCTCAAAAAAATTATTAAAGACCATGAATTAATGGGCTACAAATGGATGACCTTGCAGAAGAGAGATCCAGGGCTCTGTCAGATGGCTGCAGCCAACTACATCTCAATTTATTTTTAAATGAGTGTTTATACTCCTCTGTTCATGCACGTTTATCACAAGAGGCTCAGTCTGTGCATACAAAGCAGAAAAGGACTGCTGAATAATGTCAGGGTGCTGAATGGAGTGGGAGAGTGGGTGGAGGGGAGTACCTACCCTTTTGCCTTCTTTTCTATGTTATTTTCCTTTCCTCTCTTATCTGGTATTCTGGGATACACTCCAACACCTTGTTCAAACTGAGGAGCCTAAGGAGTCTGACCACCTAGACTCAGAAAAGGCACGTGTGCAAATGCTTTTTGCAGCTTGTGTAGAATCATCAGACCTTGGTGAATGAAGCTAGCACATATCCAAAGCACTCCAGAAACTGCAAAGAATGATCCACGTTACTCATCTGACACAACCGCCTGTGAGACAAGAAGGCAGATGTCTTCATTTTACAAGTAGGAGAGGTTACGGACGCAATCAGGGCCGTACCGTCAGAAAATGATACTGCCCGGCGTCAAGTCTAATCCTCCCACTCTTGGTCTGCAGTGATGGCCCCGCACCACACTGCCTAGAACTTAACAAGGCTTTTTTATTTCCCCACTTCCTTACAGTAAACTGACAGCCCCTGGCATCGATCTCTTATATCCATGGGAAGCAGAATCCTGGGTGGAGAAGGAGTCATGGCCCTCGGCCTCACTGTGATTTCACAAGGGACTTAATAGGTTCTGGAACAGCTACTTTTCAGATGCTAAGCATAGTTTTATCTGCATCTTCTCTGCCAGTGAAAAACATGGTTTGGGGACAATGTCCAAAGAAATTTACCTGTTGTTGCGAATGTTTAATTCTTAGTAAAGTTGAGAGGGACACTGGGGGCAGGAGTGGCTAGGCTTCTAGGGTAAATGAGAGCCAACTGAAACGCATTTAGCAAACACAAAACTTAACAAAAATGCTTAATTAAATTACCTCCAGGGCTTCCCTGGTGGCACAGTGGTTGGGAGTCCGCCTGCCGATGCAGGGGACACGGGTTCATGCCCCGGTCCAGGAGGATCCCACATGCCGCGGAGCGGCTGGGCCCTTGAGCCACGGCTGCTGAGCCTGCGCGTCCGGAGCCTGTGCTCCGCAACGGGAGAGGCCACAACAGTGAGAGGCCTGCGTACTGCAAAAAAAAAAAAAAAAAAATTACCTCCAAACTTTGGATGTTCTCCTTCCCTTCTTTTTGGAAAGAATGATTCCATATAAGGCTCATGATACTCTACAACCATAAGAAATATATTACTATGGAGGCGGGAATCATGTTTTCATTGGAGGCATAGCAAAAATCTGATAAAATTATAATAACAGTTCAGGTTTGGGGAAATCTCAGGATTGGAAAGTCTTAAGACAGTCTTAATATTATACCATTGAGTGATTCCCACACCTGGATGGCACCAGTGTCCCAAAGAAGGGCTTACGCTCAGCTGGCTGTGAGAACCACTATCAAGCAACCCCCAGAGACCAGGCAACCTGGTGAGTAGCCAGTAGCCTGTTAAGTCCATGCTGCTCCCTCCCCCAGAAAAGCTTACTGATAAATTCTAAAGAAGGCAGTTTTAAAATAGCTACTCCCTCCTGGCTTTTACAGTTTGGAGAGTTGCAAACCTCACGTTTGCTGATTACTCTAATGAGCATCTGGAACTGTTCACAAGAGAAGGTAGCCAGCAACATGGATTTCCAGGATTACAAACTTTGAGAACTGCAGAGATTTGTGAAACTCCTCATAACTTTGATTTTTTTTTCCCAAACCCAATGCACTGAATCCAGCCTCACAAATCTTCATTTAGCATTTATTAGGGGCAAGGCATTGATGCCGGCTACCTTCTGACTTTGGATTCAGAGTAAAACATGACAACTTAGCCACAAGCAAACAAATAGACCTAGAGATACACACACACACACACACACACACACACACACACACACACACACACGAGAGAGAGAGAGAGAGCAAATACTACTAGTGAACCTGTTGAGAATATCATTAGGAAGAACCTGTAAGGTCAGCAATGATTACCATAGCAACAATAGCCAATGGGCACTCCATTATTGCTCTCAGTGCAATGATTTGAAATATGAGTTTCCCTTGGGAGGTTTCTGTTTGCTTTTGCAAGAGGCCTGGAGAGACTTCTGTGTACTTTTGTCTCTGGCAGAGAGGAATGTACTCTTCATTAAAGGTTGCTCACAGTCCACATACAAAACAGAGACTAAAGGTTCAGAACTCTATTATTCACTAATTTACTTGTTTTTTTTTTTCGCGGTACGCGGGCCTCTCTCTGTTGTGGCCTCTCCCATTGCGGAGCACAGGCTCCGGACGCACAGGCTCAGCAGCCATGGCTCACGGGCCCAGCCGCTCCACGGCATGTGGGATCTTCCCGGACCGGGGCACGAACCCGTGTCCCCTGCATCAGTAGGCGGACTCTCAAACACTGCGCCACCAGGGAAGCGCGATTTACTTGTTTTTAAACAGTCATCAGAAACTGTTCAGGGAGTTCCCTGGTGGCATAGTGGTTAGGATTCGGTGCTGTCACTGCCGTGGCCCGGGTTCAATCCCTGGTCGGGGAACTGAGCTCCCACAAGCCTCGTGTTCAGCTCTAGCCTATTAAAAGCCATTCAGTCACTCACATGGGAAGGTTCCCTGCTACATTAGACCAACTTTTAACCTCCCTTGTTGCATTTGGAATTAACACTCTGATACTGTGATCCAACCTTAAACTGTCAGCCTGTGAAATGGTCTGAGTGCACTTAAATGATCTTTAGCAATCAAGCCAAAGTAAATACTTTTTGAATTAAATGCAAATGCAGATATATTTTCCTTTGAATGCACTAAGTGTCTCATGTTTGACACTGAGTCTTCAGCAAATATATTTTGGGTTATGCTGAACACAAGTCAGTTTAAAATTTGAATTTGATGAGATGGTATTCACCCTGAAGGGAGAGCATCTTAGAATTGGAAGGCATTTTAGAGATAACTTAGTACCTCTTCATAGCTAGGGTACAAAAAAAAGAGTACATTTCATTTACTTTGTAAATAAAAATATGTGTGATATATAAAATACACATATACACATACATGCATATAAAATACTAGAAGAATGCACACTGAAGTTTTAACAGTTTTCTGTAAATGGAATTATGCATAATTTTATTTTCTTGTTTAGTGCTGACTTGTATTTTCTAACTTTTTTCCTTTTCAGGGGGTTGAGTTAATCGTTATCCTGTTTATGGCACACTATTATCATTGTTCTTGCAAGGTTCTCTTTGCTTTATTTATTATTCCCCTTTTTATCTCCCCACTTCTCCCCCTCATCCCTCATCCAACCACTCTGAAGGGTTTAACTGGTACCTCTTTTGTACCTCCCTTCATTTCTACTAAGAGTATAAGCTTGAAAGCAGAGAGCCTCATTTTGTGCACTTACAAAATGAGTATCATTTTGTGGGCATTCATTTTAACTTGGGGAAATGGTTTTATACTGTATCTCATTTTTCTTACTTTTTACATTTGGCACTATGTCCTTAAGATCCAGTCATGTTGATAAATGTTCATCTAATCAATTGCTTCTAACAGATGCACAATACTCCTTTATGTTCATTCAACTAAATTTGAACCACTTTCCTAGCGGAGGACACCCAGTTTACCTCCAGCTCCCTCTTACCATCAAAATAACCTTGTGAGAATACCCTCTTATGAGCTATTATGGTGTTTTACATATACATACGTACACATATACATATATGTGCATATACATATGTATGTATATATGTATGCATATATGTGTGTATACACATATATATAAATATACAGAAAAAAAAGATATTTTCATACATCTCCAAGAGCATAATTGCTGGGTCATGGGATATGAGTGGGCCTAATCTGAACAAGCAGTATCACAGGCTCTCCAGAATAGCAGCATCAGTCTACCTCCTATTAGCAATGCATGACAGTCCCCACAGCCCCAGAAACACTGGGCATAACTGATCCCTCTGAAATGCTATACACATCATTACTGATTTAATTTGCATTTCTCTCATCACTAGTGACTCGGAGTACCTTTTCCAATGCTTGAGAGCCTTTTGAGTTTGCTCCTCTTAAACTGCTTTTTCAAATCCTTTGCCCAAATTTTCTACAAATAACATGTATCCCTTTAAAAATAATCTCACGCCTCCAGTGAAATCAGTTGAACAAGACAGGCGTGAGAGGCAACAAGAAAACCCACACATGAGAACAGATGGCAGTTAATCTATCTTCTGAAAATGGCAGTGACTGCAGTCAACAGAGAATTTGAGAACCGCACAATATCAATAGCAGGGACAGCAGCAATGAATGATGTTATGTGAAACATATACACCCCAGTGGTCCCTGGCTCATAGTAGATGCTCGTTAAACATTACTTCCCTTCCTTATCTTCTTAGATTATCACAACAAACCTGTGAAAAGGAAAACTGTGTATTATTTATATTCTCCTTTAATGGAGAACAAAACTGCTTGGATGGATGCCCTGAACTGCCTGATGAGTGAGAGAAGCATGACTAAGGCAGGTGCTTCTAGCTCCTCCCTTCATTTCTACTAGTAGTGCACGCTTGAAAGCAGAAGCCTCCATTTGCATCCCAGCTCCTCAACTTATTAGCACGTGGCATTAGGCAAGTCAAGCCACTTTTTTGAACCTGAGTTTCCCCCCATCAAATGGAGTAATAATGATGGCATTTTCCTCATGGTGTTGTATTGAGGATTAAATGAATGATTCCCTGTAAGCCATGCAGAATAGTGCTTGACACCCAGTAAGTGCTTAGTGAGTATTAGCTTGTCCTTGGGGTATGGAGATTGTACTAAACTGACACCATAAACAGTCTTTCATATATGCCCACCAATTACAAGGTTTTAAGAATTCATTTTGAAGGGTTAAAGGCCACATAGCATATGAACACTTTATATCTGAAATACTGTATTTCATTCTAAACATTTTTCATAAGACACCTTTTCCCAATTTAGTTTTAAAAATATCTTGAGGAGGTAAACATTTTTTCTTGAAAATTTCTGGGGTGTTCTTCTCAGGTCCTCACATCTCTAGTAACACATCCAAGGATTTCACTGACTAGATAAAACAGAATTGTTGGAAAACAGGCCTCCATACGGAGTAGGCTAGCACTTTTGTTCTCCTTGTACAAGGATTATTCTTATATTTCTATCAACTGAGGTAAAAAAAAGGATGTCAACTAAAGAAGTAAAGCAACTAGTGGTAGCCGTGGCCTGAATACAATACATTTTTCTCAGCTTTAAAAAATAAAATAAAATGGAAGTGTGTGGCAGGGGAATCAAATCAAGCACGTGTGACAAATACTAGGGTTAAAGGGAGCAGCAGCAACAGAATGAGGGCTGCCTGAAATCTTAAGTGGTCAGAACTTACTGAATTACAAAAATCAATACCATGGTGCAAAGACAAGAGCTAGGAACCCTAATGTTCCTGGTTCCGTTATAACGAGCCAGGATCTCCTGGCTAGTTGTGCTGCTTCTGTGGGACTCATATTCCTTATTGTAAGATGAAACACAAGACAAAAATATCCTTTCTCTCCACATTTCCTTCCAGCCCTAAATTCTAGGACCTCATACTTTATTCCTACATCTAGATTTTTTTTTAATTTCCTACATGTTTGTATGGATACTACCTTTCCCAGCAATTATGTTAGTGGTGTAACACTTATCTCTCTGTAATCTGAATGCACACATGAGAATCCAGCTGCCACATCTAATTAGAAGAGAGATATTGAACCTGTTGAAAATGACCAGATACTCCTTCCAAAGACACTGTTTTATCTATGCTTTTCCCAGACATGGCTCCCCTGCAAATGTAGGGTCAAAGGTGTGAAGCTGCTTCTTTCTCCGTGTGTTATTTTCTCTTTTTCCCAAGGTGGACCTGAAAAGGATAAAACACCCAGTGTACCTCAGAATTAACCATCACAAATACTGTGCATGCAGAATTTGCTGAGACATGTCTAATACACACAGCCATATCCTGAAATCAATATATGAGACCCTGGGAAATGCCCTGAGACCCAGAACAAATGAGTATACACACTTCACCGAACAATACAGAGCCACTTCAATAGGTACCTCTTGGGCTATCAGTCAAAGAAAATCAACAGGGAGAAAACGAACAACATCCAGTCATCAGTGACTCAGCCCCACGTGGCTTGGCTCAAAGGTCGTGGTGAGGTAGGGGATGGGGTGAGAACATGTCATCTTAACAAGGTCATTTTGCTACACGGGAAATTTTTATGTGGCCCAAAAAACATTAACATCTGTTTCGTGACATTGAAGGGGGACTTTACTAATTACTTTATATTATCTAAAATTTTATGAGATAAGAAATAAATGTGTATAAGAGAGCGGTCCTCACATACCCCTCATCTCACTGATGGCCATCAAGTATTCTAATAACAAGGGAAATGGAATCCTCTGAGAATTGACGTGTAAAGTCGGTTGTACTATACTGCTTGTTTGAAAACACAAATTTGTTTCAATGCAATTGGTATACTAGGAAACAATCTGAGCATAATGCAAATTTTTTGTTTGCTTGTGAGCAATTTCAGCCAGAAGGAACACTAGGAGACTGCAGAAACCCACACACAGCTGAACTGAAGTACATGCACTAGCGTGCACATACCTCTAACACCCACCAGGTATCTAGTTATACAGGCCACCCATTCACATCTGCGGTTACAATTTCCTTTCAGATTTCAAACAACCCTCCTTCCACCACTTACAATAACTCACAAGCTGCAACCTTTCCAACACCCACTTTCACAAGAAAACTTAAAAATAAAAACAAGTGATTTTGTATGTCCCAGTCATTTTGTTCCTGGGGGTACCTATGACCACCAATTTTTCCTTCTTATCACCATTCTTCCTGTAACCCAGGTCCTTGTTCACTATAGCCTTCAACAGCAGACGCCAGAATTTTTGTTTTTTGGTTTGTTCCCCCCGTCCACCCCTCAGTGGAAAAAGAGCTGTTTTCTTTAGGAAAGGAAAAAAACCCTGCATTGCTATTAATGTGGACAAAGTATATAGACTCACTGCAGACACACCCTCAAAGCCCTCAGAGCTTGTTCTTGTTTTCCAACAGAGTGGATCTGTCAATACAGACCTGCCAACTCTCTCCCACCAGAACTAAAGGATGACTTAAATCTCCTCCTTTATGGTGAAGCACTGCAGATAACGCAAGGAGGGCAGGGCAGCGAAGGCAGTTTTCATTCCATTTACTGATGGCAGTCAAGGGCATGGCTGGAACTTAGTATGAGTCAATGGCAACCAAAGAGACAGATTTTCTTAGACTTAATGTGAGGCATGGAGGAAAAGCCAGTTTGTGTGTGGATGAGTAATGTGTATGTGCACGAGTTCACTAGACTTAGGGGTATATATGTATTCCTTGCCCTGTTCCTAAACTGCTTTAGGGCAACTTCAAGGATGCATATTATATACTATACTACACTACAAATACATGCAAAATAATAAAAATGAAGCAAGGAGCATGTGTGTGTGTATATATAATCACATATACATAAATACACACATATGTTTATGTAAGTCATAATTCAAACCCTAATTAAAGAGCGTCTTTGTAACCTTGGCTACATAAAAATGAGGAAAGAGGTCAAAATGGAACCCAGGAGAAACAGAGACGTAGGTAAAGGAAAATCAGGCACTGAAGCCATAATCCTGGGTTCAAACACCAGTTCAGCAATTTACTTCTGGGCAAGTAATTTCAACTTCTTCAGTTTCAATTCCTCATAGATAAAAGTGAGAATGCTCCCCACCTAGAGTGTTATTTTCAAGATTAAATGACAATGTTCCTAAGGTCATGGGGGATCACAACTTCCGTGCCAAATCTCTGGTTTTATACTGTGTTCAGAAATTCAGATGGTTGGGTGTCCCAGAGTTCTCAGCTGTCTGGGACACTCTGGGTCTGAAGGACAGGATATGAGCACACACCCATGACCCCAGACCCAAGGGACAGTGCAGCAGAGCCAAGCTGGCCTCAAAGGAGTGAGAAAATTGAGAAACCCTGGGGGGACTGTAGCCTGATTTCCAATTGCTCCAGGTTGGGAGAATCTTTAAGAGAGCAGTTCCCAAAATGGGACCAGCAGTATCCGCAACACCGGGAAACTTGTTAGAAATGCAAATTATCAGGCCTTATTTCATACTTACTGAATCAGAAAGTCTGCGTTTCTGGGTTGGTAACTCAAGTTTAAAAACCACAGCCTTAGGAGATAGAGTTTTGCATCAGTAAGTTAAGGAGTTTGTATCTGTTTCAAGTCAGGGTTTTGAAAAGAATAAAAGAAGAAGAATCTCAGCATCCTTCTGGCACTGTTCTACAATTTAGCAATGAATTCACACCACCCTCTGGCTATTCTGGCCACCCAGCAACACTTGCCACCCTCCTCAGACCACTAGAGGTATGGTCAAATCCTGATCCAAACAAAAATGTCACAAACATGCCGATCAAATGGCATTGGAGGATTTGTGGACCGAAAGCAATGGAGGGTGTAATCCTCTTAGAATGAAAGGAGTCTAGAAAAAGAAAAAAATAACCTATTGGAGTGTGTAAATAGGGTCCACAGTGGAAGGACTGATGTGAAAATACTTCCTTTCATACACCCAGCACCAACTATTTACTTCTGCTTGTCATCCTGTCTGCCAGTGTCTGAAGTTGGGGTTACATGCTCAGACAGGGCAAGCTACTGTACCTGGTGACCTACCTCCCTCCCCTCCCCTCCCCACACTCCGATAAACTCCAGAATCACCAGAGTTTGAGTTTATGTAGCTCTTAAAACATCTAGGCCACTTGATTTTCTTCATTTTCATTTATCTGCTTGCTTACCTGGTTGCATTTTCACCAGTCTTCTGAGAGATGGATGGGGGAAAAAGGAGAAAGAGAAAAAAGTGGGCAAAACAGGCTTGGTGAAAACGATTTACAATTACAATGGAAGCTAAAATACACAGTTTGTGATTAATTAATGGATTTCATTACCCTGTAGGGTTCTGTAAGGGGTGTCTCCACTTACCAATCCTGAAAAGAAAATCTGTAATAGCTACAAACTGCAATTTCCAAGCATCCTATTACATACCAATGTTGCACCAAAACTAAGATCAGTCTAAATTAGTAGGCAGGGGGCCGCATCTCCTGTAAGGTGTTAAGATGATGGTATAAATCACAATTATCAATTAAAATTGCAATTATTAAACAGAATAGAAATCACACTGAACAATACCTATGGCACGGACTCATTTACTGACTTATGTATTGTTAATGCATGAATGGCAGGCAGCATTTCTAATTTTTCCCACCATAACCTCTATGGTGGGAAATCAAACCTTTTAGAAATTAAGTAATTCTTATAATTACAAAGGAATACTCATGTTACACAGAAAACTAAGCAAACGGATATACATTGTGTCTAATAACAATATAAACTTTTCCAAGGAACATTTTTGGTTATGGTACTTGTCCTATTCCCTTTAGAAATAGTCAGATTATCACTCTGAACTCTCCCAGTTTTGATGGAGATATCACATAAAAGGAATCCTAAGTCATGGAACATTGTAATTAGGATGAACCTTAGGAATCATCTAATCCAACCCTTCCTCATTTTACGGGCAGAGATACTGAGACCCAGGGGATTCGATATTTGCCCAAGATCACACAGCTTGTCAGTGGCACAGTGAGAACTCGCACTTTCCTCTTCAGACTCTCTAATATACTGTACTTTCCACTGTATCATTCTGCCCCCAAGCTTCAGGCAGAACTAACCGAGGATGTGACTGCACCAGAAGGCCAGAGAACAGAGGCTCCAGATCAGAGTTTCTACTACACACTTTTCCCTGTTCCTATGTTTGGCTGAAATCTAATCACATGCTCACACCACGTACATTTTCTTCTGGTGGTGACCCATGGGTCTGCCTCTATCACACTCTTAGGACAAGACATCTTTCAGGGGCTCATGCTAGCCTTGCAGGAATGCTGGAAGTAGGAAGCTCTCCACTAATTAGAAAAATAAAAATAAAATATGATTCCTAGGACTCAAAGAGTGAGATACAGATTTTCAGACTCAGAAAAAGATGAGACGGAAGTATTTAGAAGATGTTTAACTCCTCAGCGACTGCTTTCCAGGCCCAAATGGCAAGGAAGTCAGTTAATTTGTAAATATTCCATACATAAGAGACTCTCCAATATTCTATTTTTCTAAGCGCTCTTCTGTTCGAAACCCTTCAGTGTCTCCCTCATGTTTACAGAATAAACACTAAGGTTCTTAGATTGCAGGGCAGGTTTCTTACAATCTGTTCAACACTATTTAAATAAGATTAATTACTTACTCTTTTAAAACCTATGCTGTATTAATTACCTATTACTGTGAAACAAGTTAGCCCCAAACCTGGTAGCTTAAAACGACAATAAATACCTCACAATGGTTTCTGTGGGTCAGGAATCCGACAGCAGTTTAACCGGCTGATTCTAGTTCAGGGTCTCCCACAGGGATGCAGTCATCGGAA
The DNA here is from genome assembly GCF_949987515.2 of Delphinus delphis. Lineage (NCBI taxonomy): Eukaryota > Metazoa > Chordata > Mammalia > Artiodactyla > Delphinidae > Delphinus > Delphinus delphis. The sequence continues at coordinate 110,523,440 of NC_082686.1, read as the reverse complement.
GACCTGACTGGGACTGGAAGACCTGCTGCCAAGATGGCTTTCCTATGGCCTTGCCACGTGAGCCTCCCCAGAGGGACGCTGGTCTCTTAGGGCATGGTAGCTATTTCCCTTCAGAGCGAGAGACTCAGGAAAGCCAGCTGCAAGCTACAAGGTCTGTTTTGACCTAGCCTCAGAATCACACATCATCATTTGTAATATCCTATTGGTTTCACAGGCCAGCCCAATCCAGTTCGGTGGGGGACTATACAAAGGTGTCAATACCCATAGGTGGGTATCATAAGAGGCTATTGAAGGCTAGCTACTGTACACACCATATTAGCCACCTTACTACCTTTGCTTACCCAGTTCTCGCCACATGGTTTGCCCCTCACCCCCCCACTCCCGCTCATCTTAATGTGATTAGTAAAAAAGCACATATCTGGAGTTAGATCAAGGGTTCAATCTCAGTCAAAGATGGAATCTGATTTCGAGCAAGTTTCTCAGCCTTACCTCCTATATCTGTAACACAAATACTACAATCCCTACCGCAAAAAGTAACTGTGATTACTAAATGAAATTCAGTATAGAAAAATACTTCGCAGATTGCAAGCATGTAAAATTATTTCTCAGCCACCACTTTTCTTCTAGGCCTGCCTATACGCCACTGTTTCTTAAACCTTCACCTCTCAATTGAAAGTCCCAGCCTCCTCTAGGTTCTGACAGTACCATGTGTATTCCTACACAGTCTTCTCACATTGTGCATTTATTATAAGTATTTATTTAAATGAAACTCACCCCTACTAGGTTATAAATTCCTTGAGGTTAGAATCTCTCATACCACTGTCTACAGAATAGTCAATATATGTTTGATTAACCAAACTGGCATGATTTTATCCTTTAACCACCATCCAAAGAGACAGGGAGGCCTTTCTGTACACACTGTCCATGGGATACACATGATATAACAGAGAGAAAGGTTAATTTTAGTGAAAGACGTCCAGAGCATCTTGAAGCCTATGACAGAAAAAATAATTTGGCACTTTGGAACATTTCTTAGATATCAAAAGCTGAGCTCCTAGGATAAGTGATGATTTTTGAGGAACACATGCCTAGCCAGTTTATCCCCCCACTGACAGAGGAGAGTCAAGGGAGATTTGGGGTAAGAGTGTTATAGGCAGAATTCTAAAGATGTACTGACATTTCCTGTTCCTGGCTACTAATCCAGCCATTAATCTAGGTATTGCTCTGAAGGGACTTCACAAATGGATTAAGGTTACTCATCAGCTGACCTTAAGACAGGGATACTACCGAGGTGGGTCCAGTGTAATCACCTGAGTCAGAAGAGTCAGAGAGATGCATGGAAAAAGGAAGGCAGAAAAGATGAGACAGAAGGGGAGGTCAGAGAGATTCAAAATCTGAGAAGGACTCAACCCACCATTGCTGGCTTTGAAGATGAAAGAAGGGAGCCACGAGCCAAGGAAAGTGGGTGGCCACAAGAAGCTGAGAACAACCCCCAGTTGACATTCAGCAAGGAAATGGGGATTCCAGTCCTACAAAGGCAAGAAACTGGATTCTTCTAACAACCTGGTAAGCCTGAAGTGAACCTTGATTTTGGCCTCGTGAAACCCAAGTTTGAGAAGTCAGCCAAGTCACCCTAGACTTCTAACCTACAGAACTGTGAGATAATAAATGTGTGGTGTTTTGAGCTGTTAAATGTCCAGTGATTTGTTATGGCAGCAATAGAAAACTAATGCAAAGAATAAGAGTTAAATACCATTATGGGTTTCTGAGAAGGAAATAGAGCCTTTCTCTCCCCATCTGCACTCTGAGCCAAGCCCATGTAGATGGGGGACGGAGCAAAAGAAACCCCAGGTGAGTTCAGAAGCTGAGAGAAACTCAGCACCCAGCAGGGTCTGGAGGGATGGAAGAGCCATGGCAGCACACGGGGAGCATGGACATGCATGGGGGCCACTGTACAGGTCTGCACTCTCCAGTGAGGTGATGGAGAAACAAGAATTTCCCTCAAAGTATCAGAGATGAAGCAGGTGCACCAGGCTCCAAGGAACCAGAGGTATCGGCAGGGTCTGGGGCCAGGAGGCAGAACGAAAACTTTCAGCTGTGCACTCAGCAGAGCTAACACCATTGGAAACCCTATATCTGAATGGAAGTGTCACAGATCTCAGAATAACACCTAATCCCCAGAACCTCACCCTAAGGGAGAAGTAAAGTAAGAGGCAAAAGGAAAGAATCCCAAATCAACTAAATATCTACTCAAACTAGAGATTGAGGGGAAGTGTCTGGAAGTCTCTGAATTTACCATTAAATTGGCAAAATTTCATTTCCTGCCAAGGGAGAAAATGGAGGCTCAAGAGGTGAGAAAATTCAGTTATAAACAAATAAAGTTCTATTTTGCATACCAAATCTGTGACTGATTATAACTGCCAGAGATAGATACCATTTATCAAGCAGTTATTATCTTCCAAGAGCCATATTTTACATTCATCCTATAATTTAATATCCATAATAACCCGCTGAGTCTTGCATTGTCATTATCTCTATTTTACAGGCAGAGAAATCAAGACTAAGAGATGTTAAGAAAATAGTCCAGAATGTTACAGCTGGTAAATGGTAGATTCCAGATTCAAATATCTACCCACCTAGTATTTCCTCTTTGAATTCCTTGCAGTGAGGGATTAGAAGGGATGCTACTATTTATGAAAGCATTTTTATAAATCCTTCTGTGATTATACTATTTATAGAATCACTTTTATGAATTCTTTGGTATCACAAAAATAGCAATAGCAACCATTAACTTATCTTGAAGGCACAGAATGTGCCAAGCAGCTCTAAGTGGCTTTTATGGATCATTTAAAAGTTATGAATTTCTCCATTTTATAGGTGAGAAAAGGGAGGCCCTGACTTGTCCGAGGGTTCAGAGTATGAGGCAGGGCCAAGATCTGAACCCAGGCACTCTGACTCCAGTCTTTGTGTTCTCACCCACGGGCTGCACAGGATCCCCACCTTGAGCCACGCTTAGAACTTAGACATCAAAAAGAAATGCTGCATTGGCCCAGAACAGAGATTCTGACAGCAGCATGGAGGGGTGGTTATGGAAGAATATTGTTGTCCCTGAAGTGATCTCGCTTTTTTAACCCAGTTTCTTTGCTTTGATGTTTAAGATACACCATCAATTCAATAACAGCTACTGAGGTTATAAACAAACACATTTATTATAAGTCCTATTCAAATTTCAGAAACATTAAACATATCTTAATAATGAGGATATGTAATTATATTTTTCAACTTGCCCCACCTTCCTGAAAAAGCAAAATCAAATTCACTTATCCAATACTTTCTAAAAGTCAAGTCCATGGAATCAGAGATAAATGATATGTCCCTGGTCTCACTGGGCTCACAGTTGAATATAGGGATACTTTAACCTATAGCATGGGGCACTAAGTGAGAAAACAGGGGGAACAACTATCTGGAAGGGGAGGGTCTATGAAGAAAAGGTTTCTGGAAGAAGTCATGATACCAAAATTCAATTTGTAAGGATCTGAGAGCAAATAACAGGCCAAAAATAAAGAAGGGAGAGGCTATGACTAACTTAAGGAGCTGTAAACACAGTGAAAAACTGTCAGTGAAAAACTTCTTTCACTGACTTCTACTGAACTCATTCCTGAATTAACACTCTCCATCCTCTCTGAAAGGCATACTGACACTCAAGCCCAATACTGATGGTTTCTCTCCAGTAGACCAGGGCACTTGATGCCTCCCCCCAGTTGAGGGATATGCTCGCTAAGGGTCATTTATATTGGTTCCCAGCATGTATATGTCAGTTATGCTTGGCCTTAGAATCTAATTAACTTAATTAAACATTGTGTAATTTAATTAAATATTATATAAGCCAATGAAATATGAGTGTGAACCAAAAGAGTTATTGTTTCTAAGAAAACTAGGTTGAATCCCTTGGAAAGACTCAAAAAAACTAGCTGCCATAAAATTACTGTCAAATTACAAGTGAGTGAGATAGCCATAAAAGACTGGAAGATACATCATAACAACCTACCAGATTCTGCTCTTTTATTCATTCTACTTGAAAGAAACTCAAACTGGAACTCATAAGTGACATATTATGGGTGTGGTTACACAAGAAAACTGATGAGGTACTTTGATGAGTGGAGCCACATTCAAGGGAAAGGCTTTGGCCCTACATCAAAAGACTGATGAACAAATGTGAACATATGTTTTAAGTTATAATAAACATTTTTACTATATCACTTTTATGTCTCCCTATTTTAACCAATATTTTTTATTAAAAAATCATGTCTCAGATCAGAATGCTTCCACCATAATTTAAGAGGACTGAAGGCAAGACTGTAAGTGGGCAAGTATCTACAGATGAGGCTAGAGAGGTTGTGGCAGTGCAACCACAAGCTCTGCACACATGCTGGAATATGCAGGTTCACATACAGACTATAGAGAAGCCATTGATGTGATAAGATTCCTGGTTGAGAAAAATCATGTAAACATGGAGAATGCTTTGGAGTCAAGACTAGAGGCTGTTGAATTGAACCTGTGAAGAAATGATGAGGCTTTAACTAAGGCTGGGATAGTGAGAGGAACATAATTTGTAGTCAGTGCATAAAGTAAACAGTACCTGGTGAGCTGGTAAGACAATGGTGAAGTGGTATGGCAATGGGAGCTCTCATTGGACTCTTATGGACAACATCTGGCATATGTTTCAAAAATCCTTAAAACTATAGGTAACTTTGACCGAGACATTCCATTTTTAGGTCCTATCCACATAAAATAATTAGCAAATTTCACACCAATTTTTACATATAAGATTGTTTTCATTCCCCCATTACATATAAGAGCAAAAACTGGGGGCCAACTTAGAATGTCCAAAAATAGGGCACAGATAAATTATGGTTCATCTAAATAGTGAATATTTCACATACATGTGACAATGAGGAAATATTTTTAATTAAGGTAATAAAAACACTATGATTTCAATTTTGCAAATCAAAAGTTATATACACAACTACATATGAAATCTAGATATAGGTATAAACACACACAAAACAAAGCTTTTAAGGCTATTCACAGTGATTATGGTTATAAATAACAACAGTGATCTCTATGAAGTGGTGTCATAGGGTTTTTGTTTTCTTTACTGAGCTCAAGTGTACTTTCTAGATTTCTTCCACCTCACATATTACTGCTATAATCAGAAAAGTATTAGAAAAAATTACTTCCTGGTTTCATATTTGGTGGACTAGATAGGGGAATCTAAGTTAATGCATATTTATAGTTTTAAAGAGGACTCCTTTGGGGTACTGAACAAATCCAAACCCTTCACCATTTTATTGATTACATCACATATCCCCACTGGTAAGTGTCTAGGCTGAATTTCTCATTTTTTCAATCCAAACTCACAAAGCAGGCCTGCTCTGTCCTTGATTTACTTTGCCTTTCTCAGACTGAATCAAATTAAAACCAGAAGGTTGAGGTAAAAAACCTAAAGCAAATATTCTTACACTGGGAATCCACGGCTAGCTCTTTATAAAGTCGTGGATGAGTTAATCATAGCATCCGCACAGAGTAATGGATATGGTGAGGCTTACTCCCTTTACTAATAGATCTAGTCATAAAAAAGTAACAGTAAACCATGTCTGTGTCTCTGGATAATTACTAAATGATGTCAAACTATAAATAAATTCTACATAGAAGTCAAACAATAAAATAGGTAATAATAAATATAATATATATTAATAAAACGATATAATAAGTAATTTTAAAGCAATCTTCTCAGTGCCATCTATACGCATACGTGATTACTAGATAAACAGAAAGGCAAGGTGACAAAAACTGGACATGAAAGGATATTTCCATTTTACAATAAACTTATAAAGTAGCTGATAATTTACAAAGCAGCCTCACATACATTTCATACATAAATTTAGCTCCTATGATGAAGACATCATCATACCATTTTATAGGTGAAAAAACAGACTCAAAAGGGAGTTAATTAGTAACAAGATCACATATGAAAGAATAAATCTCACTGGAAAAGTAAACATATAGTAAAGGTAATAATTAATTACTTATAAAGCTAGTGTAAAGGTTAAAAGACAAAAGTAGTAAATGTAACTATGTTTACAATAATTAGTTACGGGATACACAAAATAAACAATGTAAAAATATGACATCAAAAACATAAAACATGTAGGGGGACAGTAAGTAAAAATGTTGATTTTAAAGTGGGAACACACTTAAGTTGTTATCAACTTAAAACAGAGTGTAAGTTATTATATGTAAGCCTCACAGTAACCACAAAGCAAAAACCTACAGTAAATACAAAAAAGACAAAGAGAAATAAATATAAATGTAACCACTAAAGAAAGTCAAACAACAAATGAAAAGAGCAAGAAAAGACAAAAGGAACAGATGTGGTCACTTCAGCAGTACATATACTAAAATTGGAATAATACAGAGAAGATTAGCATGGTCCCTGCACAAGGATGACATGCAAATTCGTGAAGTGTTCAATATTTTTAACAAAGAGAAGGTTTAAAGAACAGAGATGAACAATACAATAACTGGAATGAAAAATACACTAGAAGGAATCAATAGCAAAATAACTAAGGCAGAAGAATGAATAAGTGAGCTGGAAGACAGAATGGTGAAAATCACTGCCACAGAACAGAAAAAAAGAATGAAAAGAAATGAAGACAGCCTCAGAGACCTCTGGGACAAAATTAAACACACGAACATTCGCATTATAGGGGTCCCAGAAGGAGAAGAGAGAGCGAAAGGGACTGAGAAAATATTTGAAGAGATTATAGCCAAAAACTTCCCTAACATGAGAAAGAAAACACTCAATCAAGTCCAGGAAGCACAGAGAGTCCCATAAAAGATAAACCCAAGGAGGAACATGCTGAGACACATAATAATAAAACTGATAAAAATTAAAAATAAAAATTTTATTAAAAAATAAAAATTAAAAAAAAATAACAGCAACAAGGGAAAAGCAACAAATAACATACAAGAGAACCCACATAAGGTTATCAGCTGATTTTTCAGCAAAAACTCTGCAGGCCAAAAGGGAGTGGCATGACATATTTAAAGTGATGAAAGGGAAAAAGCTACAACCAAGAATACTCTACCCAGCAAGACTCTCATTCAAATTCAAAGGAGAAATCAGAAGTTTTACAGACAAGCAAAAGCTAAGAGAATGCAGCAACATCAAACCAGAATTACAACAAACCCTGAAGGAACTTCTCTAGGTAGAAAAGAAAAGGCCACAAATAGAATCAAGAAAATTACAAATGGGGAAGCTCACCGGTAAAGGAAAAGATAAAGGTAGGAAATCATACACAAAGAAATTTGTTATCAAACCCAGCAATCATGAGGAGAGTACAAATACAGGATATTGGAAAGGCATTTGAAATTAAAAGACCAGCAACTTAAAACAATCTTGTTTATATATAGACTGCTATATCAAAGCCTCATGGGAACCACAAACCAAAAACCTACAATAGATACACACAAAAAAAAGAAAAAGCAATCCAAACACTTCACTAAAGATAGACATCAAATCACAGAAGAAGAGAACAAAAGAGGAAGAAAAAAGACCTTCAAAAATAAATCCAAAGCAATTAAGAAAATGTCAATAGGAACATACATATCAATAATGACCTTAGGGGCGTCCCTGGTGGCGCAGTGGTTGAGAGTCTGCCTGCCGATGCAGGGGACACAGGTTCGTGCCCCGGTCCAGGAAGATCCCACATACCACGGAGCAGCTAGGCCCGTGAGCCATGGCCGCTGAGCCTGCGTGTCCGGAGCCTGTGCTCCGCAACGGGAGAGGCCACAACAGTGAGGGGCCCGCATACTGAAAAAAATTAAAAAAATAAAAAAAAAATAAAAATAAAAATAATGACCTTAAATGTAAACGGATTAAATGCTCCAACCAAAACAGACATGGACTGGCTGAATGGATACAAAAACACGAGCTGTATATATGCTCTCTATGAGAGACAGACTTCAGATCTAGGGACACATACAGACTGACAGTGAAGGAATGGAAAAAGCTATTCCATGCAAACTGAAATTGAAAGATAGCCAGAGTAGCAATAATCACATCAGACAAAATAGACTCTAAAATAAAGAATGTTACAAGAGACAAAGAAGGACACTACATAATGATCAAGGGATCAATCCAAGAAGAAGATGTAACAATTATAAATATATATGCACGTAACATAGGAGCACCTCAATATATAAGGCAAATGCTAACAGCCATAAAAGGAGAAACTGGCAGTAACACAATAATAGTGGGGGACTTTAATACTCCACTCTCATCAATGGACAGATCATCCAGACAGAAAATCAATAAGGAAACACAGGCCTGAAATGACACATTAGACCAGATGGACTTAATTGATATTTACAGAACATTCCATTGGAAAGCAGCCGAATACACTTCCTTCACAAGTGCATGTGGAACATTCTCCAGGAGAGATCACATCTTGGGCCACAAATCAAGTCTTGGTAAATTTAAGAAAATTGAAATCATACCAAGCATCTTTTCTGACCACAACGCTATGGGATTAGAAATCAATTACAGGGGGAAAAAACCACAAACACATGGAGGCTAAACAATATGTTACTAAACAACCAACAGATTACTGAAGAAATTAAAGAGGAAATTTAAAAAATACCTAGAGACAAATGACAATGAAAATATGATGGTCCAAAACCTTCAGGACTCAGTAAAAGCAGGTCTAAAAGAGAAGTTGATAGCAATAAATCTTACCTCAGGAAACAAGAAAAATCTCAAATAAACAACCTGACCTTACACCTAAACCAACTAGAGAAAGAGAAAAAAACAAAAGCCAAAGTTAGTAAAAGGAAAAAATCATAAAGATCAGAGCAGAAATAAATGAAACAGAGACGAAGAAAACAATAGCAAAGATCAATGAAACTAAAAGCTGGTTCTTTGAGAAGATGAACAAAACTGATAAACCTTTAGCCAGACTCATCAAGAAAAAGAGAGGACTCAAATCAATTAAAGAAGAAATGAAAAAGGAGAAGTTACAATTGACACTGCAGAAATACAAAGGATCATAAGAGACTACCACAAGAAACTCTATGCCAATTAAAGAAGAAATGAAAAAGAAGTTACAACTGACATTGAAGAAATACAAAGGATCATAAGAAACTACCACAAGCAACTCTATGCCAATAAAATGGACAACCTAGAAGAAATGGACAAATTCTTAGAAAGATACAACCTTCTAAGACTGAATCAAGAATAAATAAAGAATATGAACAGACCAAACACAAGTACTAAAATTGAAACAGTGATTTTAAAACTTCCAACAAACAAAAGTACAGGACCAGATGGCTTCACAGGTGAATATTATATTGAACATTTGAAAAAGAGTTAACACCTACCCTTTTTTAACTTTTCCATAGAATTGCAGAGCAAGGAACATTCCCAAACTCATTCTATGATGCCACCACCACCCTGATACCAAAACCAGACAAAAATACCACAAAAAAAGAAAATTACAGGCCAATATCACTATAAACATAGATACAAAGATACTCAACAAAATACTAGCAAATCGAATCCAACAATACATTAAAAGGATCATACACCATGATCAAGTAGGATTTATCTCAGGGATGCAAGGAATCTTCAATATCCGTAAATCAATCAGTGTGATACACCACATTAACTACTAACTGAAGAATAAAAACCATATTATCAACTCAATAGATGCAGAAAAAGCTGTTGACAAAATTCAACACCCATTTATGATAAAAACTCTCCAAAAAGTGGGCATAGAGGGAACCTACCTCAATATAATAAAGGTCATATATGACAAACCCACAGCAAACATTATCCTTAATGGTGAAAAACTGAAAGCATTTCCTCTAAGATCAGGGGTTGCCCACTCTCACCACTCTTATTCAACATAGTTTTGGAAGCTTTAGCCACAGCAATCAGAGAAGAAAAAGAAATAAAAGGAATCCAAATCAGAAAAGAAGAATTAAAACTGTCACTGTTTGCAGATGACATGATACTGTACATAGAGAATCCTAAAGAGGCTACCAGAAAACTACTAGAGCTCATCAATGAATTCAGTAAAGTTTCAGAATACAAAATTAATATACAGAAATCTCTTGCATTTCCATACACTAACAACAAAAGATCAGAAAGAGAAATTAAGGAAACACTCCCATTTACCATTGCATCCAAAAGAATAAAGTACCTAGGTATAAACCTACATAAGAAGACAAAAGGCCTCTATTCTGAAAACTATCAGACGCTGATGAAAGAAATTGTAGATGACACAAACAGATGAAAGGATATACCATGTTTTTGGATGGGAAGAATCCATATTGTCTAAATGCCTATACTACCCAAAGCAATCTACAGATCCAATGCAATCCCCATCAAATTACCAATGGCATTTTTCACAGAACTAGAACAAAAAATTTTTATATTTATATGGAAACACAAAAGACCCCAAATAGCCAAAGCAATCTTGAGAAAGAAAAATGGAGCTGGAAGAATCAGACTCCCTGACTTTAGACTATACTACAAAGCTAGTCATTAAAATAGTATTGTACTGGAACAAAAAGAGAAATATAGATCAATGGAATAAGACAGAAAGTTCAGAAATAAACTCACGCACCTATGATCAATTAATCTATGACAAGGGAGGCAAGAATATACAGTGGAGAAAAGACAGTCTCTTCAATAAGTGGTGCTGGGAAAACTGGAGAGCTACATGTAAAAACATGAGATTAGAACACTCTCTAACACCATACACAAAAATAAACTCGAAATGGATCAAAGATCTAAACATAAGGCCAGACACAATAAAACTCTTAGAGGAAAACATAGGCTGAACATTCTTTAACATAAATCACAGTAAAATCTTTTTTGATCCACCTCTTAGAATAATGAAAATAAAAACTAAAATAGAACAAATAGAACCTAATGAAATTTAAAAGCTTCTGCACTAAAAAGGAAAACCGTCAAGAAAATGAAAAGACAACCCACAGAATGAGAGAAGATATTTGCAAATGAAGTGACAGACATGAGATTAATCTCCAAAATACACAAACAGCTCATGCAGCTCTATGTCAGAAAAATAAACAACCCAATCAAAAAACGGCAGAATATTTAAATATACATTTCTCCAAAGAAGACAGATGGCCAAAAAGCAAATGAAAAAATGCTCGACAGCACTAATTGTCAAAGAAATGCAAATCAAACCTACAATGAGGTACCACCTCACATCAGTCAAAATAGTCATCATCAAAAAGTCTACGAACAATAAATACTGGAGAGGGTGTGGAGAAAAGGGAACCCTCCTACACTGTTGGTGGGACTGTATATTGGCACAACCACTATGGAGAACAGTATGGAGGTTCCTTAAAAAACTAAAAATAGAACTACCATATGATCCAGCAATCCCATTGCTGGCTATATCTTTGGAGAAAACAGTAATCTGAAAGGATATATGCACCCTAATGTTCACTGAAGCACTATTTACAATAGCTGAGGCATAGAAACAACCTAAATGTCCATTGACAGAGGAATGGATAAAGAAGAAGTGGTACATATATACAATGGAATATTACTCAGCCACAAAAAAGAATGAAATAATGCCATTTGTAGCAACATGGGTGAACCTAGAAATTATCATACTAAGTGAAGTAAGTCAGACAGAGAAAGACAAATATCATATGACATCACTCATATGTGGCATCTAATTTTAAAAAAAGATAGAAGTGAACTTATTTACAAAACAGAAACAGACTTACAGATATCAAAAACAAACTTATGGTCACCAAAGGGGAAACGTCGGGGCAATGGATAAATCAGGAGCTTGGATGAACAAACACACACTACTATATATATGATAGATAACCAACAAGGGCCTACTGTATAGCACAGGGAACTCTATTCAATATTCTGCGGTAAGCTGTACGAGAAAAGAACCAAAAAAAGAATGAATATATGTATATGTACAACTGAATCACTTTGCTGTACAGGTGCAACTAACACAACATTGTAAGTCAACTATACTCCAATAAAATTAAAATATTAAAAAAAGGAACAGAGAGGAACTACAAAAACAGCAAAATAATTAACAAGATGGCAATAACCATGTACCTAACAATATTTTAAATGTAAACACACTGAATTCTCCAATCAAAAGACAGAGTGGCTGAATGTATAAAAACACAAGACACATCTATATGCTGCCTACAAGAGAGACAAATCAGATAGAAAGACACAAGCTGAGGGGATTGTAAAAGGTATTCCATGCAAATGGAAACAAAAGGAAAGCTGTAGCAAAACTTATACCAGACAAAATAGACTTTTTTTAAAAAAAAAAGACTGTAACAAGAGACAAAGAAGGACATAACATAATTATAAAGGGCTCAACCCAAGAACACATAACAACTGTAAAAATATATGCACCCAATATAGGAGAACCTAAATAGATCGAGCAAATATAAACAAACATAAAGGGAGAAATTGACAGCAACACAATAATAGGAGGTGACTTCAACACCTCACTTACATCAGTGGACAGATCACCTAGTCAAAAAGCCAATAAGGAAATACTGGCCTTAAATGACACTTTAGACCGAGCAGACATAATAGATATAAATAGAACATTCCATCCAAAAGCAGAATACACATTCTTTTCAAGTGCACATGGAACATTCTCCAGGATAGATCACATGCTAGGTCACAAAACAAGTCTCAATAAATTTAAGAAGATTTAAATCATATCATACATCTTTTCTGACCACAACAGTATGAGACTAGAAATCAATTACAACCAAAAAACTGCAAAAATCACAAACATTTGGAGGCTAAACAATATGCTATTAAACAAGCAATGGGTCACTGAAGCAATCAAAGAAGAGGGACTTCCCTGGCAGTCCAGTGGTTAAGATTTCGCCTTCTAATGCAGGGGGTGCAGGTTCAATCCCTGGTCGGGGAGCTAAGATCCCACATGCCTCAGGGCCAAAAAACCAAAACATAAAGCAGAAGCAATATTGTAACAAATCCAATAAAGACTTTAAAAACGGTCCACATCAAAAAAAAATCTAAAAAAGAATAGAAGAAATCAAAAGATACCTGGAGACAAATGAAAATGGACACACAACAATCCAAAATCTATGGGATGTGGCAAAAATAGTTCTAAGAGGGAAGTCTATAGTAATAAATGCCTACCTCAAGAAACAAGTTTCAAATAAACAACCTAATTTTACACCCCAAGGATCCAGAAAAAGAACCAATGAAGCCAAAAGTTAGTAGAAGAAATAACAAAGATAAGAGCAGAAATAGATGAAATAGAGACTTTAAAAAACAAGAGAAAAGAGCAATTAAACTAAGAGCTGGTTCACTGAAAAGATAAGCAAAATTGACAAACCCTTAGCTAGACTCACCAAGAGAAAAAGAGAGGACTCAAACAAATCAAAAATGAAAGGAGAGATGTTACAACTAATACCACAGAAATACAAAGAATCATAAGAGACTACTATGAAGAATTACATGCCAACAAACTGGACAACCTAGAATATATATAAACTCCTAGAAACATATCATCTACCAAGACTGAATCATGATGAATAGGAAATCTGAACAGATCAATTACTAGCAAGACATCTGAATTGGTAATCAAAAATCTCCCAACAAACATGACTCCAGGACCAGATGGCTTCACCAGTGAATTCCACCAAAACTTTCAAAGCATTAATACCAATCTTTCTCAAACTCTCCCTCAAAATATGGGAGAACTCCTCCAAATACATATTACAAGGTCTATATTACCCTGATATCAAAACCAAACAAGATGGCATACAAGAAAGAAAATTACAGGCCCAAATCACTGATAAACATAGGCGAAAAATCCTCAACAAAATATTAGCAAACTGAATTCAATAATGCATGAAAAGAATCATACACCATGATCAAAGGGGATTTATCAGCAATGCAAGGATGGTTCAACATCTGCAAGTCAGTCAGTGTGATTCACCATATTAACAAAATGAAGGATAAAAATAATATGATCATCTCAATAGATGCAGAAAAAGCATCTGACAAAATTCAACATCCATTTATGATAAAAAAATAAACAACTCTCAACAAAGCGGGTATAGGAGGAACATACCCAAACATAATAAAGGCTATATATGGCAAGCCCACAACTAACACCATACTCAATAGTGAAAAGCTGAAATCTTTTGCTCTAATATCAGGAACAAGACAAGGATGTCACTCCAGCCACTTTTATTCAACATACTATTGGACGTTTTAGCCACAGCAATTAGGCAAGACAAAAAATAAATAAAGGCATCCAAATTGGAAAGGAAGAAGTAAGCTTGTCTCTATTTGCAGATGCCATGATACTATACATAGAAAACCCTACAGATTCCATCAAAAAATGGTTAGAACTAATAAACAAATTCAGTAAAGGTGCAGGACAAAAAATCAGTACACAAAAATCAGCTGCATTTCTTTATAGTAATAATGGACTATCAGAAAGAGAAATTAGGAAAATAATCCCATTTACAATAGCATCAAAGAATAAAATACCAAGGAAGAAATTTAACTAAGGAGGTGAAAGATCTCTATACTAAAAACCACAAGACATTGATGAAAGAAATTGAAGACAGCACAAATAAATGGAAAGATATTCCATGCTCATGGATTGAAAGAATTAGTATTGTTAAAATGTCATACTACCAGAAGCAATATACAGGTTCAATCCAACCCCTATCAAAATTCCAATGGCATTTTTTACAGAAATAGGATAAATAATCTTAAAATGTGCATGGAAACATAAAAGACCCCAAATAGCCAAAGTAATCTTAAGAATAACAAAGCTGGAAGTATCACACTCCCTGATTTCAAACTGTATTACAAAGCTAAAGTAACTGAAACAGTATGGTATTTGCATATAAAAGGACACATAGATCAATGGAACAAAACAGAGAGCCCAGAAATTAACCCACACATATATGATAAATTAAGTTATGACAAAGGGCCGAAGAATATACAATGGGGAAAGGACAATCTCTTCAATAAAAGGTGCTGGAAAAACTGGATAACTACATGCAAAAGAATGAAACTGGACAACTATCTCATAACATATATAAAAATTAACCCTAAAGGGATTACATACTTGAATGTAAGACATGACACCATAAAATTCCTAGAAGAAAACACAAGTGGTAAGCTCACTGACATAGGTCTTGGTGATGATTTTTTGAATCTATGTCAAATGCAAAAGAACAAAGGCAAAGATAAACAAGTGGGAGTACCTCAAACTAAAATGCTTCTGCACAGCAAAGGAAACCACCAAGAAATGAAAAGGGAACCTACAGAATGGGAGCAAATATTTGCAAATTATGTATCTGATAAGGGGTTAATATCCAAGATACATAAAGAACTCATACAACTCAATAGCAAACAAACAAAAAAAAACAAAGCTCAAACAATCCAATTAAAAATGGGCATAAGAGCTGAATAGACACTTTTTTTTCCAAAGAAGTCATACAGATGGCCAACACATACATGAAAAGATGCTCAACATCATTAATCATTACAGAAATGCAAATCAAAACCACAATGAGATATCACATTATACCTCTTAGAATGGCTATCATCAAAAAGACAAGAAATAACAAGCATTGGCAAGGATTTGTAAAAAAGGGAACACTCATGCACTGTTGGTGGGAACGTAAATTGGTACAGCCAATATGGATA
The DNA here is from genome assembly GCF_949987515.2 of Delphinus delphis. Classification (NCBI taxonomy): domain Eukaryota; kingdom Metazoa; phylum Chordata; class Mammalia; order Artiodactyla; family Delphinidae; genus Delphinus; species Delphinus delphis. Next base: position 110,507,644 of record NC_082686.1, on the reverse strand, counting down.
ACAGTATGTAGGTTCCACAAAAAATTAAAAATAGAACCACCATATGATCTAGTAATTCCACTTCTGGGTATTTATCAAAAGAAAATGAAAATACTAATTTGAAAAGATACAGCTATCCCTATGTTCATCACAGAATTAGCCAAATATGGAACCAATCTAAGTGTCCATCAATGGATGAATGGATTAAGAAACTGTGGTGTGTGTGGCTTCCCTGGTGGCACACTGGTTAAGAATCTGCCTGCCAATGCAGGGGACATGGGTTCAAGCCCTGGTCCAGGAAGATACCACATGCCGTGGAGCAACTAAGCCCGTGAGCCACAACTACCGAGCCTGCGTGCCACAACTACTGAAGCCCATGTGCCTAGAGCCTGTGCTCTGCAACAAGAGAAGCCACCACAATGAGAAGGCTACACACCACAACAAAGAGTAGTTTCTGCTCGCCGCAACTAGAGAAAGCCCATGTGCAGCAACAAAGACCCAACCCAGCCAAAAATAAATAAATTTAAATTAATTTAAAAGTAAATAAAAAAAGATTATGTAGCTAAAAAAAAAACTGTGATGTGTATACATACAATAGAATATTATTCAGCCACAAAGAAGAATAAAATCTTGCCATCTGCGACAACATGGATGGACCTCAAGGGCATTATGCTAAGTGAAATAAGTCAGAGAAGGACAAATACCGTATGATCTCTCTTATATGTGGAATTTAAAAAACAAAAACAAGCTCATAGATACAGAGAACAGACTGGTGGTTGCAAGAGGCGGGGGGTAAGTGGTGGGAGAAATGGGTGAACTTTTTTATAAGTTTAAATAAATTGAATAAAAAAATTTTTTAAAGAAATTAGATTTTTAAAAAAATGGTTTTCACCACCAGTCTAACCATGAGAAATCCACTTCTTTTCCTTTTTGCCTGCTCCTTAAATCTCAAGTATACTTGAAATGCATTAACCACCACAAAACATTGTTAAGGTTTTCCTTTGCATAAGACATTTAAATTGATTCTTTAACTACCAAACACCACAGATGCAGGCTATTAACCTTGAGTGATTGCTTTTGTAAACACACTGCATTCTGAAGACAGATCAAAGGCTGTATCTTGCTCCCATGATGATCCACTGTCATGGCCTCTAAGTAACTTCAATAACATTGTTTGGAATAGCCAATTTAACCAAGTTTTAGTTTTTTCCCCTCATGTATATACAATGTTCCTAACATGCAGTGGGGTTGATGGAGAAAAGAATGGGGAAGATATTTGCATTACAAATACAGACAATGGCATCTCCTCCACGAAGACACCTAGACATTTCCTCTGAGGGCCAACTGCTCAAGGTTAAGTTGAATTGTGCCCTGGTTTCTTGGTTGTCATGTTTGCAAACCTCTATTTTCTCCCCACTAGTTATTTATTCAGTGTCAGTTCACGCACGGTACTTTGCTGGGCTTACACCAAATTATTTAAATATACTTGGTCTTCTAAAATGTGAGAAATATAATCCACAGAAAACCGTAGTGACTGAATTAAATAAGAGAACAAGCAGTCACAAAACAAGCAGGCCTGCAGAATTTGCACTGTTCTTTACCATCAATTGTCTCCTTTGATATACCTTAGAGGAAAGACAGTGCATACTGTCGGGTAAGGCAGAACCATCAGAATTGTGTGCTTGGTTGAGGTGAGGCCGTTCAGACATAATCCAAAGAAATAAGAAAGACTGTACTGCTCATCAGTAGAGACATCCTAAGAGACTCCCTCATCTCCCAGTTGCATTGAAAAATGCCACCCTCTGCATCCTCAAGAGTGAATATAAGTGAACACTGCTCATGTGCTCCAGGAAGATACTGTGGAAGAGGTTATGAAGACCAGGTCTTCATTCTTTGGGATAACCTCAGACAGTCCTCTTTCTTTAGCATAGCTTACAGATTCACGGGCCACGATGGCAAAAGAGAGAAAACTGCAGTTGAATGGAAAGAATATTTGCAAGAGAACAAAACAGCAGCTGGCTTTCAGCTTTGCCACAATTATTAAGTGTTCTGTGGAGAATTTTTGTTTTACATAATGAATTAAAAGTTAATACACATAAATCAGACCAGCTTTCTACTGGGGCTGAGAGGCAGGCACATGCATAGTAGATGGAACCACCTCCTGTCTCTGACTATACGCACCCACACTTCCCACAAACCTCTTCTAGTCCATTATCTGAAATGCACACCATTAATGAGTCAGGCCTTTTGAATCTGCTATTAGAACACAAATTCCTTTCTGAGAGGCAACATATCAGGCTATCAGCTATTAATAACCTCTTCATTAATCAGAAAATAAGAAGCTAGTTATCTAGAAAGGGCCTAAGGGAATGATAAGAAAAGTGGAATTATTCATTTATCAACACTTTTTTGAGGATCTACTAACAGAACACCGTAGTACCAAGTGGGGATACAGTGATGAATTCATTCACTCATTCACTCACTCACTGCCTCCTTCATTCACTTGTTCATTTGTTTAACAGATATACCAGGAATTGGGACATAAATTCTGCCCTCAGAGAGAGACTATAATCCATTAAAAGAAATATTATTTGTATCTACAAAACAGGAATAAATACCATGAATTTTTAAAATGCTATTAGTATGGAAGTTAGTAGGTAAGAGAGATTATTATAGATGAGGTGATCAAATATGGCTTCATGGAGAAGGCATTTAACCTGAATGTTGAAGGATGGCTAGCATATGAATATGCCAAGTGGGAGAGATGGCTGGAGAAATGGCCTAAAAATGCTAACCTGTTGCTTAAGGGAGCCAGCCAGCATGAAGCAGCAGAACTCTGCTGGTGCCAGACGCTTGGGGGAATGGAAGCGGGGAAAGTGAATGATGAGGTGTGCAAAAAGGAGGAAATTCCAGAGGCAGGTAGCATGTCTTGCTTTACCAATGTGCCTGGGGCCAGGCTTGTGCTTATTTATGTCTCAGGCCTTCTGCTTCTGAAAGTATAATTTTGTGGATCTTGGAGATTCTCTAGCCAAAGAGCCCTAATTTTATAGAAGAGAAAACAGGAGTTTGATAAATTATCCAAGGCCACAGAGCTAGTAAGTGGCTGATTTGAGACTATGACCAAGTTACACTGAAATGAATAAATGTAGCATTTTTTCCATGTGTGCCGAGGGCTATCAAGCTAGCTAGCAGCATCTCTCATGTGTGTATGTGTACACATGAGAGTAGAGGAAGAAAGGGAGAATGATCAACTCTGAGATTAATCAGAAGAGACATGGGATATGAGAAGGTTAAGAAACACAGACCTGCATATTTCTACATCATGAAAGAAGCTCCTTTTGGAAACAAGGACTTAACTGGAACCTTGGGCTACAATATTTCCATCTATACAATAGTGGTCTATGAACTATGACAACTCAAGCTTCTAAGACCTTAGCTATCAAGGTGCCTGCTTCACACATCAACTCCCCTCACTGTCATTAATTACTATTGTTATAAATGCAAACAGAAGGTTCATGGATGGCCAAGGATTGACTTCTCAGCAGGATAAAATGGAACCAGCAGAAAAGCAGTCAGCCATCCACCACTTGAGTTTAAGTGAATTGAAAACATCTCGCTTGATAGCCAGATTTCCAATTCAGAAAGATAAGCTGTCTTAACAGTAAACATGAAACGCCAAGAAAAACATAAAAAATATTTTAAAGCAAGTTGCATTGGGCCTTCTATCTATCTGTTCTTAGAAATTTCTGCCTCCGTTAGAATTAAGTTTCCTCTACTCGGTAAGTCATATAAATTTCCCTAAATTCCAGACCATTCAGAGCAGCGTTGAGCAGATGAATGTTTAAAAATCACAGAATTAGAATTGTTGGCAAGTATCTTAGACATTATCTGTTCTGACTCTATTTTCACATAAGATGGAACTAGCCAAGAGAAACAATGACTTGGCCAAGGTTATATACATAATAAAGATACAGAACCAGTTCCAGAAGCAGATTTTCTGCCTCAGGACTTTGCCCACCTAGGGCCTGGGGAGCAAGCTTTGTTGCTATTCTCCTCGTTGGCCAGGTGGGAGGAGGATTCTACTCCCCTTACCAAGAGCATAGTGTGCTCAGGGTTCAGGCTTTAATCAGGGACAGTTCCAGCCCCCCACCTCAAGTGGGATTTCACTTCAACCTCTCGAATCCTTACCTACAAACATAAAATATTAAAAGTGAGATTATCTTCTTCCTCCCAAGCCACTGATGTGACGGAACAACTTTTTCAGGTAAGTCTAAGTGAACTTTTTTAGATACTTCCAAGCTCTGTGCCATTTCTTTCTACAAAATTTCCCTTTTCACTTTTAAAAATTTGATGCTTTATGAATGAACGCATTATAATATAAATATATCTTCAAAAAGTACTACAGGGCTTCCCTGGTGGCACAGTGGTTGGGAGTCTGCCTGCCAATGCAGGGGACGTGGGTTCGCACCTGGTCTGGGAAGATCCCACACGCCGTGAAGCAACTGGGCCCATGAGCCACAATTACTGAGCCTACGCTTCTGGAGCCTGTGCTCCACAACAAGAGAGGCCACAATAGTGAGAGGCCTGCTCACCGCGATGAAGAGTGGCCCCCGCTTGCCACAACTAGAGAAAGCCCTTGCACAGAAATGAAGACCTAACACAGCCATAAATAAATAAATAATAATAATAATATCACCCCTGATTTTTTTTTTAAAAGTACTACAGAATTAGAAGCTATGGACAGATCCTACAATACAGAATGGTTAAAGGTATGATCACTTGATGGAAAATGAATTTGCTACTAACATCATCTTGGTAATTAATAACAAGACTACACTGTGAATTAGGAAAATTTTTTAGGATTTAATGTTAAGGGAAAAAAATCCAAGTTACAGTAGTAAATACAATCTATGATTACACTTTGTAAAACCATGTTTTTAAAAAAGTTAAAAACTAATAATTGCCACTGTGTTGCAGTTGTAGAATGCTATTTTTTCCAGTTTATTTATTTATTTAGTTATTTATTTATTTATGGCTACGTTGGGTCTTCGTTTCTGTGTGAGGGCTTTCTCTAGTTACGGCAAGCGGGGGCCACTCTTCATCGCGGTATGCGGGCCTCTCACTATCGCGGGCTCTTGTTGCGGAGCACAGGCTCCAGACGCACAGGCTCAGTAGTTGTGGCTCACAGGCCCAGTTGCTCTGCGGCATGTGGAATCTTCCCAGACCAGGGCTCGAACCTGTGTCCCTTGCATCGGCAGGCAGACTCTCAACCACTGCGCCACCAGGGAAGCCCTAGAATGCTATTTTTAAATGCTATTTTTAAAACTATTTTTAAAAAAAATAACAAATGCTATTTTAAAAACTTCTAAGATTCTAAAAAGTGAACTATTATAATATTTTGATATATTTAAAATTGTACAACTAAAGCAAATTATAAATTTAAAATTTGATAGAAAACTTTTAAATATCACTTGGGTAAAAGAGGCTTGAGAATACTATAAGCTGCAGGTCCTAGACCCTGGAGTTCAGGAAACAATGGAGATGTTTCACAGCACTCTTAGTATGCCAACTAATCAATGAGAAAGAATTCTGCTGACTTTTCATACCTGACTCCTTACCAGTCTGGATCTGAAATGAAGTTGATTTATTCCATCACTTAATTGTTTATAAATTCAAGGCTCAAATGATGCACTGTTTCTTCCTGGCTCCCCTCCCTGCCATCATTAGCTTGGCATCAGAGGAAAAAGCCACAAGCCTCCTCCCAAGGTATGCCTTGTAATTTTGAAGCTGTAAGTATTGCTGAAGTCACCATACTTTATAGACTCAGTATTTTATTATTATACAGGGACAGACCAGTTGAAACTTAGCAAGAGAAGGTACCGAATAATGTGTATTTTCAGAGAGGATCAAAACAAGCATGATATGTTTGTGTTCTTATGCTACCATGATAGTTCTTAGATGACTCTCAAATTAGAGAAGTATCTCTTTCTCAGAGTTTTTAGAAAGAGAAGATTAGTAGATATAGAAAATTAGGGAGTATGCTCTTTCAGGTATGAGCCAAACTTTGTATAAAACTTTGGGGCCTGTAAACCAGAAGGCCATGTACAAAACAGTCAACGTTTATACAATTCATGAATTTGAATTCCAGGTAGCAGAGTAGCACAGAGGAAGCGTGCTGGGCCCATGAATTTGAATTCCTTATTGAAATAAAAAGAAAAAGTTATACAATTCCGTATATTATCATACTTTGTAAAAGTTTACACAATATTTTATGTATTTTATATATATATATATATATATATATATCTTTTCTTTAATGAATACTTTTTATGGTGAGTAAAGTTGGGATTATTATTCCCATTTTACAGATGGAGACTCTAAGGCTCAGAGAAGTTGGCTTGGCCAAGGTCACTCAAAGGGCCAGGGTTCAAAACCAAACCTCCAGACTTAACATAGTGCCTCCTCTCTACTGCCTCTTCAGCCTAATTTGATTAGGCTTTGCCTAAAGGCAAAAAATGATCTTGATGATTTCACAGTCTTCTTCAAGCCAAAGAATTTGACCAGGTTGATGGTGAATAAGTTAAGAGTAGTATTTAAAAAAATAGACAGTTTTAAAAGTATGATACTAATGAATTCATAAATTCATAATACGAAAAACTATTCCACTCATCAGATAGTTTTTTTAATGATCTTACTATACCATATTATGTACCATAATCAATAAACGTCCAGAAAAGAATAAGGAACAGAAAGTTATGACAGATGTGCATTAAGTAGATTATTATAAAAGTAGATACATTAGGACTTCCCTGGTGGTCCAGTGGTTAAGACACCACGCTCCCGATGCAGGGGGCCAGGGTTCAATCCCTGGTCAGGGAACTAGATCCTACATGCTGCAACTAAGACCTGGCACAGACAAATCAATCAATCAATCAATCAATCAATAGTAGATACATTGGCTGATCTAATAAATCAATCCATAAGAATGGCTGCCCTTTGCCTGGGTTTGTGGTTAGTTATAAAGTATAATTGTCCCATCACTCATGCCGATATGGGAAGCCAATCTGCAATGAGAACCACTCTGTAGAGTACAGAATAAGCCAAAACAATAATAAATACAAGTACACAAATATATGGAAAAATTCAATTTCTTGGGCAAAAAATACAAATTAAAATAAGATACCATGTTTTATCTATGAATCTGCAAAATAATTTTTAACAGTAACAGTGTTGGTGGAGCACATTGAAACAAACAATCTCTCATAGTCCTAGATGAAATATAAACTAGAGTCAGCTTTTTTGGAAGCATTGTGGTAATGTTTATTGAAAATGTATGTATTTAACCAATAACTTTATTTACATTAATTTATCCTAAAAAATTCACAAACACTAGTCGAATGTGCAAGGATAACCATCGTTGTTTTACACAAGTATAAAACAGCAGATAATGATCATTTAACAAAAGGAGAACATTAGCAAGTAAATTCTGGGACATCCACAGAAAACTATTCTGTCCTTAAAAGCTCATGTTCTCAAAGAACATTTAATGACATGGTAAGTTACATGTTGTGTGAAAATGTAGGGCACATATTCTTTTATACAGTATGATCCCAATTTTATAAAATAAAAAGTACATACCTATATGCATGTAAATTATACTGGAAAGAAAAACTCCAAATTGTTAACCAATGGATTTCTCTGGATGCTGACTGCATGGATGATTGCTTCACCTCACTCTTACAATGAAACTTTGGAATTTCTTACAGAATTAGTACAAGAGTGGTAGGGCATTGACTTATCAAGCTTTATTTGGCAATATATGAGTATATAATATCCTTATAATGGTGGGAAATGACTTATTGATGCATATTGACAGCTTTGTCCCAAAGTCATACTGCCCAGAGCTGACATGGGAATGAGCCAATGATACATGGACCTCAAAACCCTTACAGACTGGACCCTAACAAAGCAGCAGCTAAGTGAAATTTCCTTTTAAAATTAAGTTGGGAGAAAAGACTCTCCTGAAGAATTGTTATATTTGTCAAGCAATGAGAATCACAGCACTGCCTTAAGATGCCAGAGAGTCCAGAAATGCTCACTGACAACCTTTTGCCTGGCTCCTGATGCTTTATATGAAGGATTTTAGAGATCTATTTGTTCTAAACGCAATATCTCCCTCTCAGGTAATGAATGTTTTATTTTCTAATTAGGCCACAAGCTCTCCAGGATTTCAGTAACATAAGAACATAAGGTAAGGCCACCTTCTTCCATCCCTACCATGTTCTTCACCTTCACTGGTCTCATTTTAATCTGCTGCTTATGCTCAGCCTACAAAGCTGGCAGAGTATGAACTTGCCTTTAAATTCCATTAGTTGAGCCTTTCATTTTTGTGTATTTTGGTTTAGGAATTAATCTACATATTGAACACATGTTAAACTGACATTTGATTGAACTTGGTATGTTTACCAAATGCTGGTAAGCAGCCAGACAACAGACCTGTTTTCCATCTCTTCAAGATACTCAGACTACCTTCAGCAGGTCAGCTTATGAATAAACAAGATTTCTAACCAGACCGTTAGCTTTCTTCCCCCCAAGAGTCAGGAAATGAGGGCTAGCTTGCACCTCTGAACCATGGGGTCTAGTACAAATCTGAGATTAAGGAAGGTAGATATTCATTAAGCCAGACTCTGCGACTCCTGAACCTCTTCTCTCTTCTCTTTCCTTGTCAAATTCACTGTTTACTCAGACACTATCCATATGAAGTGACAACTTATATTGGTGTCACCAAACTTATCTCACCATAGGGCACCATAAAAGGTTATGAGGCACATTCAGATTAAAGTGGACCAAATAACGCTATAAAAATGAATTAATTACTGGCCCAAAATAGGATGCATATGCATTTTATTTAAAAGAACTAAAATCTATTTTAAATTAAAAAATTCAAAATATAATGATATGTTAAAATTACAGAAAAGGCACAGAACATAAGCTGGCAAACTGACCAGAAAACTGACATCATTCTTATCTCCCATGCATCAGTGTGCACGATGACCAGGGCTGCACACTTAGGATGGTTGTTCTTGGCATTTGTGGCCATGGCACAACCAATATTAATGACACAGTAAGCTTTCCTCATTGGTCCCAAACAGCAATGTCAAGGACTGTCATAATGCCACAGCTATATGATTCTGGGTTCAATCTAGTAAGCAGCTATTGAAGTGTCTATTATCAATCAGAAATGTCCTTAAAAAGAGTTATCAATGTCAATATTTATTCCAAGCCAAACACTCAAATACAGTGTTAATGTACTGCCTAGCACCATGAACCATGCAAAAACTCTTTGTGTGATGAACTGCTAGCACAGATCTATAAAAATGGTTTGGAATTAGTTTAGGAGGAGAACACAGTGGCCTAAGCTTTGCTACTGAAAAAAGCAGCCCCAGCAGCAATCTATCCCCACAATTGCCCTGTTCTTAGCATTGCCCCATCCCTACTACCCTGCCGGCTCTTCCACGGCTAATCTGAGAACATCACCTTCACTAGAACACTTTTTCTCAAGTGTTCCAAACCCCTTAAGCTGGCATTTATTGCCCCATATGATATATGGTGAACCCTTCTCAATTTACGTACCATTACTTCTTTGTCTTATCCTCTTGCTACTCCAGCCTAATTTACATACGCAGCTCCTTCAGATACATCCTGCACATTAGTTTGCTCACATCTGGGTCTCCCCCTCCACAGCCCTCCTCTCTGCTCTTAGGAATTGTCCCATTTGTGAAGGTCCAATTTAAGACCTTCAAGTTTTACCACCTCTGTGAGGCCTTTTCTGCACACTGTCAACCTTGCAGCACATGCTGTCTAACCCAGAGCACCCTTCTCAGATGCCCTTGCATTGCTGGTTAGCTTACTCTGGGCCTTGTCTCTTCAACAAGACTATAGACACCTTGAGAGCAATGACCACGGCTACCCTTGTACTGCCCCAAATGCCTACCTAAAATATTTGGGACCTGACTGAGAAAGAAAACCCTAAAGTTAATTTCAACACTCTAGTAACAATCTGTTTCTCTTCACCAAACAGGTACAATACCAAGATTATGATATTTTTCTGTAGCTCTCTGAAAGCTCTCTAATGGGAGTGGGCTCCCTTTCTAATGAAGGCATTATTTCTCAAAGGCACTAGTTAGTTCAACCTTGACTCTAATGATATAATAGGCAATGACCTGACTTTCTACACGATGACCAGGCAAAACAAAAGGCTCTTCTCTAGCTGCAGCCACACATGGTAGATGATGACAACCCCAAGTGCTCAGGTGTCAAGGAAGAAAGATGGACATGGTCCTTGCTCTCAAGATATCTGTAATCTTGTTAAAGAGACAAGGTCAAAAGCAAGTTAATCAGCAATGCCAGAGAGTGTAAGAAGGGTGCTCTGGAATGGACAGTGTGAGCCTGGCACAATCAGTCTTAATGACAGAAGTAAGTTTCCCTCACCTGGTTCCAAAAAGCAATGCCAAGAGTTAATTGTCATAATGCCAAAGCTTCATGACATTTTTTAAGGGCCAGCATAAAACAAAAACAAAAAAGCAAACATGAACAGAAAGAAAAAAAAAGACATTCCCTTGGTTAACCCCTAGCCACCAGTAGAAGTCAGTGTCTGATCTCTCAGATGAGGGTTGGGCAGCAGAGCAAGCTGGCAAGTGGCCACCTCTTGTGGTTATAAGATGTGGAGCCTGGGACAGTTTCCAGAAGATTTACACTGCAGGGTTACCAGATTCAAACTGGGCAGAATTAGAAAAAGGAGTCAGTGTGGGATGGCAAGGTACGAGGGAACTCCTAGAGGCAGTGTTCAGAACTCAACAAGACTTTCTATCCAGCCCAGCGTCCTGAAGAGTGGAGAGCAGGTCAAGGAGATGCAAAGCAGAGTCAAAGCCAGAGAGCGTAACAAGGGAGAAGCCCAGAGAAGAGGGAGATCAGGTGAGTCAAGTATGTCTTTATTAGGATTGCAGCCAACCGCTGGTGGCCACCACTGAGTGAACTTCAAGAAGAGCCAAAATCTTAAAGTTGAGTCTTCTTCCTCAGGGATTCCCAACATTCTGAACTTCCTTTTCCAAGTGGAAGCTTAAGATTGCTGGGATGCATACAAGGATTTCTACACATCTGCATTTTTCCTAATCATTTTGTAATTTTAAAACTACAAAGCAGGCCACTCTTTCCACAGCCATAGAAGTGGGGTGTAGAATCGTGCAGCTAACCCACAGCAATGCCCAACCAGTGTCCTGGACAAAGAGCTCTCCCTTCTGCTACCAGGGTCTTTGCTGGATTTGGGCCAACTTAATTTAGCTACATGAAATGTCCTCTCTCATTACCATGTCTGACCTCTGGCAGTGCAAGGTACTACAGAATCATCCGTTCTGTGGAAGCAAGACCGTGTCCTGTTCTCCAGTGCATACCTTGTCCAATGAAGGAAGACGAGACCTGTTTCACATGGACGATGTTTCAAAGAATGCTCATCTTATGATGGTTCATCAAACTGTAACTATTTTATGCAGTTGTTGTAGTTGTCTTATATTCAACAATAAAAAACTTCAGAGAAATGAGGCAGACAAAATCCCAAATGTGTAAATATAAGGTAGATGGAATTCAACAACTACTGGACCCTTGCTATGCCTCAGGTCTTGCACTTATATTGTGTAGAATTTGTCATTTAATCCTCGCCTCCAACTTACAAGGGTGGTTTTGCTTCACTTTTCAGATTTGGTGGTGTCGGTGGGGGGAGCCTTGAATGCTCCAGAAATTAAGTAATAAGAGAGCTAAAATGTGACTCTAGGCATATCTGCCTCTGAAGTGAATAAGCTGCTTTTACCTCTAGCCAACCCTGGACAGGCCAGTGGGGCTCAGAGCCGAGGAACAGACTCAAGGAGGAGGGAGCAGAGATGGTCACTGTGGACAGCAAATATTTGGGTATGTCATCCTTTTCACCATTCTCTGGGCAGGATCAGTATCTGAGAATTCTATTTCTTTTCATGTGAAATTTCCTTAGTAAGCAATTATCAGTATATTCTTTCTCTTCTTTTCTCTTGTTTAAAAATGTGGCTCAGCAAAGAGAGAAATGAGTGGACGAATTGAAAAAGAGAAAAGATAAAATTAGTAAAAAACAGAAACACTTGATTTAGAAAACTTATAAATTCCATTTCCAAAATAAAGCTCCACTGTAACAATATTGCTCTTAAAGACTGAAACACTTTTTTTTAAATCACAAATGGCACACTGATCTAACTGATGGCTTTCAGACTTTTTCAAGAAGTTCTAAAATCCATATAATCTAAACTGTTCCTTCTATTCTTCCACAAAAGATAAAATTAAAATAATTACAAAAAAGAAAAAATCTACCAAGAACATACAACATGACATCTTATTGGGACATCTTATTGTCACAGAAAGCAAGTAACAACTCAAAGATTAATAGGGTTTTGTCAAAACAACATAGAAACCGGATTAAAGAGACTTCCAGTAGCCAAATTTAGAGGAAAAAAAGACTATTATTGTAATATACTGAATAGATTAAAAACCCATGAGGATACAAGCATTAAAATAAAAAGGAAAAGGGAAACCCTTATAACTCAATTATATTCCCATCTCTTGTTGCAGCCTCTGATTTGAGAATCAGTGCTGTGCTTCTGTGTTCCTTTCACATTGGATTTTTGCTTTGTATAGCCCTTTTCCATTCTAAAAGGAAAATAAAGTGAATAAGCACCACAGTGGGCAATGCTTTTCGTGGCAGAGAAAGAAAAATTATCCTTCAGACACCTTTGAGACTATGAGGTCGAGGAAATGGAAAAAAGGAATAGAAACAACTCTTTTTATATTTAGAGTTTCATATAAGGAGGCAGGAGACTCTTCCCCCAACTTCACACTTACTTTGTGATACTATGCCTTGAATAGGTTGTATTCTCTAAATGTCTGCAAAGTTTAATAATTTGCAGAGTTAAGATAAACAAACTATATAAAGCAAGAAATATTCCTGGAAGGAAGAGATAGTGAGAGAAGAGTCAATCCTAACAAAAGGTGAAAGGTAGAGACTGGTATCATGAGACCTCTTGAGGAGCTCCTGGCAGTGGAGACAGCCGTGTGGTACAAGTGAAACACACCCGGCCCAAGTCTGGTTCCTGGATAAGAGTCTCAGCCCTTCCACCCAGTAGCTATGTGTCCTGGAGAAGCTCCCTACACCTCGAGTCATGGCTTCCTTAACAAAGGAGTCAGTCTCCATGACTTTCACTCCCACTCTGTGAGCCCATGGATATCTGAACTTCCCTCTCTCTGTGCCATGTACATCCTGGGGTGAGTTAGCTCCCCTGTGCCTCAGGTTCCTCATCTGTAAAATGGAAATGTTAACAGTTCTTGCACCTCATTTTGTTGCTATGAGAATTAATGAGATAATATATGTAAAGTGCTTGGAAGAGTACCTGATACACACGCATGGCATGTAAGCATGCCAAACTTGGTGCTATTGTTGTCATTATGGTAATAAAAAATTGCAAGTATTATTTCTTTTGCTATCCATCCAAAATCTTCTCCAAAAGCTAATAATCCTTCAAAGACCAGTTCTGAGGCTTTCATCATCCCGGCAGGATTTGCCCTTGTCGGCATCCCTTGTTCTCCTATGACATCGTGTCTTTCAATAGCTCTTGGAAGTCTACACCATTTCAGGATGAGTTAACTTCACAGCATCCTGCTCCATACCATGATGTAAGATCATTTTTTTCTCTAGAGTAAGACAAGAAGAGAGGAGTGGCTGGGATAGGTCTAACAGATTGACTTTTTTAGTGAGAGTAAAAGGAGCCTAACCAAAGGAAAACTAAGCATTGGGAGAAAACCGACTGACTAGAGAGCACAGCATTCACGACAAGCAGGCAAGTCTGGTTGTAAGATTGACAGAAGGCAGATGAATGCTGAAGTTGGGTGCATGCGGTTCATGATACTGTTCTCTCTGGTTTTTATCAGTTGAAAATCCCTAATAATTTTTTACTCTGTGAAATTTTTTAAAACCTAACAGTTGGAAATAAATCTCCTCCTCCATGATACTGAGGTATGCATAGCACAGATGACAGAAAACTTCCTGGCTGAAGATGTTACCAAACTGCGTTCCTGCACCCAACGCAGTGAGGCCAAACAAACCGAAATGTTGGAGTTTGGAGCAGACAAAGGTTTATTATAGGCCCAAGAAAGGAGAACAGGTGGTTCGTGCCCCCCAAACCCCAAACTCTCCATGGGTTTCAGCAAAGCATTTTTAAAGGCAAGGTGAGGGTGGCGGGGGGATCCCCAGGGTATGTGATCAGCTCCTGCACAATTCTCTGATTGGCTGATGGTGATCGATCCTTAGGCTCCAGAAAGTCTGGGGGCTACGTGCTTATGATCATCAAGTAGTTAATTTTTTTCATTTGGTGGTGGTTTTTAGCATCTGAAAAACTCAGGGAATATGCATTAACTACTATTATCTGGGTACTTCGGAGAGGAGCTACAGCAGAGGATATGGGGGAGGGGTCTTCCTCGTTACAAAGAGTAATCTCTTGGATGCCTTTTCTCTGCTTCCTGTAACCATGTCAAGAGCTTCAGAGCTTTACCTTCAACATCTTAAGAAATTTTATTTATCTAGGAAGGTCTTAGCTATGCACACAAAGGGAGTGTGAAGTTTTTAGAATTACTATATGTCCCCTTTCTACATTACCTCAGGACTAGTTCCTGAGGAAGGTGAGAAGGAAAAGCAATAGAGTCAACACCTTCATCTCCCAATTATTTAATGTCTCATCCCTTTGAAAGTCTCTTAGCGAAATGAAAAATGTTTTTTTTTTTAAATTATATATTTCTTTTGTAACAAACCCAGAAATACCATGGTCTTTGGAATGCCCTCTGGTTAGATCTAAAAATAAGGTATTACTTCAGGGACATGAAAAGAAATATAAATTTCCCAATGAATGTGACACCACAAGGAGAATTAAACAAAACAAACAAAGAACTATGGAACACACTTCTTTCAAAGAGGTCCCTTTTTAGTCCCCAGTGTCTTAACTGGGTAGGTCTGGGGACAGCATTCAGCCAGGAGGGGAAGGTAAATAATGTCTGAAGGTTGCATAATGGGAAAAACATCTAAAAAGGAGCAATATAACTCACCCAAGAGCCTGTTCCAGTTAACAGTCCACGTGGCACACACCAACAACTCTCATCTGTCTCCATCCAGTCATTCAACAGACTTCCTAAGCGCTCAGTGTGTGTGAGGGCTGGGGGTGAGGGGGGTGAGAAGTGAGAGGCAGTCTCCAGGGCCCTCACAATGTGCTACAAGAGAGGCTCGTACACAAACGGCTAAGCCAGGCTGAGGGGTACAACAGAGCATCAGATGAGGGCTTCCCAAGTAAAGCCTTGAGGGAGGCAAAATAGCCAGGTGGTTCAGAGCACAGACTCAGGGCCAAGCTTCCTGGGTACAAATCCCAGCATCACTGGCTCTGTGATTTTGATCGATTTATTTAACCTGTGTCTCAGTTTCACAAAGAAAAACTGTTTTTTTTAAAGTTACTGTTTTAAAGGCATACTGAGCATTAAATGAATACTTCGTATAATGTCTAGAACAGTGCAAATTCTTGGCAAATAAATGACCATATAATATATTGTCCAAACTGAGATATTTTGAGCATGAGAGATGGTGATGCTAATACTACACTGGAACAGAAGGAATCGACTAGAATTATCCAAGCAAATGGGACATTTGGTCACCTTATACATGTGTTCATTGATATTACTGAAGGATGTTGGCCAAGCAAAGAAGCAGGGGAAGGATGTTATGGTAGAAGGACAAGTGCAAAGACAGAAGGCAAGAGGCTGAGACAAGTTCAAGGAATTCAGGTTCCTTTGTCACCTGCTCCCGTGCTTCTTGCTTCCTCTCCTCCAGAGCACTCAGTGTGGTTGATAGTCATGCCCCTGCCACTGTGAACATCTGACTTGCACTTATTTCCCCCATTATAGGCTCCAGAGAAGCCTGGCTTTGCTCAGCAAGCTTGGTTACCAGCACAAAGTGGGCACTCTTATCTGTTGAATGGTGGTTGAAGGAACGTGGCATGGCAGAAGTGAGTATACAAAGTAGACTGCAGCAGTCACGAGGTGTGCTGCTCAGATTTATTTTCAAGGGAGAATCTGCCGCAAGGAGCACAGTGAACCAACAGCTCCCAGCTATATTTAGGATCTGCCTCAACTTTCAAGCTGAGGCTACGCTCTCCTCATGCAGTTCCAGCCAATGACTGAGCAAGGCTTGCCATTCCTCACTGGCAGGGACCCCCTATAGGTGATTTTTGACCCAAAGCTTATTCTTGGGTCAGACAAGACTTTCTCAGAGCTGCACCAAAGTCTGAGGCTCTTCCTACCGAGCTGTCCTTCCTCCCTGCTTTCTTTTTCACAGGTGTCAGACCAACACCGCATCGAAAGCTTTCCCTGCCTGTTCCTGTTCCCTCTCCCCATTACCACCTTCTTGCATTTGTAATTCCATGTTGGTGTTTGCTTCCTAGGGGAATCAATCAACATGAAAGCAGAAGGATACAATGCTGAAGCATGAAACGGGAGTCAGAGCCTCCAGTACTATGCTAAGAAATTTGACTTTTTTTCTGGAGGTGATAAAGAAGTAGTGTACTACAGGAAAGTGGTGACAGAGCTATGCTCCACAAACAATAGGGTACAGAATGGCTTGAAAGAACAGCACAATCATCTTCCAGTTAAATATCCAGATGAGAAATGATGAGGGCATGGATGACGGCATAAATGACCAAGCCTAACCACAGGTGCCAACCATGTGTCTTAGAACCGTGCAAGGGAACTGTAATTTCCCCCATTTTACAGCTGAGGAAATAGGTGCAGGAGAGGACAGCAGCTTACCCAAGTCACCCATCTGGTCAGCTTTAGAGTCCATGCTCCTTTCATCAGACCACTCTCCCTCACAGATAGAGGAGCCCAGAGGAGAAGCTTTAAGGAACTGAAGAGGAAAATGTTAAATTCTGTTTCGTATATGATTAAACCCAATTTAAAGTCTGCCTAGCTATAAAACTTACATTCCCATAAGCATTAGAACCTAGTATTTTTACAAAATCTGAGAAAATACCTAAACATTATACACAGAGCTGACAGTACTTCTCAATGACAATACTGAACTGCACTGGCTATCCTCTATATAAACTTCTTTCAATCCGCACACAGCACTGAGTGCCTAATATTTCTAGCTTATGAGTATAAAAAATAAATATATGGAATCTGTCCTTAAGGATCTTAAAATTCAATCGAGGAAACAGACACACATGTGAATAACCAAATATGTGATCATAAGAGATATGAACAAAAAGCTATGGGAAGATATACAAGACCACTGATTTTGACTAAAGAGCTCAGGGAAGGATCTCGGGGCAGAAAGTGTTTGCTTTGGGCCTTGAGGAAGAAGCAAGCATTAGATAAAGCCTTCCTTCCCTGAAATCACTGTCAAGTACCAAAGGTGACCTATAAATGCCCTTGGAGGCATTTGCCTAGAGAAGGCAGGGCGAAGATGCAAATAACTTGCTTAGTTTCAGTATCACAATTCCCATTAATCAGTTCTTTAGGAGCTCCTGGAAATTAATCACAAACCAAAGTTTCTGAAATTCACCATCCTTTTGCCTTCACATGCTTATTCCTGCTTACTCAATATACAACAATGAGTGAATATGAATGGGGGTGGGCAGCAGAGAGTGGACACTAGGCCACCAGGTCTTAGGAACATGGTTTAACAGTCTCCAATTTGGGCTTCCTTACAGGTCTTTTTTTGATGTAAAGAAAAGCCTGTACAGCTCACTTGAGCACACAGAGCTCTATCTTATCAACCAATTCCCTTAGACAAAATGATAACAGGTAGAGTATGTGAAGAGAGTCCACTTCTCCTGGTTATTCATGCAGCAAGAAAATACCTGTGCTAAACTCAAGTCTACACCCTGTGCACTAGGGTAAAGCTTCTGGTCTTGTAGAGAAGCACCTCAGCTGTACTCAGAGGCCTCTCTATGCCTCTGGTGAGGCCCTTCCTTGAAGACAAGGTACACCCAACACTGCCATCCCAGCAGATGAGCAAGATGCCAACTGTGAACAGTTTCAAGCCTGCCCATCTGCCATTTACTTTAGAAGGATACCTTGCTGGGGCCCTCCCATCTGAGAGGGACTATTAGCCCTTCTGATCTGCTGTTCCTTTAAGTTCGTCTCCAAAAATCCCCAAAGAATCATTGGGAGGATTTGTATGACTATGCTTTTGCAGAGACCACTCTTTGGACAAGTCCCAGATAAATGTGGTATACAGTACATATTTTGTCTCAGCTGACCTGGCTTACAGGCCCATTCTTTACACACAGGAAACAAATCTTGGGAAAAATAAATGATTTGGTAAAATGAAGTTACCAAGGATCTCTTTCCCTTCTTATGTTACAGCTCTTTCTGTGCCATAAGATCTAATGGATCTAATAAGATCTTCTAGGATCTAATTACATACCACTGGTACTGCTTACTGTCTAACCATTATATAACTAAAATATTTTCATACTGCTTTTCAAGTTTGTCTTCTCTTCCCTATTTAACTGAAGGATTCTGAAAGGGAAGAACCATGCATGCTATTGCCCTCACAGTTTTGAGCAGAGAGCTATACATAAAAGATTTTAATATCTATTTTTTGATAAATGAATACCTTTTTGGGTCTTTAAAAATGATCAGTTTTGTTGGGGTTTTTTTTGCGGTACGCGGGTCTCTCATTGTTGTGGCCTCTCCCGTTGTGGAGCACAGGCTCCGGACGCGCAGGCTCAGCAGCCGTGGCTCACGGGCCCAGCCGCTCCGCGGCACATGGGATACTCCCGGACCGGGGTACGAACCCGTGTCCCCTGCATCGGCAGGTTGACTCTCAACCACTGCGCCACCAGGGAAGCCCAAAAAATTATCAGTTTTTAAATCAGGAAGAAATAGACAATCTGAACAGACCAACCACTAGTAGTGAAACTGAATTTGTCATTAAAAAAACTCCCAGCAAATGAAAGTCCAGGACCACACGGCTTCACAGGGGAATTCTACCAAACATATAGAGAAGAACTAACACTTATCCTTCTCAAACTATTCCAAAAAAATTGAAGAGGATGGAACAATCCCAAATTCATTCTACAAGGCCACCATTGCCCTGATACCAAAACCAAAGACACTACAAAAAAAAGAGAAAATTACAAGCTAATATTTCCTGATAAATATAAATGTAAAATTTTAGCAAATCGAATTCAACAATATACAAAAAGGATTATACAACATGATCAAGTGGGACTTATTCTGGGATGGTTCAACATTCACAGATCAAACAGTGTGATATACAACTTTAACAAAAGGAAGGATAAAAGTCACACAATCATCTCAGTAAATGCAGACAAAGCATTTAACAGAATTCAACGTGCATTCATGATGGAAACTTTCATCAAAGTTGGTAAAGAGGAAACACATCTCAAAACAATAAAGGCCATTTTTGACAAACCCACAGCTAACATCACACTCAACGGTGAAAAGCTGAAAGCTTTTCGTCTAAAATCAGAAACAAGACAAGGATGCCCACTGTCTCAACTTCTATTTAACACAGTATTGGAAGTCCCTGCCACAGCAATCATAAAAGAAAAAGAAATAAAAGTCATCCAAGTTGGAAGGGAAGAAGTAAAACTGTCACTGTTTGCAGATGATATGATACTGTATATAGAGAACCCTAAAGTCTCCATACAAAAATTATTAGAACTAATAAGTAAATTCAGCAAGGTAGCAGGATACAAGATTAATATACAAAAATCTGTTGCATTTCTTTACATTAATAATGAAATATCAGAAAGAGAAAATTTAAAAGACAATCCAGTTTAAAATTGCATCGAAAAGAATTTTTATTCTAGTAATAAATTTAACCAAGGAAGTGAAAGACCTAAACTCTGAAAACTATAAAACATTGACGAAGGAGTTTGAAAAGGATTGAAAAAAATGGAAATATATACTGTGTTCCTGGACTGGAAGAATTTAATAGTGTTAAAATGTCCAGACTATCAAAAGCAATCTACAAATTTAATGCAATCCCTATCAAAACAACAGTGAGTGAATATGAATGGGAGTGGGCAGCAAAGAGTGGACACTAGGCCACCAGGTCTTGGGAACATGGTTTAACAGTCTCCAATTTGCACTTCCTTACAGGTCTTTTTTTGATGTAAAGAAAAGCCTGTACAGCTCACATTTTCCATAAAACTAGAACAAATAATCCCAAAGTTTATATGGAACCAAAAAGGATGTCAAATTGTCAAAGCAATCTTGATAAAAAAGAACAAAGGTGGAGGTAACATGCTCCCTGACCTCATACTATGCTACAAAGCTACAGTAATCAAAACAGCATGGTACTGCCACAAAAACAGACACACAGATCAATGGAACAGAATAGAGAGCAAAGAAATAAACCCATGTACTTGCTGTCAATTACTCTATGACAAAGGAGGCAAGAATATACAATGGAGAAAAGACAATCTCTTCAATAAGTGGTGCTGGGAAAACTCGACAGCTACATGTAAAAGAATAAGATTAGGCCATTTCCTCACACCATATACAAAAATAAACTCAAAATGGATTAAAGTCCAAAATGAAAGACCTGAAACCATAAAACTCTTAGAAGACAACATAGGCTAAGCACTCTTGGACATAAATCATAGCAATAAATTTTTGGATATGTCTCCTAAGGCAAAAGAAATAAAGGCAAAAATAAACAAATGGGACCTAATTAAACTTAAAAGCTTTTGTACAGCAAAAGAAACCACTGACAAAATGAAAAGACAACCTACCAAAAAGGAGAAAATACTTGCAAACGATATGACTGATAAGGGGTTGATATCCCAAACATGTAAACGGCTCATACAACTCAATATCAAAAAACCAAACAACCCAATCAAAAAATGGGCAGAAGACCTGAATAGACATTTTTCTAAAGAAGATATACAGATAACCAAAAGGCACATGAAAAGATGCTCAGCATCACTAATCATCAGAGAAATGCAAATCAAAACTACAATGAGATATCACCTCACACATGTCAGAATGGCTATCATCAACAAGTCTACGAATGGCTATCATTAAAAAGTCTACAAATAACAAATGTTGGCAAGGATGTGGAGAAAAGGGAACCCTAGCACACTGTTGGTGGGACTGTAAACTGGTGCAGCCACTATGGAGAACAGTATGGAGGTTCCTCAAAAAACTAAAAATAGAACTACCATATAACCCAGCAATTCCACTGCTGGGTATACAGTCGAAGAAAAGAAAAACAGTAATTTAAAAAGACACATGCACACCATTGTTCATAGCAGCATTATTTACATTAGCCAAGATATGGAAACCACCTAAGTGCCCATTAACAGATGAATGGATAAAGATGTGGTGTGTGCACATGTGTGTAAACACATATATATATATGTACTTATACACACACACATGGCCATAAAAAAGAATGAAATTCTGCCATCTGCAACAATGTGGATGGACCTAGAAATTATTATACTAAATGAAATAAGTCAGAGAAAGAGAAATACTTGTGTTATCACTTATATATGGGGTCTAAAATATAAAATGAATGTATATAACAAAACACAAACAGACTCACAAATGTAGAGAACAAACTAGTGGTTACCAGTGGGGTGAGGAAAGGGGAAGGGGCAAGATAGGGTAGAGGATAAAGAGGCACAAACTACTATGTATAAAATAAATAAGCAACAAGAATATATTGTACAGGACAGGGAAATATAGCCATTATTTTGTAATAACTTTAAATGGAGTACAATCTTTAAAAATTGTGAAACACTATGTTGTACACCTGAAACTAATATTATATTGTAAATCAACTATATTAGTAACTAACTAACTAAATAAATCATCAGTTTCTTCTCCGTTTTTTCTACAGAATCCAAGAGTGATAAAGTATAACTGAACAGTGTGTGTGTTTGTGTGAAGGGGAGGGGGGAACATTTCACATGTGGAAAATGAATAATTTAGTCTTATTCAGTGCAACTACTGTGACTGAGTAGATAAATTCCAATCTTAAAACTCTTCCCGTTGAACGTATCTCAAATTTCTAGTTACTTTCTAAGTTGCATTTACGTTTCAGTTGATTTTATTCACTTAAATTACTGAGTCACTATTAATAATTTAAAATGGAAAATATCACTAGTAATTCCATGGTTCTTCAGAGGGTCACAGTCTTGTAACTATGGCTTTACTTTTTCTTGGGCTTCTCCCACCCTTGCTTAATCTAACCCTGTATGCTCAGCTCAGCAATTCAGAGCAGCTCTGCTTAGCATCACTCACTGCAAGGGGTTCAGACACTGGCCTGTTTGGGGGTAACCCACCTTTTTTATACTTAAGAACTGGATGAAGGCTGGAGCTGTCCCTTGGGTGATATTGAGTGAGCGATCCCAAAGGATTAGGAAGGAGGGGGTACATGCCCTGCTGTCCACAAGGAGTGACTCAGCAGTGCATCTGTGGGTAGCTGAAAACAAAGGCCAGAGATATGTACGTACTGCATGTAAGTTCTCCAGGCTCCACCCTGTCGGCCAAGGTATGCAGATGAGACTTGCTCTGCCCCACTCCCCACCCACTCTGTTTCACATTCAGTTCAGGAAGCTCTTTTTCCTCAAGGCTGATTTACCTTGTCTTAAATTAGAACACCCACAAAAGAAAGCTGGCAGCACCCAGTGATTCCTCTGAATGCCCTAGGGCTTCCCTGGAAGACACACACTGGCTGCATCCT
Source organism: Delphinus delphis (assembly GCF_949987515.2). NCBI lineage: Eukaryota > Metazoa > Chordata > Mammalia > Artiodactyla > Delphinidae > Delphinus > Delphinus delphis. The sequence continues at coordinate 110,484,828 of NC_082686.1, read as the reverse complement.
GGCCACAGAGGCAACACTGAGTCAGTCTGGGGAGAGCTCAGGGGACCCTGGCCAGGTTCCTGTTCACCCTTACATAGAAGACAAGGACTGGAGACCTTCGCTGAGTGGGCCACCTCTCCTGTGACTAAGCAGCAGCTAGGAGGAGGGCCTGAATAAGCAGAAATCTACCTGGTCACAGGAAAACCGGAAGTGCAGGGGTATTTGAGGGAAAAACAAGAAGAAAAGTTTTTATTTTGGCTTATCATTGTGAGAACTTTGAAGGCTATCCCTGGAGAGGAAATGTGACCAAAACATCGCTCTTGGAGACTGAGTTTGCCTTTGTTTTTCCTCAGAATTTCTCAGTTCCCCAAGGAGGAACTCAACAGAACAGAGCATCAAACTTCTGGGCCTGAACAACTCACTGGAATCTGCGTGGGGGACCCACGGCCTCTGGTCCTGCGCTCTTGGTACACTGGTAGCCTGGGTGCCCTGCCTTGCCCCCTGCTGCCCAGCACTTCCTCTGGGCAGCAGCCCTCCCCCAGGTAGCTGGCTCCTTACTAAACACCACTGCAATCACGACAATAGAAAAGGAAAAAAGCAGTAGAAGAAACACAAAGCACACTTAAATAGGCACTTTTTCTCTCTGCAAAAATAAAATCTAACACCTCAGATTCCTTTTTCATTAATTTTCAACTTATAAAACTTTTAACTTAGTTTCCAACTCTGCACGTCCCCAGATCAGTCCCAAGCAGCTGGGCACCCACTAGCTTACTTCTCTTGCCTCATACCCAAGTCTCTGGCTCAGTCAGACAAAGAATGAGGAACCACAGGAGACCAGCCCCCAAGTCCTGGCCTCTGTGACATGAATCCATCTGCCCCCTGGGCTCTAGCATGACCATCTGATTTACAGAACCAAGGCAGTACCCCCAGCCCTCCCAGCTCTGACTGCTGCCATTCCCTGCATTGGTGTGGCAACCTGATTCTGATTTCTTGGCCCTGAACTTGATTTCTCTTCCAGCCATCGGCCTCTCCCTAGATCTGGTTCTCTCTGACTTGAGCCCAACTCCAGTCAGCCTTAGAAAGGCTTAGCAAAGCCTTAGCAAAAAGAGGGATTTTGCAGGGATTAGGCAATTCTGGCTCCACCCACTTCCAAGGCCCTCCTACATCTCAACCTGGAAAGCTGTCTTTTGGCCTTCAGCCAAATGAAGATGGACTAGAATATCAAAAAGGTAACCAGCCCTAATATTCTGATTCTAGATTCTAAAAATATCCAAGGGAACAATTTAAAGTAGAAGATTACAAGATGTCAACTTTAAGGGCAGAGTAGCTTAATTTTTATTATACACTGCACTTGCAGTTTTTCTTTAACCTTCTTTCCCTTTAAGTTCTCCAGTTTATGGCCAACTCTTTTTCCCAGGCACTCTCACCCCAATCTGTAGCATTTTGTCACAGACATAAGCAATAAGTTACTCAAAATCCTAGGACCAGTCTCAGCTTCCAGGATACCTGGAGGAAGTCCCTCTCTCCATCTGTATCTCAGCCTCCTCATATGCATAGTAAGGATGACAGTCATATCCTTGACTCCTCAAAGTATGAGAAGAACACTAAGCTGAAATGATAGACACATGTAAGGGAGAATTAGTACTACTATCTTTAATCTGTTCTCCATCTTGACCTTTCACTCTGGCCTCTTAGTTTAGCTCTTAAGTAATTAGATGCGTTTCCTAGACGCAAAGATTAGAACCCTAGCAGGACAAGGTGCAAAATAAGGGAAATTCAGGGATGCTAACTAAGACCAGAGCTACTGACTTTAAATACTTGTCTGAGAGAGAAACAATATGCTGAGGGCCTTATAACCTACTCCTCAACTCCTTTTTGAGTCACAGCATTTTCCTTAGCCTATCCCCATAGTTTTTTCCTTTACCCCTGGCCCCTGATTCTCAGCAATTGCCATTGCTGATCTCAAAAACCAAGAGGGAGAATTCAGAAAGTCCTGTTGTCAGAGGACCCTAACTGAAAGATAAAGCAGATCAGGTATCATTAAAATCTGTGTATTGTGGGGAGGGCAAAAAAGTTAAGGTGAGATTGATATGGCAATGAGGCCTCTGAAATGGCCAAGTGGAGAGCTGCTCTGGGCTATTTCTCTGACTGGTTTCTCATATTACATCATCCCTGACCTCTTTGCCCATTCTTTTAGAGACATGATCCTCATCTCGACTTTCTCCTCCATCCCTTCCTCCACCACACTTAGAGAACTCATCAACCACACTCTGGTCACTGTTACTGACCAGAGTGTACCAAAGCCCCCTGCTGAGTGGGTGGGACAGAAGTTGCAAACCACTGAATTAGAGTGTCTACACAACTTTAGTATATGTTGTAGAAGTGTCTATTGGTATCTTCCCTGACTCACATTTTCTAAAGAAATTAAAAGCTCAGCTACTTGACTGTTAAGTCCTTGGGGGCTGACACTATGACTTTTGGCTTAATTTTATAGCCAAAGCCCCCTGCTGAGTGGGTGGGACAGAAGTTGCAAACCACTGAATTAAAGTGTCTACACAACTTTAGTACATGTTGTAGAAGTGTCTATTGGTATCTTCCCTGACTCACATTTTCTAAAGAAATTAAAAGCTCAGCTACTTGACTGTTAAGTCCTTTAGGGACTGACACTATGACTTTTGGCTTAATTTTATAGTGTACATTTCATACACCACAAGGTCAAGTACATGTATTTAAAAATACATGTATTTTACTACATATATTATATTTCAAAGTACATGTATTAGAAAACTAGACCCTTGGGCTTCCCTGGTGGCGCAGTGGTTGAGAGTCCGCCTGCCGATGCAGGGGACACGGGTTCGTTCCCCGGTCCGGGAAGATCCCACATGCAGCAGAGCAGCTAGGCCCGTGAGCCATGGCCGCTGAGCCTGCGCGTCCAGAGCCTGTGCTCCACAATGGGAGAGGCCACAACAGTGAGAGGCCTGTGTACTGCAAAAAAAAAAAAAAAGAAAAAAAAGAAAACTAGACCCTAAAATCCTATTTCTGCTTTCCTCCCTCTCCAAGTCTCATTGAGTCTCTCTCTTTCTTTAATGTCCCACATCATCCAAAGCTATTTTCCTTTCTAGATCATCTCCTCCTTCCTTTGGACCCCAGCGTCTCCAGATACCACTCCCTTTCTTAGCAACCTGTCTCATGCTTCCTCACTCTTTCAGCCTCCTTTACTTGCTTCCCCTTGAATGCTGGTTTTTAAAGAAACGTTACTCCCAAAGGCTTTGTGTCTTTGTTCTCACCCTTCAAACCATCTGTTACTTCCTCTGTGACTCACTGCTGGTACAAAGCAGGAGAAAGCTCCTTGTTTCCCACAGCAACAAAATACAGATTGGACTAAATAATGTCCTATCTTACCCACAACTTCACAAAGGATAAGGTACAAGGGAGAAGGAATTACGGACCGGGGAGAAGTTAAAACCACAGGGCTGTGCTAGATATGAAAAGTGATGAAAGAAAGGATGACAAATGAAGACTGTGATGAGGTGGACTCCTTGGGAATTAAGATTACTATTCAGTAAGGGTGCTTTATCTTGCTAGAAATCATAGCAAAATAGGAAGAGATGTTCAGATCATTGGTGATCAAAGAAATGCAAAAAAAAATGAGATTTCACTTTACACACACTAGCCTGGCAAAGATTAGAAAGTTGGATAATGCCAAGCATTGGTGGGGACTTGGGGAAATCAAGAAGCCACTAGCACCTCCAAGAAATGCTGGCGGGGGGACTGTCTGATACAGCCATTCTGGAAGGCAATCAAATACTACTTAGTAAAATTAAGTATGACCCAGCAGTTCTACTCCCTGTGTATGCATATCTGAGAGAAATGCTCACACACAGTCAAAAGACACTTTGATGGCAGCACTGTTTCCACACAATCTAGAGAGGTAACAGCTAATCAGCTGATGCTTGTCACCTCTACAGTGAATCAGTAAATGAGAAGAAACAGGAGACTTGAGACAGAAAGGCAGGAGGAAGACAGCCACTGTGGAAGACAGCCTGGCAATTTCTCAAATGATTACACATAGAGTTACCACACAACCCGGCAATTTCACTCTTGGCATATACTCAAGAGAAATGAAAACAGATATCCACACAAGAACTTGTACACAAATATTCATAACAATATTATTCATAATATCCAAAGAAGTAAAAACAACCCAAATGTCCATTTACTGATCAATGGATAATCAAAATATGGTATATACAAACAATGGAATATTACATGGACATAAAAAGTAATGAAGTAGAGATACATGCTACAACATACTTTAAAACATTATGCTGAATAAATGAAGCCAGCACAAAAAGCTATATATGTAATGAATTCATTTATATGAAATGTCCAGAATAGGCAAATCCATAGAAATAGAAAACAGCTTAGTGGTTGGCAGGGGCTGGGGACAAGAAGTTAGGGTGTAGCTGCTAGTGAGTATGAGGTTTCTTCAGGGGATGATGAAAATGTTCTGAAACTATATAGTGGGCATGGCTGTACAACTCCGTTCATATACTAAAAACTACTGAATTGTGTATTTTAAAAGACTGAATTGTATGGTATGTAAATTGTATCTCAATAAAGCCGTTATTTTAAAAAAAGAGGCCTTAAGGGGCTTCCCTGGTGGCGCAGTGGTTAAGAATCCACCTACCAGTGCAGGGGACATGGGTTCGAGCCATGGGAAGATCCCACATGCCGCGGAGCAGCTAAGCCTGTGCGCCACAACTACTGAGCCTGCACTCTAGAGCCCGCGAGCCACAACTACTGAGCCCATGTGCTGCAACTACTGAAGCCCGTGTGCCTAGAAAACCTTGCTCCGCAACAAGAGAAGTCACCTTAATGAGAAGCCCGCACACCGCAACTAAGAGTAGCCCCCGCTGGCCGCAACTAGAGAAAGCCCGCACGCAGCAACTAAGACCCAATGCAGCCAAAAATAAATTTAAAATAAATAAATAAAATTTATTAAAAATAAAAAAGAGGTCTTAGTACACTTTTTGACATCAGTCCTAGCAATATTTTTTTGCATCTGTCTCCTCAGGCAAGGAAAACAAAAGCGACAATAAACAAATGGGACTATATCAAATGAAAAAGCTTTTGCACAGTGAAGGAAATGATCAACAAAACGAAAAGGCAGCCTACCGAATGGAAGAAGATATTTGCAAACAATATATCTAACAAGGGATTAATATCCAAGATATACAAAGAACTCATACAACTCAATATCAGAAAGCAAACCACTAAATAAAAAAATGGGCAAAGTCCAGAAGAGACATTTTTCCAAAGAGGACATGCAGGAGAGAGGAGCTCAAAGTAAGGACAGAGAGGGAGAAGACAAGCAAGCATGAGTTTTGAGAGGGAAGAGATGGGGGAGCCATTGGTGAAACGTGATATGTGAGGCAGATGAAGACAGACAGGGAAGGAGGATGTGATAAGTGGCGCTGTGCATCATGGTAGGCATTCCCCTTTGATTCTGGTTTAAGAAACTTCAGGAAAGATTTAAACCATTTTCACTGGTATCTGTGAAATATCAGACTATTTCTGACTACTGGATGTTAGACTCTTTCTGGACATGAAACTGTAATATGACTGACCAAGAGGCTACCCAGTTTTATGCAGCTTATATAAACCTTCAATTCAAATAATGTCCACATAGCCAAATCTGATCATTTGAGCACCAAAATAGTTAAGGACTGTAATGAATTATAAACCTTTGAAAAAACAGTAATCCTTCAGTCCACACCAATCATAAACAGATGGAGAAATACATAAATGGTAGAGAAGGGAGGGCTCCTTCCAACAGCAGAATGTCTAGTGCTGATTGTTCAATGTGCAAAGTGGGAGTGGGTAGGTCTGGAAAAATCATTTTTCAACCATCCCAGGAAAGACTGATTTAGGCAAGAATCATCAATGGATGCTAGATGTAGGGGAAAATATTTTATGAGAAGCAAGATATTTGCAATAGTAACTATACAGTGGAGAAACTGGACATCTTGACCAGGTGACCAAAATTACCACCACCAATGTAGGACAGGTAGACATCAAGTACTTCTAAACGTAATGATCTCAGAAAGAGTCAATATAACTTACATAGTATCCTGGCCAGGAAAGCATAATCTGAACCTAATCATGAGGAAAAATCACAGTGTTCCTCATTTTGGATTTATTAAAAAAAAAAAAAAAAAGCTGTGGGGGAAGACTGTTTTCTTCAAAAAGATAAATGTCAATTGAGGGTACAGAAATAAGCTCTTATAGTTATGATAAACTGATTTTTGTCGAAGGTGTCAAGGCAATTTCATGGGGAAAGAACAGTGCTTTCAAAAAATGGTGCTTGGACAATTGGATAACCACGTGCAGAAACGTTAACTTGGACCCCGCCTCACATTTTACACAAAAATGAACTCAAGATGGATTATAGATATAAATGTAAGCTATGTAAGAAAACATAGAAAATATCTTCATGGTCTTGGATTATTCAAAGATTTCTTAGAATCATCAAACGCATGAAACATAAAAGAAAAAAATGATCAACTGGACTTTATCAAACTTTAAAACTTTTGCACATCAAAAGAAAGCATTAAGAAAATGAAAGTCACAGATACAAAATATCTGCAAATCGTATATCTAACAAAGGACTCATATCTAGAATATAAAAATAACTTAAAACTCAAAAAGAAGATAACAAACAACCCAAATGAAAATGGGCAAAAGATTTGAATAGACATTTTACCAAAGAAGATATACAAATGGTCAATGAACACATAAAAAAGATGTTCAACATCATTAGTCATTAGGGAAATGCAAATTAGAACAAAGAGATACTTCTTCACCCACTAGGATGACTATCATTAAAAAGACAGACAAGGGCTCTCCTGGTGACGCAATGGTTGACAGTCCGCCTGCCAATGCAGGGGACACGGGTTCGTGCCCCGGTCCGGGAGGATCCCACATGCTGCGGAGCAGCTGGGCCCGTGAGCCATGGCCGCTGAGCCTGAGCATCTGGAGCCTGTGCTCTGCAACGGGAGGGGCCACAACAGTGAGAGGCCCGCGTACCACAAAAAAAAAAAAAAAAAAAAAAAAAAGACAGACAATAACACATGTTAGTGACAATGTAGAGGAATTGGAACCCTCATACATTGCCAGTAGGAAAGTAAGACAGTACAGCTACTTTAGAAAAAGAGTTTGGGAGTTTCTTGCAAAGAAACATAAATGTATCATGATTCCATTCCTAAATATCCAAGAGAAATGAAAAAGCATACGCACGCCAAGACTTACACATGAATGTGCACAGCACCACTGTTCATAATAACCAAAAAGTGGAAACAACCCACCTACACACAGAGAGAGGCACGGAGAAAGTGTGTGTACATGAGCATGCAAATGGGACAAAATATTAACAATAAGGGTATCTGAATCTGGGTAGTGAGTATGTGGGTGATCTCTGTATTGTATTTAAACTTTTCTAAAAACTGAATTCCTACTGAGCACTTTTTGCGTATCAAGCACTGTACAAGGTACTGGGCTCCTGCCTTCAAGGACATCAGACTTGCATTAGTTGGCTGTCCAGGGTCCCCATCTCCTCAATGTGAATTTCCTGAAGGCAGTAAACACTGAATTACAAAAAGCGTGGTGGGAGGGCAGCAACAGAACATTCAGGGTTGCTGCAGTAGCCTGTCTTCCATGTACCCATCTCCAGCTCAGAACACAATTCATTTCCAATGACAAGTGGCTGTTAAGTGAACAAGAATCAGAGAAAGTATTCACTGCAAAAAGTTTATTGTAGTCAGAGCAACAAAAGCTTTTTCTGTGGGTCATCTGCCAGGACATGGACACTGCTTCATTATAGAGAATGAGTCCTTATAATGAAATGTTATAATGAAATTTAAATCATGCTGTCTTCTTAATAAACATTCTTCAGCATTTATTGTATTTTTCCTTTACATCTGTATTCATAGAAGTTCCTCATAAGTTGCATCAGAGTCCTAAGCCTTTTCCAGAGGAAAATCCACTTTGAATTTCCTCAGTTTCTGCAGCTCACTGCCTGCAAGCCATAAAGGAAAGGGGACAGTGGTAGCAGGTGCACCACAGCTCTGCAAGTGCCCAGGCCGGGCTGCTCAACACAGGTGACTGACAACTTGCTGAAGCCAGTCTTGTGCTATGGGCTCACTCCTCACTTGTATAAGCCCTCTTCTCCCAAGACTGCAGGCCTCCCAGAAGCCAGGCACAACTTCACACACACTGGGCACTTAGAGGGTCCCTCTGAATCTGTGACTCTGACAGGTATCAAAATGGCTTGAGTCACCTGAAAAGAGGTGTGAGAAGGTAGCAAGGACCTATGACAGTTGTTATACTGGTGGTGCCACTCAGTGCCCCCAGAGAGGAGAACTTAATGAGGTATGATGGGGGTGGGTACTGAACCAAAAGACAGAATGGGCAAAAATGCAGCAGTGGGTTTTTATAGGAAAATAAATTTAGAACGACATGTTAAAGGTGGAAGGTGCTGAGGAGCATCAATCAAAGAGAGATTTATCATCCTGGAGGAGAGAAATCTATCAGGCTTTGTGAGTAAAAATAATATATATTAAATCGTTAAATTCAAGAGATTATAAACAGGTATACAAGAAACTGAGGAAAAGTAGATAAGTTAAGCAGACTGAGGAATGTACACATTGTTACACAGCTGGACTCTGACCAGACAAAGATTGGACAGACCACACACCACTCCCAGCTATGGGCATAAATGAAGGAAGACAGAATCCAGGATCGAATACCAGGTGGTCTTGCTATTTCCAGCTTCAGGGCAGGCCTAGGGAGGAGTTTGGGCATTAAACAAATGGTGAGATAGAGAGGGGAAGGGGTTGGATGGTAAATAAAAGGATTTGTACTGAATTGGACAGTACATTCCTAGGAACAACAGACTTGACTTGACCCTGCCAATGCATGTTGCGTCAACCATTTCCTCACACTACTGAAGAAATGAAGGAAAGTCTTGAGGGAGTAAGATAAGCACCTTTATTACCTAAACCTGCACTTGTCTAATTACTTCTTAGGTTATTTAAAAAAGAGTTGGTTCTTTTATATAAAGACCCAGAGACAAACAAAAATCAACCATGTGACTTAGCGAAGTTCCATAGCATAGTAATCCAGGGCCAACAAACTCAGTCTACAATAAAAAATGAAATGGTGCTATTCTTAAGGAAACTGTATTCCTAGTGAATCTTCTAAACTAGAGCCATCTCAGCTATATCCTCATGAAGCCATGAAGCATGTCAGTTCACTACTTCACTAGTGGTGCTATCTTTAGGGAAGGGATGGTCTCTCACAATCTGGGAACAGCTTTCCCTCTCTCTAAATTCACTTCCCAGCCCCCCTCTGTTCTATCCAGAGGTCTACACCATTCTGTCCTGCTTGGAATGCCTTCCCTCTTCTCTGCCGTTTAACTTCTACCCATGCTTCCAGGTCCATACTGAACCAAGAAGCCTTTCCTGATTGCTCCCTCCACAGTGTTCTCTCCCTTTTCTGAATCTCTAAGGCCTATCTTTGTACAACAAACTTGGCAGTTAGTACAATCAATTTTCTTATTGTTTCCCCATCCCAAATAATTGTGAATGACCCTGGAGGGTAAACACCCCACCCTGCATCCTCACAGATAACAATGTTTATAATTTTGTGATTCTATGAACATGCTTCCTACCCTTCAGTTCATTCGTCAGATATCAGCAAGAGTCATCTTAAAAGTTCAGCCAGATCATGTCACCCTCCCCCTACCTCCTCCATTTCAAACCCTTCACCAGCATTCCATTGCAGTTAAGTATGAATTTACACTCCTTACCCTCCTAGAAGGTTCTACATGATCCGACTGGCTCTTAATATCCAACCTCACCTCTTACCACAATACTCCAAACCAGCATCTGCCCTCCAGCCATATCGGCCTTCCAACAACTCATAAACATGTGGGCTTTTACCCTGCCTCAAGCTCCTTGTACATGCTCTTCCCTCCTGGTCTAAAACATTGTCCCTTCCCCTCCCTCCAATGCACCCCACACACAGTATAGTTGACCCTTGAACAACACAGGTTTGAACTGCATGGGCCCACTTATATGCAGATATTTTTCAATAGTAAATACTACAGTACTACACGTTCTTGGTTTGTTGAGTTCACGGATGCAGAGGATCTGTGGATACAGAGGGCTGACTATAAGGTATACGCGAATGAACCCTTGTGCTGTTCAAGGGTCCAGTGTAGTCACATATTCCAGCTAACCTCTTCCTACTCACCATGTCTCAGCTAAATTCACCTGCATGAGAGGCCGTCCCTGACCACACCACCTGAAGTACGTTTCCCGTATTACACTCCATCTCAGCACCTGATGCTTCCTTTTTAATTTGTTTACAGCCCGATTGGCCCTCACCCTAACAGGACATATAAAGTTTCCAAGAGCAGGGCACATATCTTGGCACGGACTAGTTGCAGTGTCAAGTAATTACTGATTTCTGTGTTAACTGAGAAAATCGTAACTGAAGACATTTGAAAAATGTTCTAAATTCTTCATCTAAGCAGGTGGTAGCATACGAACATTAGTAATTCAGAGAGCTGAAGTAGATGAGATTCTGAAGTGTAGCATAAAGGAAAACTTCAGGAACTAAAAAGAAGTTCTCAGAAAGGTCTCTTGGATCCAATGAGCAGGAAATTCACCTCTGATGCCAAGCTCCTGGCCTAGCAATACCTTTATAAAGAATGCATCAATAACCCATCAGATGGGCAAATATTAAAAAGTCAGACAGGGGCTTCCCTGGTGGCGCAGTGGTTGAGAGTCCGCCTGCCAATGCAGGGAACGCGGGTTCGTGCCCCGGTCCGGGAGGATCCCACGTGCCGCGGAGCGGCTGGGCTTGTGAGCCATGGCCGCTGAGCCTGCGCGCCCGGAGCCTGTGCTCTGCAACGGGAGAGGCCACAACAGTGAGAGGCCCGCATACCACCAAAAAAAAAAAAAAAAAAAGTCAGACAATACCAAGTAGTATCAGTATATGGAGCCCAAGAGTTCCCCTTACACTAGTTGGAGTGTAAAATGGTATAACAACTTTGGAAAACAATTTTGCATTGTCTAGCAAAGCTAAATATGCACATATGACACAACAATTTGATAATTATAGAGCCTAGAGAAAGTCTCACATGTGAGGACCTATGTAAGACATACATAAGGGAGACATGAACCTTGAGACACAAACCGGAACATTGATAGCACTGTTATTCATAAGGGAATAAAGAATGAATGCTCACGTAAGGAAAAATGAAGGAACTATGGTACAAACTTCAACACGGAGGAATCTCAAACAATGCTGAGTACAAGAAGCAAGGTCACAGAAAAACATGCACATGATTGTTTCATTTTTTTACTTTGTATGTAAATAATGTAAAAACTTAAAAACCTTAAGGAATAACTGTGAAGTTTAAGATACTGATTACATCTAGTAAGGGGAAAGGAGGGGAATGCAGTTGGAAAAGAGCACACTGGGGGCTTCAAAGGAAGTGGTAATGTTCTATTTTTCAGCTGTGCACAAGGTACACAGGATGTATATGTCTTATTCTTCATACCTTACCATATACATTATAACTACTCTTCTATGTATGATAAACTGACTCTTTTTAAACAATTAACAAACACCGACCAAACTACAGAAGAAGAGAGGTAAATGTTTTTTTCTTATATTAAAGATACTGTGTAATGGAACAGAGATCCCTGCAAAATGGCTGCTATAAAGCCCAAGGCCATGTGTCTGTCCCTTCAAAAGCAAGAATATCCACCCCTATAAACTGAGATTTTCTTAGCTTCATTCAGGGTTCTATTTTTTATTACCCTACCTTTTTTTTCTTATTTCACATTCACTCTTAAATTTTAACTTGTTATATTTTAATGCATCTTTGTAAAGCATTCTAAATCCTTTATAGAGCAAGATGTCGTATGAAATAAATGAGACATACACTGAAATAATATCATAATACAGAGCAGATTGAAGGGATCATCCTGCAACCAGTCACACAAAACACTAAAGGGGCTTGTTGCAGACGGAAATAGTAATAAAGTTGGTGGTTATCCCAATATAATACCAATTAAATTTCAAGTTCAGGAAAGGCCTTACTTCACAGAAAATATGAGTGTAAGTAACTCAATGAAAATCCAGTAAGGAATGACATGCTTGGGCTGCCAAACATAGTAAAGTAATTGGAGTATAAGTACATGTGAAGAATTATTATCATAGTAAAAACTCACAGAAACCACACTAATGAAGCAAAGGTGAGTAGCTTTTCATAGCTATTATGGTTGTTTTGAATCCTTACACTTAACTTAGAGAATATATTTACCCATTACAGAAGAACCTCCAGAAGAGTATATTTCCTTGTTTACAGACCCAAAATTGCCAAGCATTAGTAACCCTACAATTATATTGAAAAATTCAGATGCGTAATCCCACCCACTTTAAGCCTTGAAAGTGGCTGAACTATGCAGAAATAGGCACATGCTGGTACTGCAATTTTCATTTTAAAAATTATTTTTATTCCTAGAATGCTACATACAAATACGTAACCACATGAATGCCATATGGACATAAAAAACCCTCTCATTTAAAAAATAGGCCCAGTTATGTATAAAACAACTTGTTAGAAATAAGATCGAGGAGTAATCAATTAAATACATTACAGAAGCTGTTTCTTTAAAAATAAACTTTATTCATGCATTTTATTTTTTAATTGAAGTATAGTTGATTTATAATATTAGTTTCAAGTGTGCAGCATAGTGATTAAATATCTTTTACAGATTATACTCCATTTAAAGTTATTACAAAATAATGGCTATATTTCCCTGCAATATATAATGTATCTTTGTTGATTATCTATTTTATACATAGTGGTTTGTGTCTCTTAATCCCATACCCCTATTTTGCCCTCCCTACTTCCTTCTCCCCACTGGTAACCACTACTTTGTTCTCTATATCTGTGCATTGGTTTCTGTTTCGCTATATTCATTCATTTGCTTTATTTTTTAGATTCCACATATAAGTGATAACACAGAGTTTTTGTCTTTGTCTGACTTATTTCACTAAGCTAAATAATATCTAGGTCCATCCATGTTGCTGCAAATGGCAGAATTCCATTTTTTATCACTGAATAATATTTCATTGTGTGTAGATAGATAGATAGATAGATACCACATCTTTACCTATTTGTTGATGGACAACTTAGGTTGCTTCCATATTTGGCTATTGTAACTAATGCTGCTATGAACATTGAGGTGCATGTATCTTTTTGAATTACTGTTTTTGTTTTCTTCAGATATATACCCAGGAGTGGAATAGCTGGATTATATCGTAGATCTATTTTTAGTTTTTTGAGGAACCTCTATACTGTTTTCCATAGTAGCTGCACAAAATTACATTCCCACCAAAAGCATACAAGGGTTCTCTTTTCTCCACATCCTCGCCAACATTTGTTATTCATAGATTTTTTGATGATAGACATCTGACAGATGTGAAGTGGTAACTAATGGTTTTGATTTGCGTTTCTCTAATTCTTAGATATGTTGAGCACCTTTTCATGTGTTTTATAGCCATCTGTATGCCTTCTTTGGAAAAAGAAGTCTATTCAGATCTTCTATTTTTTAATCGGGTTCTTTGTTTTTTGATATTAAGTTGTATGAGCTGATTACATATTTTGCATATTAACCCCTTAATAGTCATATAGTTTGCAAATATTTTCTCCCATTCAGTGGGTTGTCTTTTCATTTTGTCAATGGTTTCCTTTGCTATGCAAAAGCTCTTAAGTTTAATTAGGTCCCATTTGTTTATTTTTCCTTTTATTTGTTTTGCCTTAGGAGACAGATCCAAAAAACATTGCTATAATCTATGTCAAAGACTGTTTCGCCTATGTTCTCTTCTATGAGTTTAATGGGATCAGATCTTTTCTTTTTAATTAATTTATTTATTTTTGGCCGTGTTGGGTCTTCATTGCTGCGCGCAGGCTTTCTCTAGTTGTGGTGAGTGGGGGCTACTCTTCGTTGCGGTGTGCAGGCTTCCCCTTGCAGTGGCTTCTCTGGCTGCAGAGTACAGGCTCTAGGCACACAGGCTTCAGTAGTTGTGGCACATAGGCTTAGTTGCTCTGCAGCATGTGAGATCTTCCCAGACCAGGGATCGAAACTGTGTCCCCTGCACTGGCAGGTGGATTCTTACCCACTGTGCCACAAGGGAAGTCCCCCTGCCATATACTTTATTATTTTTTTAATTAATTTTTTTCTTTACTTAGAGGGTCAGGGAGCTGGGTCCCTAGGACCCTCTTCCTTCTTTCCATTCTCCTTTCTTTTTACTTTTTTAAAAATTTTATTTATTTTTTTATACAGCAGGTTCTTATTAGTCATCCATTTTATACACATCAGTGTATACATGTCAATCCCAATCGACCAATTCATCACACCACCACCACCACCCCTTGCCGCTTTCCCCCCTTGGCATCCATATGTTTGTTCTCTACATCTGTGTCTCAATTTCTACCCTGCAAACCAGTTCATCTGTACCATTTTCTAGGTTCCACGTATACACGTTAATATACGATATTTGTTTTTGTCTTTCTGACTTACTTCACTCTGTATGACAGTCTCTAGATGCATCCACGTCTCTACAAATGACCCAATTTCATTCCTTTTTATGGCTGAGTAATAATCCATTGTATATATGTACCACATCTTCTTTATCCATTCTTCTGTCGATGGACACTTAGGTTGCTTCCATGACCTGCCTTTTGCAAATAGAGCTGCGATGAACATTGGGGTGCATGGGTCTTTTTGAATGGTGTTTTTCTCTGGGTATATGCCCAGTAGTGCGATTTCTGGGCCATATGGTAATTCCATTTTTAGTTTTTTAAGGAACCTCCATCCTGTTCTCCACAGTGGCTGTATTAATTTACATTCCCACCAACAGTGCAAGAGGGTTCCCTTTTCTCCACACCCTCTCCAGCATTTATTATGTGTAGATTTTCTGATGATGCCCATTCTAACTGGTGTGAGGTGATACCTCACTGCAGTTTTGATTTGCATTTCTCTAATAATTAGTAATGTTGAGCAGCTTTTCAAGTGCTTCTTGGCCATATCTGTATGTCTTCTTTGGAGAAATGTCTATTTAGGTCTTCTCCCCATTTTTGGATTGGGTTGTTTGTTTTTGAGCTGCATGAGCTGTTTATATATTTTGCAGATTAATCCTTGTCTGATGATTCATTTGCAAATATTTACTCCCATTCTGAGGGTTGTCTTTTGGTCTTGTTTATGGTTTCCTTTGCTGTGCAAAAGCTTTTAAGTTTCATTAGGTCCCATTTATTTTTTTTTATATCCATTGCACTAGCAGATGGATCAAAAAAGATTCTGCTGTGATTTATGTCAAAGAATGTTCTTCCTATGTTTTCCTCTAAGAGTTTTATAGTGTCTGGTCTTACATTTAGGTCTCTAATCCATTTTGAGTTTATTTTTGTGTATGGTGTTAGGGAGTGTTCTAATTTCATTCTTTTACATGTAGCTGTCCAGTTTTCCCAGTATCACTTATTGAAGAGACTGTCTTTTCTCCATTGTATATCCTTGCCTCCTTTGTCATAGATGAGTTGACCATAGGTGTGTGAGTTTATCTCTGGGTTTTCTATATTGTTCCACTGATCTATGTTTCTGTTTTTGTGCCAGTACCATATTATCTTCATTACTGTAGCTTTGTAGTATAGTCTGAAGTCAGGGAGCCTTATTCCTCCAGCTCCGTTTTTCTTTCTCAAGATTGCTTTGGCTATGCGGGGTCTTTTGTGTTTCCCTACAAATTGTGAAATTCTTTGTTCTAGTTCTGTGAAAAATGCCAGTGGTAGTTTGATAGGGATTGCATTGAATCTGTAGATTGCTTTGGGTAGCATAGCCATTTTCACAATATTGATTCTTCCAATCCAAGAACATGGTATATCTCTCCATCTGTTGGTATCAAATTTAATTTTTTCATCAGTGTCTTATAGTTTTCTGCATACAGGTCTTTTGTCTCCCTAGGTAGGTTTATTCCTAGGTATTTTATTCTTTTTGTTGTAATGGTAAATGGGAGTGTTTCCTTAATTTCTCTTTCAGGGTTTTCATCATTAGTGTATAGGAATGCCAGAGATTTCTGTGCATTAATTTTGTATCCTGCTACTTTACCAAATTCATTGATTAACTCTAGTAGTTTTCTGGGGTCATCTGTAGGTGTCTCTATGTATAGTATCATGTTATCTGCAAACAGTGACAGTTTTACTTCTTCTTTTCCAATTTGGATTCCTTTTATTTCTTTTTCTTCTCTGACTGCCATGGCTAGGACTTCCAAAACTATGTTGAATAACAGTGGTGACAGTGGACATCCTTGTCTTCTTCCTGACCTTTGAGGAAATGCTTTCAGTTTTTCACCATTGAGAATGATGTTTGCTATGGGTTTGTCTTATGTGGCCTTTATTATGTTGAAGTAGTTTCCCTCTATGCCCACTTCCCGGAGAGTTTTTATCATAAATGGGTGTTGAATTTTCTCAAAAGCTGTTTTTCTGCATCTATTGAGATGATCATATGGTTTTACTTCTTCAGTTTGTTAATATGGTGTATCACATTGATTGATTTGCGTATATTGAAGAATCCTTGCATCCCTGGAATAAATCCCACTTGACCATGGTGTATGATCCTTTTAATGTGTTGTTGGATTCTGTTTGCTAGTATTGTGTTCAGGATTTTTGCATCTATATTCATCAGTGATACTGGTCTGTAACTTTCTTTTTTTGCAGTATCTTTGTCTGGTTTTGGTATCAGGGTGATGGTGGCCTCATACAATAAGTTTGGGAGTTTTCCTTCCTCTGCAATTTTTCGGAAGAGTTTGAGAAGGATGGGTGTTAGCTCTTCTCTCAGTGTCTGACAGAATTCACCTGTGAAGCCATCTGGTCCTGGACTTTTGTTTCTTGGAAGATTTTTAATCACAGTTTCAATTTCATTACTTGTGATTGGTCTGTTCATATTTTCTATTTCTTCCTGGTTCAGTCTTGGAAGGTTATACCTTTCTAAGAATTGTCCATTTCTTCCAGGTTGTCCATTTTCTTGGCATAGAGTTGCTTATAGTAGTCTCTTAGGATGCTTTGTATTTCTGTGGTGTCTCTTCTAACTTCTCGTTTTTCATTTCTAATTTTATTGAGTCCTCTCCCTCTTTTTCTTGATGAGTCTGGCTAATGGTTTAACCATTTTGTTTATCTTCTCAAAGAACGAGCTTTTAGTTTTACTGATCTCTGCTATTGTTTTGTTTCTATTTCATTTATTTCAGCTCTGATCTTTATGATTTTTTTCCTTCTGCTAACTTTGGGGTTTGTCTGTTCTTCTTTCTCTAGTTCCTTTAGGTGTAACGTTAGATTGTTTATTTGAGATTTTTCTTGTTTCTTGAGGTAGGATTGTATAGCTATAAACTTCCCTCTTAGAACTGCTTTTGCTGCATCCCATAGGTTTTGGATCATCTTGTTTTCATTGTCATTTGTTCTAGGTAGTTTTTGATTTCCTCTTTGATTTCTTCAGTGATCTCTTGGTCATTTAGTAATGTATTGTTTAGCCTCCATGTGTTTGTGTTTCTTTATGTATTTTTCTCTGTAATTGATTTCTAATCTCATAGTGTTGTGGTCAGAAAAGATGCTTCCTATGATTTCAATTTTCTTAAATTTACTGAGGCTTGATTTGTGACTCAAGATGTGATCTATACTGGAGAATGTTCCATGCTCACTTGAGAAGAAAGTGTAATCTGCTGTTTTTGGATGGAATGTCCTATAAATATCAATTAAATCTATCTGGTCTATTGTGTCACTTAAAGCTTGTGTTTCCTTATTAATTTTCTGTTCAGATGATCTGTCCATTGGTGTAAATGAGGTGTTACAGTCCCCCACTATTACTGTGTTACTGTTGATTTCCTCTTTTATAGCTGTTAGAAGTTTCCTTATGTATTGAGGTGCACCTATATTGGGTGCATATATATTTATAATTGTTGTATCTTCTTCTTGGATTGATCCCTTGATCATTATGTAGTGTCCTTCCTTGTCTCTTGTAACATCTTGATTTTAAAGTCTATTTTATCTGATATGAGTATTGTTACTCCAGCTTTCTTTTGATTTTCCTTTGCATGGAATACCTTTTTCCATCCCCTCACTTTCAGTCTGTTTGTGTCCCTAGGTCTGAAGTGGGTTTCTTGTAGACAGCATATATATGGGTCTTGTTTTTGTATCCATTCAGCAAGCCTCTGTCTTTTGGTTGCAGCATTTAATCCATTCACGTTTAAAGTAATTATAGATATGCATGTTCCTATTACCTTTTTCTTAATTGTTTTGGGTTTGTTTTTGTAGGTCCTTTACTTCTCTTGAGTTTCCCACTTAGAGAAGTTCCTTTAGCATTTGTTGTAGAGCTGGTTTGGTGGTGCTGAATTCTCTTAGCTTTTGTTTGTCTGTAAAGCTTTTGATTTCTCCATCGAATCTGAATGAGATCCTTGCTGGGTAGAGTAATCTTGGTTGTAGGTTCTTCCCTTTCATCACTTTAAGTATATCATGCCACTCCCTTCTGGCTTGTAGAGTTTCTGCTGAGAAATCAGCTGTTAACCTTATGGGAGTTCCCTTATATGTGATTTGTCGTTTTTCCCTTACTGCTTTCAATACTTTGTCTTTAATTTTTGCCAATTTGATTACTGTGTGTCTCGGCATGTTTCTCCTTGGGTTTATCCTATATGGGACTCTCTGTGCTTTCTGGATTGGGTGGCTGTTTCCTTTCCCATGTTAGGGAAGTTTTCGACTATAATCTCTTCAAATATTTTCTCAGGTCCTTTCTCTCTCTCTTCTCCTTCTGGGACCCCTATAATGTGAATGTTGTTGCATTTAATGTTGAACCAGAGGTCTCTTAGGCTGTCTTCATTTCTGTTCATTCTTTTTTCTTTATTCTGTTCTGCAGCAGTGAATTCCACCATTCTGTCTTCCAGGTCACTTATCCGTTCTTCTGCCTCAGTCATTCTGCTATCGATTCCTTCTAATGTAGTCTTCATTTCACTTATTGTATTGTTCATCTTTGTTTGTTTGTTCTTTAATTCTTCTAGATCTTTGTTAAACATTTCTTGCATCTTCTTGGTCTTTGCCTCCATTCTTTTTCCGAGGTCCTGGATCATCTTCACTATCGTTATTCTGAATTCTTTTTCTGGAAGGTTGCCTATCTCCACTTCATTTAGTTGTTTTTCTGGGGTTTTATCTTGTTCCTTCATCTGGTGCATAGTCCTCTGCCTTTTCATCTTGTATATCTTTCTGTGAATGTGGCTTTTGTTCCACAGGCTGCAGGACTGTAGTTCTTCTTGCTTCTCGGGTTCAGGTCTTAAACTGAGGTCTTTAATCCATTTTGAGTTTATTTTTATATACGCTGTGAGGAAATGTTCTAATCTCATTCTTTTACATGTAGCTATCCAGTTTCCCCAGCACAACTTATTGAACAGACTACCTTTTCTCCATTGTATATTCTTGCCTCCTTTGTCATAAAGTAATTGACCATAAGTGTGCGGGTTTATTTCTTTGCTCTCTATTCTGTTCCATTGATCTGTGTGTCTGTTGTCTGTTCAGATTGTCTATTTCTTCCTGATTCAGTCTTGGCAGGTTGTACGTTTCTAGAAATTTGTTCGTTTCTTCTAGGTTCTCCAATTTGTTGGCATATAATTGTTCATAGTATTCTTTTATGATTTTGTGTGTCTCTGTGGTTCAGTTGTTATTTCCCTTCTTTCATTTCTTATTTTATTTGGGTCCTCTCTTTTTTCTTCGTGATGATCCTGGCTAAAGTTTCATCACTTTTGTCTTTCCAAAAAACCAGGTCTTGGTTTCATTGCTCTTTTCTATTTTTTGCTCTCTATTCTATTTATTCCTCTCTGATCTTTATTTCCTTCATTCTCCTGACTTTGGGCTTTGTTCATTTTTCTTTTTCTACCTTCTTTAGATGGTAGGTTAGGTTACTTATTTGAGGTCCTTCTTGTTTCTTAAGGTAGACCCTCATTGCTATAAAGTTTCCTGTTAGACCTGTTTTTGCTGCATCCCATAGACTCTGAAGTGTTGTGTTTCCATTTTAATTTGTCTTGAGGTATTTTCTGATTGCCTCTTTGATTTCTTCATTAATCTATTGGCTTTTTAGTAGCATGTTGTTTTGTATCCACATGTTTGTGCTTTTCCTATTTTTCTTTAATTGATTTCTAGTTTCATACTGTTGCAATTGAAAAAAATTCTTGATATAATTTCTATAGTCTTAAATTTGCTGAGACTTGCTTTGTGGCCTAGCATGTGATCTACCCTGCAGATCATTCCATGTGTACTTAAGAAGAATGTGTATTCTGCTTTTTTTGGATGGAATGTTTGGTAGATATCTATTAAGTCCAACTAGTCTAATGTGTGCCTTGTTGATTTCTTGTATGGATGATCTGTCCACTGATGTCAGTGGGATGTTAAAGTCTCCTACTGTTATTGTATTATTGTCAATTGCTCCATTTGTTTGTTAATATTTGCTTTATATATTTAGGGGTGCCTGTATTGGGTGCATATATATTAATGAGCGTAATGTCCTCTTCGTATTTATTCCTTTATCATCATATAACGCCCTTCTTTGTCTTTTGTTATAGCCTTTGTTTTAAAGTATGTTTTTGTCTGATATGAGTATGGCTATCTCCACTTTCCTGTCACTTCCTTTAGCATGAAATATCGTTTTCCAACCCCTCACTTTCAGTCTGTGTGTGTCTTAGCTCTGAGTGAGTCTCTTGTAATTGGCATATAGACGGGTCTTGTTTTTTTATCCAATCAGACACCCTATTTCTTTTCCTTGGAGTATGAATTCATTGACATTTAAAGTAATTATTGATAGCTATGTACATGTTGCCATTTTATTACTTGTTTTCCAGTTCTTCTATGTTTTCTTCTTCTTTTAGTTTCTTCCCTTGTGGTTTGATGGTTTTCATCAATGGCATGCTTATTTTCCCTTCTCTCTAGTTTTTGTGCATCTATTGTAGGTTTTTGATTTGTGGTTACCATGGAGTTCATATATGTTGACCTAAAACTATATTTACTTGTTTTAAACTGGTAGTCATTTAAGTTCAAACACTTTCTAAAAGATATACATTTTTCACTCCCTTCCCCAACATTTTGTGTTTTTGATTTCATATTTCACATTTTCACATTTATCTCTTCACTGTTAATTATAGTTATAGTTGCTTTCACATTTTTTTTGTCTTTTAACCTTTGTACTAGATTATTTATGTGGTTGATCCTCAGTCTTTACTATACATTTGCCTTTATTATTAGGATTTTTTCCTTTCCTATAGATCCTTACTTCTTGTTATAGCCTTTTCTTTTCCACTTAGAGAAGACCTTTTAACACTTCTTTTAGGGTAGGTTTATTATTGATTAACTTTTTTTCATTTTTGCTTGTCTGAGAAGTTCTTTATCTCTCCTTCAATTTAAATGATAATCTTGCTGGGTAGAGTACCCTAGGTTGCAGGATTTTCCCTTTGAATATATCATGCCAGTCCCTTCTGGCCTGCAAAGTTTCTGCAAAAGAATATCAGCTGATAGTCTTAAGGGGGTTCCCTTGTATATGACTTTTTCTCTTGATTCCTTTAGAATTCTCTCTTTAACTTTTGCCATTTTGATATGTTTTGGTGTGGGTCTGTTTGGGTTCATCTTGTTTGGGATCCTCTATGCTTCCTGTACCTGTACATCTGTATCCTTCTTCAGGTTTGGGAAGTTTTCAGCCATAATTTCATCAAATACATTTTCAATCCCCTTCTCTGTCTCCTCCTCCTTCTGGGACTCCTATAATGCAAATGCCTCATTTATCCCCAAGACATCTTAAACTTTTCTCATTTTTTTAAATTTGTTTTTCTTCTTGCTGTTTTGATTGGGTGATTTCCATCATTCTATCTTCCAGATGACTTATGCATTATTCTGTATCCCCTGTTCTGCTACTGATCCTTCTAATGTGTTTTTCATTTCAGTTATTGTATTCTTCAGTTCTGACTGGTTCTTTTTTATACTTTCTAGTTCCTTTCTAGTCAAAATTCTCACCACGTTCATCTATTCTTTTCCCTAATTCAGTTAGCATTCTTATTACTAATGCTTTGAATTCTTTATATGGTAAATTGTTTATTTCTGTTTTATTATTTGTTTTTTCAGGAGTTTTCTCTTACTCTTTCAATTGAGACCTATTCCTCTGTTTTCTCATTTTGCTTAACTTTCTCTGTCTCTATGAAGTTAGGTGAAACACTTACCTATTGAGGTACTGAAGGGGTGTCCTTATGTGGGACATGCCCCTTTTTGTGGGCACAAAGCATGTGCCCAATGGCTTTGATGGGAGAGTTGGATCTGATGTGAAGGGAAGTCCCATCTTTCCTCAGGGTGTGCTGGCAGCTGTCACCTAGGTAGGAGGTAAAGCTGGAGAAGGAGGGGCTAGGGCTTGAACCAGGTGTGAGCCAGGGCTGCCCCTCTGCTCAGTGGCCATCACTGCCCTAGTGGAGGGGGTAGGGTCCAAAGTTATTGGAGTAGAAGCCCTGAGGGTCAGGTTTGAGCTGGCTCTGTTCCCTTTAACTGTGATCTCTCCCACGTCCCAGCAACAGCATCCTAGCCCCAAAGGGGAGCAGTGATGGAGCAAGAAGGGCCCAAGCAGGCTCTCAGCATGTGACAGTTCTTGCCATGTGATGGGGTGCAGGTTGTGGAGGTCCAGCCAGAGTTTGGGGCTCTTTGGATACACTGCCTGTGCAAGTGCCAGTGATGGCTGTCCCTGCCCTGCTCAGATGTTGCTTTGGGTCTGGGCCACCTCTGTGACTAACAGCCAAACTCTTTCCTTGGCCATGGTAGCCATCATTCTGGTGTGAAGCTGTGACATGGTATAAGAAGTGGTGCTGAAGCGTTTCTTCAGCTCAGGCTGGGGCATGCACCCAGATGGCCACAGGAAACCAGCAGCCACCCGTGCGGTTTCAATCCTCCATTCCTGCCCTGCCTCGGGAGCAAGCAAGTGGGTGTGTGTTCCACAGAAGTGGAGGCCAGGCTTCCAACAGCCCTCCTGTCAGTCACACTGGCCCTCCAAAAAATCAAGGGAGCTTATCTTCCCTGTGTTGGACCCCAGGACTGGGGTGCCCAATATGTAGTTCAAACCATTTACTCCCCAAGGAGGATCTCTGACCTTAAAATCTTCCTTTTCCTCTGAGTCCCCTCACTGGGGCACACTTCTCTTCGTGTCTTACCCAATTCCGTGTGGATCTTTCTTACAACCTTGCTTGTACAGGAATCTTTCTGCCAGGATCCAGTTAGTTTTCAGTAAGAACTGTCCCACAGGATAGAAAGCCCAGAGATAAGCCCACACACAAATGGTCACCTTATCTTTGATAAAGGAGGCAAAAATATACAATGGAGAAAAGACAGCCTCTTCAATAAGTGGTGCTGGGAAAACTGGACAGCTACATGTAAAAGAATGAAATTAGAACACTCCCTAACACCATACACACAAAAAAAACTCAAAATGGATTAAAGACCTAAATGTAAGACCGGACACCATAAAACTCTTAGAGGAAAACACAGGCAGAACACTCTATGACGTAAATCACAGCAAGATCCTTTTTGACCCACCTCCTAGAGAAATGGAAATAAAAATAAACAAATGGGACCTAATGAAACTTAAAAGCTTTTGCACAGCAAAGGAAACCATAAACAAGACCAAAAGACAACCCTCAGAATGGGAGAAAATATTTGCAAATGAAGCAACTGACAAAGGATTAATCTCCAAAATTTACAAGCAGCTCATGCAGCTCAACATCATAAAAACAAACAACCCAATCCAAAAATGGGCAGAAGACCTAAATAGACATTTCTCCAAAGAAGAAATACAGAGCTCCAATAAACACATGAAAGAAAACTCAACATCATTAATCATTAGAGAAATGCAAATCAAAACTACAATGTGATATCATCTCACACCAGTCAGAATGGCCATCATCAGAAAAATCTACAAACAATAAATGCTGGAGAGGGTGTGGAGAAAAGGGAACCCTCTTGCACTGTTTGTGGGAATGTAAATTGATACAGCCACTATGGAGAACAGTATGGAGGTTCCTTAAACTAAAAATAGAACTAACATATGACCCAGCAATCCCACTACTGGGCATATAACCTGACAAAACCATAATTCAAAAAGAGTCATGTACCACAATGTTCATTGCAGCTCTATTTACAATAGCCAGGACATGGAAGCAACCTAAGTGTCCATCGACAGATGAATGGATAAAGAAGATGTGGCACATATATACAATGGAATATTTATTACTCAGCCAGAAAAAGTAACGAAATTGAGTTATTTGTAGTGAGGTGGATGGACTTTGATTCTTTCATAGAGAGTGAAGTCAGAAAGAGAAAAACAAATACCATATGCTAACACATATATATATAGAATCTAAAAGAAAATGATGGTCATGAAGAATCTAGGGGCAAGATGGGAATAAAGACGCAGACCTACTAGGAAATGGACTTGAGGACACAGGGAGAGGGAAGGGTAAGCTGGGACAAAGTGAGAGAGTGGTAGTGTATATATGGACATATATACAGTACCAAATGTAAAAAAGATAGCTAGTGGGAAGCAGTCACATAGCACAGGGAGATCAGCTCAGTGCTTTGTGACCAGCTACAAGGGTGGGATAGGGAGGGTGGGAGGGAGGGAGACACAAGAGGGAAGAGATATGGGGGTATATGTATATGGATAACTGATTCACTTCGTTATAAAGCAGAAACTAACACACCATCGTAAAGCAATTATACTCCAATAAAAACGTTTAAAAAAAAAAAGAACTGTTCCACATGAGGATGTATTTTTTATGTGTTTGTCAGGGGAGGTGAATTCCACATCCTATCCCACCACCTTGATCTTCTCTCTCATCATAGAAGCTCTTAATTAAGGAATATGAACCTATGTTAAGGCCCCTTCACTTTTTCCATAAGAATAACTTGTTTATAGAGCATGAAAAAAATTGGGTTTCTTCTGCACAAACTAGAGATTAAAAATGTCAAAACTATGTCAGCAGTGGAGAGATTAGGTTTAAGCTACCAAGAGATGCCACATTCCCCTTCCTGAGCTGATTTTTATTTCCTAAGACATAGTTTCCTAAACATGGTTGTTTCCTCTATGAGGCAAAAGATTAAAAAACTGACGAAATACAACTACGTTTACAGTAAACTTATACATACCTAGTTGGGAAATGCAACATTCAGTCTAACCGAAAATTATGTTAGCGAAGAGTCAGGGTGTCTCTCTGTATATCCAGGTATCTCCTGTATCAGTGTATGTCTCTGTGTGTGTACCTGTATGTGTGTATATTTGTACATTTCTTTACACACAAGCATTTGAATTGCTAGCAGCCACAGAAGTAGAAAAGAATATACAGTACTAAATAATACACTGGCCATAATTTAATTTATTCAACAAATATACATTGAATACATTTACATTCATTGAATTATCATGTCATTGTGACTTTGGCATCTAGGACATCCCAAAGGGTGAGATCATTTCCCCAAAGTCATGGTGTAAGACATAAAATGTCTTGTCCTGCTTTCTAAAAGTTTACAGCCTGGCAGGGATATGATTTAACTTTGCTATCTCAGGACTTTCAGAATCTTGCAGGGACCGAACTATGACCCTGACTATACTGCAGATATGAGGAAATGTCAATGCAAAGTTGGAAAAAAATGCCAGTAAAACTTGGTTGTGTTTATTATTTATGTACTATGTAAGTGATCTGTAGGATAGATTTCTTTGTAAGGAGGGAAGGGGTACATTTAAAATCATGATTTCATCAGTGCCATCTTCCCCTGCTTCAGTCCGCCTCTGAAACCTCTACCACATGCTGTAATTTTCCACAAGAAAAATGTGTTTCCTTCTCTAACCAACCTTTATATTCACATTTGTTCCTTCCCTTTGTTTTGAAAAGTATGATTCATTTCTGAGAATTCCCCTCACACACAAAGTAGACCTTTAGAAGTGAAATGTTAAAAAAACTTAAATGTTTCATGAAATGTCATTTCTGTGTGATATCCTGGTAAAGGTAGCAGGATTCCAGAAACAGGAGTTCAAATTAAAATTAGGTCCTTCTGACAAATCTCTCTTGGATCTCTTTTGTGAGAATTAAGAAACTAGCATCTGTCCACAGGGAGGCAGTCAGGACTTATCAAGGAGTTCATTTTGAATTTTAAATCCAGTGCTCACAAAGAGTTAAATACAAATTAATTTCCCCAAAACAGGTCACTGAAAGGTCAGTTCATACATTTAGTTGTTTAGTTTCTTTTGGCTTGTACTATGGAATCCTGTTTGGATTGCCCA
Organism: Delphinus delphis; assembly: GCF_949987515.2. NCBI lineage: Eukaryota > Metazoa > Chordata > Mammalia > Artiodactyla > Delphinidae > Delphinus > Delphinus delphis. The sequence continues at coordinate 110,458,393 of NC_082686.1, read as the reverse complement.
GAAGATAGAAATGATGCCCCTGAGGTTGGAAGAAGTGATCCCTGGTTTTAAACCAAATGCCTTCTTGCAGACAATATCTAACTGAGCAGAGCCCTATAGGGCATATTGCAATGCTCTGCCCTCAGACTAGCACACATTACGGCCTTCGTCTGTCCAGACACAAGCAGTACAAATGGGTAAATGGGAAGGAAAGAAAAAAGAAAAGAAGGAGGGCTCTTTATCAGGCACAAAGTAATTAGCAGAATATGTCACAGTCAAAGTGATGCTGTCAATGTGTGAAATACGTGAAGTGATTCACAAAGCTGAATAAAGCAGAAGAGCCTTCCATGACCCTCTCCTGTTCTCTACCCTTCCCTGGGCAGGGGTAAGGATGAGCTGAGTGCTCAGAATTAAGATAACCCCTCCTCTATCTGGGGTTAGACTGCCCCTCAAGCAGGACTCTGTTTGAAGACCCAGAACACTGGGTGCTCCAATATCCACACTGCCTGCCTCCCACCCCATTCCCTATACTCAGCCTTGGGAATATCAGGACTAATTTCATTATATCTTTTATTCCTGTTGACAACAGACACAATGAGAAGCCCAAGTCACTTCTCATTCCTCCAACTTTTATGCCCAAACAGCCTCTTTCATACTTTTTTCTTGACCTTACTTCTCACCCTCTCCCTCCCAGTGTCTGAAGCCCCTTTTCCTGTGCTCTCTGGAACTCACAGGCAGCCATCAGGAAGATCCCCTTCCTCTCTGACCGTTCCCTCTATCTTCCTACTTGGCTGTTCCCTGAGGACACTGCTCTCCCACTCCCAGCCCTCTCAAGTGGTGTCTATTTTCTCCCTACATTCTCAAACCACAGGGCTTAGAGGTAGGGTGGAAGTTCTTATTGCTTCTCTTCACCACATCTGGACCACTGTCCCTCTTTTCTCTTCTGTAAGAACTCTGAGCTCTGAATCACAAAAAATCAGACCGTACCACCCATTTTCCTGCAGTCTAGGAAGATCTGGTTTCCTGGCTCCCTGTCACTCTCCATCACTATGGCGGCCACAATTCTAGGTGAATTCGGTGTCCACGTAGATGGTCCTTCCAATCCCCCACTTCTCAGTCCCTGTCCTCCACCCTAACTCAAAGAACACACACCAGTTCTTAACTGAAATTCCTCCATGTTCCTCTCCAACTACCACCATCCTCTCAGTTTCCTACCTCTGGTACCCCCACACTCCAGTGACCCCAGTGAGACCTGCTGATCCCCCCACTTCTCACTTTCCCTCAACCTCCTCCTGTCTGGCCTCACCTCCTTCACCAGTTTAAATTCCATATTCAATTGTCATAACCACTCCCTCCCTGAGTGAAAATCCCTTCCACTCTCACAGGGACCCGCTCACTTGGCAAAGCCACACCCTGGCTGACTTCCTCTCTCCACTCCTTCACACACAGGCCCAGAGAGAGGAAAGACACAGAATTCTGTTGAATGTTCTCACTCTAAACCCAAGATCACCAGTGAGCCCTCAGCATGCCCCAGGGGACTGGCTAAAGTCCTCAGAAGTGTTGTCTCCCATCTTTCTTCTCCCTGAATCCACAGGGGCTTGATAAATCTTTGTAGAAATGAACTGGCATTAAATAATATCACCAGATTTCAGAATGAAACAAATTTAATTCTGTGAAAGTAAGTTTCATTTAAGACTTGCTTCAAGTTTCTAAGGCAGTATACATGTCCTGAGTTGGAATATGCTCTCAAAGATTCCCCTTAGCACAAATTCTCATAAGAGTAAAAGAGGAGATTGGATGGCAGAGGACATTAACTAACTTCCTTTAAAAGAGATTCTTTAGACCACGGGCTGCTAGCCTTTGGCCCAAAAGAATGTCCATTAGCTGCAGATAGATGTTTTTACTTTCTAAGCCCACCGAAAATTAAAACAGTTTTAAATAATGAGATGTTAATGGAGAATTAATAAAATTATCAAAAACTCTAAAAAGGTTTCATGGATATTATTTTGCCTTCACTCAAGAGGTTATGATTTTCCAATGTCAAAAAACAATATGGAGGTGGCGGAGTCAAGATGGTGGTGTGGGAAGATGCAGAGTTCACGTCTCCCCACAACTAGGGCACCTGCAGGATGCTGGTGGGGGATCCCGACACCCAAGGAGACGGGATGAACATCCAAGTGAACCAGTAGGACATAGAGGAAAAGTGGAGGCCGGACAGGACCAGTGCCCCTGAGGGGTGGCTGAAAGGGGGGAGGGGTTCCCACACCTGGAGGGACCCTCAAAGGTACAGATCTGGGGGGAGCGCACCCAGCATTTCCCCTCCCCAATCAGCCAGGGGAGTCTGCCTGGCTCTCTGGCTGGGTCCTATGCCCTCAGAGGTCCCCTCTGGGCCGGGTTGGTCTTGTGGGCATAGGAGGAAGGAGGGCATAGGAGAGAACAAGAGAGTCAAGTGGGAGGGGCCCTCCAGGACCGGAGGAGCAGGAGGAGTGGAGAGCATTTGCCCCCTGCCCCCCACTTGAGCCCAGGAAGCCTGCTGGGTTCCCAGGTGGGGTCCCCCACCCTCTGAGACCAGAGGCAGGAGGTACCCTGGGCCCCTTCTGCTCTGTTGAGCCTAAGCCCCAACCCCCACACCCCCCATGGCCATTTCCAGCCCTGTGGGTCCTAAGCATAGGCCCCGCCCACCACCCAAACCTCACCCCTGCTTAGGCCCCACCCTCCAAAGCCAAGGCCTTTTCCACCTTTTTTTTTTTCTCTCCTCCTCTTTTTTACTATCATGGTTCTGTTTTACTTTCCAGTTGTTGTTTCATCTATATTTTTATTTTTATTTTTTTCTAAGATAGCTGTTAGTTTCCTAGTCGAATTTTATTTATTTTTTACTTTGTTATTGTTCTCCTTTTTTTTGGCTGCCCCATGTAGCTTGTGGGATCTTGGTTCATGAGCAAGGGGTTGTGCCGAAGCTCCTGCGATGGGAGCTCCAAGTCCGAACCACTGGACTAACAGAGAACCTCAGACCCCAAGGAATATTCATCAGAGTGAGGTCTCCTGGAGGTCCTCATCTCAGCACCAAGACCCAGCTCTACCCAACAGCCTACAAACTCTAGTGTTGGAAGCCTCAGGCCAAACAACCAGTAAGACAGGAACACAATCTCACTCATAAAAAAAAGGGGAAAAAAAATGAGACGGCAAAAAATTATGTCAAAAAAAAGATGAAGGAGCCAGGTAAAAACCTACAAGAATAAATAAATGAAGAGGAAACAGACAACCTACCTGAAAAAGAATTCAGAGTAATGACAGTCAAGATGATCCAGAATCTCAGAAATAGATTGGAGGCACAGATTGAGAAAATTCAAGAAATGTTTAACAAAGATCTAGAAGAACTAAAGAACAAACAAACAGAGATGAACAACACAATAACTGAAATGAAAAATACACTAGAAGGAATCAATAACAGAATAACTGAGGCAGAAGAACGAATAAGTGAGCTGGAAGACAAAATGGTGGAAATAACTGCTAAGGAGCAGAATCAAGAAAAAAGAATGAGAAGAATTGAAGACAATCTCAGAGACCTCTGGGACAACACTAAACACACCAACATTCGAATTACAGGGGTCCCAGAAGAAGAAGAGAAAAAGAAAGGGACTGAGAAAATATTTGAAGAGATTATAGTGGAAAACTTCCTTAACATGGGAAAGGAAATAGTCACCCAAGCCCAGGAAGCAGAGAGAGTCCCATACAGGATAAACGCTAGGAGAAACACACCAACACACATGTTAATCAAACTAACAAAAATTAAATTCAAAGAAAAAATATTAAAAGTAGCAAGGGAAAAACAAAAAAAAACATACAAAGGGATCCCCATAAGGTTATCAGCTGATTTCTCAACAGAAACTCTGCAGGTCAGAAGAGAGTGGCAGGATATACTTAAAGTGATGAAAGAGAAAAATCTACAATCAAGATTACTCTACCCAGGGGCTTCCCTGGTGGCACAATGGTTGAGAGTCTGCCTGCCGATGCAGGGGACGCAGGTTTGTGCACTGGTCCGGGAAGATCCCACGTGCCGCAGAGCGGCTGGGCCCGTGAGCCATGGCCGCTAAGGCTGCACGTCCGGAGCCTGTGCTCCACAATGGGAGAGGCCACAACAGTGAGAGGCCCACACACCACAAAAAAAAAAGAAAAAAAAAAAAAGATTACTCTACCCAGCAAGGATCTCATTCAGATTTGACGGAGAAATCAAAAGGTTTTCAGACAAGCAAAAGCTAAGAGAATTCAGCATCATCAAACCAGCTTTACAACAAATGCTAAAGAAACTTCTCTAGGCAGGAAACACAACAGAAGGAAAAGACCCACAAAAACAAACCCAAAACAATTAAGAAAATAGTAATAGGAACATACATATGGATAATAACCTTAATGTAAATGGATTAAATACCCCAACCAAAAGACACAGACTGCCTGAATGGATACAAAAACAAGACCCATATGTAGGCTGTCTACAAGAGACCCACTTCAGACCTAGGGACACATACAGACTGAAAGTGAAGGGATAGAAAAGAATATTCCATGCAAATGGAAATCAAAAGAAAGCTGGAGCAGCAACACTCATATCAGATAAAATAGACTTTAAACTAAAGACTGTTACAAGAGATAAGGAAGGACACTACGTAATGATGAAGGGACCAATCCAGGAAGAAGATATAACAATTATAAATGTTTATGCACCCAACGTAGGAGCACCTCAATACATAAGGCAAATGCTAACAACCATGAAAGGGGAAATCAACAGTAACACAATAATTGTAGAGGACTTTAACACCCCACTTACACCAACGAACAGATCATCCAAACAGAAAATAAATAAGGAAACACAAGCTTTAATTGACACATTAGACCAGATAGATTTAATTCATATTTATAGAACATTCCACCTGAAAGTGGCAGAATACACTTTCTTCTCAAGTGCACACAGAACATTCTCCAGAATAGATCACATCTTGGGTCACAAACCAAGCCTCGGAAAATTTAAGTAAGTTGAAATTGTATCAAGCATCTTTTCTGACCACAGCACTATGAGACTGGAAATCAATTACAGGAAATTACAGGAAAAAACACAAATACATGGAGGCTAAACAGTGTGCTACTAAGTAACCAAGAGATCACTGAAGAAATCAAAGAAAATAAAAAATACATAGAAACAAATGACAACAAAAACATGACGCAAAACCTGTGGGATGCAGCAAAAGCAGTTCTAAGAGGGAAGTTTATACCAATTCAGTCTCACCTCAAGAAACAAGAAAAATCTCAAACAATCTAACCCTACACTTAAGCACCTAGAGAAAGAAGAACAAAGAAAACCTAAAGTCAGTAGAAGGAAAGAAATCATAAAGATCAGAGCAGAAATAAATGAAGTAGAAACAAAGAAAACAATAGCAAAGATCAATGAAACTAAAAGCTGGTTCTTTGAGAAGATAAACAAAATCGATCAATCCTTAGCCAGACTCATCAAGAAAAAATGGGAGAGGACGCAAATCAATAAAATTAGAAATGAAAAGGGATAAATCATACTTGACACTGCAGAAATTGAAAGCATTATAAAAGACTACTACAAACAACTATATGCCGATAAAATGGACAATCACAAAGAAATGGACAAATTCTTGGAAAGGTACAATTTTCCAAGACTGAACCAGGAAAAATCAGAAAATATAAACATATTTATCACAAGTAATGAAATTGAAACTGTAATTAAAAATCTTCCAACAAACAAAAGTCCAGGATCAGATGGCTTCACAGGCGATTTCTATCAAACATTTAGAGAAGAGCTAACACTGATCCTTCTCAAACTCTTCCAAAAACTGCCTTGGGAGGAACACTCCCAAATTCATTCTATGAAGCCACCATCACCCTGATACCAAAACCAGACAAAGATATCACAAAAAAGAAAACTATAAACCAGTATCACTGACGAACACAGATGCAAAAATCCTGGACAAAATACTAGCAAACAGAACCCAACAAGATATTAAAAGGATCGTACACCATGATCAAGTGGGATTTATCCCAGAGATGCAAGGATTCTTCAATATACACAAATCAATCAATGTGATACACCATATTAACAAATAAAGGAATAAAACCCATAAGATCATCACAATAGATGCAGAAAAAGCTTTTGACAAAATTCAATACCCATTTATGATAAAAACTCTCCAGAAAATGGGCACAGAGGGAAGCTACCTCAACATAATAAAGGCCATATATGACAAACCCACAGCAAACATCATACTCAGTGGTGAGAAACTGAAAGCATTTCCACTAAGATCAGGAACAAGACAAGGATGTCCACTCTCATCACTCTTATTTAACATAGTTTTGGAAGTCCTAGCCACAGCAATCAGAGAAGAAAAAGAAATAAAAGGAATACAGATTGGAAAAGAAGTAAAACTGTCACTGCTTGCAGATGACATGAAAATCCTAAAGATGCCACAAGAAAACTACTAGAACTAATCAATGAATTTGGTAAGGTTGCAGGATGCAAAATTAATGCACAGAAATCTCTGGGATTCATATACACTAATAACGAAAAATCAGAAAGAGAAATTAAGGAAACAATCCCATTTACCATTGCAACAAAAAGAATAAAATACCTAGGAATAAGCCTATCTAAGGAGGTGAAAGACTTGTACTCAGAAAACTACAAAACACTGATGAAAGAAATCAAAGATGACATAAACAGATGGAGAAATATACCATGTTCTTGGATTGGAAGGATCAATGTTGTAAAAATGACTATACTACCTAAAGCAATCTACAGATTCAATGCAATCCCTATGAAACTACCAATAGCATTCTTCACAGAATTAAAACAAAAAATTTTACAATTTGTATGCAAACACAAAAGATGCCAAATAGCCAAAGCAATCTTGAGAAAGAAAAACAAAGCTGGAGGAATCAGGCTCCCCAACTTCAAACTATACTACAAAGCTACAGTAACCAAGACAGTATGGTACTGGTACAAAAACAGAAATATAGGTCAATGGTACAGGATAGGAAGCCCAGAGATAAACCCACATACATATGGTCACCTAATTTATGACAAAGGAGGGAAGAACATACAGTGGAGAAAAGACAGCCTCTTCAATAAGTGGTGCTGGGAAAACTAGACAGCTACATGTAAAAGAATGAAATTAGAACACTATCTAATGCGATACACAAAAATAAACTCTAAATGGATTAGAGACCTAAATGTAAGACCAGACACTACAAAACTCTTAGAGGAAATCACAGGAAAAACACTCTTTGACATAAACCACAGCAAGATCTTTTCTCTCCAACCTCCTAGAGTAATGGAAATAAAAACAAAAATAAACAAATGGGATCTAATTAAACTTAAAAGCTTTTGCACAGCAAAGGAAACCATAAAGAAGACAAAATGACAATGCTCAGAATGGGATAAAATATTTGCAAATGGAACAATGGACAAAGGATTAATCTCCAAAATATATAAACAGTTCATGGAGCTCAATATCAAAAAACAAACAATTTAATTTAAAAATGGGCAGAAGACCTAGACATTTCACCAAAGAAGACATACAGATGGCCAAGAGGCACATGAAAACATGCTCAACATCACTAATTATTAGAGAAATGCAAATCAAAACTACAATGAGGTATCACCTCACACTGGTCAGAATGGCCATTATCAAAAAATCTAGAAACAACAACTGCTGAAAAGTGTGTGGCGAAAAGGAAACCCTCCTGCACTGTTGGTGGTAATGTAAATTGATACAGCTACTATGGAGAACAGTATGGGGGTGCCTTAAAAAACTAAAAATAGAACTAACATATGACTCAGCAATCCCACTACTGGGCATATACCCTGAGAAAAGCATAATTCAAAAAGAGACATGTAGCACAATGTTCAATGCAGCACTATTTACAATAGTCAGGACATGGAAGCAACCTAAATGTCCATCAACAGATGAATGGATAAAGAAGATGTGGCACATATATACAATGGAATATTACTCCACCATAAAAAGAAACGAAATTGAGTTATTTGTAGTGAGGTGGATGGACCTAGAGTCTGTCATATAGAGCGAAGTAAGTCAGAAAGAGAAAAACAAATACTGTATGGTAACACATATATATGGAATCTAAAAAAAAAAAAAAAAGATACTGATGAAACTAGTGAGAGGGCAGTAATAAAGACACAGCCATAGAGAATGGACTTGGGGACACGGTAGGAGGAGGTCAAGCTGGGGTGAAGTGAGAGTAGCATCGACACATATACACTACCAAATGTAAAACAGATAGCTAGTGGGAAGCAGCAGCATAGCACAGGGAGATCAGCTCGGTGCTTTGCGATAACCTAGAGAGGTGGGATAGGGAGGATGGGAGGGAGGCTCAAGTGGGAGGGGATATGGGGATATATGTATGCATATGGCTAATTCACTTTGTTCAGAACTAACACAGTATTGTGAAGCAATTATACTCCAATAAAGATCTATTAAAGAAAACAACAATATGATGATGCTAGAGGAAAACATCCACGTCAGATAAAGAAAGACTGGGTGAAGGAATGACTAAGCACTCATTTTATTTGCAAAGCTAATAAATGACCTTTTCTCCTAGAAAATGCATCCCAACTTTCCAGCACTGCCATGGAGAAGACTCAGGGTCCATGCTACCAGATTTAAATTGCAGGTGGTCAGGATACTTAACAATTGCCAATGAAAGAAATTGCTAGCTCCTTTTAAAAATAAGTGCCAAAACTGTTAGCAACACTCAGTTAAATGATTCTGGAGGTCCATAAAACTGTGCCAAAATATCTCCTTCAAAGTGAAGCACTCATGGATTTTCCTTTCACATGTGGGTAAACACTCAAGGTAAAATGACAAATTTGAATACACATACCATCATAAAAGCCTGGCAGGTACTTACATACTCCATGCCACAGAACTGCAGACCTACTTGATAACATATCACTTTGGAATTATTCTAGACTTTAAGCTCCTAGGCAACATAGACACTTATCTGTGTCCCTATCACCTAATGTCACGGTGTATATAAAGTTGAACTTAATAGATGTTCTATGAAAACAATGTCCAGTCCTTTCCACCCACTTAACATGCTACCTCGTTTAGACGGTGCTACAAACACCTGATCAGTAGGACCAAGCAGGTTTTAAATATTGTTAAGAATTTTAATGAGGCATGCTCATTGTACAAGCATTTAAATTACACAGCAAAATACCAAAATAAAAATAAAAATCACTTGAAAAAAGCACTGCTAAGATGTTATTAAATATTCCTTCTGCCTACATACATATATAAAAACAATTATATATATATGGATTCACATTATTTAAGATTTTCTGTGATCAGAATTATTTTAACTTACTAATTTGTCAGAGATATCTTTCCAAAAAAATAAAGTACCTTTTTTTAACTGAAGTATAATTTACATACTATACTGTTAGTTATATTAGAACATAGTGATTTGATATTTCTATACATTACAAAATGATCTCCACAATAAGACTAGTTACCCTCTGACACCATACAAAGTTATTACAATTTTATTGACTATATTCCCCATGCTGTACATTTCATCCCTGTGACTCATTTTATAATTGGAAGTTTGTATCCCTTAATCTCCCTCACCTATTTCACCCACTGCCCCCCCACCCCCCGCAAATCTCGCAACCAGACTGTTTATTCTCTGTATCTATGACTCTGTTTCTGTAATGTTTGCTCATTTGTTTTTTTCTTAGATTCTACATATAAGTGAAATCATATGGTATTTGTTTTTCCCTGACATATTTCACTTAGCATAATACCCTCTAGGTCCATCCATCTCATCACAAATGACAAGATTTCATTTTTATGGCTAATATTCCAGCCTGTGTATGTATATGGATGTGTGCGTGTGTGTCTTCTTTACCCAATCATCTATTAATGTACGTTTCAGTTGTTTCCATGTCTTGACTATTGTAAATAATGCTGCTATGAACATTGGGGTACATGTATCTTTTTGAATTACTATTTTCGTTTTCGTCAGATATATACTCAGGAGTGGAATTGCTGGATCATATGATAGATCTATTTTTAGTTTTTTGAGGAACTTCCATACTGTTTTCCATAGTGGCTGCACCAATTTATATTCCCACCAACAGTGCACAAGGGTTCCCTTATCTCCACATCCTGGCCAATACTTGTTATCTGTTGCCTTTTTGATGATAGCCATTCTGACAGGTGTAAGATTTTGTGGGTTTTGATTTGCATTTTCCTAATAATTAGTGATGTTGAGCATCTTTTCATGTTTCTCTTGGCCATCTGTATGTCTTTTTTGGAAAAATATCTATTCAGATCTGTCCTCTTTTTTTTTTTGCGGTACGCGGGGCTCTCACTGTTGTGGCCTCTCCCGTTGCAGAGCACAGGCTCCGGACACGCAGGCTCAGCGGCCATAGCTCACAGGCCCAGCCGCTCCACGGCATGTGGGATCTTCCCAGACCGGGGCACGAACCCGTGTCCCCTGCATCGGCAGGCGGACTCTCAACCACTGCGCCACCAGGGAAGCCCTGTCCATTTTTTAATAGATTTTTTTTTAATGTTGAGTTGTATGAGTTCTTTGTATATTTTAGATATTAACCCCCTTATTGGATATATCATTTGCAAACATCTTCTCCCATTCAGTAGTCTGCCTTTTCATTTTGTTAATAGTTTCCTTCACAGAGAAAAGCTTTTTAGTTTGAGATAGTCCCATTTGTTTATTGTTGCTTTTGTTTCCCTTGCCCGAGGAGACAGATCCAAAAAAATATTGGTAAGACCAGTGTCATAGAGTGTACTGCCTATGTTTTCTTCTAGGAGTGTTATGGTTTCAGGTCTCATATTTAAGTCTTTAACCCATTTTGAGTTTATTTTTGTACATGGTATGAGAAAAAAGTCCAGTTTGATTCTTCTGCATGTAGCTGTCCAGTTTTCCCAACATTGTTTTTTGAAGAGGCTGTCTTTTCCACATTATATACCCTTGCCATATAAGTGTAGATTCATTTCCGGGCTCTCTGTTCAGAAGAACTTTATCATTATTAATGGCTACCAAGTATTCCATTGTAGACATGTACCATTATTTAGTGACAAGTCTCCTACTAATGGATACTTAGGTTATTTCTAGTTTTTTCTTATCAAACACAAACCTGCCATGGGTTTCTCTGTGCGTGCATCTTTCAGTGGCTGTACAATTGCCTTCTCTAGACAAATTCTAGAAGTTGAATTGCTCAACCAAAGTGTATGCACATCTCACATAGTTATGTATGCTGCTACATTGCCCTCCAGAAAGGTTATAACAACATAGACCCAGCCAACCATAGCCTTCCAGAGGTCTTCACTCTGCCAACACCATCATGTTGTTGAAACACACTGCCGATGTGTTTCTACTTGCATGTTAGAGATATTAACAATAAACATGCTCTAAATATTTTTCAGTTAGTCACATCTTTAAGTCTTGTGATTTTTGTCACGTGTAAGCTTTTATTATACAATAAAAGAGCAACTTTTAAACAATTTCTGATTTTCATGACACATATGGAAAGATTCTATCACTCCAAACTTTTTAAAATCAGTATTTTCTGCTAGTACCATTATTCTTAACCTTTCTGTGATGAGAACCCTGTTTGAGAATCTTATGAAAACAGACCCACCCAGAAAAAAATGCCCTTAAATGTAAACATTTTGCAGACAATTCCACACAGTTCAAGACTTCATTAACCAGATGTGTGATCTTGCACAAATCATATTTTCTGTATTTCTCTGCAAACTAATACAGAATGATAAAATGTTTCTATCATAGGACTATCTGTACAGGCCCAATGCAGAACACCCACTCTATCTATAGGTTAAGAGGGCCCCTTTCTAACATCTTCCTTCCAAGGACTCCATCCCCACTGCCTTGCTCTTCCTCCCATGCATACTACGTGAAAAATTTGTGCGTAGATACATGAAGTTCTCTTAGTTTTTGCCAGTTGGCATCTCTAGCCAAGCCCTCTATGTAACAAGGTTTGAAGAGTTAGGAAAAATTGGCAAAAAGACCCCTTTCCAGTCTCTACTCTTGAGGCTCATCTCAGAGAACCCCTGAAGTTTACTCTGAAATTTTAAAATTTTTATTAAAGTTCTTACTTTTCATCACGTATCTTTTGGCCACTCCTAATTTCTATAATTCCTGAGTCCTTAATTTTTACCACCCTGTAGGACAAAGTTTAAAATCTCCTAATGAGTTAGGGGAAATTAAATAAGACTTAAAACTTATGAAGGGGTTTCCCTGGTGGCACAGTGGTTGGGGATCTGCCCGCTAATGCAGGGGACACGGGTTCGAGCCCTGGTCTGGGAGGATCCCACATGCCGTGGAGCAACTGGGCCTGTGAGCCACAACTACTGAGCCTGCGCATCTGGAGCCTGTGCTCCGCAACAAGAGAGGCCGCCAACAGTGAGAGGCCCGTGCAACGCGATGAAGACTGGCCCCCACTTGCCACAACTAGAGAGGGCCCTCACACAGTAACGAAGACCCAACACAGGAAAAATAAATAAATAAATTACTAAACTCCTACCCCCAACATCTAAAAAAAAAAAACTTATGAAGAACATAAACTATCACAGGATTGAGAGAAGGTTAATAGAAGGCAAGCCAATAACTACTCCAGAAGGAGGGAAGGTACTAAAGCATTGCACATTGCTTCACAGGTGGCAAGGAAGGAAAAAATATATAAGGTTTTCTCATCAAAACGTAAGCTAGTCATGTAATAGCTAAGAGGTGTGTACACAATGAAATTCAGAAGATCAAAGTACTTTAACGATGAGAGTTTTCACAGCATTCTCACGAAATTCAGGGGAATAAACCCAGGGCAGGGTAGAAATATGGGTTACAGGCCAAGGTCTGCTACACAGGAGCTACTGACTGGCCTTGGGCAAGTCACTTCCCTTCTCTGGGTTGATAATCCCCAGTTTAAACCTTACATTCTCACAAAAGCCTCCTTGGACCCTAAGAAGGCTCCCCGTGGTGGGCTTCTGTAGCTCCCAGTACTTACAGCTTTCAGACTTTATTATTTGTTCATTGTCTATCTTCCCCACTTGATAGTAAGCTCCATGTCTATATTCACCTCAGATCCCTTGCTCCTTATGCAATGCCTGGTACGAAATAGAGGGAAGGAGGGAGGGATGAATGAAGAAATAACTGAATCAATAAATTGATCATAAAAAGAGGTGGACCAGCTGACCCCTAAGGTGTGTTTAGAAGCTAATGTATTAAAGGCATTTCTTCCTGTTGAACTCTATAAATGCTTGGGTTTAATTAGGTTAAAACACTTATGGATCACCTAATTTGAATGGAGTCTTACGCTTGATCTATAGGGAGAAAAAGGGTAGCCAAGGATAAAAGAGAATTAGGTCTTGTCCCTGCCCTTCAAAGAAATGAGTCTGGCTAGGGAAAAAAAAAACTGCATTAAACAACTAGGACAAAGGAATAGGACGACTTTAATGAAAGCAAAAGTAACAGAGTAAGTGACATGATTAAGGGAGCTGGGATGACTCTCAATTATTAAAGTACACTACACAGAGGTGAAAGGACACTCTCTAACCACACAGCCAATTTAAGTGAGACCTGATGAAAAAGAACTCAGGCCCTTCCATCTCCTGGTAGTTAAGGAAGCTCCTTAAGTAAAAAGTGAGGCTCATGTTCCTGAGATTGCAGGCTCTTCGCAGGGTTACAAGAGAGGAAAAGGTAAGATTCAGCTCAACAGATAAAGTCAGATATGGCCAAACCAACCCAACTGCAGACAGCTTTGGAGGCATGCAGAGTTTGACCCACCTGGAAGAATAAATGCTACTCCAGGGAGAACCAAGCAAGTGGTGGTCATTGAAGAAACAGATAAAAATGGTAATTAAGTGAAGGTAAGGGAATGAGTAAGATAGGCTACAAACTATTAATGCAATGAAACCCCCATATTCTGAGGCCCTGCCATGTTCCTCCTACAGGGTAGGCCATGCAAAGAATGCAAGAGAAGTTCACGGCAGGGTCCACGCCTGTGGAGACTCAGTATCTAACTGTGGAAACAAATATGTAATTGAGGGGAAAAAAATTCCAATAAGTAACAAAGTCTGCTAGCTCAAAAATGTGGCCTTAAACTGTGATGCCCAAAGAAGCAGGTAAGCAGGGAGGCCTGACGCTGAACTGGGAAATAGGGCTTTGCCCTTGGCACTTCTGGGTCTCTTCTTGTTGGGCCTCTCACCCCTCAGGAGCATCCCTCTCCCATCTTTTTCACGCTGGGAAGAAGGATTGTAGGCACAAGGGATTAGCCACAACATTTAGTGGCCTGCCCACCAGCAAAACTTTTAAAAGAGAGGGAGGGAACCCCAGACAGACAGGATGTGGCGGAGAGAGCACATCTGAGAGCAGCGATTTGAGGGCCAAGCAGCGTGTGATGTGAAGTAAAGTAAGATGCAAGTTCTTTTTCATTCCTCAGGAACAAACCCACAGAGGGGCTATCAATCGTTCTGAGGCAGGTCTGACCCCATCTTCTCTTCTTCCTAAATTCTGAGGGAACAGGGGAGAGCTTCCAGCAGGAGAAAAGTTCTCAGCCCACAGGGCAGGAAATTGAGAGAGTTATTTAAAATTGAAGAAGGAGTAGGATACCCCACCTAACACAAGTCACACAGTGGCTACATATCAGCTGCTGTACCTCTCCTTCCCGTTGCTGTCCTCATCCTGGTGCCCGTAATATAAAAAACGCAAAATCAACAGTTTAAAAAAATCCACCTTGATCAGAGGCTGTATATTTCTTGCCTCCTCCAACTAAGAATAACTCTGTGAGGAAGGATACATGGCTGAGCTCTGGTGTCTCCCCTTCGAAAGGATTAACAAGCAACTTTGTGCAACCCAGTGTCCCAGTTTATTGTTAGCACCCTCCCTTTTTTTCCACCCTAAAACACACTCACACACAGGCACTCCCTCCATCAGTGCTCATGGAGAGAAGTGGCTGGGAGGCTCCTGTTGCCTGACTATAAAATCTCTCCATTCAAAGAAGTTACACTAGGGCTTCCCTGGTGGTGCAGTGGTTGAGAGTCCGCCTGCCGATGCAGGGGATGCGGGTTTGTGCCCCGGTCCGGGGGCATCCCACGTGCCGCGGAGCGGCTGGGCCCGTGGGCCATGGCCGCTGAGCCTGCGCGTCTGGAGCCTGTGCTCTGCAGTGGGAGAGGCCACAGCAGTGAGAAGCCCGCGTACCGCAAAAAAAAAAAAAAAAAGAAGAAGTTACACTAGATAATCTTTCTGACTACTAGCCCAGAAAAACCCCAAACAAACAAAAAAACTCTATCATAACTATTCTCCAAAAAAAAGGATCTGGAAAGAACAATTCAGTTGTCCCTAGGTATCTGAGGGGATACCAAAAGTCACAGACCCTCCAGTCCCTTGTATAAAATAACAGTGTTTGCATATAACCTATGCACATCCTCTCGTATACTTTAAGTAATCTCTAGATTACCTAATACCTCTGTATTACCTAATACAATGTAAATGCTATGTAAGTTGTAAATACAATGTAAACGCTATGTAAATAGTTGCCAGTGTGCAGCAAATTCAAATTTTGCTTTCTGGAATTTTTTTTTTTTCCACAGAAAAACCCACGCAGTTGTACTTATGCCTCTCATCAATAAACTCAAGCAAATATTTCCTCTCATATGGCTCATGTAGCTTAATATCAAAAAAACAAACAACCCAACGGAAAAATGGGCAGAAGATCTAGACATTTCTCCAAAGAAGACAGACAGATGGCCAAAAAGTACATGAAAAGATGCTCAACATTACTAATTATTAGAGAAATGCACATCAAAATTGCAATGAGGTATCACCTCACACTGGTCAGAATGGCCATCATCAAAATATCTACAAACAATAAATGCTGAGAGCGTGTGGAGAAAAGGGAACCCTCCTACACTGGTTGGGAATATAAATTGGTACAGCCACTGTGGAGAACAGCATGGAGGTTCCTTAAGAAACTAAAACTAGAGCTAACATGTGACCCAGCAGTCCCACCCCTGGGCATATATCTGGAGAAAAACATGGTTCAAAAGGATACAGGCACCCCAATGTTCATTGCAGAGCTGTTTACAATAGCCAAGACATGGAAGCAACATAAATGTCCATCAACAGAGGAATGGATAAAGAAGATGTGGTACATATATACAATGGAATATTACACAGCCATTAAAAAGAATGAAAAATGCCATTTGCAGCAACATGGATGGACCTGGAGATTACCATACTAAGTGAAGTCAGTCAGACAGAGAAAGGCAAAAATCATATGATATCACTTATATGCGGGATCTAAAAAAAATGATACCAATGAACTTATTTACAAAATAGAAACAGGCTCACAGATCTCAAAATCAAATTTATGGTTACCAAAATGGAAATGTGGGGGGGAGTGATAAATTAGGAGATTGGGATTAACATATACACACTACTACATATAAAATTGATAACTAACAAGGACCTACTGTATAGCACAGGAAACTCTACTCAATATTCTGCAATAACCTATATGGGAAAAGAATCTGAAAAGAATGGATATGTATATGTATAACTGAATCACTCTGTTGTATACCTGAAACTAACACATTGTAAATCAACTATACTCCAATACAAAATTTTTAAAAAACAAGCAAGAAAAGAGACAAAATTAATGCAATGAGACCCACACATATATATGAAATTGCAGCCCACGCTAAAAACTAAAAAAAAAAAAAAAAAAAAAAAAAAACCAGAAAAGCAATATTTAAGTTACTCTCACCTTGAGTAGAAAAAAATTTTAAAGCCTTATTTTGTGCATGAAACAATAAGGAAAATGGAGAAAAAAGAGGAAGAAAGAGTGAGAAGGGCCAGAAGGAGTTAGGTTTTAAAAACTACAATTTATAAGCCTAACATATGGCTTAAAATCATTTGAGCAAGAGGTGTAAAACCATAATTTAAATAGAGTGAACAAAAGAAACACAGATATGCTTTCAGCTCTACAGTGAGAAGGGCAGACAGCAACACCATTGTTTGAGAACACTGGCAGGTTTATTCATGTCAAACCGTGCTATAACTGAGAATCAATATGGGACAGTCTGCTTAAATGAACTCCAAGGGTTTGTACAAGCAATCCTGTTAATGTCATGTTGCATTTTATTAAATGATGTTTGGAATAAAAAGCCTGTTGGTTGGGCCCTGGAAAAGTTTGTTTTAAAGAGGTATACCTTATGATGACAGTTGTAATCATAGCATTTGATCTTCATGATAAATCTCACTATACATGAGAGGAAACAACTGCAAAGACAATGAATCAGTGCTCAGCGTTATATTATATGGAGTGACCCTGAAACTGCCTTCAATTTCTGATGTGGGCAGATACACCAGGACATTATGAGGGTCCAGGATAATTTCCACCATCACAGGTGGAAGGAGGACAGTATCTTCTTTTTTCCCCTAAGAACCAAGTTCATTCGATCTTTTTTTTCATTTTTATATATTTATTTTTATTGACATATAGTTGATTTACAATGTTTCAGGTGTTCAGCAAAATGATTCAGTTATACATACATATATATTATTTTTTAGATTATTCTCCATTATAGGTTATTACAAGATATTGAACATAGTTCCCTGTGCTACACAGTAAATCCTTGTTGTTTAACTATTTCATATATTGTAGTGTGTATGTTAATCCCAATCTCCTAATTTATCCCTCCCCCCTCCCCATTTTCTCTTTGGTAACCATAAGTTTGTTTTCTATGTCTGTGAGTCTATTTCTGTTTTGTAAATTGGTTCATTTGTATCATTTTTTTAGATTCCACATGACAATCTCTAGGTCCATCCACGTTGCTGCAAATGGCATTATTTCATTCTTTTTCATGGCTGAGTAATATTCCATTGTACATATATACTGCATCTTCTTTATCCATTCATCTGTCGATGGACTTTTAGACTGCTTCCGTGCCTTGGCTATTGTAAATAGTGCTGCTATGAACATTGAGGTGCATGTATCTTTTGAATTAGAGTTTTCATCTTTTCTGGATATATGCCCAGGAGTAAGATTGCTGGATCATATGGTAACTCTATTTTTAGTTTAAGGAGCCTCCATGCTGTTTTACATAGTGGCTGCACCAATTTACATTCCCACCAACAGTGTACAAGAGTCCCCTTTCTCCATACTCTAGGAGAGTATATCTTTAGGTACTTACTGATAGAGTTGTGGGGCTGGGGTCTTATCTAAGAAACATGTGGTTAGAGAAGGTGTGGCAGTGACAGGCAGAGGATGGCTAATCAAGAAATGTGATCCAGATCAGCTGGGCAATTCTGATGTTCAGTAACTTCATCAGCAAGCACACATGATGAGCTTACACACAGAGCTCTGTGCTGGGCAGGAAGAAAAGAGGACACGGGCAAGGGAGTAACCCAGGTACCATGCTCACAAGCAGCCTATAAGGGCGTTATTATGAATCCCATCCTACAAATAAGAAAATTGAGGCTGAGAGATATTAAATATTTTGCCCAAAGTCACCTTTCTAAAATCTGATAGAGACCAGATGGAAATGCAGATCTGGCTAACAGGTAAAAGGTCTTTCAATGCTACCAAACCAAATGGCCACTGAAAGGAAAGGGCATTCTATGCTGAGAGTAGACAATGGGACCAAAGACCAGTCTGAGTAAGGAGCAGTTTGTGCATAGAAAGAGTACAAAGTCAGAAAGTAAGTTGGAGTCAGACTGTGGACTGCCTTTATGTCTAGTTAAGAAGCACACTGTCCTGCAGGCTGCTGGGAATCACAGAACTTTGAAAATCAAAAAAGATGTAAGAAAGGGAGTAAAGAGACCAAAGGATCTACACCAGGTAACAGGGTTAGTGAGAGGAGGGAAAAGATGGAAAGGCATTTAGAGAAACACCAGAAGGAACAAGAAGTTAAAGTCCAGTACCATACTGACATGGGATTTGGGGTTCTCAAAGTAAAAGACACTAATTGGGGGTTACTACTAATGTCCTACTATTTAATGTTTGGCAAATATTTTACTAATGCCAATAATTAAGAATTTCAGAGGTGATCTAATAAGTGTTCTTTCCAATAGAAAGGGGACAGCAGGCTCAGCGGCCATGGCTCACGGGCCCAGCCACTCCACAGTATGTGGGATCCTCCTGGACCGGGGCACGAACCTGCGTCCCCTGCATCGGCAGGCAGACTCTCAACCACTGCGCCACCAGGGAAGCCCGAAAGGGGATAGCTTTTGACAGCTAAGGGAAGCATGCACCTGGTCTGCCTCTTCCTCATGCAGGAAACTTCTTTTAAGGGGGACGTGCTGATAAGAAGTCATGTTTGAAGATATTATTGGGTTGGCCAAAAGGTTCCTTTGGTTTTTAAGTACAAATAAAAGACACATTTTTCATTTTCACGAAGAACTTTATTGAACAACATATTCACCCTTTTGTTCCACTGCCTTCTGTCATTTTTCAGGCAACTTCATAATTCCATCATCCCAAAACTTTTTATCTTTTTGAGCAAAGAACTGTTCCAGGTGCCTTTTATAGTCTTCCAGGGAATTGAAAGTTTTTCCATTAAGAGAATTTTGTAAAGACCGAAGTAAACGGACATCCAAATGTGCAATGTCTGGTGAATACAGCAGATGAATCAGAACTTCCTAGCCAAGCTGTAACAGTTTTTGCCTGGTCATTAAAGAAACACACAGTCTTGCGTTATCCTGATGGAAGATTATGTGTTTTCTGTTGACTAAGTCTGGACGCTTTTCGTCAAGTGCTGCTTTCAGTTGGTCTAACTGGGAGCAGTACTTGCTGGAATTAATTGCTTGGTTTTTCCAGAAGGAGCTCATAACACAGGACTCCCTTCCAATCCCACCATATACACAACATCACCTTCTTTGGATGAAGACAGGCCTTTGGTGTGGTTGGTGGTGGTTCATTTCACTTGCCCCATGATCTCTTCTGTTCCACATTATTGTACCATATCCACTTTTTCATTGCCCATCGCAATTTGTTTTAAAAACGGAACATTTTTGTTAAGTTTAAGTAGAGAATTGCATGCTGAAATACGGTCAAGAAGGTTTTTTTCACTTAACTTATGTGGAACCTAAACATCAAAGCGGTGAACATAATAAAGCTGGTGCAAATGATTATCCACGCTTGACTTGGATATTTTGAGTATGTCGGTGATCTCCAGCATGGTATAAGGTTGATTGTTCTCAATGAATGTCTCGATTTGATCACTATCAACTTCAACTGGTCTACCTGACCGTGGAGCATCGTCCAGCGAGAAATCTCCAGCACGAAACTTTGCAAACTACTTTTGACATGTTCGATCAGTCACAGCACCTTCTCCATACACTGCACAAATCCTTTTCTGCATTTCAGTTTTGTTTTTACCTTTCTTGAAATAACAAAGCATAATATGCCGAAAATGTTGCTTTTTTCTTCCATCTTCAGTATTAAAATGGCTACACAAAAATTCACCAATTTTGATGTTTTTTTTTAAATGCACACTGATATGACAGCTGTCACAATACGATCTAACAAAACTGTTTCAATGACGTTGAAGACAACTAAATGCCACTACAGCCATCTTGCAGAAAAAACCAAACGAACCTTTTGGCCAACCCAATACTCTAGCCACAGCTTTGTTTCTTGGAAAGTTGAAGGTCAAGATTCAATGATGGGCTCAGGAGGGAAAAAGCCTGAGTAGGATCTATCACCTCTTCCTGTGGCTCATGGGAAGGACAGGACAGTTCACTAAAGCTGGAGGTTTCAGCCCGCCCCTCAAGCATCTGTGGCCTCAGTCCTTGCCTCCCGAGCACACTTATCCCCCAACAACCTCACAGGGAGTGGACTACAGCAGGACAAAATCCCAGAATTCAGGATCTGGGGCTCTCAGCCATCTTTCAGAATCTCTTTACACCCTAGAGAGAGCAGATGCCTTTACTGTTGCTACAGAATCTTCATGCAGGGGCTGCAAATTAATTCCTGATTCTATGAGAAAAAACATAATGTTGTTTTATTTTTGTAAAAAATAAATTAGATATGCACAAATTTGACTTACAGTATAAACTAAAGATAAAGTAAGGTTAGCACTTGTTTAAAATTAAAACTGAAGATTTTAATCTGGAAATATGTGGTTATCTGTATACAAATCTTCCTGCTCAGAAGAAACTCGAATATATACATTAAAACTAATATGATACAATGCTCTATTTTTCCCTTCTCATTAAAAAAATTCAATAGAGGGGATAGGGATCTTCACAGAGTAAGAAGAGAAACTGAAGCAAAAGATTCATCTCTGCTCCTTTCCCCTTAGTAGGCAGCAGCTGGGTGAGAAAGCTGATCCCGATCATCCTTCAATAACAGAGTACATTCTTTCCTCAACCAGCAGTTGCAGGAGCCCCACTGCACTTCTCTTCTGCCTCTTTCAAAAGAAGCTGCATCTAAGGAAATACTGACTCTCTGTATGTGGCACCCCCGTGCTGCAGCTACTTGAGAAGAGTAAGAGCCTTCAGTGGATTCAGTGAGCCAATGTGCTCACTGTTTGTGCTACCACAAGGCACACCCTTCACAGCTGTGCAGGCCCATGGAGCTGGAACCATCATTCTTACCCTGTCAGAGAATCATAAATAGGGACAGAGCCTTCTGCAATATGAGAATGCACTCCTTGTAAAGTCATAGTCAATCACTGGTTCAACTCTCCAAGATTAGGGGTAAATGAACAAAACACACTACAACACAAAACATTTTAAAGTCTGCTTTGTAAGGCAGTAATCCCCAAAATGACAACATCTATATGGAATTTATCTTTGGAGTAATAAGCCAAGTTATTTTTCTTTGTCAGAACTAGAATCTTACAAACCTAGCTATTGAACAACACTTGTCAGAGACGTCAAAACGTCTTTCAACATTCAGACAGCCACCTAGCCATTATTCCTGTGGGATACATGGGTGGTTGAGGGAATCACATTTGACAGATGCAAAAAATAAGATATCCATATGGAAAATACAACTCCTCATTTCCCAACCATCTAGCCCAGCAATTTCCCTACCATTCTGCACTGGGATGCAGTCAGTCTCCTCAAAAAAAAAAAAAAAAAAAAAAAAAAGGGATACAGGCTTTTTCACAATTGCTACTGAACGTGTAGGCTTTGAAAGTAATCTTCCAATTCTTTACTATACACATGACCCATAATCACTGTTTATATTGATTCCAAGAGTTAAGAATTCAGGGTCCTTATACCAGAGAGGTCTCATGTTCTATCAGTCTACCCCACCATTGCTCCCTTCCAGAGAAACCACAGTCCTTGTTGAGGCAAGAAGACCTAGGCCACAGCTGTGTGGACCAAGAGACTGTAGACCCCTAAGACTGCCTGGTAGAAGAGCTTTGACCAGGGGGATGATAGTTACTACAGAATTATCATATTCCTTTCCTTCTTGGTCCGTACACAGACCATCAGTTAGGTTGTGGCGACAGGAAGACATGAGCAGAGAAGCCAAAACGGAAATGCTGAGCCATGTTAATGGTTGAGAAGTAGAATGTGGACTGATCAAGTACTGTTAGTGCAGATACATGCTGGAGTTGCAACAGATCAGGGGACAATCTTCCTGGTCCTGAGTGAGGTCCTGTCTCCATGAGGTCTGGCCAGACTATGGCTCTTTCTCATCCTGAAAGGCCTCTGGGATTCCTCCCAACTTGCCACATGTCTGACATTTGTTTTATTTTCTCATGCATCCTTACTTAAGCCTTCCATTTCTTAAGGCAACTTGAATGAGTTTCTGTTCTTGTAATCAAAGACATTTATAGGGGCACCACAGCAAGATATCTGAAAGTGTTCCTTTTCTCTTTACTAACGATAAAACAATCTCAGATCTCCCATCTGACAGTCTACACATAACCTCACAAATTTAGGGCTACTTTGCCAGTTTTTGTAATCACAGAGAAAGAAAAGAAATGGAAAAAGCCGGCAAAGCCCCTTTCCCCTGGATTGTCTTTAAATTGCCCATGCTGCATTTTTTGTCCCAGTCGATCCCTGCCACATGTAGACCACCATTTACTTTCAGTAGATCTAGAAGGTTCAGCCACAGTAAGTCTAGAATAAAAACCCAGCATCCTATGGGAGCCTTAGTAGTCTCTCCATCCTCTGTGGCACTGACAGAATCCCCCCTGTGACTTCTTGGTTGATTTCAAGGTTCAGGGACCAAGTTTTCCACTAGCAAAACCTGATTCTTCTGGTCCCTAAAAAATAAGATTGGCTCCCAAAGCAGTTCCAGCACTGGGAAAAGGTCAGGTCATATCAGAAATTAATGAGCCAGCCCCTCGGAGCACTGCCCCTTCTGCAACTCTAATTACTCCTCCCTCCTAACAAAAGACCCCACTTAACTCTCTAGCAACCAGTGATTCTCAATCACAGGCAGTATTTGGAAATGTGAGGGGCCATGCTGGTTGACTCAGTGACTTGGTTAGAGTAATACAGGTATTTAGTAACCAGGGATGCTAAATGTCCTATAATGGACAGCAAAGTTCCACACGATGATGAATCACTGTATCAAAATGTTAACAGCACCTCCCTTGAGAAACACTGAGACCCCTCCAACATTCCGAGCAGACCAAAGCAGGAAAGAAAGGCAAAGTGAAGAGAGGAGGGCAGTAAGAGGACCAGCACCGCACCATCAGAAGTGAAGCAGTCGAGTGAAGACTGTCTGGAGATCACCTCGCCCCCGCCACCTCCTTCCCCTCGCCCTCCAGGAACACTTCTCACAGCACACAACTCCTTGTTCTCAGTCCCGCTACCACGCAAAACAGTCTTGGGCTCAGATTTAAATTATATCTTTTAAAATGTGTGTCTTTATTTCCACATCTTTTCCTTTGTTCTAATTATGGTAGTTGCTGAGCAACTAATGTTGGTGCTAGTAATAGATAATATATCACCTGAAAATTTTTCCATGTTGCTAAAGGGCTTAATTACTAAATTTGTACTATAATATGTCTGTTGGAAAATCTAGAGACTAATTCTTTAGGGGATAACTCCTCAGAGATTAAACTTGAGAGATTAAATTTGTGAATTAATACCTTCTTATGAAACACTTTTTTGAGCCACACTGGGGCTTGGAAGAAGGGAAGGTGAAAACTCTCTCGCCACCTCTCCCAGACTCTTTGTTATGCTCTAGGCAGTATCAAAAGAGACATCCTGCACAAACTAGCTTCACCACCAAGGATCAGGGCATGGAGAGACCAGATGGAAAGAGACAGCTCAGCAGCCTTGGATTAAAGCACAAATATTTCTGAGGCAGTACGCTCAGTTATGTCAGAGAGACAGGCCCATGGCACTTTCTGTAACAGACAGATGCTGCAGCAAGGTAAAAAGTTCAGCAAGAGCCACTCACAGATTGAAAAGTGCCCTAGGATGGAAAAGTCCAAAATGCAATCCTGTTTTAAATGAGGTAAGGTCTTGCTATAACAAGCGCACATGCTGTCACTACAAGTGTGCATTTCTGACAAATAGGGTCCTTACAGACTGAAGCAGTGCTATCCAACAGAATTCCCTCTGATGATGGCAATGTTCTCTGTCCGCACTGTGCCTGTGTCAATATGGTAGTGTTTGTTGTAAATTTTGTGAGTGTATCTAATAATTGCAGGGACCAGAAACACAGCAAGGCTGAACACAAATCTGCCAGGACAGTTTACATCTAATCCCTGCACTTGCCCTTCCTTAGAGTTAAACTGAGGCTTTCTAGTAAAATAACGTGATTGCTTCAGGCCTAAGTCAGGGTGATGGCCTTTTTCACCATTCCAACACAGAGTTCTAGAAGATTATCAGAACACCTGTGATATTAAAACATTTTACGTATCACTCAAAGAGCATGGGTTGAAGATAAACCCTTTTCCATAATTCCAAAGGAGAGAAGAAACATAAATGTAAAAGTTCTAGGATAAAAACAGATTTCTCCAAATATTCTCTGGTCTTTGTTGTATTACCTGCAAAATCTGTTCTAGGATCAGTAGTCATTTGGGAGGATATTTTTCTTCGGGGGGGTTACTTCTTTATGTCCTTTGATCTGATTATACATGAGTCACTTTAGCATTAAGAGATTACCACAACCCCCCAACCCCCGGTCAAAAGCAATTTCCTTAACTGCTCTTCTGAACAGCCTCCTTCTCCTTCCTCCACTCTCCCATTTTTTAACTTTCCAAAAAAAAGCCTTTATTCACGAGTATATTGTTGAAATGAGCTGAATATGAAGCTCTCAAGTAAAATCAGAATCCAATACTGTTCATCATTTCCCACACCACTAACCCTTCACCCTTCAAACTCCCCTGCTCCTCAGCTACTGCCTTCACAAGGATTAAGAGTGATCCTTGAGTCCTGGAAATTTGGGGAGACAGATATTTCTTAGCATTTATAGAGCTCCCAAGTAATCACACAGAACTACGTACATCCCTTCTTTAGGCTACTGAGTTATAAATGCTGTCTCCATTTTACAGGTAGGGAAACTGGAGCAAAATGAGGCTAAATGATTAAAATACAGTCCCAAAGAAACTCAGAGCAAGATTAAGTCACTGTACGCCTCCAGCAGTGGTTCTCAACCAGGGGCAGTTTTCCCCCCAGGGGACATTTGGCAGTGTCTGGAGACATTTTTGATTGTCACGATTGCGGTGGGGTGGAGTGGGGGAACTACCGGCATCTAGTGGGTAGAGGCCAAGGATGCTGCTGAACATGCTACAATGCACAGGACAGCCCACAACAAAGAATCGCCAGGCTCAGCATGTCAGTGGTGCCGAGGATGAGAACCCCTGATCCTCTGGCAACCCCAGCACTACTTTCTTTGGCCCCTAGTCAATAAAGAATGGCTCCCTCTGTAATTTGATCCTTGTACAACATTTACACAAGAAACATGCCAGTTCAGTGTTATTTCTGGCATGCTATACATTTTAGTTACTTTTAAAATGCAAAATATATGGGAGCCACAGAGGAAATTGAGGAAAGCTGGCAAAGTCTGGCTCCTTTCCTCTAATGAGAAAGCTTAGCAAATACCAGGTCCTTTCTTTAGTGACCCCCAGGCACTGAGCTGGGGTCTGTGTCTGGCCACTCACCTGGACTCTTCAGTTGTTGATGTGCTTTGCAGCTGCCTTTTCTCTGCTTTGCTTATCTCTAAGCATGTGCATCACTCCAGAGCAGTAATGATGTATGCTTATAGGAATCTCCAGAGGTCTACAGCTGCTAATTGTCTATTTTGTTCAGTAAATTGTACTCATTACTGAGCCATGTAAGGCACAGAAGGACATCAGCCTTTCTGGGTGCCCTCTGTCTGAGCCTGGGTAATGGGACGTTATCAGCAAGGGCGCAACAGTATTGAAAAAAGGTGCTTAAAAACAACCCTCCATCCAGTTTTTCAGCTGATTACTTTTATTTTTGTTATATAACTTCCTGTCCCCCTCTTTCTTAACCATCCTTAGCTCTGCTTAGATTTGTATTAACTATAATTTTCTCTTCAGTGAGTCTGATTTTAGTTTAAGCTCTAGAAGCCAGAGAGTTCAGAAAGGATTGGATGTCCTTTCCACCCCTCCCTCCCAGACTTCCACTTGTCTCTGAGAAGGGCACACCGAGCAGTGAACTTCTCCTTTTGATCTCAAAAATCTTCAGGACAAATGAAAATCCAAAGCCAGCTTTGGTTATAATGCTCCCAGTGCCTACATCCGTTGCACTAGGGACTGCAAACAGATGAGGAGGGAATGGACATGTGACTTCCAGTGACACTGGATAAAATAAAATGGAATGGGCAGAACCACGTGCTTTGCTACTGCTATTATCCACCAAACTGGGAATCATCAACTCTCTGGTAAGCTGTTTCCGCCCCCCATCCTGAAAAGAAAAGTGATTAATGCAGGAAAAGTTAAGCAAAGTAATCCATGGAGGGGGAGGATGCTGAGAGAGGGGAATTTGAGCCAGCAGAGCTAACAGTATGATATGGCTACAGGAAAGCGGCACTCAGGCCTAGTCCCCTCCTCTACAGTGTATCTCAGGAAGGCCCAGCAACACCCTCACCACCCACATAAATCAAATCCTACACAAACTCACTAAAAATTCTTGTGCTGAGATTATTCTCATGCAGAGATTCCATCCCATCACCCTGACAATGGTTTTAGCTTTGTAAGTACTGATCTTAATGGTGTTTATCAGCTGAATCACTAAAGGCTTTGGGAACCTTTCACAAACAGGGCACCCCACTGCACTGACTCCAAGAGGCTGTTAATACAAGAGTAAAACCAGAGCAACAATGGCAACAATGCCTTTGACTTACCCTGGAGTAGAGGGTGTGAGAGCCTTCAAAGGCACTTACATCCTTGCGACCCATCAGCTCTGCTGCCTTTCACCACTCACTTCTGCATGGTGGACCACAACCGATCAATCACCAGCTACCAAAGACGAGAAATGAATGAATGCGTTAGGCCAGAAGATCCGTAACTTCAAGTCCCAAGCTACTGCTCAAGTGAATTTGCTAGTGTAGGCTAAGTACTTACTTAACACATAGACCCAAACACATATACTACCTCTAGTTCAGTAAAAGTTTGTTTCTGGTCCCTATATACATACTGGACAAGCGAACAGTGGAGGGGCCCTCCTTGATCAGTGATCCAGGCACCCAGGCTGACAAAAGTCCTGCCATCCTTAAACACAGCTTCCAAGATCCCCCAGGGGTCCTTTCCATTCCAGCCTACGAGGAGCGTAAAACAACATAGAGGAACTCACATGGGCGTTCTCTTTTTCTGTTTTCTTCCTAGAAGTGGACCACAACCCTTTTCTGCTTGCACTCAGTTACACAGCCACACCTAAGCCCATGGGTTTCTGGGTAGCTAGTGATCAGTCTCATACAAGCCTGACTCCAGCCCAACAAAGAAGACAATGTTAGTTTTAGAGTATGGAGTTCTGGGTGAGACACTAGCACGGTGAACTTGACTTAGTTACTTAACAAAGTCACTTAACAACTCTGAGATATGGTTTCCTCATCTGTGAAATACCCTGCTTCCCTCATTGACCTGTGTGTCAACGTGCGATTCAAAATGAGACAAAACAGCACTTCTGAGACTTTAATGTACATGCATGGCACCTGGGCATCTTGATAAAATGCAGATTGCAAACTCCCAGATGATACCAATGCTGCTGTTCTCTGACCACACCTTAACTAGAAAAGAGATTTTTTAAATTAGAGAATATTTTTGTATACCGCAAAGTGATTTGCAGTTACAAAGAATTATTATCTTGGCATCGACTTTGATTATACATGAATTCCCAACTAGCCAGCATTTTCAGGATAGGTTTAATCTGGGTACCAAGTAAAATTTCATAGAGTCACAGGATTTTGGAACTGGAAAGAATTAAAGTGGTCACTGCTCTCCCCTCTTATTTTCCAGACAAGTAAAAAACTCAGAGAAGTCAACGATGTCCCCGAAATCTCAGAACAACTTAGTGTGCTGGAATTAGAATCCAGAAATTTGACTTTTTCTTCTCTTATTACATAAATTCAATTCTTCTTTTCCTTCTGAAGAAGAAATGGTAGTTTTATTCTTCTCCTAAAGTGAGAATAAATGCTACCCTGGCCCAAATCTAAGAAGGTACCAGAAGGTAGCATTGACCAGCATGGGTCACCATCAGACCAAATGTAAGTGAGGGGGTTACAGGACAGACATTGAGATTTCCAAGCAGACGTTCTTCAGAACATAGTGATTTCCATCAAAGTTATATCTCATGTGTCCAAAATGTGACTTGAACACAAATTAACTTCTGTATACCTTCTGGCAAAAACAAGAATTTTTAGTTTCCATATACACACACTGAGTCACTACTATTAGGGGACAATTAGAAAAAGAGAATTTGAGGTTGCATATAAAAAAGGAAAAGGAAATAATTAGCTGAGGAGGAGCAGTGGTTTCTGTAGTCAACCCTGGGGACAAATAAAGGAACCTCAAGATTTTTTATCCCTGACATCTAAATTATTTTGCATCTCTGAGATCATGGTGAGTCCTAAGAGTTAACAGCAGAAAGTAAAACATAGGGCCTCAGCAGTGAGAGACAGGAGTCCAAACTCCAAGTCCTAAGTCAGAAAGGCACTGACTTACCTGGAAATCAAATCAGACTGGGGAAGAAGGGAGGCTCTTAGTATGCATGTCTCCAATAAAGCCATATAAATTTGAAAGTGTTTTGGTGAAATTAGGAGGGCGTACTTACTGAGCAAGGAATGATAAATGGAAATCCATACTTGCATATCCATCATTAAGATGGGTAAAATGTTATTATCAGCATCTTCATTTAGTAATTTCAAGCATTGTAATAAAGGTAAAATGTTCTAAGAACTTCTATAGGTTTACTTCTGTACTCCACCCTCAACTCTCTTCCACCATAGTGTCTCTAGCACCTCAAAAATTCTCACATCCTGGCCATTTCCCTGAACCTATTCTAGACCCTAGAATTTTTACCCTATTTTTGTGCCATGGACCCTCCCCTCCTTTTGGCAATCTGTTGAAGCCTAAGGAGCTCCTTCTCAGAATAATCTGTTAAATGCATAGAGAAAATATATAAGATTACAAAGGAAGCCAATTATATGGAAACACTCTTCTATCCACATAGCCCTCAGAGAGTCCATGGACCCAGTTTAAAAACATCTGATTGGGGAATGACTCTTCTAGGGTGATGAAAGCTTTTTCTTACAGGAAACGTTATGCAGAAAAGTTTTAAAAATACAAGGATGTACAGTAACAATGCTGCTAAATAACAGTCAGTGAAGAAAAGAATAAGGTGCGAAAAGAAGCCTGACCTTGAAATTCTGCTCAAACACAACACTATTCATGCTGTAGCTTTAAAACCCTACATTAAGGAATTACCCAGAATTTTTTTGGCTCCAGCCCTGTAGACACAGCATCTTCTGTGTACTGATGGCAGGTGAAGAAACACAGCACTGGAGAAGGCAAGACTGACACGAGCCCAAGCTTGGGTCCTAGTTCTCTAACTAGCTTTGTTAGCTTGGTCAAGTCACTCAGCTCTGAGGTGAAATTCCTTGCCTATAAAATGAGAAGGTTGAGCTAAACCATCCCTAGGTTTCTTACAACTCTGAATTATTAGGATTCTAAGACAATGCACAATCATTTCTCTGAGAAGAAATATTAGTGAGATTTCTTTTTGCCCTAGGTTCACTGCATGAAAATACCTTCTAGATGAGAATTTTTCAGAGGCTTCAGAAATACCTTATTAAGACTCACCTGGTCATAGAATTTTAGACTTAGAAGGGATTTTAAGAGACATGCACCACATCTCACCAATCCCAGTGACCAGGTGAGAAAACTGAGGTTCTGAAAGGCAAATAAATGTATCTGAGGTCACATGATGAGGCAGTGCTACTGGACTGTTGTGACTACTGCCATCTAGCATCAGCAGGATTTTAGGATTTGGCACTGGTAGTAGAACCTAGCTCATGAGTTCACTTGAAGAGAGACAGAAATAAACTTCAAATAAGCTGAGCCATAGAATGGGGATGGCACGAGGAAGCAGGTGACTGGGGTAATGACTCCCAGCAGCAGTGCTCTATGCCTCCAGTAGGGTCAAAGCTCGTATGCACAGCAACCTCACTAGCAACAGTACTACCTCCCTCAAATATCATGGCTAAAAAATCCATCTCAAAGAACAGTCAATTACAAAAAATGAAAAACAACAACAAAAACAAAAAAGGTATTTCAAAACAGGGGAATAGATGAACGAACCCTGGCTAATAAGGTCAATGAAACCGGAGTTCAAGATTTGAATTGTTAATACAATCTTAAAATCTTAAAATACTTGTTAGGAATTTTTAAGTTTTAGGATTCAGAATAACTTTGACCTACCTTTGTGGACAGCGCTGAAGTATAGTAACTACGAGCATTATTTTAACTAATACCCTCACCACTATCTTCAGACCATGTAATTATTAGATACTGATCAGGTTTAAAAGTTACACGTGTATTTCCATAGTCCCGCCCACATGTAGAGACTAGTTTTATAAGCAAAGAAGTAGAAACTATTAAGTTGTTGGGAATTTTGATTGAATCATGATTTCAACCTCATTCTCAATTAGCCAACATGTATGCCAAGTACTTTCAAAACCTGTGCTATGAGGCTTCATTGTCAGTTTACCCTCTCCACCTCCCACACACAACCAGCAGAGTAATGGCACCATTCTCAACCCCCACGGTCACCATCCCTACCTTAGAGCAGCATTTCTGGCTTTCAGAACTTTTTTTTTTTTTTTAGATTTTCTTTGAGAACCGATACAGCCTTTCAAAATCTATACTAGAGGCTACACACCGCTGGTTTGCCAGCTCTGTATTTCATCTCTTCCAGGAATTCCCAGAGACAGCAGTGCCATCTACTGGTAGGGAGGGCACAACTTGTTTTCTGGAAGCCAGTGGGTGACTTGCCAAGGATCTGAAAGAATGGTAGCCTAGATTTGTGTCTTTGTGAGCCTTTCTTTTCTAGAGCACATTACAAGCATAACTGATGCTTACAATCTGAGACAGGGAACTCCACAGGAGCCCCCATCGTGAAGGGCAGGTCTTCTGTAAGCCACAAAAAGCCCAGCCAGTCTAGCCAATAGTGAGGCGGCTCTGCCTAGAAATGCCTCCTCAAGGCTCCTCAAGGCTGAGCCTCGCTGAATTAAACACTTCCTAGCTCTCCTTTCCCCCCCATGCTTCTGTATCAGATGATCTCACCCGTGCCCCCACCTGTGGCAAAGTTATCCCGCTCCATCTTACAGCAAGTGTCCCAGGGAAGGTGCTCAGACCTCTCTCAACGTGAAGGCTCTTAGATTTACACAATGTGACACAGATCCTGCTCAAAGGACGCTACTGCTTAGGCATGCAGGTCAGACTCTAATCTCTCTCATTCACTCTCTATCCCCCCCTCCCTGACCCAGGGGACAGAAACAACAGAAAGGAAATGATTTTGTTGTTGCTTTGAAAGCTACACTAGTGGGCTTTTATCGACTCAGAAAATAAACCTTGTCCTGTAGGTCACCGAGGTACCTTGCTTCCCTAAAGATGAACTAAGCCTGCCAATCTTTCTGTTTTCCCTTGTGTAACCTAATAAGTGTTTCTCAACCTTTCCAAAACCCCTGCCTCCCTTCCACAGGTTAAAGATAAACACTGCATGCCCTCTGTGTATTTATATAACAAAAGTGACATTTTTCTCTGTAAACATAAGCATATACCTTTTCAAACTATACCACCTACCCCAGCCTCAGAATTCCTTCCTCTCCCCACTGCATACCAGCTAAAAACAAATCACTGACAAATTTTAAAATTATTCTTACTATTCCAAGCTGTCAGGTGACAATCTATATTTTACTTTATGAGAGTAATTTGTTATATTCCCAACAAGCTTTGCAGCACCTTCTCTTTTACTTTCGCTCACCCCAGAGAACCACCAAAAGTTGATTTGTTACAGCTGATGTTAATTCTGATTCCCCCTAACAAATTTAAGTGTTCCCTCTTCAGTTAGCTTGAACTTGCCAAGTAAATTGGTTGCTTAGCAAGTGTAGGCATTTCACAGGCATGGGGTGTGCCTTAGATGCCTAAAAAAAATCACACTGTTTCCTAAAAAAACACAAAACTTTGTATGGGGAAGGTAAGAGTAATAAAAAGCCTTTGAAGCAGTAGCTACCAGGAACCGGAGAGATTGTTGTCCATTTCCTACCAGAGTAAGTTCTAAATGAATTACAGTGAAACTCCAGAATACAGTAAAATCTTCCTAATAACAGTTAGTTGAACCATTTCTTACCGAGCAGACTACCAGGTATATCTAACAAATTAACCAGTGGAAAACTGAAGGGATTTTTTGCCCTTGCTATTTGCAGGTCTGGGGAAATGCAGAAGGAAAGAGGCAGGGGATGCCTCCCTTTTTAAAGTATGACTTAAAGGAGACATTCCCCCCCACCCCCCATGCACAAGCAGGTTTGGCATCCAATGGTCTTCTTTAAACATGCACTTTTCAAAGAATTAAGGAGATCTAAATGGGTGTAATTTAGACCCTGCCTTCCCTTCTCCCTACAGCCCATTAACATGCTGGAAATAAGTCATTACTTGCTTCGGCAGCCCAGAAAAACCTCAGTTTACAGAGATAACCAGTTTACAGAGATAAACGCCCTCCCCTCCCCACCCCGCCCCTCAGAAAAAGGTTTTCTTGAAGGAGAATATCAGTGTGATGGTCTGGTCTGCAGTTCACTGCAGGCATCTCCCTCCTCACAATTACCAGTCATCAGTTTCGCTGTAATTTCTTATGGTAGCCTCTCATTTAGACCTGCTCCGCCAGTGCCCAACTGCTTTTAAAATCATCATTTTCCGTCTCCTTACGGATCTCTGGATTCCTTCAGCAGGCTGAAAGCGTTCAATTTCGGTGCAGCTCGGGGACTGAGAGCTGGCGGGCAGGTCCGGAGAAGCCTTGCACCGGTGCACCCGGGCTGGCCCACCGGTCCTTGCCCCCACCACCGCCCGCACGGCTGCACCAGGAATTCGGCTTTGCTCGCCGCCGCCGGATTACTTCGAGTCCCGCGGCTTGGCCAAAGAGACACCACATTTTTTTTCTTCGTTTTCACATGTGACAGGTCCCACTGAATTAAAGATATCTTCTCCCCGGCCCCTGCCCCACCACCTTTCACCCTTTACCTGGGGAGGGGGTCGATACCAGCATCCCCCCGGGCGGGAAACAAAGGCTGAGGCGAAGCTGCCAGGTGGGCAACTCCCCTCAGGCGGACCCGTCACCGCGGTGAGGAGGATGGGCAGATGCATTAGAGGGCAGAAAAAGGGAAACCGAGGCACCGAGGATGATGGCTGAGCCCGGGTCTGCATCCTCTCCCAAGCGAGGCTCCCCGGGCAGGCGAACCCCAGACCTCCTCCCTCCCCGCTGGCCCGCACCCGGCAGCGGAAGGGCAGGGAGGCCGCCCCGCGGCTGTTCTTACCTCGGGAGAAGCGCTCCGGCTCCCTCCGACGGCTCGGGAAAAAATGCCCCACCGCTTGCGCACGCGCACTCGCGTTCTCGCGCCTTCGCGCCCCCGCGCGTGCCTCTCAGACCCAGCTTTGGCCCGCCCCGGCCCTGTCCGTCAGCGTCCGCGAGAGCCAATCCAGTAGCACGGGAGGACCAGCCCCGGTCACGTGGTAGTGCCAGCCAATCACCAAATTGCCCTCGGCAGCACCCTCTCCGATGTCTCTGGGGGTTCGGTTGCTACCGAGTGGAGCGGGTGCGAGGTGTGCACAAAGGGCTGAGTGTCTGTTTGGGGGGTTAATTGGCGCTTGATTGAGCAATTACTAGATCAATCGATATCTCAAATTCTAAATATGAATGAGAATGACCTGGGCATCTTGTTAAAAGGAGGATTCTGATCCATTAAGTCTGAGATGGGGGTTTGAGACTCTGCCATTCTAACAAGTTCTAAGCGGTGATGATGATGTTCCTGTTCTGAGGACCACGCTTTGGGTAGCAATATTTTGAGGACATTTGTCAGAAAATGATGGTTAAAACCCCCGCTCCATGTTATCTAAAAGTTTCAAGACATTTTCCTTCTTCAAGTGATGGAAAGCATTCCAGTGACTGACTAAACAAGGGGTGTTCTGGTGACGCTCGTAGTTTGGGCACAGGCTGAGGGAAGGTATGTTTAATTTCAACATCAACCATCCTTGGCCCATGGGACACAAATCTGCGCTGATTTGGTTGGACGCTCCTTATCGAGAACTAGGTCATCTTAAAGTATTGGGCATGTGTGTCACTGTGCTATACTCTTGGCCAGAGAAGCAACATGAGTGGTTTCTGCTTTCTGGAAACTTGCAGTCTGTCACAGAGCTACACAGGCAAACTCAGGAAGAAACATATAGGAATAACATGTAGGGAGCTAATTGTTGCAGCATCTTGGACAATTCAGGCCAGAACTATCCAAACTAAGCCAGAGAGGTTGTAATATCCTATCTTAGGGATCTTTGAAATTGTCGAGATAGACTTCTGTCAGTAATTCCGGAGTCTGGAATTCAGGAAGCCCAATGCCTCTGTCATCTCTAAAACTTGACCTAAATCTAAGTATTTTCAGACTGGCCACTAGAATATTTGTTGTTCAACACAGTCAATCCCTTATTACTCAAGACTGCACCAAAGTGATTCAAAGGTCTAAGTGCTGCATTCTCTAAAACCTTCTTCCTACTTCAGACCAGGTGGTGTGACACTGCTTCCAGAAGTTTTCTCTCACTATTCCTCAAGGTGATCAAACTGTCACTTAGAGAAAACTTCACCCCTGTCAGTGTGTCTTGGGCCTCTGGCTTATCAGCCCTACAAGTGAAGCCTGCTTAACAATCTCAGACATTGTTCACGAGTGTCTCTATCAGAGATAGCATAGCACAAAGCTCAGAGTTGCAGGGAATGCACTGAATCTAGCACAACAATGGTTCTGGCTGCAGCTGGAGTAACGAAACGTCTAACCAAGAAAAATGTGTTTGAAAGTCTCAGAGAAAGTTTATTGTGCTGTCTTTAAACCACTGGTTCTCAAGCTTGGGTGTACATTAACGCTTTTAAGGAAATAGGTTTTGGGGGTCCTGTGCCTAGAGATTGCGAGTGGAGTGAGGAGTGGGGCCTGGGCAACTATGGGTTTAAAAAGTTCCACAGGTGATTTGTATCCAGCCATGCTTGAGAATGCCTGTATAAGCTGCTAGATTGAGGAACTCATTGTTTAACAAGGGAAATCAACTCTGCCACACAAATCACTAATGACATAAAGATTGGAAATACAAGAAACGCTTCCACATAATTTGTGAGAATAGATTTTTTAAGGCCAAAAATAATTCATAGGGAATAAATACTCAGAAGACTATTCAGTACACTAAATTTAAAAGCCAGGTTCACAACTAGGTTTAATTCCAGTTGGTTTAGTAAATATTGCAAAAAGAACCTATTACCTTTTGTTAACCACACCAAACTGATGAACTCTCTGGTGATATCTTGACTTGTTTTATGTCCTTCTTAACTAAAAGCAAATTTCTATTTGCATTATTAAGAGTTATTCTCTGAGGCTTTTCCCAAAGTGTGCAACAGAATCACCTAGAGTCCTGTTTAAAATGCAGAATCCCAGGCCCCCACACCAAACCTCCTCTAGCCTCTCTCCTGTAACAATTCTGAAGCCACCACTAGTTAAACTTGGGTCCAAGTTGTACCTCCTGATACAGAACATCTACATTTAGGCAAACTCTCAAGCTGTGCTATTAGTCTGCCATGATAGCTAAATAAAGAATGTGAGTCTATTTTAAAGTATTCCAAGAGAGTCTCAGTTCTCTTTACTGGGATTTTACCAAATTCTTATATTTTGTGACAAAAAGTGATTAGTGCTAGGATCTTGGAAAGCTATTGTTGCACAGAGTTCTTCTATGGAGTAATATTTGCTGTAGTGGAGTATGACCTAGTTTTTAACTGAATTAGTGAGGTCCCCTCAGAACACTCTGCCAACAACAGCCATTTTGCTCAAAAGTGACTTTATTGGAGAGACTGTCTTTTCTCCATTGTATATCCTTGCCTCCTTTGTCATAGATTAGTTGACTACAGGTTCATGAGTTTATCTCTGGGCTTTCTATCCTGTTCCATTGATCTATATTTCTGTTTTTGTGCCAGTACCATACTGTCTTGTATACTGTAGCTTTGTAGCATAGTCTGAAGTCCAGGAGCCTGATTCCTCCAGCTCCATTTTTCTTTCTCAAGATTGCTTTGGCTATTCGGGGTCTTTTGTGTTTCCATATAAATTGTGAAAATTTTTGTTCTAGTTCTGTGAAAAAGGTGGTGCTGGGAAAACTGAACAGCTACATGTAAAAGAATGAAATGAGAACACTCCCTAACACCATACACAAAAATAAACTCAAAATGGGTTAGAAACCAAAATGTAAGGCTGAACACTATAAAATTCTTAGAGGAAAACATAGGCAGAACACTCTGTGACATAAATCACAGCAAGAACTTTTTTGATCCACGTCCTAGAGAAATGGAAATAAAAACAAAAATAAACAAATGGGACCTAATGAAACTTAAAAGCTTTTGCACAGCAAAGGAAACCATAAACAAGAGGAGAAGACAACCCTCAGAATGGGAGAAAATATTTGCAAATGAAGCAACTGACAAAGGATTAATCTCCAAAATTTACAAGCAGCTCATGCAACTCAATATCAAAAAAACAAACAACTCAATCCAAAAATGGGCAGAAGACCTAAACAGACATTTCTCCAAAGAAGATATAGAGATTGCCAACAAACACATGAAAGAATGCTCAACATCATTAATCATTAGAGAAATGCAAATCAAAACTACAATGAGATATCATCTCACACCGGTCAGAACGTCCATCATCAAACAATCTACAAACTATAAATGCTGGAGAGGGTGTGGAGAAAAGGGAACCCCCTTGCACTGTTGGTGGGAATGTAAATTGATACAGCCACTATGGAGAACAGTATGGAGGTTCCTTAAAACACTAAAAATAGAACTACCATACGACCCCACTACTGGGCATATACCCTGAGAAAACCAGAATTCAAAAAGAAGCATGTACCACAATGTTCATTGCAGCTCTATTTACAATAGCCATGACATGGAAGCAACCTAAGTGTCTGTCAACAGATGAATGGATAAAGAAGATATGGCACATATATACAATGGAATATTACTCAGCCATAAAAAGAAACAAAATTGAGTTATTTGTGATGAGGTGGATGGACCTAGAGTCTGTCATACAGAGTGAAGTAAGTCAGAAAGAGAAAGACAAATACCTTATGCTAACACATATATAAGGAATCTAAGGAAAAGAAAAAAAAAAAGGGTCATGTAGAACCTAGGGGTAAGACGGGAATAAAGACACAGACTTACTAGAGAATGGACTTGAGGATACGGGGAGGGGGAGGGGTAAGCTGGGACAAAGCGAGAGAGTGGCATGGACATATATACACTACCAAACGTAAAATAGATAGCTAGTGAGAAGCAGCCGCATAGCACAGGGAGATCAGCTTGGTGCTTTGTGACCACCTAGAGGGGTGGGATAGGGAGGGTGGGAGGGAGGGAGACACAAGAGGGAAGAGATATGGGGACATATGTATATGTATAACTGATTCACTTTGTTATAAAGCAGAAACTAACACACCATTGTAAAGCAGTTATACTCTAATAAAGATGTTAAAAAAACACACACACACATCACAAAAACTTATCTAAAAAAAAAAAAAAATGACTTTGTTTGCCACATCAGAAATATGGAAGGCTGATGTGTAAGCCTGCAATCTAACTTCCCTCTGCTCTCACACTTATTAAAAATGTATTTCACAGCATTCAAATGGGGGGAATTTTTTCTCACCTTGTAAACTTCTAGCTTTATCTACTGGGTAAAATAAGTACATTTTTCACTGATATTTAACCAGCATCAGTAATTTAAATTTTTAACTAGAAAAGAATTTATTTTCTCTTTGTGAGTGTCATCATTACAAAAAGAGGCATTGAGAAACAAAGAAATTCTTGCTTGAGAATAAGAATTTGAAAAAACAACATCCAGGCTGTCATTCATTTTCTGTTTCTCAGTCTGCTTGCCTCACAAGTATAACCTGGCTGTCCTATCCCAGGAAATGGATAGGTTAGTATCTGATATAAATCAGGAGTTAGCTTATGCAAGCCCTCCTCCGTCCCTTCCCTCCCAACCCCCCCAGAAATTGCTTAGTAAGAGATTTAGGAATATTTGAAAAGAAAAGAAAGAGATAAGACATAAACAACCAAGTCTCCAGAAATCCACCCATTGCTCCATGCTGGTCAGAAGCCCCACAGACTGCTTTATGATTGCTAATTATGTTTTTATCTCTCTAGCAATAAATATCTTCTCTAAACTTAATTTTTCTCATTCATGAAGACCCACAGATTACCCAAGATTCTAGTTTCCATCTTGCCAGGATAACCATTTTATGTCTATGTATCTGTATTTTAATAACTGGTACCTTTTTTTCCACTTAGTAGTGTAAATGTCTACAGATTTAGCCTAACACAGTGGACGTTTTAAGATAAGTTTCTGTTCTTTATATTCTTTATATTATCTATAAAGATATATATTCTTTTGTAATATTTTTATGGAATATTTCATACTTAAAGCATATGATATGCCCCTCTATACCTCCCCCAAATTAAGAAATAAAATATTATTAATAAAGTCAAAGCCCCCATGTACCCCTTCCAACAAGGTGATTTTTTTTAGATGGAGATACCACACTTAGCAAGCTTAGCCACAAAGGAGAGAGAATGGTTCATGGAAGAAAACACCATATTGTATGCATATAATAGAAAACATAAATGTAAATGAGAAAAATTCTTACTGAATAAAATGTTTGGAACTTCCAAACTGATATAAGAAATGGATAACAGAGCTGGAAACTCCATGTGCTCCAACTCCTGTGCAGGTAACTTTTAGAAGACTATATAAGTACTGTGGAACAGAGATAAGGAGAGCAATCAAGTCTCATTCATTCAATAAAAACACTACATGAACCCTGTCTTTTAGCTCATTTTAAGTTAAGTTTAAGTCATCACAATTCAAAATAAAAAGTGTTATGTTACAAGTGAGGCTCATACACTATAAGAAAGCACAAAGAAGGAACACCGATTCTTATTGATATCAGAGAAGGCTTTCTGTAAAAAGTGGTACCTGAACTGAATTCCAAAGAACTAGTAAGAGTTAGCCAGGAAAGGACTAGCAGAAGGGTGTTTCAGTGCTGGCAACGGCCCATACAAAATCACAAGAGGCTGGAACATTGAGGAAGAGAATGTAGTTTAATTTGACTGGCTGTTAAAGGGGATGGACAGTGTTTGAAAGGTGGGGAAGAGACCAGAATGCAAGGATGGCAAATATGTCCTTCCTCCCTTTTCTAATCAGTCATGACATTCAACTTTATTCTAGTGATTATGAGTAGAATCTAGGCCCAAATCCCAACTCCTCCACTTACCAGCTGTATAAACCTGGACAGTTTGGCCCTTGGAAGATATAATGATTACACAGTTTCCTCATCTGCAAAAGGGAAATATAATGACAATACAAGTACTTGTCTCTTACATCCGTTAATGAGCTAATTAAACAATATAAAGTGTTTAAGCAGTGTTTGTCATGTAGGAAGTGCTAAATAAATGTTAGCTATTATTAGTAGTATTCTTCTAAATGTGGATATGGCCTCAGACTCCTTCTCAACCCGGTGTTAGTGACCTCCCACTTCAACCAATCAGAATTGGCACCCAGGGGGAAACTTTCAGCCCTCTCTGGTGCCTGACACAACTCTGATTTCAAGCTCTACATCCTAGTGCCACTCACGTATACTGATTCTTATCTACATTTAAGCAAGTTCTCTGTGATAAAAAGACCATCTCAGTCCGAAACCAAGTCACACAACAAACTAGCTGCTGACACACGTACATATTTTCTTGAAATTTTACAGATTGTCTTCACCAATTATTTTCTTTGTAATTTTTAAAAATAAATTTATTTATTTATTTTGGCTGCACTGGGTCTTCATTGCTGTGCGCAGGCTTTCTCTAGTTGTGGCGAGTGGGGGCTACTCTTCATTGTGGTGCGCGGGCTTCTCACTGCAGTGGCTTCTCTTGTTGTGGAGGACGGGCTCTAGGCATGCGGGCTTCAGTAGTTGTGGCTCGTGGGCTCTAGAGCACAGGTTCAGTAGTTGTGGTGCACAGGCTTAGTTGTTCCGTGGCATGTGGGATCTTCCCAGACCAGGGCTCGAACCCGTGTCCCCTGCATTGGCAGGCGGATTTTTAGCCACTGTGCCACCAGGGAAGTCCTTCTTTGTAATTTTTAATAAAACACATCATACTCTAAGTAGTTTGGACTTTTTGTCCCTTAGATGCATCACTTCTCACTTGGTCACACTCAAGTGTATATGACATTTTTATGACTATATCTCCCAGATTTCTGAACTATATTTCTACCACCTTGCCATTCCTATGCAGAAGAGCTTAGCATCCTCTATGAAGATGTAATATTGGGGCATGTGGTTTCCACCAAATGATACTTAAAAATTTTCAAGACTAATTCTTGGGCCTGGAATGTCATTCATGCATGTATTCATTCCCACTCAGAAGCACCCCTGGGGTTCTCTATGGTGAGTAAGTACTGGACTAGATGCTGAGGACATAGCAACAAGCAAATAGGCAAGGTTTCCACCAAAGCAAAGCTTACTATTTTATGCCTGTCTTTCAATCCCTACCCTGTAGGCTGAGAAACTTTGTTAGCCCTAGGATGGAGACTGTTGGTGCCCCAAGATGCTCTTGAATCCCTTTCACCAGCTCTGTGCTCACACCATCCCCCACCCTCCACTCCCTTTGTGATAATCTTCAGAGGATTACCTTTGACACTGAAGCCACCTCACTTATATGGAATCAAAAATGCCTGAGAGCGACACCACCCTGTTGGGCAGCCTATGACTAACAGCTCTTGCTTTAAAATGTGACAAATTCTGCAGTGTAATTTACACTACAGAACTCCCCATAGATCAGGCTGAGTCTGTTGCTTGAAATCCCACCCTTCCTTGGCTCTTATGAATTCCTCCTCCTTGTGGGCACTTCCTTTATAAATCACTAGCACCTGAATGCTTGTCTCAGGAGCTGCTTCTGGGAGGACTCAACCTACAGCCACCTGTCTGCTTATTGTTAAGGTGTAGCATTTATCACACTATTTTACTTAGTGTGAGCCAAGTGATATAATCTATATTGTCAGGTGCAAGATGACAGAGACCATGGTTCATTCATCTCTGAAACCCCCAGGTCATGACACACAGTTGGAGCTCAGTGCATCTCTGTTGAACTGACTTGAGCTGAAATGCCTCTGGCTGCCTCATCACCCCATCTCCACCCCTCACCAACCACTTCTCTGATCTTATCCTTACCTCTCTGTCCCTTGATAACTCAGCTCCAGCCACATTGGCCTTCTTAACTCTTCCTCAAATATACCAAGCCCACCCTTGTCGCTGGCTGGAATACTTGGCCACCGCCCTCTACCCCTCACCCTAACCTTGCATCTGCAGGGCCCTCCTCCCTCACTAAATTTAGGTCTCTGCTCAAAAGACTTCTTGTCAGAGACGCCTTCCCTGGTCAGCTGATCCAAAGCAGCACTACCTACTACAACTGTCACCCCAACTTTCTCTATCAGGGTTCCATGAGTGTATTAAGCCCTACAGAAAACAATTTCAGTGACTGTTTCCTCCCATAT
This sequence comes from Delphinus delphis, assembly GCF_949987515.2. NCBI lineage: Eukaryota > Metazoa > Chordata > Mammalia > Artiodactyla > Delphinidae > Delphinus > Delphinus delphis. The sequence goes on along the minus strand of NC_082686.1, from coordinate 110,416,071 downwards.
CCCAAGGATTGTACACTGCTGGTGTCATTCTAGGTGCATAGGAGAGAAGTTAATTAATTGTATATAAAGGGTGTCTTTGGGCATCAGAGCTTAATTCTCTGTTAGAACTGGTAGAAAAGGGCTACTCTAAACTATCATCCTACATATTTTTTTTTCTTTTTAGCTCTTACCAACATCTGACGAATTATTTCTTTGTTGTCTCCCTACCCCACCCCTCAGTAGAATATAAGCGCATGGATTTTGATTTCAGTTTCTGCTTATCCTCAGTGTCTAGAACTGATATATAACAGACACTCAAAAAGTATTATTTGAATAAACTTCACAGGATAGACTCATGTTGTAACTCTTCATATAAAAACTTTCGATTGTAAAAAGAATTCATGTTAAAACTTCTCCATATTGAAAAAATGTATATTATAGATTACTCAAGAGAAATGATGAGACATAAAATGTTAAATAGAATTGGGGAAGCTGATAATTTTATCCAGATAATAATAGTAAGAGGCTTTAATTATCCAAACATAAAGTAACCAGCTGCTCAATCAGGATGGGAGATGAGAGTACGGGTAGGGGCTGGATGTTAATAAATTGAGGACTGCTTTCTAAATCCCACAAGGAGGGAACTTTCATCCTAAACAGGATCAGAAATGGACCCTAGAGATTGCTGTGGGTGAGGCACTAGGCAAAAATTAATAACATAATTAAATTCCACATCCTCATGGGACAGGGGAAAACCAAGAAACCCATCCCATACAATCTAGATTTTTTAAAAGGGAAATGTGATAAATATAGGCCCTATTTAGGAGACAATTGAAAGGAAGAACTTTACAAAGTCAATAATCCATAAAAAAGCCTATGTACTTCCTCACTGCTGTTTGCTTTCCAAGAAAAGCATATACCAAGGAACGAAAATAAGCATTAGAAGTAGGAGCTAAAAAGAGAACTTTTAGAGCCATATAAATCATCAGAGAAAAAAGAGGGCATTTCCCCCAAATTGGTAAGGGAGTATAAAAGAAACCAATCAATTATAAATGAGGAGAATAATAACTACAACAAAAATGCTTTGAAGAACACCTTGCAAGTTCTCTGAAACCAATAAAAGGAGATTATTTTAACATATCAAAGGGACGAAGTCACTCAAAAAATAAGTGGGATCCTTTGATCTTGGTGGGATAAAGGATTTGCTCAAGAATGGAAAGGAGCATATTGTACAGGCTGAATTATTTGCTGCAAATTAACATACTGAAAGAATTATATAGAGACTCCCTTTATTAGGCTATACACAAAGATAGGCAAGTTAGAATTATTTTACTGTAACAGTGATCATGTATTCAGAATACTTTGCAAAGCTGAACAAAATCAATGTGGGTAAACCATCAGGACTGAGAAATAGAGAATCTGCTCACACAAAGAGGTGACTTGTATATACAAATGTGTAGCTGTTGCCCATTCTCATAAAAAGGTTCAGAAGAGACCTGGGAAAAGATAACCCCAAATGATACTTTTGCTTAAATATTCAATGATTTTTAGCCTCAATTATAGTCTCCATGACTTTGCCTGACTTAAAGTAACTTAATGAAATGGCTATTTGACTGGATCTGGTAAGAATTATATGTAACCCTGTTCTTTCTATTGTTTCTTCTCTCTCTTGACATTAACTACCACTGATGAATTTCTTGGCCAGTTACACTTAAAGTTACAGGTTTAAAACAAACTGAAAGCCGTTCACATAATAAACATTCAATAAGTGTTACCTTCTTTAAAATTAAGTTTTTTCAGTAAATAAAAACATAAAAATCAAAAAATTGAAATAAAATAAGTCACAGGCTGTTTGCCCTCCCCCCTTTATTTTCTTTCTTTTTTATACTGTGCTTCCCTGGGAATTCCATCAGCCATCTCCTGCTCCATTAGAAACAGTCCTCTGACCAAAGTTACTACTAACAAGGGGACCCAAAACATGGCCCTCATATATTCTTTTTTTTTTTTTTTTTTTTTTTTTTTTTACGTTACTCGGGACTCTCACTGTTGTGGCCTCTCCCATTGTGGAGCACAGGCTCCGGACGCGCAGGCTCAGCTGCCATGGCTCACGGCCCCAGCCGCTCCGCGGCATGTGGGATCCTCCCGGACTGGGGCACGAACCCGTGTCCCCTGCATTGGCAGGCGGACTCTCAACCACTGCACCACCAGGGAAGCCCCCATATATTCTTAAAACTATTTATGCTTAAGAGCTCCTATGGCTCTAATTCCTCCTGAGAGGATCTCAGAATAACAACCTATCAGGGAGAATATTCAGGTCTTCTGTTTTCAAAGATTTTTTTAACAGATTCATTTTCTCTTGGCTAGAGCACTCTCCCCAATGTTACTATTACCTGTGCTTTCCAAGGTTAGAAATGGTTTCAAAGAGGACTCTGGACCCAGTCCTGTGCTTCTGCCAAGAATTTTGGTTTCCATGGTCCAAGATCTCTCCCCTCTGTCACATGTCCTTATAACATACACACTTTCTATTAAAACCTCGAACCGGGACTAATACTTCCCACCTCAGAGAGATAATTAGAAATGAGCTGCAGAAAATTACTTTACTACTCTCCTTCAGTTCGCTTCTACACTATGCCTCTGCTCTAAACAGTGGCCATAACCGAGACCCCCATCGTCTCCGGAGTCTCAGTTCAGCGCCTCCCCTCTGAGCTCCCACAGCTACCTGGCACATCCCCTAACATGGCTTCTGTCACATCGTATTAAAATTGACCATTCGGTGTTTCATGACCTCCACTAGACTAAGTTCTGTGAGGGCAGAACTTACAATTTCTATATTATCCCTCATTGGACAAGACAAGAACAACTGCCCCTAGAACAATGCTTGGCATAGAGTAGACACTCAATAATCATTTGTGAAATGAATGGAAGCTCTGATTCTCAGAATCCTCCCTCTACTTCTATGAGCATCTCTGACAATTCTACTTTGAACTGGGCGATTGCCATTACCTATTAGCAGGGTTTATTATTAACATTCCTTTATGTTTTGGTTCCTTTCTGGGCTCTGTGTTCTCTCTGCTAATATTTGCATGTATAAATATTTAAACTCCTCTCAGGTTAAATTCTTTTCTCCATTCTCATATTTCTTCCTTTCCCCCTGCTAATTATAGTAAGATCATCAAACCTAGATAGTACTACTTCAAATATGACACATTGACACCTCATACACATTGCCAGGGATTGTTTTAATAGCCATAAATCCTAACAAGCAAAAAGAACATTACAACAAGATACTTTTGATATTCCACTCATTTACATTCCAGTTTTTCTAATTCTAAGTAGAAAGTTCCTTTCCTATTAATTTTTCTATCACTATGTCACATTCACTTACAGAACACTATGTCAGTAGGTCTCCAATCTGAGTGTGCATTAAAGTCACCTTGAGGGCTTGTACAACAAAATTGTCAGGCCTTACCCCTAGAGCATTTGATTCAGTAGGTCTGGGGTGAGGGCTGGGAATGTACATTTTTAACAAGTTCCTAAGGAATGCTGATGCTTTTGCCCAAGGACCACAATTTAGAATCATTGTACTGTGTCATTAAGTGACAAACTCAAAAACAATATAAGAAAAAGTAATTAATAAATAATCCAAAATCTATGTACAAATGGAATTACTCTCTATGATTGGTTATGACCAAAGGAGTAACATCATTCCAGGATGTCAATTCAATGTGGCACTACAGCTCAAATGATCAGTCAGTTGTTGAATATCATTCAAAAGAAATATAATTTTTCTTTCCAATAAAACTTTGTGTATCTTTGGTTACTGAAATTTGAGCAAGTTACAATGGTCCTGGAAAAAGTGTCAGGAAAGGGCAGCTAGGCTGATTGAAAACAAGGGTTCCACCAGATAGAAGGCTGCCTTATAAGGCCAAATGAAAGAAAGGGGGAGAATATTTCAATTCAGAATGGTAAAAGCTAGGAAGTGGGACAATAATAACCTCTAATATCAAGAGCAGTACAGATAGGTTGATCACTCAATTCTGAAATCTGGAATGCAGAAGGTCCTGTGAAACTTGAGCTTGGGAAATTTTATGAAAAAGTACTACTTCATTCAATGGGTATAATCTGTGGTACCCACAACCCCTGAGAATGATGTGAGTAAGGAAAATAAAGGTAATCAAAATGTATTTTGTCAAGTAGATGAATGATAAAACCATAAATTTTAGTTTTTCATAGCTCACAGAAGGGAGGACCACTTAACCCCCTATCACATGTCCTCTGGTGCTGTCTTTGGAAAAAGAATATAGTAAAAACTCCTTGAGGTTTGTCTTATAATGCAGTTCTAATCCTTAAGGCCAAATGAGCAGTCTAGGACCACTTCATGTGGTCCACTTCACCTTGAAATATGGCCTGTGATCCAAGCTCAGGACCAGTAACTAAAATATTAAAGTGAGTGAATAATAATCCCATTTATTCACTCACACATGCTGCAGCTTTGAGAAAGCCCTCCCTGGGCATGATCACTGCATGAGTTTTAGGACATATCTGTCATCCAGGGCTAAGGCACAGACAGATAAAACATGGAATAAGACACAGAAAGTAAAAAGAATGAGAGAGACAGACTATGGTTTAAGGCAAGGTTTACAAAACAAACGCTCACAGAGTGAGGCAGGTGAAGAAAGGAGTATCACAGACAGTAAGGCAATAGAAAGAAGTAGGGGCTGTATGGTTACTGAGTCACAGCCCATTACTGCAACATGGGAATACAAGATGGATCACATCTCATACATTTTTTTTTTTTTTTTTGTGGTACACGGGCCTCTCACTGTTGTGGCCTCTCCCGTTGTGGAACACAGGCTCCAGACGCGCAGGCTCAGCGGCCATGGCTCACGGGCCCAGCCACTCAGCGGCATGTGGCATCTTCCCAGACCGGGGCATGAACCCATGTCCCCTGCATCGGCAGGTGGACTCTCAACCACTGCGCCACCAGGGAAGCCCTCATACATTTTTAATAATCTAGAAATCTGAGTTTTTAATGAGAATTTATCCAGTGTTTAAAAAAAATAAATCTCTATGGGCCAAGCAAAACACATCTGTAAATCAGATATGGGCAACAGACATATCCCTTGGCTAACGTGGTCAATTCCCATCGAGAAATCTCCCAAACCCCTTCTCAGAACTGTGTCATGTGATCACTGTGAGGTGCAAAGGAAGCTGGGAAGTGTGGTTTTTTAGCAGGGTACATTGTTGCCATGGATAAAATCTGGATTCCACTACTAAAAAATAAAGGAGGCCATATATCCAAAGGAGGAAATATGCCCCATGCTTTGGAACACTAGGTCTAAGAGAATTCCACAGACATTCAACTCTCCTTTCTCCCAGCTCTTGAATGATCCTTGGAGGTCTCTAGAGCAATCCATTAGCCTGAGTATAAAATGACTTGTACTGTTTTATTATAGAACTACATTAAATTAAAGGACTGCAATTATTGTGCCAAATGTGACCATTTTCAATATAGTACAGGTGTGTAAAGCAGAGAAATGAGAAAGAAAAGCTATGCTAAAAATTTCAGGCACATAAGTTAAAACTTGAATCCCTGCTTTTGCTGGGGTTTTCATGATATGACAGATGTACTTCTCTGTCATTGCCCCAGTTTCAAGGCAAGCAAATGTCTGAGAAGTCATTAGATTTAAATTACTTTGGGAAATATCTTTGCAGTCAAAACCTGTATGGACCAAGTACATATTTCTCATTTTCATGTCAATGACTATCTTATTTGAAAAGCCTATTGTGCTAATTTTAAAACCCAGAAAAAAAAAGGCAGTGATCTATTAGTAATGATGCAATGGCCTTGGGTGAAGATTGATTAAACCCTCAGGACTGCCTTACTTTTTTCTGATTTTAGATTTTCTGGCTTCATCTTAAACAACATAATCGCAATGCATCTAATTGAGACACTAGGAAGAATACCAATTTCAGGTTTTCTGTAGTCTCAAGAGATCTTGGATTCACTTTTGGTTTAACCTAGAGTTCATTTTATTCAAATTATATGATGATCAAATATGTACTTAACCTTATATTCCAATATTCCATTCACTGAGAAGAAAGAGAAATCATTTGCTTCCATTTTTATTTTTCACTCCTTTCTAGATTTTTTTGTTTACTTTTTAATTTTGTGGGGCTTTTTTTTTTTTTTTGGTACCTATGATGAAGTCTCACATCTCTGTTTATCAAGATTTTCTAGCACTAATGATGTCTGAGGAGTTTGTCAATAGCAACACAAATCCACATTTGAACATTAAATCCTTAGTGCTGAAATTGTTTACTCTGGGCCATGGTGACCAACTCTTCCTGTGCCTTCATCTATTTTTGTCAAAGAGGGCTGCCAGCTTTTGTAGAGCCAATATTTGTGTTTCAATCTAGCCAAGTCTCTTTGGAGTTCATCCTTCATTAGCCTTCCTGTAAGAAATGTCAAGGCCCTGCCTTTTCCTGCAGCTTTTGGGAATGGCTTTTCCTCATCTCCATATTCCAAAGCAGGAATCAGATGGGAATTATTTTTTCCTTGTCAATCCAGAAGTCTCACTTACATTGCATTTGCCTTCAGCAACACAAGCTAAATCTTGTGAATCAATCCTTTAAGCCCACAGTTCAAGATATAAAATACCCCTCCATTTTGCACAGGCATTGCTTTGGGCTGGATATATGAGAAATACAGCTGCTGTGGCTTATCCAATATTTTGTAAAAATCTTCTCATGCCACCAGTAGTTCAGAGGTAGGCTGGCGTAGTAGCCAGCAGGAGGTCAGGGTCTTCTGGAAAGCAAACTCTGCAATGGAGACTGCATGCAGGATGTTTACTGAGGAGTGCTCTTGGGATTAACACCTATGGGGTAAGGAAGGGCAGCAGGATTAGGTAAAAGGAAGAAGTTGGGCTGTGGTACGGTCACAACAGACCTCAGACAATCATATGGGAAGCTCTGAAGCTGGCCCCTCAGAGGTTTTCTGTATTGGGTTAAGGAAGCAGGGCTTTATACCCTCTCATCAACCAATCATTGGATGCAGGCTACCCATCAGGAAAGGACTGTCATGTGGGGTGGGGTGGGGTGTCTGTCTTCAGCTGAGGACAATTCCCAAAGAGGTCTGACAGGTGAGGGACACCTGCTATCAAGAACCTCAGCAGTGGGGATCAAAGACTTCAGTCCTGGGGTGGGGGTGGGGGTTAGGCTGTTATAGCACAATGCCCACCACAGTTGTCAGTGGCCCAGACTCCTTTTTCCTTTCTGATCTGCCATTCTCAGCATGTGGCTTTCAAGCTCATGATTGCTTCATGGTCTCAAGATAGCTATTCCACACCCAAGCCTTATTTCTGTACTCTGGGCAGGAGCAAGAAGGAAGCAACAAGGAGAAAAATGTAGCATCTATATCAGAAAAGCAACTATTTCCCAAGAATGTCCAACAATCTTCTATTATGTCTCATTGGCTAAGGTTGTCATATGACTATTCTAGCTGCAAAAAATGATGAAAAATGCGTTTTAGTCAGACACATTACTGCCTTGACCAAAATCAGAGATCAGGGTTTTTTTAAGGAAAAGAAGAGAATGGATATTGGCATTAGCAACTAGCAGTTCTCCCAAACTACCTGATTTTCAAGAAAAGTTTACTCCCATTGGCAAGGAGCCAATGACTCTCTATAAGCCTCAAGGATTTTTTCATATTTTGTTGTAAGAAGTCACTTCTCTATCTTAACTGTGTACTAGTTACACTACTACCTCCTTCTTCTATAATCACTGGAGGTTAGATGTCATTTTCTAACAGTCATGTTTATCTCAAAATACGAATTCTTAAGCTTCTTTCTGAATGATCCGTCACTTTTCTGTTTTGCCCTTTCTCTCTCTTACACACGCATATACACAGGCACACACAGTTTCACTATTCCTGTGTTGTTGAGAGAAATGATAACAAACAATAATCCTTAGTTTCTTGTCAGTGCTGCATCAAACTAAGGTACATCTAGAGATAAGAGAGAAGAAAGACCTTGTCAAAAGGAACACACAGAGAACAGAGGTATAACAAGTCCAAGATGGGGAAACCTGACAAAATAGAATTGACCAGGACTAGGGTTGCCAGATTTAACAAATCAAAACAGAGGATACCCAGTTAAATTTGAATTTCAGATAAACAGTGAATTATTTTTAGTATAAACAATGCACTAAATGTTTGTGTCCCCCTGAAATGTATATGTTAAATCCTAATAACCAATGTAATGGTATTTAGAGGTGGGGCCTTTAGAGGTGATTAAGTCATGAGGGTAGAGCTCTCCTCATGAATGGGGTTAGTGTCCTTATAAAAGGGACCCCAGAGAGCTCCCTTGCCCCTTCTGCCAAATGAGGTTACAGTGAGAAGATGTTCATCTCTGAACCAGGAAGTGGGCCCTTACTAGTCACTGATTCTGCCAGTGTCTTGATCTTGGACTTTGCAGTCTCCAGAATTGTAAGAAATAAGTGTCTGTTGTTTAAGCCACCTAGTCTATGATATTCTGTTATAGCAGCACAAAGACAATATCCCAAATATGTGTGGGACATACTAAAAATTTATTTGCTGTTTATCTGAAGTTCAAATTTAATTGGGGATCCTGTATTTTATCTGGCCACCCTAACTAGGAGGAGTAGTGTCACTGTCACATGGTTAGATTCTGTCATTGTGCCCATTTCCATAGCTACTGACTTCGCTCCTCCCTTGGAACTTCCGCACAAACCTCTAACCTGAGAACCACTGTCCAATATTTCTGGAGACTCATTAATTAATGCAGCTAAAGTTGAAGCTCTATTTTGCAACAAATAACATTTTTAATATTTTCTGGAGCACAGATTCCCTAGGGTACATGGATATTTTTCAAGTGGGTCTCTGAATCCACTGAAATTATATGGAAAATTTTGTGTATAGGCTTATATGCATTTTTCTGGGGAGGAGGCCCATAGCTTTCATCCCACTCTAAAAGGAATTATAGACTCAAAGTAGTTCATCCCAAGCAGAGGGCACTGAGAAAACACCAGGCAGCCTGTTAATCTTTCCTGGTTATTCTATTTGGGGACAGAAGTAGATATATCAGTTGTGGAACAAATGCTTTAGAACTTTTCTTTTTAAGGAAATTTGGGGCAAATAGAAATTTCCATTTCTTTACCAGTCCAAAATCGATTACAGAGTTAGACATTAGTCAGAAAGGTTTTTCAGCAAAGCCTCTTAATCTCAGAAATCACCCACATGGGTTTCTCAGCACCTCTGTGGGAGAGGTTTCTCTCTTCTAACTGTCCAGCTGTTCCAAAGGATCGAGTAGCTATTAGGGGCCACCACAATTCCTCCTTGACCCTTAGTCTTTGGAGGGGCAAATTAAGGGGTTTGTTTATGGTCAAGTCCTGTAGATATGACTTTGTCATTACTTCTTTCTCTTCAGTGTCTTGTCCATTCAGGGTGCTTGACAGTGAAGACCTCCTATTATAATTCTTTGCTTCTCATTTGGGCTTCTGTTTTTTTATAGGAAATGCTACAAAGTAGCAAGCATACAAACAGCCTTGGGGTCTAATGTGAAAAAGCAGAATACCCCATGCTTTGTGCTCCCTTTAGTTCCCTGGGTAATGGCATGGTCTAACCCTTGAAGCTTTATGCTCTCCTAACAACAGTTTTCTGAATTCACGTGCTCATAAATTACATACTACCTGTACTATGGCAAATTGTCAGGAAAGCCCCCAGACCCATCTGCAGGATTCTCCAAGCATCCCTGGCACAACACCATTAACTACATCCCAGAGTGGATTATGTCCAACATACTATGAACATCTTGAAGGAACCCTATCTTATTTGATTCTCCCCCCCCCACCCCCTACCCGGCCCCAGGTCTAGCTTAGTGTCATAAATAGAGTAGGGAGCCATAAAATGCTTGTTGACTTATTGAATGAAGGATGGATAGATGCATAAATTAATGAATGAGTGAAAGCTGTATTAGACCACAAGGAACAGGCTTCAGATAGCCTGGGGAGGGGCTAACATCAATCTCCTTCTTCTGAATGCAGGTTTCTCCCCTGAGGACTCAATGCAGAATTACTCCATTCCTCTCCAGCATCTGGAAAGAAGGAAGCATATTTAAAATTTGTATTCTACTCCTGAGGGATTTTGTTACCTTTTATTTTGAATATTCGGGTGAATTGATTTGGGAAAGAAAAAGAGAAGACAGATTCCAAGATCCTAGATCCACCTGAAAACATAGCCCGTCAGAGTAACTAACCAGGGATCAGAAAACACTTCTAGGAGGAAATATTTTCTAACACCTCCCAGATGAATAGGATTAATTAAGTAAATGGGTTAATGGGTGTTGGGGCAGAAGGAGAAATCTGTGTTCTGATAGAGAAACCCTATGTAGGTGTGTAGTCCAAGGGTGAGAGCCTCCTTGGCACATTTGAGACAGAACAGATGGTGTTTATAAGCCCAATTAAGAAGTTCCACACTTAGACATGGGCAAATTCCTTAAGCACCCCTACTCTACCCTTATCCCCCTGCTCCCAGCCTCGACCCATGACCTGTGCGGGGGGGCCTGTGCTTTGGAGAGCCTTCTTGAAAATTTTCTAAGTCCCTCTCTAGTGTTTTGAACCAGTTGGGTATGACAGTGCCATTTGGGTGGCGTGCCCAGAGCCCAGACCTGCACAGACTCTCTGTTTCTCTCCTTCAGAGCACTCTTAATCTTCTACCCCATTTGTGGGGTTGACCAGATGCCCCAGGACTCATACTATGGGATTGTCCTGGGGCCCAAGAGCCAAGTGATGGTTCCAGAATGTCAGTCTGGCAAGCATATTTCTCCTGCTAGGAAGTACAGTATTTCTTGTGTGAGATCATGTGAGCTTGGGTCACCAGAATGGTGCCGACAAACTGATTTTGGGTGACTCAAATATTTGCCCAGGGTCTGCACACCCTATGGGTGGCTTTGTTAAGGAATTTGGACTTAATTCCAAGAGAAAGAGGAAAGATCAAACTACATCACCCCAAAGGTCATTTTGTCTAAAGCTTTTTCAATTAAAATTTTTTTATTGTAGTAAAATATATATAACACAAAATTTACCATTTTAAAGTGTACAGTTTAGTGGTATTGACATTCTTGTGCAACCATCAAATCTCTCATTTGATATAGTAAGAAGCTAAAACTGACTTGTCCACGGTCACAAGTGGTCACTGGAAGAGCTCTGCATTGTGCAGTCAGTGTTTCCCACTTTTTCAATTCATTCATTTTACGGCTAAGGAAACTGAGTTCAGAAAGACAAAGTGATCTTCACCAAGTCAGGAGTAGGACTAGTGAGATCTCCAGACCTCCTAGGCCTGCTCTGCTTCCTCCACCTCACTACTTCAGGCTGCCCTAACTCCCTCACCATTTTCCTTCCCTAGTTCTTTCCACCAGAAATTCCAAGCCTCCTTGCACCAAAAATGTGAGTTTCTCACAGCCAATTATCACCTAAAATGATTTTCTAAATTGGTACTCGGGGGGCGTCAGATCCATTGGCTGCAATATGTCTTCACACCAGACTTCAATAGTTTGTCAGTTATGGATTAAAGAAACTACTTGCCACGGTTTCCCATCACTGCTAAAGTTCTTCATGCATTGTTTTTGGCTGTAAATCAAGTTTAAGGAATTGGGAGAGTAATTTAGATCATTTCCAATGCATTACAGACATTGAAATTAGTTTGCTTAAATATATGGTCATTTAAGAGTGTCTGGTACATAGTAGGTGCTCAGTAAATATTTGTTGAAAAAGTGAATGCAGGTATTTTTCATTGACTTTTTCCCCCACTTAAAAAATTAAGGTATAATTTATATGCAGTAAAATTCACCCTTTCAGTGTACAGTTCCGAGAGATTTGACAAGCATTTAGAGTCATGTAACCACCGCAACAACCAAGATATAGAACAGGTCTGTCATCCTCCAAATTCCCCCATGCCCTTTTGTAGTCAAGCCCTTCCCCTGGCCACAGTACCCCCAACATCCACCCCATCTGCTTTCTGTCCTTCCAGGTTTGCCTGTGCAAGAATGTCATAAACGGAATCATACAGAATGTAGACTTTTGATTGTGGCTTGTTTCACTTAGCATAATGCTTTTTGAGGTTCTTCTATGTTGATTCATATATCAGTAACTCATTCCTGTGTACCACTGTATATTGTACCACAGTTTGCTTATCCATTTCCCAGCTGAAAGGTATTTGGGCTCTTCCAGATTTCATTATGCATTGAATTTTAATTTCAGTTTTTATTTGTTTAAACACCCATCAGCATCTGCGGCTATAGAAAGAAGACATGTTCAAACCTTTAGCTCATATTAGTTTACATGTTTGTATGATCTGTGTTGGAACTGGTAAAGACATTAGAGTTAAGACGAAGTGCAAGTAGAACTTCCTGATAGCAAAGCAAGAGGCAAAATGCAAAGCATAATCATAGATACTGAGAGCTGTTTGACTCTAATCCTGGATCTGCTTTGAAATCTAGGTGAGCGTTTGTCCTTTTCCTGACCAACTTGCATCTTATGAATGTGAATATCCTTCCCGCACACTGAGGGAAACACCATATTATGAGACCTGTCCCACTTTCCCAACTCTCTTTGCAGCTATGACAAGTCACAGGACTTCAGGTCCACCAATCAAACGTCACGCAGGATACTTTGGTTTGTAAAAGAACAAAGGGGATCTGTTTTCTGGAAAGGGTGGCAGTGAAGGTGTTTGGCATCTGGGGGCAGTAAGGTGGCAGCCTGGCACCAGTGCTCCACATGGCCAATGCTATCTATTGTGTCTGTGATCAGTAGCAGCATTGGTTGAAGAGGCCATTTGTTGCAAGTAAGAACACTATTTCAGTAGAAAGGGCCAGTAACTGAGCCCCTGTTAACTGCTTTCTCTTCTGCAAAATAGATAAAAATTTGTGACCTTTTTGTGAGTAACTGTTGAGGGTGTTTCACTGTAATTGCATACAGTATTCTCTTTTTGAAGATCCACCTAAAAAAATTTCACTTAACTTTTATGAATTGCTGGGCTTCCCCTACAATGCATTTTTATCTTACAGACATCACGAGTCATGTAATTGATTTGATGGTGTTTCCTTTATTTTATAGGCTGTTATATCAGAGCCAAATGTGTGGCAGTCAGCAGTCACAGAGACCTTAAGACATGTATTTTGTATTCCAAATTACTCATACTTTTATCTTCTTTTTAAACTTTTTAAAAATCCTTACTCCTGGTTTCCTCACTTTTAAAAGTTTATATTGTAAAGAAAAAATGGAACATTACCTAACTTCCCAGAATACTCCAGTTATATGTCATATTTATACAGGCACACTTTGCAGATATTGCATTTTTCACAAATTGAAGGTTTGTGAAAACCCTGCATCAAAACAAATCTATTCGTGCCATTTTTCCATCAGCATTTGCTCACTTTGTGTCTCTGTGTCACATTTTGGTAATTCGCACAATCTTTCAAACATTTTCATTATTATTACATTTGTTATGGTGATCTGTGATTAGTGACCTTTGATGTTACTACTATGACTTGCTGAAGGCTCAGATGATGGCTAGCATTTTTAGCAATAAAGAATTTTTAAATTAAGACATGTACATTGTTTTTTGAGACATAATGCTATTGAACACTTTAGACTACAGTATATATAGTTACGTAAACATAGCTTTTACATGCACTGGGAAACCAAAATATTTGTGTGACTCACTTTATTGCATTATTTGTTTCATTGATGTGGTCTAGAACCAAATCCACAACATCTCTGTGGTCTGCCTCTCTCTCTCTCTCTCTCTCTCTCTCTCTCTCTATATATATATATATATATATATATAATATATGTATGTTATATATATATAATTACTCTATATGTAATTGGTTAGAAAATTCAAACTGTACAAAAAGGTACAAAACAAAAGTAAAAGCTTCTCACTTCTACTAAAGTCCATTTCCCAAAGATAACCACGTTTCCTTCAAGGAAAAAAAAAGTGTACCCGTGAGCATTTATTTATTTATTTATTTATTATTTCCGTGAAGCTTTTTAAAAATATATTTATTTAGCTGTGCCGGGTCTCAGTTGCGGCACCCAGGATCTTTGTTGCCCTGTGCTGGATCTTTGTTGTGGAATGCAGGATCTTTGGTCGCAGCATGTGAACACTTAGTTGCGGCATGTGGGATCTAGTTCCCTGACCAGGGATCGAACCCAGGGCCCCTGCATTGGTAGAGCAGAGTCTTAGCCACTGGACCACCAGGGAAGTCCCTGTGAGCATTTATTTTAAATTACATTTATTTAAATTTACACAGAAGAGATCATACTGTACATAATTTTCTGTACCCTTTTTTTTCACCTAATATATCTGGGAGATCTTTTGGTATCAGCATATATAGAGGGAGCACTTCTTTTTAAATGCCTCCATAATAGTCTATCTTGTTAATGTATCAAAATTTACTTAACTGGTCCCCTGAATGATGGACACTGGTTTTCTCCAGGCTTTCACTATTACAAAAAAGTTTACAGTGAATGTTCCTAAACAAATATCTGGGTAAAATTTTGCAAGTAAATTCCTAGGAGTGAAATTGAGAAACCAGTTGGTACAAAACTTGTAAAATTTGATAGATGTTGCTAAATTGTCCTCCAGGAAAATGGCACCAATTAACATGCCTATATATTGTATCAGCATTACCATTTCCATGTATTCCCAACATCACTGGATATCATGAATCTTTAAAATCTTTACCAAAAGGGAAAAATGGTGCCTCATTCTTGTTTTAATTTCCATTTATTTAATTATAATTTTCAGAATTTAAAAAATCCTTGGATGAATATATTTCTGGAACCCATTTTAAAGCTTTTTTGAATTAACGTGGACTATAAAAACTTATGTGTATTTCATTTGTTAAGAACATTTACAAAGCACTGTCCCGCCTCTAAATCAGTAGTGCGCTGCCGTCTTGACTACACATTTGAAACACCTGGGGTGCTTTTTAAAAATACCTTTACCTGGGCCTCATCCCAGAACAATTAAGTCAGAATCTCTGGGAGTGGGGCCCAGCTTTGACATTTTTAAAAAGCTCCCCAGGTGATTCACAAGTGCAACCAAGTTTGAAAAACACTGCTCTAAATGTATTATGATACACCCTACCAATAGTATGTTTAAAATGTTTAAGACTCAAGTCCTGGATGGTATCAGATGAATGTATAAAAGCAAAACATTTTCCAAGCTGTAATTTTTTTTTTCAAACAAGGGTCTGATATTCATAATGGTGAAGTGACAGCCGCCTTGCTCAGCTTCCATTCCACTGTATACCAATCTGTCTGGCCAGCATTTCAGTAAGAAATGACAAACTCACACTTTACAAATTAATAATTGATGTGACCAAGTCACAGAGAATCACTAGCAGGACGGTGATTAATATCATTATGATCAAAGGTGTAAGAACCGCTTCCTGTTGAGCTATGACTGTAATTGGCTCATCCTCCATGGAGAAAAAGAAAAGATTATCATAAAGAAAGAAAGCCACTGCCACCCCATGTGAAGGAGGCCCTTTAAAGTTTGCCTGTCACCCTTCAACTTCCCTGATTCCTGTGACAAGTGTGTCACAAGCTCTCTTTTCATTCGCTGGAGCTAAACCAGGATGGATTTTTCTGCCGACTCAGCAAATACCTAATCGGAGAAAAACTAGTTGGGAAATGATCCAGTTTACTGAGTCAACTTGAATTTTCTATGACATCAGGAAAAGATCAGGAGAAGTAACAACAATAGCTTTATTACAAGATTTCTAAATGTATTTGCATTTTAAAATGCAAAATCAGGTAATGTGAGTGGGAAAAAATTTTTTAATTCTCATAATTCAATTGCTTTTGATTTCTTGACTCATACTAATATCTGTTTTCTCTCATTCTCCAAAGGAGCTAGATTACATTTTCAAACAAAATTGTAAATAGGCAAGAATTAGCACATAGAAATCTTTTAAAAATACTTTGAAGGATTAAAAACTAAGAAGTCACCACTAAATAATAACTCTAAAATCGTAATTTTTGAAAGAAAATATTTGGAACTTTAGCTTCTCTCTTTAATTGAATTTATTGTGTTATGATTTATGTACAGTAAACTGCACATATTTAAAGTGTATAATTCAATGACTTTGTAACAGATACACTCCTGAAACCACCACAATAATGATAAAGAACTTCTCCCACACTTCCAAAAGTTTCCTTATGCACCTTTGCAGTCCCTGGCCTGCAGGTCGCTTCTGATCTGCTTTCTGTCTCTATAGATCAGTATGCGTTTTCTTTTCGTATGAATGAAATCATACAGTGTGTACTGCTTTTGTGTGGCTTCTTTTTACTCAGCATAATGTCTGTGAAACATATCCGTTGTGTGTGTATCAGTCACTCATTCTCCTTTATTGCAGAGTGCTACTCCACTGGTAGATGTGCTCCAGTTTCTTTCCCATTTACCTGATGGGCTTTGCAGTTGCTTCCAGTCTTGGGCTACTGTGGGTAATGCTTTTGTGAACGCTCTGGGACTAACGTTCGTGTGGAGATCAAATAATATACTTGCTAATGTTAGTGTATATATCAAGCTCTAATGCATGTATATAGTTCTGTTGATTTTGGGGCGGCACTTTATAAGACTCTAATACTATGATTTCCATGGAATATGAGATGGCTTTTTACTCTCTCAGACTTCACTGTCCCCAAACAAAACATCTTTCAGGTTATACACACATAGCTCTGCTGGGTGCCATTTATATCATGATCACCATCTGCTCAACTGCATGTGGCAACGAACATCTTTAACCAGTTCTCTTTCAATGAGGCCAGAATATTTCCCCTTGCCTGTCCATGCCCCGATATTAATTATGATGGGTCCATCTTTCCAGAAGTCACTCCCATCACTATTCTGTCATGTTTAGGAATATTCAGGTGGCACCTCTTTGCCACTTCTCCACCTGGCCCATAAAACTCCCTGTGGATGGGTCTCCACACCTAGGTAGCCAGCACATTTCTCAGAGCTCCCAGCCATGATCTGGCCATATTTGTCCAGCCTCTCTGCCATCTTAACATGCCATCATCATGTCTCATGGGTGCTTTTCCTCACCCTGCTCTTTCCCTAACTAACTTTCTTCAAACTCTCTTCTGGTCCTTTCTTCAGTACCTGACTTTGTGGAGTTAGTCCTTGACTGAATTCCTAAAGTCCTGTTTTACTGTGCTGTACATCCAAACACTTGCTCTTCAGTCATTTCCATTATATATGTATAATCTCCTGAATTATATTTCAATCTCCCTAAGGTCAGGGATTGTATCATTTATTTTATATAAACATAAAATGACAAATTCATAAAATATATTGGTGCCCATGTGTTCCCTCAAACCCTTAATACTGTATAATTGTCACAATTGTCACAGACCAAACTATCTTTGACTTCACTTTGAGCATGCAAATAATTTACTTCACTTAATGTGATATCTCTTTATTGCTCAGTGCTTAGGTAAACTGAACCAAAACTAAGCCACAAGCCAAACTTTGACTTCCAATTTTGAATTATTGGAGCCCATCCTTGGATGAAAGAATAAGATGATTTTTACCAGAGTTTTGCAGAAGCAAAGACCAGTGATGGTAAATCTTTGGAGATCTTGATGGGCCTGGATCCAGCACAGGTGCATCCCATATTCAGGGAGAAGCCAGCAAGGGAAAGGAGGGAGATGCTGATATCAACAATTCTTTTTAGCAGAGTATATCAAACCTGAGAAGACTGAGCAGGCTATTTTTAAAAGCCCTTTACTTTGTGCCTGATTTATAGGCAGACACTAAAAATATTAATAAGTAAAACTGGTACTGATCCATGAACATGATGAACTTTCAATTTCTGGAGCCACAAGGTGACAGACTGCCGTGAAGACGCTTGCATCCTCATAATATCCTGGAGGGATCCAACTTTAAAGAACAAAACATTGGTATTTAAAATCCCAGTTTGGCATTTAACTGTGTTAAATCATTCTGTTACTTTGGCATCACTTAAATAGCCTTAAAAAAAGGAATTAAAAAATAGATTGTACTGCACATCACAGAAGATTTAATATAGATGCTTTAAGCCTAAGGGAAATTATGTCCTATGCAATCGTTTCCCTGGTATTGGCTTTCTTCTGGGTCCCCTAATCTCATCTTACATAGCTATATTGATACAGGTCAAAGGTTGATTTAAAAATGACTGTATTATCATGGCAAAGTCAAGAAAAATAATGTCTGAAAGTAGTGTATCAATGGGGGAAATTTAATCAAGGAAAACAAGAGCTGGCAAACAGAATTGTTCCCAAACTGATTTACCAGCTTACTCTTGCCAGGAAAACCAGGTGCAGCCCTTAACCACATGACTTGGGCATACCATTATAATAATTAAAATTAGAATTGTCGAAGCATGGTATAACTACTTTGGAACAAGTTTGGCAGTATTTAATAAAGCTAAAGATACACATACTTTAATGACCCAGCAATCCATCCCTAGGTATATACCCCACAGAAACACATGACATTTGCACCAAAAACATATGAGAATGTTCACAGCAAGCAGCATTCCTTATAATAGCCTTGTGGAAACAACCCAATGTCCATTAACAGGAAAATGGATAAACAACCTGTGGTATAGTCTCACAATGGAATACCACACAACAATGGTGTCTTAGGCACATTTCAGTATGCTTGTTACATTTTAAAATGTTTTAAAAGAAATAAAAATGAGAATAATATGTTTTAGGTTTCTTGACAAGATTATTTTTGTCCTGCACATTGTCAAGGGAATTCAACAATAAACCAATTGTTGTATTTATATGTGTGTGTATTTTTTAAACTGAAACATTACCCACTTTTAAAATTCTCACTGAAAATTTCTATTTACTCCTGTTCTCTAAGCAAAGTGATTACATTTTCCAAACAAAAGTTAATAGGCCAGGATTAAAACATAAACATCTTTAAAAAAATGAAAACTAGCCCTGTCCTTGATCCAAAGGGAACGAAATAAAAGTAGTGTTTGGAAGCCATCACTGGAGCTTTCCAAGGATTTACATTTCTAGACTATTCAACAGGGACCAACCTGTGAGACCGTGAGCTCTTGTGTGTGTCCTTTTTTAGTTAATCATTTATCTCAAATCACCTACTCCACTACTATCTATCTGACCTTCCTCTCATGGGCACCAAGCATGAAGAGTATGTGGGTCATTGATCCAATTATGGGCCTGGGAAAGGGACACTCTGAGTCGCAGGCCCAGCAGAGCTATCACCTCACTGAGCATCCATGGGCTATACTGATTCCATGTTTCCCTTTTCTCTCCATTAAGTTGAGGTCATAACCTTACTCTGCTTTGCTGTTTCAGTATATGGAATCATTATCTCAAGGCCAAAATAATTAATTTCAATTTAAAATGTCTTCTTTTATGGGTAGATTTTAACACATTCATGAGAGAGTGTTTTATTTTTCAGCTTTTGTGTTTTTGGCATTTTCAAGGATTTTTATTCTTGTATTCATCCAGAGAAACTGGCTTCACTAGATCTCTCCTTTTTCCTTATGGGTAGATTTCAACACTATGATAAAATAGTTTTGTTTGGCTTCAGCTGGTTTTTTTGGCATTTTCAAAGACTTTCATTCTTTTATTCATTATCAGTGTGACTTCACTGATAATGAAGCTGAGCTTCATTATCTGAGCTCTCCCCTTTTCTTCCTGCAGCCCCTGGAATTTTGAATTACATTTGGTGGGTGAGAGAGAAAGAGAGTATATACCTGAGCAAGAAGAAAGGAGACAGAACAAGCACAGCTGACAGTTTTATAGGTCGATGTAATTTCATCTTGAAAGCCTTGGCATGAGACATTATGAAACCAGAAAAAGATGTCACTTTACAACTTAAAATGATATTTTTGATTCTTTGTACACTTTTTTCAATGCTATTTATTTATGCATCAGATAGAGACACTTCTCCACTTCTTTTAAGATGAAAGTATTAATGTCAAGCTGGGAGAGATCCAAGGAAAATAAAACTTAATTATGCAGAATGGATTCATAGAAATTACAAGAAACCCTAATATTTTAATATAGAGAGTGAAGATATTTGATCTATAGAAAAATCTCATGGATCCAAAACAAACAGGCTTAGATTTTTCTATCTATAACCATTTTTGCATTAGGGACACCTTTGAGAGTCTAAAGAAAGTTATGAATGGTACCTCACCGCTATTTGTACATAGGCAAAAAATTACATACACTATCAGGGGATTCACAGACATGCTAAAGCCCGTCCACCTATTGCAACCCTTAAGCTAAAGATCTGAAGCTCCAGAGTAATGCCCAAGGTACTTCCAGCGGATAAGATGCAGACACCGGGAGGCATCCTCTTTCCTTCCTGGCAGTTGGGACAGGTGTTTCATTAAAGCAGCTGTAAGAAGAAAGAGGAGTCACCATTTTTTCCTGCTGTGTTTTCTAGCTGTGTTGATCTGGGCTCTTCTCATTGAAAGGAACAGTCTTACTCATTATTACTCAAGGTGAATTCATTGTGAAAATGCCTGAGGAAAGTAGTAAAACAGAATCTCAACCCTCTAGCCAGCCTCATTCAGGGAAAACTGAACAGCCAAACCTCAGGTGACATGGTAATGAGGACTCATGGGCTGTAGAGGTCATTTAGGCTCCAGAAGTCTCCAAAACTGGCTTCCTGTATCTTTTACCTCAGTTTTTGCACCTGCTTGTGTGTTTCTGCTTCTCTCTCCACCTCCATTTTGCCCTGTGAGTCCACTGGTATCATCAGCTCACTGACTCTGAATTACAGTCCAGCTCTCCAAATGTGATTGCTTCAGGTGATCACTGGCCCTGTAGTGGGAGTCTCTTAGGATCAGATTCTCTCCTCTGAGCTAATTGGCTTTGACCACCTTTGACTTAGAAAAAGTGTCTCAGAGGGGGCTGGGAATGGTCAGCCTTCTGAAGTTTGTCCTGCCCACCATTTTCCCCAAGGATCTCATGACACGATATAAAAATAACACAAAGTATGAGATTAGATCACTCCCTAACACCATACACAAAAATAAGCTCAAAGTGGATTAAAGACCTAAATGTAAGGCCAGAAACTATCAAACTCTTAGAGGAAAACATAGGCAGAGCACTCTATGACATAAATCACAGCAAGATCCTTTTTGACCCACCTCCTAGAGAAATGGAAATAAAAACAAAAATAAACAAATGGGACCTAATGAAACTTCAAAGCTTTTGCACAGCAAAGGAAACCATAAACAAGACCAAAAGACAACCCTCAGAATGGGAGAAAATATTTGCAAATGAAACAACTGACAAAAAATTAATCTCCAAAATTTTTAAGCAGCTCATTCAGCTCAATAACAAGAAAACAAACAACCCAATCCAAAAATGGGCAGAAGATCTAAATAGACATTTCTCCAAAGAAGATATACAGACTGCCAACAAACACATGAAAGAATGCTCAACATCATTAATCATTAGAGAAATGCAAATCAAAACTACAATGAAATATCATCTCACACCAGTCAGAATGGCCATCATCAAAAAATCTAGAAACAATAAATGCTGGAGAGGGTGTGGAGAAAAAGGAACCCTCTTGCACTGTTCGTGGGAATGTAAATTGATACAGCCACTGTGGAGAACATTATGGAGGTTCCTTAAAAAACTACAAATAGAACTACCATATGACCCAGCAATCCCACTACTGGGCATATACCCTGAGAAAACCATAATTCAAAAAGAGGCATGTACCAAAATGTTCATTGCAGCTCTATTTACAATAGCCCGGAGATGGAAACAACCTAAGTGTCCATCACTGGATGAATGGATAAAGAAGATGTGGCACATATATACAATGGAATATTACTCAGCCATAAAAAGAAACGAAACTGAGCTATTTGTAATGAGGTGGATAGACCTAGAGTCTTTCATACAGGGTGAAGTAAGTCAGAAAGATAAAGACAAATACCGTATGCTAACACATATATATGGAATTTAAGAAAAAAATGTCATGAAGAACCTAGGGGTAAGACAGGAATAAAGACACAGACCTACTAGAGAATGGACTTGAGGATATGGGGAGGGGGAAGGGTAAGCTGTGACAAAGTGAGAGAGTGGCATGGACATATATACACTACCATATGTAAGGTAGATAGCTAGTGGGAAGCAGCCGCATAGCACAGGGAGATCAGCTCGGTGCTTTGTGACCGCCTGGAGGGGCGGGATAGGGAGGGTGGGAGGGTGGGAGGGAGGGAGACGCAAGAGGTAAGAGATATGGGAACATATGTATATGTATAACTGATTCACTTTGTTATAAAGCAGAAACTAACACACCATTGTAAAGCAATTATACTCCAATAAAGATGTAAAAAAAATTTAAAAAAATAACTCAAAGTATATAACTCCAAGTATACTGTGAAGTTAGGACAATATAAAAATAAAATTTTGCACCATGGGCTACTATATGCCAGCAATGAGTCAGTGGGTAAGTTTGAGATTAGAATTTTTATATGGATAGAACATTCTGACTATGATGCCTGTGGACATTAGTGCTACACAGAATAGACTTTTGCTGAGAAGAACAATGTAAGCAAGCTTTACCAAAAGTTTTTAAAACCTTACTCTTGTGATTATAACACATCATACAGGTTCATCAGTGGTAACAAATGTATCACTCTGGTAATGAGAGGCTATGCATGTATAGATGCAGGCGGTATATGGGAAATCTCTGTGCCTTTCTCTCTATTTTTCTGTGAACCTAAAACTGCTCTTGAAAAAATAAATTCTTTATAAAAAACAAATAAAACAAAAAAAACACCCTTATTCTAATAAAATATTCACATTGGTTATTTTTCCCCAATAGAGCACCTATTCACAACCAATAATATATCACCACTGTTTTCCTTAAAATTAAATGTTGTCAGTTGAATTATACTTAGTGAGGCAAAATAATATTAAGAGTAACTACAGGGAAGTTCAGTTCGAATTTTTCCAAGTAATTTATTTGCAACAATTTTTATGAAGTTCTTTAGGAATGGGAAAATTGTGCCTTAAATGTCCATGAGAGATGAGAGGGTTTGATTTTTGCTGCTAGTAATTTTGGCCAGCATTTCCCAGAATGTGTGCTGGAATAAAAGTTTTATGAGATTCTTAGAGGAGAAAAGAGTTCAACAAATTGAGAAATAATCCGTACTCTAGTCCTCATCCCGAAGATTTATAACACCCGCCAGCATATTAAAGACACTTGGAAGCCCTGAGTTAAAGAAGCCTGTTTAACTACATTTAATGCAGCATTTCCCAGTTCCCAAATGTATTTGATCATTTGACCTTCCTCTCATTTTTTTTTTAACTGTGTATTAACTGCCCACAGAAATAGTGTTGTGGAAGAAATTTTGAGAAGTACTCATTTAGGTTAAAATGCATATAACCCATCATTGGAAAATTGCTATCATTAGTGAATAAAATTTCTAATTTGAAGTAGTATATACAGAATGTACTCACTTTCTATTAAATGTGCGTTTAAAAACTTTGAAGATACAGAAAAACATACAGCTGCTGTTATCTCTGGGTAGTGGGTTAAAGCAGCTTTTCTTTACTTTCTCCTCTCCCTTTTTCTTTTCTGTCTTTTTAAAAGTCTTTGACATAAACATTTGTTGCTTTTGTAATAAGAAAAAATATGTCTAAAAGGAAAATGCCTACTGAATTTTGGGAGAGAATAACATCTAAAGTGTTTGGGTAGAGGTGGAAGTGAGTTTGGGAGAGATAAGAGGGTAAAATGTTTCTCTGCCTTTCCCATCCTCAAAACTGTTCAGCCTGTACCTTGGCAAATGAGGCATAAGCGGAAAAATGATGAGACAGTAAAAGTTGTTGATATTTCCGAGTTTTGCCTCTGTTACACTGAAAGTGCCAACTAAAAATTGTCATTTGCCATCTGCCTCTACAAGGATTAGGTCACTTGCCACTGCAGTCGTGATCTTCTACACCCCCTGAAAGGAGTTCACGGGGAAGATCGGGAATGGGGCACTCTGTGCTCTGGAAAAAACTGACAGAACAGGGCTTCAGAGAGTTAGACATTTTTAGGAAAAGATTTTGTGGGTCCAATTTCTTGCATCTTCTCATATCGGGAAAAACACTGAAATCATTAACAGAGACATCTGCTCCCCATGACCAGCAGCAAACTTCTGCCAAATGTATGCTTGATTGCATGTATCTCCCTTCACCAAAATCACACATATACTGACCTCCCCACTATCTCTTCAGAGCAGTTCCTCAGAGCTATTTGAAATGCTGTCTTCTGGGCCATAGTCCTCATTTTTCCCCCAATAAAACTTAACTCACAACTCTCACATTGTGCATTTTTTATCAGTTGCCTGTTCTGGTGATCAACAAAGGGACGCAGAGCAGACTTCTCTCCTTCACCTGGACACTACAAGGAACCAGAGCCTTGGTACCAGCAGAGGCCTCTTGTGCCCATCCACCTTCTCGGAGAATCCAGACAAGTTTGGATGAATCTGTTCCGGTTCTCAGATTTCTCACATTGGTTGATGATCCTGAGTTTTATCTGGCGGTATATATCGGGTACCTGGTCCCGCAGTTGAAAGATACTGGGGGGCGGGGTGGTACCCCACCCCGTTGAAAGCTACTGGAGGGGGCAGCTGAAAGATACTGGGAAAGTACCCATTTAGTTGAAGGATACTGTGGGGGTGCTGGTTGGAAGACACTTCAGTTTGCTCAGCTGAATAACAATGAGTGGTCTGGACTGAGTGATTGGGTGAGAGGATGATCTGATGCCTTTCCTCAATTCAGCTGACTTAATAGAACTTGTTGGGATAAAAGTAAAGATATTACATGAGAGCTTTGCTCCAAAGAAGAGGGACAAGATTCCTCCCGGTTGCTTATGGCTTTCGTAGGAGACTGAGAAATTTCCCGGAATGGTGGAGGCAGAGTCCTCATACTATACAGTGGTTCCATAGACCCACTCATTAATTAAAAGACTTGCTCATCTCGGGATGATGTATAAGAATTGGCCATTCAGGGGCTTCCCTGGTGGCACAGTGGTTAAGAATCCACCTGCCAATGAAGGGGACACAGGTTCAAGCCCTGGTCTGTGAAGATCTCACATGCCGTGGAGCAACTGAGTCCGGGCACCACAACTACTGAGCCTGCACTCCAGAGCCCGCGAGCCACAACTCCTGAAGCCCGGGTGCCTAGAGCCCTGCTCTGCAACAAGAGAAGCCACTGCAATGAGAAGCCCGCGAACCACAATGAAGAGTAGTGCCCACTCACCGCAACTAGAGAAAGTCGGCACACAGCAACAAAGAACCAACACAGCCAAAAATAAAAATAGTAAATAAAATAAACAAATTTTAAAAAAAAACTTTTAAAAAGAAAAAATAAGAATTGGCCATTCAGACCTAACGAAACTTAAAAGCTTTTGCACAGCAGAAGAAACCATAAACAAGGCAAAAAGACAACCCTCAGAATGGGAGAAAATATTTGCAAATGAAGCAGCTGACAAAAGATCAATCTCCAGAATATAAAAGCAGCTCATGCAGCTCAATATCAAAAAACCAAACAACACAATCCAAAAGTGGGCAGAAGACCTAAATAGACATTTCTCCAAAGAAGATATACAGATTGCCAACAAACACATGAAAGCATGTTCAACATCACTAATCATTAGAGAAATACAAATCAAAACTACAATGAGGTATCACCTCACACCAGTCAGAATGGCCATCATCAAAAAATTCTACAAACAATAATTGCTGGAGAGGGTGTGGAGAAAAGGGAACCCTCTTGCACTGTTGGTGGGAATGTAATTGGTACAGCCACTATGGTAAACAGTATGCAGGTTCCTTAAAAAACTAAAAATAGAACTATCATATGACCCAGTAATCCCACTACTGGGCATATACCCTGAGAAAACCATAATTCAAAAATAGTCGTGTCACAATGTTCATTGCAGCTCTATTTACAATAGCCAGGACATGGAAGCCACCTAAGTGTTTATCAATATATTAATGGATAAAGAAGATGTGGCACATATATACAATGGAATATTACTCAGCCATAAAAAGAAATGAAATTGAGTTATTTGTAGTGAGGTGGATGGACCTAGAGTCTGTCATACAGAGTGAAGTAAGTCAGAAAGAGAAAAACCAATACCATATGGTAACACATATATATGGAATCTTAAAAAAAAAAAAAAGTTCTGATGAACCTAGGGGCAGGACAGGAATAAAGACAGAGATGTAGAGAATGGACTTGAGGACACAGGGCAGGGGAAGGGTAAGCCGGGAAGAAATGAGACAGTAGCACTGACATATATACACTACCAAATGTAAAATAGCTAGCTAGTGGGAAGCAGCCACATAGCACAGGGAGATCAGCTCGGTGCTTTGTGACCACCTAGAGGGGTGGGATAGGGAGGGTGGGAGGGAGACGCAAGAGGGAGGAGATATGGGGATATATGTATATGTATAGCTGATTCACTTTGTTATATAGCAGAAACTAACACAGCATTGTAAAGCAATTATACTCCAATAAAGATGTTAAAAAATTAAAAAAGGAATTGGCCATTCAGTGAGCCAAGGACTCACATTGTTCTTAGACCACCAAAGGGAGTAACAAGACATGTAAGAGGCCCAAAATGACTCAAGTGTGATGCCTAGAGGAGTTAAGCTCACAAGCAGCACACTGGCCACCATATAATTTCATTAGTAAATTTTATCCCTGACAAATTCAACTTTAAAATGGGGAATAGAGCCTCTCAAATAGAGAAACGAGGGGCCTCAGAAAGCCGACCTCCAGTTAACAACTTCAGCCAGTTTTATGTATGTAAAAACTTACACATACCTGAAAATGGTCAAAATGGGCTCTTTTATTGCATACAGTTGTTAGAGAAACCTGGCTTGATAAAACATCTTTTCAGATTTCTGACCCTGAGAGAACAAGTCCTTTTAGCAGACCTTGCTTTTCTCTCCCTGTGTCTTGAGACCAGGGCTCTCAGGAACACTTATCTAGACCACCTCTAATTTGTGAGAATGAGGAGGAAAAAAGGGGGAAAGAGGCCTACTAACATTTAACTTATTC
The DNA here is from genome assembly GCF_949987515.2 of Delphinus delphis. Taxonomy (NCBI): domain Eukaryota; kingdom Metazoa; phylum Chordata; class Mammalia; order Artiodactyla; family Delphinidae; genus Delphinus; species Delphinus delphis. The sequence goes on along the minus strand of NC_082686.1, from coordinate 110,388,951 downwards.
CAACTGTTATTTATAAACAAGTAAGTTTTATATTGTAATACCTGATTCATGACTAAGTTTTAAAATGAAGCTATGAGATCTCTGGTTGTGTCTGTCTATATATCCATGTGTATGGTATTATCAAAATTAATTGTAAATGAGCTCTGCTTAATTGGCTTAAAGGAAATTAAGTGCTTATATAAATGCTCAGTAATATAAAAGGAAACTAGCCAGAATGAATTTCAGGGCCATGTGAACTGGAAAATATTCAATATTAGATTAATACCTCGTATTTAAGTTTGTTGATTTAATTAATATAGACATGTCTTTAGGGTCGTCAATATTAAGTATAATGCCTTTATTTTACCCAGGTTTAATAGAAATCAAATAAGATCTTATTATATCTGTTGCAAATATGTCAGCAAGAAAAAAACCTTGGTATGATGAATTTTTTTACAAGTAAATTAAATATAAATGAGATGAGATCTTTTGGGTGAACTGTTTAGGAATAATTGTTTTAGGAGTGTTTACTTACAAATAATCTCTCTGGATATTTTGTAACTTGAAATTTTAGAACTGTGCTAAATTAAGTTAAATGATGGAAGTTTATTAAATAGGTCATTTCCAAGTAAAATATCTGTTATTGCCAATTTGGTTAAGTGAATAAATATTGTTTCACAGTGACCTATGATCCTATTTGACCAAGTATTTTAAAACTTTTTGATATTTTTTGACAAACTTCCCAAATCAAATTCTAATGAATTTCTTTTGACCTCTGGCTAACTTTGGGATGCTTCAAAGGGCCCCTGAAACATCCCAAAGAGAGATTTTAAACTAATTATGTTCATTTGGTATGTTAAATTACATGGGAAGCATTGTCAAAAGAGTAATAAATCTTCTTAGGTTATTTTATGGGTAAATGTTATTAATATAGATATTCTAGAAAACATATGGAATTTCTAAAAATCTGATATGGCCTGGTAAAATGTTACCAGTCATAATTCTATTATCTTAAAATGTTGTATGTTGCAGCAGTAACCAAATTTCTTTATCAATTGCATTGTAATCAGGTCTTTAACCATGCCTTCTTAAGTCTTTTGTCACTGACAGTTATTGTTTTACTCTGATGACTTTGCAAAAGTGCTTCCTCTTCAAGAAGACTCATAGCAAGTACCGGTTTCTGGTAACTTTCAGGTCATACTGCTGAACTGGGTAAGAAATTAAAGCATTCTAATGGAAAACCTGATGGCTTCATAAAACTGTTAACAAAAAGGATTAGTTACATAGGACTAGTGAATATGGTTACAATTTTATGGGCTTTGTCTGAAACATTACTGGCTTTTAATCTGTGTTTTCCAGATATAAGGAAACCCTTATAGCTAATTATAACCCTCAAGCTAACCCTCAAGTTAATTATAACTTATAGCAATTTGGTAAATTATACCTTTGTAAGCAAAGTTGAAACATTTATCTTTTATCTCTACCTGATCTCTCCAGAGACTGGAAACTCTTAGGTTCTCAACAGATTTATCAGGTGAATTAGGAAGGCCACCTCTTAACAGGTGCAAGAATCTCAAGGTATTTGTAGGACCTTTGAAAAGGGAGAAATTCACCAAAATCTGTAGCTATCACAGGTGAAGTCTGTGACAAGCCCTTGGTGTGGCTTTACTGGCCTCAGGAGCCTATTTATTTATTTACTTATTATTTTTTATTTTTATTTTTGGCCACACTGCACGACATGTGGGATCTTAGTTCTCCAACTAGGGATCGAACCCATGCCCCCCTGCAGTAGAAGCAGAGTCCCAACCACTGGACCACCAGAGGATTCCCCTCAGAAACCTTTTTAAAATTCAATCTGAGATTCCTTATAAAAAAGTTCTAGCAAAGCCAATTTTAAAACAGCTTGTATGATCAATTACACTTATATAAAATATCAGTCCAGTTTTATTGAAACCAGACTTATTTTGCAAACAAATGAGTCTTAGTTTGGCTATATTTGGCAGAAATAAGAGTAATTTTAGAGAGAAAAAGATTATGTTTCAAGAGGTATTAAATTCTAGTTTTGTTAATTGAGGTCTATAAGATTCACTTCCCAGATAGTTCCTTGCTGTTACATTATATTATTATAAGTTTAGCTGAGCTATTAAAAGGACACTCTAAGCTTATTTCTGAAGCTTATCTCAGTAATCTATCTTTGGATAAAGATCAGATGCCCCATGACCTGCAACCAGGGTATTGTGCATACTGGAAATTACAAATAACAAATGCTAGAGAGGGTGTGGAGAAAAGGGAACCCTTCTACACTGTTGGTGGGAATATAAATTGGTGAAGCCACTATGGAAAACAGTATGGAAGTTCCTCAGAAAACTAAAAGTAGAATTACCATAGGAACCAGCAATCCCACTCCTGGGCATATATCTGGACAAAACTATAATTCAAAATGATACATCCCACCCCCATATTCATAGCAGCACTATTCACAATAGCCAAAACATGGAAACAACCTAAATGTCCATTGACAGATGAATGGATAAAGAGGATGTGGTACATATATATGGTAGCATACTACTCAGCCATAAAAAAGAACAAAATAATGCCAATTGCAGCAACATGAATGTAAATAGATATTATCATACTAAGTGAAGTAAGTCAGAAAGAGAAAGGCAAATAACATATGATATCACTTATATGTGGAATATAAAATATGGCACAAATGAACCTATCTATAAAACAGAAACAGACTCATAGACATAGAGAACAGACTTGTGGTTGCCAAGGGGGAGGAGGGGAGGGAGGGGGATGGACTGGGAATTTGGGGTTGGTAGATGCAAACTATTACATTTAGAATGGATAAACAAAAAGGTCTTACTGTATAGCACAGGGAACTCTAATCTCCTGGGATAAACAATAATGGAAAAGAATATTTTTTAAAAAGAATGTATATGTGTGTATAACTGAGTCACTTTGCTGTACAGCAGAGATTGGCACAACATTATAAATCAACTCTACTTCAATTTACAAAAAAGGACTATCTCCCACCTAAATGAAAGGAAACTTATACGGTACTCTTAATTAGCTCATGCACAGTGAAACTGAAGGGAACTGACTCTTGGATTAATATTTCCACTTAGAAAGGGCCCCTGCACTGGATTCGCCTATAGAGAGGACTGCTGACCTTAAAATAACCTTAAAACAATGCTCAAACAGAGGAGAAGCTACCAGACCAGGATGAGAGGAAGACATCTGAAGTAGACCCAAGATGCTGAACCAAGTCTGTATAACAATTACTTTGATAATTGCTCACATCTTTGCTTATGAACCAAATGCATTTCACAATCTTATGCAGAGTTAAAGTTAATCCAGTTGTTAGGTTTACGGTCAATTACATAGAGCCAATACTTCTGGGTTACCTCAGTAGATTTCTCCACTCCGAGGCTCTGATTGGATTGCCCTTAGAAAATTTATTTTAGAAGAAAGAAATTATAGTCCTGTTCAGGTCACTATTGATATTACTAGGTGGGATCTCCTTTGCTGGCCAATTAATAGTATCTGCTCTGACCCTGGCCATAAATATGAATTTGCTTTTAGGGTCACTCAAGCTCAGTCAGAACACTGAGCTGAATCTCAGTCAAAAACCATAACCTCCTATTTATTAGAAGGAAACCTCTCACAATTATGGAATGGATTTATGTGGTTAACACCAGGCTATGGTTAGTTAAGTTTAAAGGCTTCTTTATGTTGGGAACAATTAAACCATACTAAGGATAATCAGCTTAGTAACACTATGAAATTGGGCTGGGTGCCTTATTAACAATGCCAATATATAATTTCCCTTAAAGATAAGGATTGGTACAGAACAGACAAAGTCAAACAACCTGGGGATATACTGAGCTGCACCTAGTGGAAGTTCTTGGCTAAAATTCTTACTTATGACCTTATTAATACTACTAGCTATTTTGCCTGTTTTACAAAATCATTGTTTCTTGCATTACCAAATATGTGACTGAGCCTTCAATAAAATGATGACTAGGTGACTTGAAGCAGTTGACCAGATATATAGTTCTATATGAGATAATGATTGTAATAGTGTAACTCTAGATATGGGAAGAAACAAGAGGGAATCTTTTCCTGGACCAAAACAGACTGGTAATACAGGTGGTCCAGAGACTTTTGGCTACTGTTAATAAGGCTTAGTCCAGTAATAGCACATTGAATGGCCTATCAAAGAAATCCTCGCCTGACCTAGGAATGAGCATTCCTAGCACCATGAGACAAAACGGTCATGAAGTGCTTCCCAAACCATGGTTGAATTTATGACCATGAGGGGACCCCACCAACTAAAACTTGTCACTTGCCATATGCCTCTACAAGAAATAGGTCACTAGCCACTGCAGTTGCTGATCTTCAACACACCCTGAAAGGAATTCAGGGCAAAGATCAGGAATGAGGCACTCTGTGGTCTTGGAAAAACTGGCAGAACAGACCTTCAGAAAGTTAGATATTTTCAGAAGATTTTTTGAGCCAATTTCTTGCATCTTCTCATATCTGGAAAAACACTAAAATCATTAATGGATTCATCTGCTCCTCATGACCAGAGCAAGCTTCTACCAAATGTGTGCTTGATTGCATGTATCCCTTCACCAAAATCACATATATACTGACCTCTCCCCTTACCTCTTCAGAGCACTTCCTCAGAGCTATCTGAGAGCTGTCTCCCAGGCTATAGTCCTCATTTGGCCGCAAATAAAACTTAACTCGCCACTCTCATGTTATGCTTTTTCTTTTTTTTCAGTTGACAGAAGGAATGGAAAGTACGGCTAACAAAAGAATAACTTCACTTCAAACATTGCCTTGAGATAAATGAGTGGTATTTACAGTGTGATAATCCCAAGACAGGGCCAAAATACAATTGCCTGCCATTGAGGAGGGGATTTGATAGCAGAAATTAGGGCTTACCAAGGAGCAAGATGGCAAACAAGGTTAACAAAATTTCATCAGACAAGAGAGTCAATGAGCTGTCTTGTTACTGTTGCTTCGGTCACTGATATTGACTGACATATGTGGAGAGTTTACCCCAAATGTTGTTGCTACGGGTAAATGGCCCAGGCTAAACAAGAAGCTGAGATGAGCTGAAGTTCTCACAAAGTTACACTTTACAACAGTGCTAAGCCCTGGGCAGAATTCTGAGGGCATTAAGGTCAGCCCTTACCACCATCCCCACTCTTTCCCACACCACAGATATCTCAACCTCATGTCTCTGTCTCTGCATGAATTCTCCCACCCAGCAGCCAGTCCTTCCCATGTAGTGCCCTAAGTTTTAGAATCCAGCCTGCTGCTGTTTTTTCACAGCCCAAGAGCTAAGAATGGACTTTACACTTAAGAAAAAAAAAAAGTATTTATTTATTTATTTTGGCTGCACAGGGTCTCAGTTGCGGCACACAGGATCTCCGTTGCAGCATGCAGGCCTCTTAGTTGAGGCATGCAGACTTCTTAGCTGCAGCATGTGAACTCTTAGTTGTGACATGCATGTGGGATCTAGTTCTCTGACTAGGGATTGAGCCTGGGACCCCTGCATTGGGAGTGCAGAGTCTTACCCACCAGACCACCAGGGAAGTCCAGACTTTACACTTTTAAACAGTTGGAAACAATCAAAAGAAGAATACTTCATGACACACGAAAATTATATGGAATTCAAATTTCAATATCTATAAAGGAACACAGCCATGCCCATTTATTTGCCTATTGTTGATGGCTACTTTCCTGCTACAGTGGCAGAGCTGAGTAGTTGCAGCATAGACTTATAGGGCCTGCAGAGTCTAAAATGTTTACTATCAAGCTCTTTACATAAAGTGTTTGTCAAACCCCTGGTCTGGACCACTGTTTCCCAAAATTCACTTCATAGAACCTTATCAAACTCTATGAAATGCCCCTAAAGACAGAGTCCTGTGCCAAAAAACTGTGGGAGATTCTTTATATTATATGCCTCACTTAGAGGGAGCTAACACACTTTCAGCTTATTAAATCTCTGAGCAGTACTATGGCTTGAAAACGTAAGTTGAACCTGGTATTACCCAACCTCATTTGAAGATAGATTCAGTTTCTCCAAATAACACCCATGAATATACCTATAAACATCCCAAGAACACATCTTTGGAAATACTGCTTTGGGTCAATTCTCCTCCTTTCCCAATTAAAATATATCTGTCCTGTGTTCCATTTCTCCACGTCCACACGGCGAAGCTACCGCCTTGGAAACAAAAGAAAAATCTTATTTTAAAAACTGAGAACTACATTTCTCAGACAATATTTTCATATTGTCTTTATGAATGAGTCTTCCTCAACTATAAATGGAGATAATAACAGCCCTTTTGCATATCACATGGCAGTGTTGTGGGAGCAAGTAAGATAATGTGCATGATAAATTTCTAATTATCAGAACGTACTATATAGAGATAAGGCATTATTAATATCACCTTAAAGCAGGAGATCAGCAACAATCTGTTAGAGTCTCTTCAACTCCATCTTTCCTCACTCAATTATTTCTGTATATTACTGCCAACTAATTTCCTAAAACTGCACTTTAAAAAATGTAATCCTCTACTCAATTACTCATAATTGCTCCTTGTAACTGCTAGGTGCAATGTTTTAAAACTGAGTTCTACAGAGCCATCGAGTTCCACGTGGCTGACTTGTGTCCCCTAAGGATAAGGAAGAGTAGACCTAGACCACGGGTCTCCCACTCACTCTTTAACTGTCTTATGTATTGGAACTTCCAAATAATATTTCATTTGAAAAGGAATCCAGCTGCTAAAAATATGTTATAAAACTAGTATGCCCAAGTTTATCTCTCTGTGTGATTTTGAAATCTCCAGACCCAACTTTGTTTCCCATATCTCTGCAGCAGTCGTCTTTCCTTCCAGCTGGATATTGATAGGATTGGCTCCCTGAAAAGGTTGATCATTGCTGCAACTGTGCAATTTTTGGGAACACCAAGTAAGGAGAAAGCAACAGGGAGTGGGAAAATTGTGCAGGACACATACAGGGACAGAGGCAGTGCCCCAAGAATAGGTCAGCCATCACAACCACAGACCAAACAGATATGCTATTTATTCACACAGGTCTCAGTTGCAAGGAGAAGCTGATGGGGAAGAGGAGGAACCTGTGTGTGTGAGTTGGGGTGAGAGGAGCAAGACAATAATGCATGGAATTTGAGAGATATGGGTAATAGACCTTAAGTTCTGGTGCAAGTCAAGCCATTAGCCAATATGTTAAATGAGTCAACATTTTAAGTCACTTACAAAAGTGCCTGGGACATAGTGCTATACAAGTGTTAAGTATGGTTATTATTACAATACTACCACTGATATTATTATTTAGTGTAGGACAAAATATGGATGTAACCCCACAAAAAAATGTTAGCAAGAATAAGACAAGATGCTGAGCCTGTTCAGTTTGATGCTTCACCTGCTCTATCTTATTTCTGTGCACCCTGTTTAGTTCTTTCAAAGCATTTGTCACAATTTGTAATTACATATTATTTGGGATTTTTTTCTCTGTTTATGGTTTACTGTCTGCTTCCTCCACTAGGTTTTTAAACTCTATGAAGCCAAGGACTAGGTCTGTTTTGTTCATAACCTATAGCCAGTGTCCAGCACCATTCCTGGCACAGTGGAATTCAATACATAATGATGACTGGCTAGATGTGCATTGGGTATAGAGTAGGCTTCCCCCAAGAGCCATAACCTCAGCAAGTGAAGTTGGAAAAGTCTTTGATGCCAAAATGTTCCAGGAAAAAGGGAGCCAAAGAAGAAAGCTGAATTCCCTGGGTACATCAATCCTGGACTGTGGAGCAGGAGAAGAGGTGGGATTAGTACTCTGGACATCTAGTTCAGGCAACCTGTAGGGGCTCATGAGAATGGGTGGCAACAAGCCTGCAGGTGCCTGGAGTCTCCTGCCAAAAGATGGGACAGGGCTAAGAGAAAGGCTTAAACTGACCAATTTCCTCCAGGTCTCCAGACAAAAACCCCGTCATCCTTTTCCTAACATGCCCTCCCACCTTTTCAAAACCAACTCAAGCAGTCCAATCTTTGCCTTGCAGCCTATTCCAAACTCTATTGCCTTTAAATGAGTGACTAATTTTGAGCCACAAGTTAAACTCTACTTGATTTTTTCTCCCCACAAAGACAAAAAGCACAAGCTCCAACTGTCTATTGTACATATTTTGCCTCAGTCTTTCTTTAAAGGAAGAAAAAGCCCTGTCTGAGTTTCAGTGCAATGGTCCTAGAAATTAGCCATACTTTTTTCCTTGGGGAGGAAAGGATAGAGGAGTGGAGAGTGAGAGATCATAGGTAGTCCTTTGATACTACCTCTTCCTGATGATTGGCCTAGACAATCTTTCATAAATATATGTGGAAGGGGGACCAAAGGTTCTCTTCCACATATACATCTCACACACGCCTATACACACATGTATGTTTCATGAGCATCATGTCACTCCTCTGGGTTAGCTACTATTTCAACATCTGTGGCACACTCTATTTACCAAAGATGGCCAAAATAATATCTCCCTTCCCCCGTGCTGTTTTAGAACCTTGGCATTCCTTCATGAAGAGAAAGTGGTCTATATCTCCTCCTCTTGAATCTGGGTGGGTTTTTGACTGCCCTAATGGGTAGGGTATGGCAGAAGTGACACTCTTACTTCCAAAGCTAGATAATAAAAATGTCATGTACTTCTGTCTTATTCTTTGGGGACAGTTTCTCTTGGACACCCAAGATCAAGACCCAAGCAGCCTGTGGAGAGGCCATGTGGAGAGGAACAGAGTCCTTTGACCTATACCCTTGGCTGAATTCCCACCAAACAACCAGCATCAACTTGCCTGTCATGTGAGTGGGCCAGCTTGACTATGTATCATCCAGCTTTCAGTCAAGTTGCCCCAGCTGATAAGTCATCCCTGCCAAGCTCTGTCCAAATTTCAGATTCATGATCAAAATAGATGTTTGTTTAGGGTAGCTTTTTACATAGAAATAGATAACTGATGCAATGTCTAACTAATATAAATCTTAAAGTCAACAGCACCAAAGATGAGCTGTGAGAATTAGGGTGAGGCATCTTACCGAATAACATGAATGAGTTTGAGTATGAAAGAATAGATCTTCCATTCACAAAGCAGACCAACTACCCTGTGATTGTCAATATAATCAGCACACTGTACTGCCCCAAGTTTCAATAATAAAAGGAAGTGTGGGGGAACTACTGCAATTAGCTTCTGTATCTGGGAACTTTGTGAAAGGGATTTCTCTCTGCTCTGGATAATAAGTGAGGTGTAGAATGTCAGCCTTGAGCTTAAAATGTCTTTATTTTGTTCAGAGTCCCTCACAGTGGGAAATCAAACCATCTTCTTCAAACACCTTGCTCTTACTCACCAAATCCTGCCTGGACAATCGTTTCAAAAGACTAGCTGTAATTTTCAACTTGTGGGACTTCTTCTGAAAGGCATGCAGCCTCTCTCCCTTTACCATCTGTAAATGGTCCTCCCTTGCTTTTTCAAATGGGCTTTTAGAGTCCTGAAGGCTTTTGACAGATCAAAAAATTCACAGAAATAGACTGTAGTGAAAGCACCTCCCAGTGTAGATTGGAAATGATGCTATGAGTAATTAGAACAAGAATGAGTCCAGTAGTTAATTAGGAATTCCAGAAGCATTCCAGGTTCACCCCTCTGCATAGACCAGAGAGTTCAGAGGGAGGTCTAGGAAAAATGAGAAGAGAAGAATCCATGTTTAAGAGCATCAAATTTAAACCACTTTAAGGTTCATCATCCTAATTTTTTTCCAAGGCATGAAGTGAACTCCCCCTGCCAATTCCTACCACTTACACTATCTTTCTTACTCTCATTTGTATCCAGGTCATTAGTCAGGTAAAATGTCCAAATTTTCCTTAGGATATATATATATATATATATATATATATATATATATATATATATATATATATATATATATATATATATATATATATATATATATATATATGTATATAGATATATAAAAGGCTTTAGACATATATATAAATCCTTCTCTGTGTGGAAAGTTTTTGGTGAACTTTTTTTTTTTTTTTTGCGGTACGCGGGCCTCTCACTGCTGTGGCCTCTCCCGTTGCGGAGCACAGGCTCCAGATGCGCGGGCTCAGCGGCCATGGCTCACGGGCCTAGCCGCTCCGCGGCATGTGGGATCTTCCCGGACCGGGGCATGAACCCATGTCCCCTGCATCGGCAGGCAGACTCTCAACCACTGCGCCACCAGGGAAGCCCTTGGTGAACTTTCAAACTGAAGTGTAACATATATATAGAAACATGTATAAGTCGTAAGTGAGAGATGAATGGAATTTTACAGAACACACCATATAAACCACAACTGAAATCAACAAGTAGTATTTCTAGTACCCTAGAAGCCTCCCTCATAACCCCTCCTCGCCATTACTCAACCCCCCTTCCACAAGGTGATCAATATTTTGATTCCATCAAATGTTAGAATTTGGTGCCCCATATTGTTCCCTTCATGAAACATTCCAGTGCAGCGTGTATGTTATTTTGCTCAGGGTTACTCTGATCCCTTAGCTTACTACTTCTCTCTTCCTGATTCCTCCTCTTTATTCCCAGGGCATGGGATGCTGCCCTTAGATTTCCTCTAGAATTCAATGGAGAATGATCTGGTGAGCAAAGACAAAGAAGTAAATGTCAGGGCTAGAGCATCTTAAAGATGGATCATCTTGCTCAAATACAATTTCTCTCAATTTCTAGAAGAGGGAGAGAGCAGGAATATGGCGGAAGAGTAAGACGCGGAGATCACCTTCCTCCCCACAGATACACCAGAAATACATCTACACGTGGAACAACTCCTACAGAACACCTACTGAACGCTGGCAGAAGACCTCAGACCTCCCAAAAGGCAAGAAACTCCCCACGTACCTGGGTAGGGCAAAAGAAAAAGAAAGAATAAACAGAGACAAAAGGATAGGGACGGCACCTGCACCAGTGGGAGGGAGCTGTGAAGGAGGAAAAGTTTCTACACACTAGGAAGCCCCTTCGCGGGCGGAGACTGCGGGAGGCGGAGGGGGGAGCTTCGAAGCCGCGGAGGAGTGCACAGCAACGGGTGCGGAGGGCAAAGCGGGAAGATTCCCGCACAGAGGATCGGTGCCCACCGGCACTCACCAGACCGAGAGGCTTGTCTGCTCCCCCGCCGGGGCGGGCTGGGCTGCGGTGAGCTGAGGCTCTGAGGCTCGGGTTTCGGTTTCGGACGGAGCGCAGGGAGAGGACTGGGGTTGGCGGCTGGAACATAGCCTGAAGGGGTTAGTGCACCACAGCTAGCCGGGAGGGAGTCCGGGGAAAAGTCTGCACCTGCCGAAGAGGCAAGAGACTTTTTCTTCCCTCTTTGTTTCCTGGTGCGTGAGGAGAGGGGTTTAAGAACGCTGCTTAAAGGAACTCCAGAGACGGGCGCGAGCCGCGGCTAAAAGCGCAAACCCCAGAGACGGGCGCGAGCCGCGGCTGAAAGCGCGGAATCCAGAGACGGGCGCGAGCCGCGGCTGAGGGCGCGGACCCCAGAGACGGGCGCGAGCCGCGGCTGAGGGCGCGGACTCCAGAGACGGGCGCAAGCCGCGGCTGGAGGCGCGGACCCCAGAGGCGGGCGGGAGACGTTGGGGCTGCTGCTGCCGCCACCAAGGGGCCTGTGTGCGAGCGCAGGTCGCTCTCCACGCCTCGCTTCCGCGGAGCCTGTGCAGCCCGCCACTGCCGGGTTCCCGGGATCCGGGGACGACTTCCCCGGGAGAGCGAACGGCGGGCCTCGAGCTGGTGCAGGGTCACGTCGGACTTTGCCGCCGCAGGCCCGCCCCGCATTCCGTGCCCCTCCCTCCCCGCCGGCCTCAGTACGCCAGAACCCCCGAATCAGCGGCTCCTTTAACCCCGTCCGGTCTGAGCAAAAAACAGACGCCCTCCAGCGACCTACACGCAGAGGCAGGGCCAAATCCAAAGCTGAGCCCCTGTGAGCTGTGAGAACAAAGAAGAGAAAGGGAAATCTCTCCAGCAGCCTCAGAAGCAGCGGATTAAAGCTCCACAATCAACTTGATGTACCCTGCATCTGTGGAATACATGAATAGACAGCCAATCATCCCAAATTAAGGAGGTGGACTTTGGGAGCAAGATCTATGATTTTTTTCCCTATTCCTCTTTGTGTGAAGGTGTATGTGTATGCTTCTGTGTGAGATCTTGTCTGTATAGTCTTGCTTCCACCATTTGTCCTAGGGTTCTATCCGTCCATGGTTTTTTCTTAAAATTTTTTTCTTAATAATCAATTTTAATTTTAAGAACGTTATTATACTTTACCTTCGTCCTTTCTTTCTTTCTTTCTTTCTTTCCTTCCTTCCTTCCCTCCTTTAGACAACGAATCATCCCAAATTGAGGAGGTGGTCTCTGACAGCAAGATTTATGATTTTTCCCCCTTTACCTCTTTTACTGAGGGTGTATGTGTACGCTTCTGTGTAAGATTTTGTCTGTATAACTTTGCTTCCAACATTTGTCCTAAGGTTCTATCCGTCCCTATTTTTTTTTTTTCTAAATAAGAATTTTTTAATTCAATAACTTTATTATACTTTATTTTATTTTTACTGTATCTTCTTTCTTTCTGTTTTTCCTTCTTTCCCTCCTTCCTTCCTTCCTCCCTCCCTTTCTCCCTCCTTTCGTTCCTTCTTGCCTTCTTTCCTTCTTTGCTTCTTTCTTTCTTTCTTCCTTCCTTCCTTCCTTCCCTCCTTCCTTCCCTCCTTTCCTTCTTTCTTTCCTCATACTTCTACTAATTCCCTCTACTTTTTCTCCCTTTTATTCTGAGCCGTGTGGATAAAAGGCTCTTGGTGCTCCAACCAGGAGTCAGGGCTCTGCCTCTGAGGTAGGAGAGCCAACTTCAGGACACTGGTCCACAAGAGACCTCCCAGCTCCACATAATATCAAACGGCGAAAATCTCCCAGAGACCTCCATCTTAACACCAGCACCCAGCTTCACTCAACGACCAGCAAGCCACAGTGCCAGACAACCTGTGCCAAACAACTAGCAAAATAGGAACACAACCCCACCCATTAGCAGAGAGGCTGCCTAAAATCATAATAAGGCCACAGACACCCCAAAACACACCACCAGACATGAACCTGCCCACTAGAGAGACAAGATCCAGCCTCATCCACCACAACACAGGCACTAGTCCCCTCCACCAGGAAGCCTACACAACCCACTGAACCAACCTTAGCCACTGGAGACAGACATCAAAAACAGGAGGAACTACGAACCTGCAGCCTGAAAAAAGGAGACCCCAAACACAGTAAGATAAGCAAAATGAGAAGACAGAAAAACACACAGCAGATAAAGGAACAAGATAAAAACCCACCAGACCTAACAAATGAAGAGGAAATAGGCAGTCTACCTGAAAAAGAATTCAGAATAATGATAGTAAGGTTGATCCGAAATCTTGGAGATAGAATGGACAATAGAATGGACAAAATGCAAGAATCAGTTAACAAGGACCTAGAAGAACTAAAGATGAAACAAGCAATGATGAACAACACAATAAATGAAATTAAAAATACTCTAGATGGGATCAATAGCAGAATAACTGAGGCAGAAGAACGGATAAGTGACCTGGAAGATAAAATAGTGGAAATAACTACTGCGGAGCAGAATAAAGAAAAAAGAATGAAAAGAACTGAGGACAGTCTCAGAGACCTCTGGGACAACATTAAACGCACCAACATTCGAATTATAGGGGTTCCAGAAGAAGAAGAGAAAAAGAAAGGGACTGAAAAGATATTTGAAGAGATTATAGTTGAAAACTTCCCTAATATGGGAAAGGAAATAGTTAATCAAGTCCAGGAAGCACAGAGAGTCCCATACAGGATAAATCCAAGGAGAAACATGCCAAGACATATATTAATCAAACTGTCAAAAATTAAATACAAAGAAAGCATATTAAAAGAAGCAAGGGAAAAACAACAAATAACACACAAGGGAATCCCCATAAGGTTAACAGCTGATCTTACAGCAGAAACCCTACAAACCAGAAGGGAGTGGCAGGATATACTGAAAGTGATGAAGGAGAAAAACCTGCAGCCAAGATTACTCTACCCAGCAAGGATCTCATTCAGATTTGATGGAGAAATTAAAACCTTTACAGACAAGCAAAGGCTGAGAGAGTTCAGCACCACCAAACCAGCTTTACAACAAATGCTAAAGGATCTTCTCTAGGCAAGAAACACAAGAGAAGGAAAAGACCTATAATAACGAACCCAAAACAATTTAGAAAATGGGAATAGGAACATACATATCGATAATTACCTTAAATGTAAATGGACTAAATGCTCCCACCAAAAGACACAGATTAGTTGAATGGATACAAAAACAAGACCCTTATATATGCTGTCTACAAGAGACCCACTTCAGACCTAGAGACACATACAGACTGAAAGTAAGGGGATGGAAAAAGGTATTCCATGCAAATGGAAACCAAAAGAAAGCTGGAGTAGCAATTCTCATATCAGAAAAAACAGACTTTAAAATAAGGACTATTAAAAGAGACAAAGAAGGACACTACATAATGATCAAGGGATCGATCCAAGAAGAAGATATAACAATTGTAAATATTTATGCACCCAACATAGGAGCACCTCAATACATAAGGCAAATACTAACAGCCATAAAAGGGGAAATCGACAGTAACACATTCATAGTAGGGGACTTAAACACCCCACTTTCACCCATGGACAGATCATCCAAAATGAAAATAAATAAGGAAACACAAGCTTTAAATGATACATTAAACAAGATGGACTTAATTGATATTTATAGGACACTCCATCCAAAAACAACAGAATACACATTTTTCTCAAGTGCTCATGGAACATTCTCCAGGATAGATCATATCTTGGGTCACAAATCAAGCCTTGGTAAATTTAAGAAAATTGAAATTGTATCAAGTATCTTTTCTGACCACAACGCCATGAGACTAGATATCAATTACAGGAAAAGATCTGTAAAAAATACAAACACATGGAGGCTAAACAATACACTACTTAATAATGAAGTGATCACTGAAGAAATCAAAGAGGAAATCAAAAAATACCTAGAAACAAATGACAATGGAGACACAACGACCCAAAACCTGTGGGATGAAGGAAAAGCAGTTCTAAGGGGGAAGTTTATAGCAATACAAGCCCACCTTAAGAAGCAGGAAACATCTAGAATAAACAACCTAACCTTGCACCTCAAGCAATTAGAGAAAGAAGAACAAAAAAACCCCAAAGCTAGCAGAAGGAAAGAAATCATAAAAATCAGATCAGAAATAAATGAAAAAGAAATGAAGGAAACAATAGCAAAGATCAATAAAACTAAAAGCTGGTTCTTTGAGAAGATAAACAAAATAGATAAACCACTAGCCAGACTCATCAAGAAAAAAAGGGAGAAGACTCAAATCAATAGAATTAGAAATGAAAAAGGAGAGATAACAACTGACACTGCAGAAATAAAAGAGATCATGAGAGATTACTACAAGCAACTCTATGCCAATAAAATGGACAATCTGGAAGAAATGGACAAATTCTTAGAAATGCACAACTTGCCAAGACTGAATCAGGAAGAAATAGAAAATATGAACAGACCAATCACAAGCACTGAAATTGAAACTGTGATTAAAAATCTTCCAACAAACAAAAGCCCAGGACCAGATGGGTTCACAGGTGAATTCTATCAAACATTTAGAGAAGAGCTAACACCTATCCTTCTCAAACTCTTCCAAAATATAGCAGAGGGAGGAGCACTCCCAAACTCCTTCTACGAGGCCACCATCACCTTGATACCAAAACCAGGCAAGGATGTCACAAAGAAAGAAAACTACAGACCAATATCACTGATGAACATAGATGCAAAAATCCTCAACAAAATACTAGCAAACAGAATCCAACAGCGCATTAAAAGGATCATACACCATGATCAAGTGGGGTTCATTCCAGGAATGCAAGGATTCTTCAATATACGCAAATCTATCAATGTGATAAACCATATTAACAAATTGAAGGAGAAAAACCATATGATCATCTCAATAGATGCAGAGAAAGCTTTTGACAAAATTCAAAACCCATTTATGATAAAAACCCTGCAGAAAGTAGGCATAGAGGGAACTTTCCTCAACATAATAAAGGCCATATATGACAAGCCCACAGCAAACATCATCCTCAATGGTGAAAAACTGAAAGCATTCCCACTAAGATCAGGAACAAGACAAGGTTGCCCACTCTCACCACTCTTATTCAACATACTTTTGGAAGTTTTAGCCACAGCAATCAGAGAAGAGAAGGAAATAAAAGGAATCCAAATTGGAAAAGAAGAAGTAAAGCTGTCACTGTTTGCAGATGACATGATACTATACATAGAGAATCCTAAAGATGCTACCAGAAAACTACTAGAGCTAATCAATGAATTTGGTAAAGTGGCAGGATACAAAATTAATGCACAGAAATCTCTGGCATTCCTATATACTAATGATGAAAAATCTGAAAGTGAAATCAAGAAAACACTCCCATTTACCATTGCAACAAAAAGAATAAAATATCTAGGAATAAACCTACCTAAGGAGACAAAAGACCTGTATGCAGAAAATTATAAGACACTGATGAAAGAAATTAAAGATGATACAAATAGATGGAGACATATACCATGTTCTTGGATTGGAAGAATCAACATTGTGAAAATGACTCTACTACCCAAAGCAATCTGCACATTCAATGCAATCCCTATCAAACTACCACTGGCATTGTTCACAAAACTAGAACAAAAAATTTCGCAATTTGTATGGAAACACAAAAGACCCCGAATAGCCAAAGCAATCTTGAGAACAAAAAAAGGAACTGGAGGAATCAGGCTCCCTGACTTCAGACTATACTACAAAGCTACAGTTATCAAGACGGTATGGTACTGGCACAAAAACAGAAAGATAGATCAATGGAACAGGATAGAAAGCCCAGAGATTAACCCCTGCACATATGGATACCTTATCTTTGATAAAGGTGGCAGGAATGTACAGTGGAGAAAGGACAGCCTCTTCAATAAGTGGTGCTGGGAAAACTGGACAGGTACATGTAAAAGTATGAGATTAGATCACTCCCTAACACCATACACAAAAATAAGCTCAAAATGGATTAAAGACCTAAATATAAGGCCAGAAACTATCGAACTCTTAGAGGAAAACATAGGCAGAACACTCTATGACATAAATCACAGCAAGATTCTTTCTGACCCACCTCCTAGAGTAATGGAAATAAAAACAAAAATAAACAAATGGGACCTAATGAAACTTCAAAGCTTTTGCACAGCAAAGGAAACCACAAAGAAGACCAAAAGACAACCCTCAGAATGGGAGAAAATATTTGCAAATGAAGCAACCGACAAAGGATTAATCTCCAAAATTTACAAGCAGCTCATGCAGCTCAATAACAAAAAAACAAACAACCCAATCCAAAAATGGGCAGAAGACCTAAATAGACATTTCTCCAAAGAAGATATACAGACTGCCAACAAACACATGAAAGAATGCTCAACATCATTAATCATTAGAGAAATGCAAATCAAAACTACAATGAGATATCATCTCACACCAGTCAGAATGGCCATCATCAAAAAATCTAGAAACAATAAATGCTGGAGAGGGTGTGGAGAAGAGGGAACCCTCTTGCACTGCTGGTGGGAATGTGAATTGGTTCAGCCACTATGGAGAACAGTATGGAGGTTCCTTAAAAAACTACAAATAGAACTACCATATGACCCAGCAATCCCACTACTGGGCATATACCCTGAGAAAACCAAAATTCAAAAAGAGTCATGTACCACAATGTTCATTGCAGCTCTATTTACAATAGCCCGGAGATGGAAACAACCTAAGTGCCCATCATCGGACGAATGGTTAAAGAAGATGTGGCACATATATACAATGGAATATTACTCAGCCATAAAAAGAAACGAAATTGAGCTATTTGTAATGAGGTGGATAGACCTAGAGTCTGTCATACACAGTGAAGTAAGTCAGAAAGAGAAAGACAAATACCGTATGCTAACACATATATGGAATTTAAGAAAAAAAAATGTCATGAAGAACCTAGGGGTAAGGCAGGAATAAAGACGCAGACCTCCTAGAGAACGGACTTGGGGTTATGGGGAGGGGGAAGGGTGAGCAGTGACGGGGCGAGGGAGAGTCATGGACATGTACACACTAACAAACGTAGTAAGATAGATAGCTAGTGGGAAGCAGCCGCATGGCACAGGGATAGTGGCTTGCTACTTTGTGACAGCCTGGAGGGGTGGGATGGGGAGAGTGGGAGGGAGGGAGACGCAAGAGGGAAGAGATATGGGAACATATGTATATGTATAACTGATTCACTTTGTTATAAAGCAGAAACTAACACACCATTGTAAAGCAATTATACCCCAATAAAGATGTTAAAAAAAAAATGACAACACAAAAAAAAAATTTCTAGAAGAGGAAACTATGGCCCAGGGAGACTAAGTGGGTTATCTTTGACTATACAACTAATTAATAGAAGTTCATGTCTATACCTCTTTCTGCTACACAGCAATGCCTCCACACTGCCCTTTCAACACATATATCTAAAGATGAGGAGAAAACCCAACTGTTTATGTTAAGCTGACACATTTTCCATATAAAAGGAAAGCAGACCACCCATACTTTCTCCATGGAGTTAAACCTTTTTCCTTTATTAGCCTCTTTGAAACATTTTATTATATCAGAACAATTTTTGAGCACAATTTGAGAGAGCTTACATTTTTCTCTCATTCATTCATTCCCTTGTTCACTTAACAAATATATATATTGAATATCTAATATATACCAAGTATTGTGCTTATGTTCTAGAGATACAACAGTGAATAAAAAAGAGAAAATCCGTCCTCATGGAGATCACATTCTAATGGGGGAGGCAGTCAGGAAATAAGACAAATAAGAAAATACATTATGTGTTAGATGGTGATGGGCATTATGGAAAAGCAGAGGATGAGGTGAGGTGAGATGTTCTTCTGAGATAGGTGAGCAAAGTTTTCACTGAGTTGACATAAAAGTCAACTCTTAAAGGTGGTGAAGGAGTAAACCATGCAAACATCTGGGGGAAAAGCACTCTAGGCAGAGGAAACAGCAAGTGCAAAGGCCCTGAGCTGGGATTGTGTTTAGTATATTCAAGGAGCAGCAAGAAGCCAGTGCCACTAGAGCAGAAGAAGCACAGGGGTGAGTAATAGGAGATGAGGGAGGAGAGGTAAGAGGGAGCCATAGGTGCCACCATAAGAACTTAATTCCACTCTGAGAGCAATGGGGATCCATTGAGGGTTTGGGCCAAGGAATGCTATGATATAACTAATGACTAATAGGATCACTCTGGTAGCTCTGTTGAAAATAGTCTTTAGGCAGGTAAGATGGGGGCGAGGATTCTTAACAGGCTATGGTAATAATATTGGAGGAAGAATTTTGGGACCAGTGTGATGACAATGGAGGTAGTGAGAAGTGGCTGGATTTAAGATATGTTTTAAAGTTCAGACCAAGAGAATTTGGTTACCACAAAGAAGAATGAATCTGTGTGGTGGTATAAAAAAAAACCAGCTGAAAATCCTTTGATACTCCATCCATCTTGAGGGTCTATATCTCCTCTCCTTGAATCCACATGGGCTTGTGACTATTTGATCAATAGAGTAGTGGTGATGTTTGGTGGCCTCTGAGGCTAGGTCATATAGGCCATTCATTTTTCTCCTTGGTCTTTTGGAATGCCTGCCTCCTTCTTGGACCCCAGCTTTCGTGCTGTAAGAAGTCCAAGCAAATAGAGAGGCTAAGGTGTAGATGTCCCAGGTGACTGTGCCAGCTGAGCCCAGCCTTCAAGTAAGCCCAGCCCAGGCACCAGGGAGAAGAAGCTTCCTGATGATTCCACTAAATCATTTAAGTCTTCCCAGCTGAGGCCTCAGATGTCATAGAGAGGAGATAAGCATGTCCACTGTGCCCTTCTGAGTTCCTAACCAAAAGAATCTATGAGCACAATGAACTGCTAAGTCACTAAGTTTAGCAAGTTTGTTACATAGTAGTAGATAGCCAAAACACAGACTCCATGTAGGGGTTCTTGCAGTACAGAACATCAAGAATAATCTCCTCACCCAGATTATATTCAATCACCTTGTTACATAAAACATACTGGGCAGCTGTCCAAGGTCTGGGGAGAGAAACTGTGCCATCATTATCTGTGTGTAAGCATATCAGGAATGGGTAATGGCCCTGAATTCACTATCTCCCACTTACCAATAATAAAATCCCTGCCAACTACTCAAAAAGCCAGATTGAATAGATGCACTCAACAATCTGGTTCTTCCCTTTATTAGCATTAATTACAATCTTTTTGCTTTTACTGGCTTTATTTTTATTAATATCTCCTCAAACAAGCCAAAAAAATAAAAATAAAAGAATAAATGTCTTCTTATATGGGCAAGCCCGTGGAAGCCACAGGTTCCATGAGACAAGCTAGGCATGCCTCAAGATAGGCATGATTTACTCTCCACGTACTCAGTACTTGTGTTGGAAACCGGGAGGGACCAAGGGTTCACACTGATTGAGGAGCAGTGTGTGGACTCAGGATCATCTGCCAGACTATGTTCCAGTTTGGGTTCATGATTCTTGGCTCATCCTCTATCACTGAGCCGTGGGAGCAAACTACCAACTTGCTGAGTATTCACCCAATTCATTTCATTTTCCTTCTGTGCTCTCTAGAAAACTAACTTCCCAGCTTCCCTTATAGTTAAAGTCAAGTCATGTGACTAAATTCTGGCCGATGAGAGATCTGGCAAATGTGATATCTGCATGACCACCCTGGCCATAAACCCTCTGGGACATTCTCTACATACCCTCCTACCTTCTGTGGTGGCCTTAGAGACCATGTGCTCAAGATGGTGAGCTCACTTGATGGAAGGAGACTGAGTCCCTGAATGACCCCATGGAGCAGAACCACCCTGCTGGCCCCATTGAACTCTGAGAGAATCAATTAATTTTTTTTTTTTTTTTTTTTTTTTGCGGTACGCGGACGTCTCACTGTTGTGGCCTCTCCCACCGCGGAGCACAGTCTCCGGACGCGCAGGCTCAGCGGCCATGGCTCACGGGCCCAGCCACTCCGCAGCATGTGGGACCCTCCCGGACCGGGGCACGAACCCGTGTCCCCTGCATTGGCAGGCGGACTCTCAACCAATGTGCCACCAGGGAAGCCCTTAACTAACTTTTACTGTGTGAAACCACTGGGATCTAAATTGTTTGTTCCATCAATTATTCACTTACTCCCTACACCTGCCCAATAAGTAATACAAAAGTTTCTTTAATTGCCACATGATTCAAGGTTTGCTCAGGAGACAGGAAGCATACCATTTTTTTTTAATTATGGTAAAATACTCATAAAATTTACCATCTTAACCATTTTTAAATGTACAGTTTGGTAGTGTTAAGTATGTTCACTTTGTTGTGCAACCAATCTCCAGAATTTTTTCATCTTACAAAACTGAAATCTATATCCATTAAACAACTCCAATGTTCCTCTCTCCCAGTCCCTGGAAACCACCATTCTGCTTTCTATGAATTTGACTATTCTAGAAAGCTCATGTAAATGGAATAGTACAGTATTTGTCTTTTTGTGATTGACTTATTTTGTAGCATAATGTCATTAAGTTTCATCCATATTGTAGACTGTGTCAGAATTTTTTTTAAGGCTAAATAACATTTATATATATATACATATGTATATGTATGCTTTTGATTCCTTCAAATATATAAACAGAAGTGAAATTTCTGGGTCATATGGTGGTTCTATTATATATATATATATATTTTTTTTTTTTTTGAGGAACCTCCATACCTTTTTCCCTAGCTTGTGCACCATTTTACATTCTCACCAGCAGTGCACAAGGGGTCCAGTTTCACATCCTCACCAGCCTCACACCAGGCTTTTTGAACAGAGAGAATTTAATATAAAAAATCGTTTACTAGGTAACTGAAAGGATAAAAAGGAAATACTAAGGTTTTAAGGAAGTAACAATGCAGGCGGCTGCTAACATTCTTCAGGCTGAGGGTACGAAGGGAAGAGGTAGAAATTAATAAAATTTAAAGACTTAGCGGAGGCTCCTGTGGGGCTGGGATCCACACCCCTGAGAAGTGGTCACAAGATGTCTGGTTCTGGTACCTCCGAGAGGTGACAGTGAGGCTGGTTCAGTGATGTTGGAGACACCGCGAACTGGATTCAGCTGCTGCTACAGGAACTCACTGCCATTGCCAAATTACGGCTGACAGGGTGAAGAAGCATTGCTGGGGTGGTGCTCTCGGGAACAGAAAGCAAACAGGTGAAGTGAGTCCCTTCTTCCTTCTCCAGTCCTGCAATCTTCCTCTAGCGCCCCCTATTGGCAGAGCCTAACAGAGAGTGGGTGGAAAAGCAGAAATGTATGTATTGACAGTTTGCAGAGTCCCAACCTCAGTGTAAGAAAGCAGAGTATGGAAGGGCAGGTTTGGAACTGAGAGGCAGTAACTTAAACAACCTGTCCCCCAGGGAGTGACCTCTCTCTGCACAGCACTCTCAGCACTTTGCCTGCTTTCTTGTATGTCATCATACCACCTCTACCTTAAGTGGGAGTTCTTTGGATGTGCCTTAACTCTCTGATTCTAATATTAATATAAAGTCCTTTAAGAGCTAGATCAGTGGCTGATTCATCTCCGTATACCTTCCTGATGCCCCCCAAAGCCTAGCACAATGGTTATACACAGTTGACATACAATAATTTTGTCAAATGAATGAATTTGATCCCAAATGAGTAAAAGAGCAGTGGTTGGAAAGTAGCAGGAAATGAGCACAGAGGAAGCCTAACCATCATGAAAGTCACTGCAGATTTGTGGATTGAATGGAATTTGGGCTGAGATACTTGTAAAGGCTGGTGAAAAGCAGACTCACACCAACTTTGTGTAGATGCTTTAAGACTTAACTGGAGGTGTCCTGAAAACCTGCAGTTATTTTGATATTGGTTCCTCATCTCTGGCAATAGAGAGGTGAAGAGCAGGAGAACAGGGCCTGTCCCAGGGCCCTCACACTCTTTACAGATAGCCTGGTCTCCCCAGAATCTCTTCCTGCTCTACTCAGAATACTGTGGGCCAGTTCTTAGACTCTAAGCAGCAAGATCTGACAGAAACCTTGAAGAGTTAGTGTCCCAGTTACTATTTCTGCTCAACCAATTATCTACTTAGTGGCATAAAATAACAACCATTTTATCATGTTCATGGGTTCTGTGTGTCAGGAATTCAGAAAGAACACAGCGGAAATGGCTTGTCTTTGCTTGTGGATGTCTGGAGTCTCAGCTAGGAAGACTCTATGGCTGGAGAGACTCAATGGGTGAGAGCTAGACTGCAGGCATACCTGGGAGATATTGCAGGTTCCATCCAGACCACTACAATAAAGCAAATATCGTAATAAAGTGAGTCACATGAATTTTTTGGTTTCCCATTGTTATGTTTACAGTATACTGTAGTCTAAATGTATAACCATTTTGTCTTAAAAATGTACATACCTTAATTTTAAAATGCTTTATTGCTAAAAAGTGTTCACCATCATCTGACAACACAGGGTTGCCACAAAATTACAATTCATAAAAAATGCAGTATCTGTGAACCACAACAAAATGAGATATGCCTGTAATCTGAGGACCCTCACTTACATGTCTGGGGATTGATGCTGACTGCTTGCTGATGTTGACTGGAGTACCTGTGGCCTCCCCATGTCACCAGGGCCTCCTCCCTGCATGGCAGCCTCAGGATAGTCAGGCTTATTCCATGATGGTTCAGAGGTCTAAAGCAAGTGTCCCAGGAGGTAAAGTAGAAACTTTCATGTCTTAGCCTCAGGATGTGGAGAAAAGGGTACCCCTGTGCATTGTTGGTGGGAATGTAAATTGGTGCAGCCACTGTGGAAAACAATATGGAAGTTCCTCAAAAAACTAAAAATAGAGCTACCATATGACCCAGCAATTCTACTCCTGGGTATATATTTGAAAAAAACAAAAACACCAATTCAAAAAGATACATGCACCCCAATGTTCATAGCAGTGTTATTTACAATTACCAAGACATGGAAATGACCTAAGTGTCCATCAACAGAAGAATGGAAAAAGAAGCTGTGGCATATATACAATGGTTTACTACTCAGCCATAAAAAAGAATGAAATTTGGCTGTTTGCAGCAACATGGATGGATTTGGAGGGCATTATGCTAAGTGAAATAAGTCAGAGAAAGATAAATACTGTATGATATCACTTACATGTGCAATCTAAAACATACAAAAAAACTAGTGAATATAACAAAAAAGAAATAAACTCACAGATATAGAGAACAAACTAGTGGTTACCAGTGAGGAGGGGTGGGGAAGGGCAATGTAGGGGTTGGAGAGTGGGAGGTACAAACTATTGGGTATAAGAAAGACTCAAGGATATACTGTACAACATGGGGACTATAGCCAATATTTTGTAGTAACCGTAAATTGAAAGTAACCATTAAAATTGTATAAAAATTTTAAAAAGCAGGTCATGAAGTATGGCTTCTGTCTCAATCTATTGGTTATAATTGAGTCATAAGCTCACCCATATTCAAGGGGAGAGGATGTGGACCTCATCAGAATGAGTGTCAATATGATCAATTGTAGAAAAGCATATGGAATGAGAAGCATGGTTGCAGATGTTTTGGGAAAACACAGTCTGCCACAGCTGTTAAATTAATTCTCCACATTTTTCGGATGAGGATGCTGAGGTCTAGAGAACTTGGGAAGTGGCTTGCAAAGGTCCTTCAGTCAGTTCTCAGAATTCTCAGAGATCTCAATTTTGTCAAGGCTGCTGTAACAAATTCCACAGACTGAGTGGCAACAGCAATTTATTCTCTCACACTTCGGGAGGCGGGGTTTCAGCAGAGCCATGCTCTCTCCAACTGCTCTGAGGGAGAACTCTTTCTGGCCTCTGGTGATTCTCACCAATCCTCCTGGAGTTCCTTGGCTTGTAGATCCTTCACTCCAATCTCTGCCTCATCGTCAACTTGGCATCCTCCCTGTGTGTCTGCACATCATCTTCCCTCTGTGCATGTCTAACTCTGTGTCCAAATTTCCCTTTTCATAAGGACATCAATTATTTTGGATTAAGGCACACCCTAATGACCTCATTTTGCCTTGATTACTTCTGTAAAGACTCTATTTCCAAATAAGATCACAGTAGGAGGAGTTAGGGCTTCAACATATATTTTGGGGGAGGAGATTCACAATTCAACCCATAGCACCATCCTTTATGAAACTTATGGGAGGAGAACTTAGAGACTTATCCTGGGTGAGGCTTAGAAGCACACACAACAGCCATGCTGAGGGAATTTCTCTGCCGGGTAAGCCTGGGCCAAGGCGCTGAAGGTGTTCTAAAAGAAAAACGGACTGGGAGTGTTGGAACACACTCGTTTTATGTTACTGAAATTTTGATGACAAACATAAATGGAGGTGTGATCTCAGTGATTCCAAAGAGATCAGATGCTGGAGCCAATTCCCCCTCTCCATGTCTGAAGGGTGATGATTAAACTTTAGAAACAGTTTGGACCCAGTAGCCCACACAATCCACTGACAAGAAGAGGTGGCTGGTAGAAGAGATAAATAAATGAAAAGCTGTTCTTCCACCCCTGGCTCCGAATTGTGAAAGATAGCTTTCCCTTCCACCAAAACAGAGATGTGAGCGGATGATTCAGGAAGAGATAAGGGCCTGTGGGACTTCAGCAAAGGAGGCCTTGATTGAGGAAAACTGTATTCTACCTTATCTACCAGTGTCCTTTCCTCCAGAATTTAGGGGAATGCAAAGCATTTTACATTTTCTACCAATAACAGCATCAGAAGAAACAAGAATTGTTACTACTTATTGAGGGGCAGTTTATCTAGACCACCTATAACAGGCGTCCCCAATCCCCGGGCTGAGGACAGGTACCAGTCCACAGCCTGTTAGGACCTGGGCCGCACAGCAGGAGGTGAGCGGCAGGTGAAGGAGCGAAGCTTCATCCGCCGCTCCCCATTGCTCGCATTACTGCCTGGACCATCCCCCCCTCCCCCGTGGAAAAGTTGTCTTCCACGAAACTGGTCCCTAGTGACAAAAAAGGTTGGGGACCACTGACATATAGCTTTGCTACAGTTTTTTGCCCATATCCCTGCCAATTCCATTATTGTTTTCTTGCACACTGGCTTTTGGTATAGCTTTTACCCCCTAAAACTGCATCTTTTTGTTGGAGGCCTACCCTCAGGTTGCTATAGCCCACTTTTCTGGCCACAGTGGGAACTGGAAATGCTTGGGAATTTACATCCCCCCCACCCCCAGGCAGCATTTATCTAATGGTACAGGTATGGGAGTGTATAGCCGAAGGGGTATAAATTCCCCTCTCCCTCCCGCCTCCTATGTTCTCCTGTAAAGAAACTGTGGGATTGCACCAAAATTACTCTCTGTGATACATGACTCGATAACTCACTCTTATGTGGCCCCCTTCCCCTACCTGTCTCAATTTCCCACTTCTCTACTGGTTTTTACTAATAACAATTCCTAGTAAATAATTTTCACATGCATTCTAATTTCAAGGTTTGTTGCAGGGGCCCAATCTAAGACACCATCTTATCTAACCTTCACAACCACTCCCCCAAGACAGGGAGGACAACCCCCTTTCCACAAACATGGAAGCTCTGGCTTTGAGAGGACCTGCCCCCAATCACATCATAATTAGTAGCTGTCTCAACTTTCAAACCAGTCTTCTCTCTGCTATATTATCCAATATATTGCCTCAAAGACACAACTTGTCTTATTTCCTTTTTCACCTCTTAATTGCCTTGGGTTTTCCTGAATTTCTTCACTTAGAAGAAATTCACTGAATGTCCTATCCTAAGTGAAGAATTGGTATTATTATTTTCTCTTGCTGGATTGGCCAAGTCTAGGTTTTTACCAGAGCAGTGAATGAGGTGGAGACAGTCTTCTTCATGTTCCTTTCTCCTGAGATAATGTAATAGACTAAAGATAGGCCTAAATTATTTGACACTCCTTCCACTGAAGGATGGGGTCTATCTACCCTCCCCTTGAATCTGGGCTGACCCATGACAGTGTGACAAATATATTATGGCAAATGTGATCTGGGACTAGATTTTAAAAGCACTGGCAGCTTCTGCCTGGGTCTTTTGGAGTCCTGAGCTGCCATATAAGAAGTTCCACTACCTGAGAATGCTAAGCTATGGGGAAGCCCAAGCTAGCCACATGGAGAGGTCATGTGGAGAAAGAGGTATCCAGCCAGGCAACAGCCTTTTGAGTTATCCTGGCTGAGGCTTTGTACATCAAGGAACAGAGATGAGCCATCCCTGCTGTGCTTTGTCCGAATTCTTGATCCACAGAATCCATGGTCATAAGAAATGGTTTTTATACCACTAAGTTTTGGAGTATTTTGGTCATGCATCAATAGATAACTAGAACAGCCAGACACGTCAGATGATGCAGAAAGCATCTGTATTAGCACAGAGCAGCTAGTCTACCCCCTCTCCACCATCCACCATGCCATTTCACCTGCTCCTCAAACTTTTTCACCCTGGTCTTGGAGCTGGAAACAGATGAACTCTTCTTTGAACATCTCCCAGTCACAGCCACATTTAACTTCTAACTGGAAAGCTGATCCAAGGCAGGGAGGAACTGTCATTTGGGAACACCCAGTCTTGGGTAAACCAGATAGCTTGGGGACCAGTTTCCTCCCAGCACGTCTAAACTTCTGCCTTTTTACTTCTTAGTTACCTTATAAATTATTTTAGCTGCTATGGGGCCCCAACACTTTGGGCACAGTGAGATAGCATGTTCTTGTTTGTAGGAAAGCACTGCTTAAGCATTTGGTTCTGTTGTAACTTTGCCACTTTGCCACTGTGAGTTTCATTGCTTCATTTTCTTGCCTCTAAAATGAGATGATTGTCTTGTGAAGCATTTTTGCCCTCCCTAGGAGAATAACTTGTTCCTATGGCGGGGTTTCTGTGGCACTTTGTACATACT
This sequence comes from Delphinus delphis, assembly GCF_949987515.2. Classification (NCBI taxonomy): domain Eukaryota; kingdom Metazoa; phylum Chordata; class Mammalia; order Artiodactyla; family Delphinidae; genus Delphinus; species Delphinus delphis. Next base: position 110,360,814 of record NC_082686.1, on the reverse strand, counting down.
CATTTTGTAAATCATATCACATGTATTACACACATATTTTATTCACATTATACAGAGCCAGCGCCATGGCAGAAAGCACTCTGTAGGTTGTGAGCTTCTGAGTCAGACCTGGGTTTGCCATTTACTAGTTGTGTGACCTTGAACAAAGTACTTACCTCTCAAATCCAAGTTTAACTTACATGCAAAATAAAGATTGTCATACCTACCTCATACACTTGTATTGTGGATCAATGTAAACAGTGAAACAAGATAAGTAAGCATTCAAAAGTTGCTATCATTATGACGAAATCTTTTCTTTTAAAAACAATTCATGATGCTGTTTACTTCATGTACATTTTAATTGGTCTGAAACAAAAATTGACTCTAAAAACAGACAGCTTAAAGAATGCTATAAATTACAGATTCCAGAGTCAAAGGGAAAGCTTGTTTTTTTCCTGTGAGTTCACTCAAAGTAAACATTTGCCATGTCACGGGCAAAAGCACACGCTGCACACATGCCTGCCCCACCGACTCCCAGCCTGCCAAAGAAGACAAACATATTTCATGTAGACCCAGCAGGTCTTCCAGCTTTAGTCTGAGGTCATCTTATCCGCCCTCTAAAGCTTTTGAAATGAGAAGTGCAAAAGAAAAGAAAGTCTCAGCAATTTCCACAGTCCACTCAATAAACCAGGGCAGTATTAAGCCACTTTCATCTTAGGAACCCTATGTGCGTCAGTCAGCAAAACAGTGGTGCTATGTCGTCACCAGGAGACAGAGGAGCCTGGACAGGGCGGGCTTTGAGGATGCTGACCAGCACGACTGGCCTCAGGACATCAGCCCTATTTTAGCTTTGAATCTGCTCAGCACTTACACTTCTGAGCTTGATACTGCTGAGAAGCACCTGCCCCTGCTGCTCACTTGCTCCAGGGCTGGGGCTGGGGGTGGGGTATCAGGGTAAAAGTCTCTCTCCGCTCATGTTTAATTCCCATCTCTCAGGACAATACCAAGACAGCACACAATCAATGTGTACTGACTGAATGAATAATTAAATGGATTAATGTGTAAGTTATATCAGCTGAGTTTTGTTTGTTCCACTGCTTACATTGACCTCCACCTCTGACATCATTATTTGGCACTTCTTAAATTTGGGTTGAAGAGTAGGGGGGAAGTATATTTTATAAAACCATACCATCTGCACATTGTACATTCGGTTACTTCATTCTCTCAACAACTCCATTTTATGATGAAAAAGGGAAGTTCAGAAAAATTAATTCTTCTAAGCTCCCACAGATAATGCGTGGCAATATCAAGATTCAAACTCCAATTTTCTGACTTAAAAGTTCATGATCTCACTATTATTCCATGACATTTCTCAGAATTACAGGAAGGTGCTTGTTGGTATAGAAGAAAAAAAAAGTGGGGTGCCTGACCCTTGACTTAAATGGTTTTTCTGTTGAATGGCATCCAAACCACGCTTGATAGATTGGGACTCTATTCTTATTACAGATATTCTGAATTGGGGACAATCATTCACTCCACAACACTTGACAGAGCAGCCTCAACATTCCTGGCATCATCTGAGAAAGATAAAGTAGTACCCCAGACAGCTCTCAAGGAACTGCCCAGGAAAGCTCCCTTGGTCTCCCTTTTAAGGGAATTATTAAAAATTAATCTGTGTAATATTTCTTCTTTTTTTTTTCAGTAGCAGTGGCAGAATCAGAAGAGCAGTGAGTACAAAAGGAGATGGATTTCATTTTAGACTGTTAATTCACATCAGAGGAATATGCACAGACACACAGAAATGGCTATCATATGTGGAGGAATAGTTAGAAGGCAGAAATTCCTAAAAATAGTGTCAGATGCTGGTAACTCATACCTCTATAAAGCCCCAGATTGCTGACCCACATGCGCCTCTGTGTCACTTCTCCTCAGCATCCTCCTCAGACAGGCCAAAGCTTTCGTAGACCATAATCCAGCAGATTGCTGGCTGGAAGGAGTTTTAAGCCCCTTAGTTGAAAGATGCTTAATGTAAGTCTGCAAAGAAGAACACTTGAATCTCAGAAACTGCTACTGCTTCCAAATCATTTTTCTTCTCACCTGAGAAGGTTAAATAATGTCTCAAGAAATATATGCTGGTGTGAGGAGGAGTGTGGGAACTCTCCAACCTGAGTACATTTCCCTCTAAACAGATCTTACTTGGAAACAAGACATAATGACATGAAGCTTCTGGCTTTAATGAAAATTGTACAAGAATGAAAAAGGACTCAGGAATTCCATTATTATCTGGCTTTGGACATGTCACTGGCTCTCTGCTTCCATTTCTGATGACTAGGTTCTTATCCTTACCCATCTAACACCTGGGGTGAGATTTAATTTTTATCTAGCTCTACTTGAGATTCTCAGAGAGAATATAAGTGGACAATATATTTCTTGGATCTCAATGTGTATCTCCTTTTTCAAATGATTAGACAGGGACTTTTTAAAAACCTCTAAAAGAGGCAAGAGAATGGAGGCATCATATAAACTTTCCACCCTAGTCTAATTCATCCCTAGGAGTTCCAGACCACTCATGGTTATGCACAAATGCTGTTCCATAGAGGACACCATGTTCTCAACTGAAATATAATTCATGTGGGTCCTGAGAATAATACATTCCACCACAGTACCCACCTTCCCAAACCATACACAGAAGAATGGTGATAAGAGAAAGGAATAAAGGGGCTAAGCACCTGATATTCACTGATGTGATGATGTGATAAGGAGACCTCTCCTTGTATTTTTGGTGTAAAGACTTGCAGATTTCACAGTTAGACTTTTACGTTCAGCTGGCCTTCAACCTCACCTCCACAACCTAGTGAAGGAAGTAGGGATGAGGAATGTTGCAGTATGTTCATCCACCTCTTTCCTAGAAGTAAGAATCATTCAGAGGGAAGAAGAAGAAAAATAGACCCTGCTCCCTGGTCTCAGCATCTATGATCAACTGATGCAGTATTTCTCAAGTGTTCAGGAAGAAAGATGAGGTGTATGGAGAAAGCTTCCCCTGCAGGATCCATGCTGACAGTTGTGGGAAGAACAGTAGACCTGTAGGGAGATTTGAATTCTGGTCCTGGCTTTTCCCAAAACTTGCTGAATAATCTGGAGTAAATGATTTCAAGTGTTTTGGCTTTCACAAGGGTAAAATAAGGAACTGGATAAAATGAACACAATGCTATCTCTAGCAGTGAGACTAGAATAGTAGGTTGGAGATAGATTGAGAAAGCAATTTTACTGAGAATTCTGGATTGTGTTAATTGATAAGAGAGATGTTAGCCTGTTCCATTGGCATAAGCAAACCCTCATCCTGGCTGTCATGGTCTTGACTTAACAAGGATACCCATCTGTTGCCTTAGAGGCCATATACTCACCATATAGCCCTACAGACCTCGTGGTTAGATCTCACCTGCCTTGATGCTCCCTCTATTAATGGAATGATGTCATAATTTAAGACCTAATTTAGAGATTTTGCAATCCAGAGACAATGATGAAGTAACCTAGGTTGCTAGCAGCTTTCCCCAGACCTGGGCCTGCAGGACATGTTATTACAGTAACAAGAGTTATTGCAATAAAAACAGTACAGTAATGAACAAAAAAACAGACAAATAGGCCACTAGAAGAGCATAGAGAGGCCTTGTATATGTGGGAACTTGATATGTGTTGGCATCTCAATTTTTAAATGAATTTTTTAAATTATGACATTTATATTATTTAGATAGGTGGTACTGGGAAAACTGAGTTCACCATATAGAGAAAAGTGAAGTTGGATTCATACTTCACACTACAAGGAAAAGAAAACAAAGCAATACAAAAATCCAAAAACAATCAAAGACCTGGGTGAAAGATAAAGCTGTCAGCTAAAACAAATTGAAGATGAAGATAATGGAGGAAGCGGGGGATGATTTATTCAAAGTGACCCTAATTTTCAAACGGTAAGGGCATCTACTTCTCATCTTACAACAAAATTGTACAAAATTGCAGCAGAGACTTCTGTGTGTTCCCCAAAGCCTGTTTTCTTTCCCTCCTGTTACCACATCTTAAACTCACAGATTCTTTTGCAGTTTGCTGTGCCCATGAACTGAATCCTGACCAGTGGAATGTGGGCAGAAGTGATGTATGTTATTGGGTTGGCCCAATGTATATATTATACCACATATTGTTTATTCACTCTGTGTAGTCCACATTTGGTTTATACATTCATTGGTTGATTGGCATTTAGGTTATTTCCATATCTTGGCTATTGTGAATAATGATGCAATGAACATAGGAGTGCAGTTATCTCTTCAAGACCAATCACTAACCACTGCTTATTTAGGTAAATATAAACTTTTACATTTGCTTTATAACTGTAGTCAAACACTTCTGGGGGCTTCTCTGGTGGCGCAGTGGTTGAGAGTCCGCCTGCCGATAGGGGACGCGGGTTCGTGCCCCGGTCTGGGAGGATCCCACATGCCGCGGAGTGGCTGGGCCCGTGAGCCATGGCCGCTGAGCCTGCACATCCGGAGCTTGTGCTCCGCAACGGGAGAAGCCACAATAGTGAGAGGCCTGCATACCGCAAAAAAAAAAAAAAAAAACAAGAGAACGCCTCTGGGCAAACAAAAACTGTATTTGCAGTTTAAAACAACTCCAATATCTGAGCTACACGTATATTACTCCTATTACTATTGGGGTTATAGTGATGGTAATTAAAAATTAAAATACCAGCTTTTATACTAAGGATAAAATAAACAGAAATATTACTCATAAGTTGGTATGTAAATGTTATTTTCAAAACATTGAGAACCAGAGTCCCATCAAGATTCAATTTAAGCAAAAGTTTAGTCTCCTAAGTAACAGCAGGTTCTTAAACCAATAGTGAAAGATATATAATTCCAAACTATTTCTTTAGAAAGAGACAAAAGGGGGGCCCAAGTTTTTCAGTATGGTTCTGGAAGTTACCAGCACAGTTCTGAAATATTTGATTTGCTTGAAGGTTGAATTAATCTAGAATGAATCCTCTTTAATTTTCAGGATGTGAAGATGGTGAAGGGGTGGAGATCAAGAGGAGGAAGCAGAGAAAGGGAAGAAGGAGAAAGGTCCTTTTTGCAAAAATTGTCCCCTTGGATCCACTGGCAGTAATGAATTCAGATTGGAGGAAGAGAAGGGTGATCATAGTCCAGTAGCAAAGGAGAGAACCGAGTGGAGGGGAGAGGAAAGTTCTGTTTTCAACACGAAGGCCCAGCTGTTGGTGAGGGACCAAGTGGGGACTGTCTCTTGGCCTCTATTCTGTTGGAAAAGCTGCTTGTGATGTGATGACTCAACTCATTTTCTCTTGAATGGATCATCCTTATAATTTCAGTCACCAACTTCTCTTGTTCTGTGCATGTAGGGCTTTCTTCATTCAAGTCTTATTCTCAGGAAGTTATTTCATTCTTAAACTTTTCAGTTTCCTCTAGGCTCCAGAGTTCTGATGACCCTTTCTCTAGGCTAGTAGTCTTCAAAGATGACTCCAGCTTTTCATATTCCTTTTGAACAGAGCTGAGCTGTCGAGGAGTTCACATATTTTCTGAATCAATGTTAGCATGCTCTGGGGCAAATTTTTTCCTTGTTAATAAAAACTGGCTTTTATTTGACCTAAATATGCTGAACAAAATATGAGACCTGTTAAAAATGTGACTCTAGCTCCCATAAGAAGTTTAGACAAGTCAAAGTCTAGACCAGCTCATCAGGCAGCATGGCCAGCGCCTTGCACAGCTTTCCGAAGATTAGCTGGAAGTAAGGCTTCTCAGAGTTTCACCACCCCTGTGTGGCACAAACTCCCCCTCCCCACAAATCCACATTCACAGCAATGGCTGTACCAGAGCAATAATTGCAGTGTGTACTCCATAGTGCTGTACTTGGAACACAAACCCCCAGCTGGCCGCTGGGATACACCATCAGTGGAGCGGAGGATGTGTATAATAAATAACCCACAGGTTCCACAACTCCTTCTTCTCACTCTTTTCAGTAACTTTTTAATTAGAAAAAAATTCAAATAAAGAAAAGTAGAAATAATATACAATGAACATCCATTTAGCCACCACTTAGATGCAACATTGTTAATAGATTATACTATTTGCCCCACCCCCCTCTCTCTCATTCTTTATTTTTTTAGGTGAACCACTTCAAAATAAACCATTGACATCCTGACAATTTAGCATGCAATTCCAAAAAATAAGGACATTCTGCTACATAACTGTATATCTTTCTGGTACTATTGTTTCCCATTTTACAGATAGGGAAACGATTTGATGCCTGAATATCTCTTTGAGGAAAGTAGGAAACTAGAACTTTAGCATATTAACTGTTCAGGGCTGTAGGGTAAGATGGTGAGTGATAATGAGACATGGGTGAGGATCTTTTCAAGTGGCATCTCTGAGAACCTCACTAAACTGTGGGGACTTACATTAAAATTTTTAATTACTATAAGAGGAAAAAATACACCATAAACAAAGTGAAAAGACAAGTGACAAACTGTGAAAAAACATACACAGTTTGTATAGTACAAACCAAACATTAGCATTCTTAATATATACAGAGCTCTTTCAAATCAGTAAAAAGTTGAATACCTCATTTTTAAATAGAAAAGAGTATTTTAGTGATCTTTTGTTTTGCCAACCTATAGCCTTTCCCTCTACTTTGCATAATTCTGCTTCGGGAAAATGTCCTTTACTGTCTCATGAAACTGTCAAGAGCATGTCTCCACCTTCCCTATCTCAAGAATTGGCATGTGACTGATCAGACTACATCACCCCTCAGACACACTGATTAGTCCAGGGGTTGGCATGATCCTAATGAGTCAGTCTTTTGCAGGTGCTATAAGCTGTTGCATATGCTATAAAATAAAAGGAACTCCTCCTTTTTTTCCTTCTGGAATCACTACCTTGAGGACAAATGTAAGCTTAGAGCCATCTTTGCTGCTATAGGTGAGAGACTGGCTAAGAAGACAGACCATTAGGGAGGGACAGTGGAAGAGAAAGGGAGAGAGAGAGAATTTCACGATTATGTGGTCTGAGGTCCTGGATCTAGACTTGCCCAAAAGTAGCTGCACATCTACGCTTCCCAGGTATAAGATCTAATAAGTCCTCATGTTTGTTGGGTTCCTGTCATTTGCCATCAAATAATATGGCCTAATATATTTTCTGCTGAACAATTCACGAGAGAAAAATTTTAAATGGCCAGTGACCCAATTGCCAACCATGGGAACAATTTCATGAGGAAAATAAAAGCAACTTAAAATCAGATAGTAATTTTTTTTAGTAATATGTTTTTATACCTTATATTTTCAAAGATTAAAAGATATAAGAATAAATACTGCTTAAGTTTTAGGTGCACATGGAGGGTGGGGTGTGGACAAGGGGGCCCGACTGACCCTTCTGTCAGTTTAATCCTTTTTGCCTTCCTGAGATAGATTCTGCTTCCAGAAGTCCTTTCACTTCACTCAAACTTCCGGTTCAATGACCACATGCTATGAGCCACCACTTTCAAAAGCACCCACCACATCCTTGCTGTGATCCACTGTCCAGTGGCTTAGTCCCAACTTGCTGATTTCTCCCGAGAAGTTGTTCTAAGCATGCTGTGTGGCTGGGCATCCTGAGGTTAGAGTCTGCTCTGCAGAAAATGACTAACAAGCTAGAAGCTTCACTTTTTCCCCCTTAGCCTACTTCTTCACACCACAGTTAATCTCACTTGTGTACACACGTACAGGGGTTGTATGGCAACACGGTTTTGAGTGGAGACTGTGGCATCTGACTACCAATGTTTAAATCTTGATTCTGAATCTTACTAGATACATGGCCCTGGGCAATATACTTAACCCCTTTGTGCTTCAGTTTCTTTACCTGTAAAATGGGGAAATTAAAAATATCTATCTCACTGTTTTGAGGGTAAATGAATACATAATGCAAAACTTTCAGCACAGCATTGGGCACATAGGTCACCATCAGCACATGCAATTATCTTTCCTTTATAGGCACACAGACTTGTTTCCAGAATGGGAAAGTTCATATATCATTATGAAAACTTATTGACAAGTGACAGAAACCAATGTCCAAGTAGCTTGAGCAAAAAGGCAATTTATCAGCTCATTTAACTGGAGAATACAAAGGTTGAACTCACCTTGAACCTGGTTACACCCAAAGTTCAAATGGTGCCAATGCTAGTTGCCTAAAAATTTGACCATTGTGTTTTATAATTGTGGTTTGGGATGTGTGAGAGAGTTAAAGTTAATAAATCTGATTTCAAATTCCAATTTTACCGCTTGTCAATGTGTGAATTTGGGGGAATCAATCCCTATCTTTGAGAATGTGGGGGGAAATCCCCTGCAAGGGGCTTGAGATCCATGTCATCATGTGATTATTTCTCCACCCCATTTGGACATGAGATAAACTAGCAGGCTGTGACTGTCATCTAGGAAGGATATATAAATATATATCTCCTCATTTACTTTTCAAGACTACATCTTCCCTAGGCTCACTCAGTTTCCACAATAGAATGATGTGCTGGGATGGCTTTGTGTAAATTCTACTAATAGACTTGATTAACAAACAATTCCATAGTGTTGTATGCAATTCAGGCAGTAGACGTAGAGCCCAGCACAGAACAACACATTCATCCACAAAGCACACCAAGAATGAATTTGGAAGGTTTAGCAAGAAATCACAGAGGGAAAAAGGAAACTGTTTGTCTGCACACGTTAGGAGTGTCACCCTGTCAGAGCTCTGCCACAGGGCTGAACCCCAACATCTGCTGTCATCTTTCTTTGTGTGTGTGCTAAGTAACAATGTTTCACTTCCTAGCAACAGCCAGCCCATTGTCTTGCTCTGGCCCATTACATAGGAGACAAATCCTTCTGAGCATGTAGGTTAGAGGCAGCAAATGTCCCCTCCCCACATTGTTAGGCCTCCAAATCTGTAAAGTGTGTACATACACATGTGGCTTCTTCCAAGGGTAAAATCATTAACAACTCTACTAATGCATGCATCCAGGTCAAAACTCACAGTGGGACTGGAAAGGCACTTCCTAATTATCAATGAAGTGAATCTTGTCGCACATTTGGGAGACTTCGGTTTTGAAATGTAAGAGGTGCAAGAAATCTCAAAGGCCATCTTGTCTAACTCCCTCAGTTTACTGCAGAAGGTCCAGAAATAGTGACAGCTTTTACCAGAACCAGAGGCTTCTGGCCCTTTAATCAGAGACCTGTTTGCTTCAGAGCAGCCTTTCTAATACCAGCTAGATGATTACACCCCCTTTTTATCTTTTTGTCCTGTGGATTTTCTCTGGTGGATTTTAATGTCCTGCATTGTCCTGCATTATCATCCCCCTGGCACCCTCCTGACCGCAGGCCCTCCCTCCGTGGGGATATGTGTTCAGATAAGCGAGCTCATTTTAATACAAACATAAGCACATGTAGTGATTTCAAAGCTGATTCGGCTCATATATGCCATTGTTCCACTTCATTACAGCAATCATCAGGAGTGAAGGCTTGTGTGCACTCATTGCGATTACATCCTCTTGGTGGTCTCTGACCCATGAAACTGGAGAGGACTTTAACTGCAGCCTAGTTGCTCCCAGAGTTTTGTGCATTTTCCCTTTTCAACACTCAGTCAGATTTCTGTATTGGTTTGTGTCTTCTCTGTTGAATTTTATGGTTTATCTTTAGGGTCTTCCTCTTGCAGGGTGACCATTTTTGCCACAGGCTGGTCACCGAGGCAACTGGTGCGTCCAATAAAAGGAGGGAGCTGATTGTGAAGGAGAGAGTGGAGGGGACCTTTGGAGAGGAACAGCACTACTTACAGATGTGAATCTAAGACACTTGGAACAATTTATGAACAGTCTTACTGAATATCTACCTAAAGGCATATGTCATGAACGTAGGAGCATTGTAGATATTCAATTTTTCTTGACTTAATGAATTTTAAAAAATGACTCAATAAAACAGGAGCCCTTCTTCCACTTAGTTTCACCTCTGCTCTTCAGATGTGTTTGCTGCCACTTGAAGCTAAATCCAATGGTCATATCACAATCCTCACCTTACTTGACCCATAAGTAGCATTTGACAAGTGACTGTCCCCTCCTCCTTGACACATGCTCCTTTCTCGGCTTTGAGGACACCACACTCTCTTGATTTCCCTCTCTCTGATCATTTGCTCCTTTACATTCACTGGCTGATTCTTCTTCATGTTTCCAACCTCCACATTTTTGAGTGACCCAGGGTTTAATATTTAATCATTTTCTCTTCTTTATACACAGTCGCTTGTTGATTTCATCAAGGTCCATGACCAATGACTCCTCAAGTCATGTCTATAGCATGGACCTCTCCTCTGAATTCCCACCCAGTTTATCCAACTACCTACATATATTTTTACTTGGAAACACAATGTAACATGCCTAAGTGAGCTCCTCATGTCTGCCTCCTAAACCATCTTCCATTTCAGCTAATGGCAACGCCATTCTTCATCACTCAGATGAAGATAAATCTCCAGAGCATGGTGGAGCCACAGGATAAAAGGAACCTCTGCTCCTGAATGGACTAGCGTTGCCTTACAGTCTGGACCACCTACTGCCAGGATGTTACATGACAAGAAAGGAGTTCTAACTTATATAAGCTACTGTATTTTTAGATCTCTTTGTCACAGAAGCTTACTTAGCCTGTGCCCTAACTAACACAGGAGGTGAGGAACTTGTGAATGTAGAAAGCTTTCTTTCAAGAAATCTTAGAATGTGGGAAGGAGAGAAAAAAATATTATTGCTAGAATGTTTGATGAAAAGATTATGAGAAAACTTGGCTCCAGGGGAAGATGCTGAAATGCCTATGCTCTGAAACAGTAAATTTGCTGAATGTTCCTCAGAGAATCCAAGTCATTCAGAATTTGGTGGGGGCAGAGTGGACCTGGGAGGGCTTTAATATCTTTGCCCCATTTACAACACCATTTCTTCTTTTTGAGGTAGTACACTGTAAAATTTTAAATAATGGCATTGATGACTCAGTAGTAGAAAATACAGATTGAGCTATTTAGTTCTTAAATGGGTGAGATTTTGTACTAAACCTTCCATACTCATAATTCCCTATCATGACAGAAACCATACATCTGAAGTAGACCTTTTCAGGGGTGATGAAAGTTACAAAAGGGAATAAAAATACCAACAACTCGCAGTTACTAAGCACCTAAAATATACCCTGCCTTTTGTAGGTGCTGTCTGAAAAAGACTACAAGCCAGGTCTTAGCACCAACGGCAATTAACCACAACACTCATGGGGGTAGCCTGGCTTGGTGGGTGGTTTGGCCTCATGTAAGTCTGAGTTTGCTGGCTTCCATTTCACTGGCCATTTCATCTATTGAGACACATTAACAAAAACTAAAGTAGGCAGGAATCTTTAACTTGCATGCCAAAACTGCAGAAATCTATGGCTTAAAAGTGGACTTTCGTTTATGGCAAACACCAATCTATTCTTAATACATATCTTCCAATGGTTTAGCTCCAAAAGGTTTAATACCAGAGCAGCTTGAACAGTAAAGTTCTGAAAATCAATAAGCCTGATAGTCAAATTAAAACTTATGTTAGATTTTGGAGCATATAAAATGTTCTAAATATTCGCTGTATGGAGCTAGTGGAGAATTCTGCAGTCTTCCTGGAGTGGCAATGGGAAGTCATCTTTAGAGCCTGAATGCCATTAGGGTCTTGGCAGTGGACTGTGTTGGACCTGGGATGGGTCATCTGTGGGCCTAGGGAGATATGTATATATATCCAAGTTCAGAAGTTATATGTATGATTCTCAGGAAGTATATATTTACAGCTGGCTATAAAGCAGAGAAGGATGAAGGGGCAAAAGAAAGTGTAGGACTGTTGGTTGAAGAGACAGTACAAACTAGCCATGAACTGGTGGAACATCTCTCATGGTGAAAACATGACAGATATTTCTGGATGTTTGGGGGTTTTTTTTTCACCAAATTTAACCTCACCAGCCATCAGACTATGTGAGAGGCAGCTTCTTGAGGCCATTATCTTTCAGTGAAGCTGTAACATGGTCCAGGTTAGAGACAGATGGATAGCAGAGGACCCTCCTGAGACCAGGAGAAGCCAGTCACAGCCACAGCTGCCTTCACAGGAGTGGAAGATTGTACAGTTGGGTCCATCCATCTTCAAAGGAAGTTGGCTATTTCTCTGATTACTCCATTTACCTATGAGGGAGAGGCCTCTGTCCAGTTCCAAAGTGACTTGTAGATACATCCAAAGTCATAGGTGAGTATTTTACCTCAGGAGACAGAGGACTTCATTTATGAGCCCAAAGACTTACCTTGGCCCCCAGGCTGCAGTGAGTTCTATCAGGAGGAAACATTTACCTGGACATTTCAGATACCTTCCCAGGACCAATGGAAGCCCGTACATGGTCCCAAGTTGACTTCCAGGAGCAATTGTTAGAATTCAGTAATTTTCAGGCATTTTGCCCACACCCACAGTAAGAAATACTTTGCATCCCTGTCTAAATACTCATACCTTTGTATACATTTAAGTGAATCAAACTTTTCATGCAACAACACTTTTTCTTAACTACATGTGATGAACCTGATATTTTCTATTTGATCATATTTTATTATACTGCAAAATTGCTGGTTGGACTTACTAACTGATTTCACAATGTACTAATGGTGTGGTGACATGCAGTTTTAAATACAATATTTTTGATTAATAGAATGGAGAGATTCCTATAAATCAGTATGCTAACTAGTTGAGGGATTTTTTTTCTTATTAGTTTATAGACTTAGCTTCCTCTTATTTATTTATTACTTTTTAAAAAAATTTTTCCAAATTTTTTAAAAGATTTTTTTGATGTGGATCATTTTTAAAGTCTTTATTGAATTTCGTTACAATATTTCTTCTGCTTTATGTTTTGGGTTTTTGACCATGAAGCTTGTGGGATCTTAGCTCCCCAACCAGGGATCAAACCCACACCCCTTGTGGACGAAGGGGAAGGTGAAGTCTTAACCACTGGACTGCCAGGGAAGTCCCAACCTTCCTCTTATTTAAATTTTATGAAGCAACAACTCTTTTCTGTGAAATATCAAAGTATTTATCCTGTGTATAACCAAGCAGCATTCAGCAGCCTTGCATCTGTCTGGTTTGTGCCCAGACCTGCCTGCCCAGATCCGCAGAAGGAGAACCCAGGAATCAGAGATGAGGAAGGGGAAGTGGGTGTCAAGAAAGTGAGGACAGTCAGGCCAGAAGCTGGGCATAGAATCTGAGTCCCAGGACTGGGAAGAGATTCAAAGTTCACCTGTCAGAAAGTTCTAGGGAGGAGGAAGGGAGAAAGGGGACACAAGGAGAAGAAACATCAAAAAGAGTCTGGCCCCTTCTCCTACTCCTCTTTTTACTCCCCAACCCTGGCAACCTGGTCTCAGAGGGTCACACTTCTGTCTACTCAGCCCTTACAGGGCTCTCCTTGGGTGCCTCCATCCATGGAAGGTTACCTCCTGGTTCCTGAAGCCCTCTACAATAAGGAGATTCCAATGAACCATCACACCCTGCTTTCATCCAGCTCCTCCTCTGACAAGCCCAGCAGCTCCCCTGCCAGTAGGATCTAAATGTATTGACAAAAGCAGGTGCCCTCACTCCTGGCCCAATGCTCCTTCCAGCAGGTTCCATAATACTTTCAAAAAACTTTATATTATAGAAAACTTCAAACATACACAAAAGTAGAGAAAATAGTACAGTGAACTCCCGTATACATACCACCTACCTTCAATAATTATCAGTATTTTGTCCATTTTGTTTTATTACCCCACCCAATTTCTGACATTTTTAAGAGCTGAAAAAAAATTATATGTAATAAAATGATAGTTATTTTGAAGTTAATTGCAAGTTCACTATCTTTCCTAACACTATATTCCTTTTTATAATTTTCTTATTTTTAATCACAAGGATAGATCTAGATATCTATGAAAAATTTAGGATATATTCAGTGACTAGGGGTAAGGGCTGGAGTGTCATGTTCAGCATGTGCCACAGAGTGGGGTGAGGGGATTCAGAGGGGCCTTGGCAGACTGCAAGGAGACTTTGGGAGAGAGGCTCAGAGGAAGGATCTTCGAGGGATTCCACCCTTTCAAGTGATTCTCAGCTAACCCACCTCTTGGAAGCTGGCTACCAGGCTGCGGGACAATACTGTTTTAGTCTTCATCCTTGTGTCTCCACCTGCTCATGTGGGACCCCATGTGGCTGGAGTTCCTTCAATTTCCTTTGAAATCTTTGGGTGAAGGTCAGGAAAACAACAGAGAAGAAAGCAATCATAAGGTCAAAGGATATAGAGTAGACCGTGGAAGACAGGATATTAGTAACTGAGTGACAACACCCCTCACACCTCCTACAAGTTTCTATCAAGTTATAAGACAGACACCCTTTAGAAGCTACATCTCCCCTTTTTTCATAACTCTGTTAAAATACGTGAGTAATCAAGTACTGCAAGTCCCCTTATATCTCATGGATGAATCTAGATTCTTTGAGCTGGAAAAATATTTACAATTATGTAGTTCAGTTGTTTTCTCAAACAACCTTAAGCCACAGAATGCTTTTTCTTCTTCTTCCTCTTCCTCCTCCTCCTCTTCTTTTTTCTCCTTTTCCTTCTTCTTTCTTCTTTTCCCTCCTCCTCCTCCTCCTCCTCCTCCTCCTCCTCCTCCTTTTTCTTCTTCTTCTTCTGTCTCTCTCAATTTAAATCTTATGAGGAATCTCAAAACATAAACCAAGCAGAAGCTGAGCTGTTCAGGTGGATGGTGGAGTACTGGAACCTTTCTTTGACCTCCAAAGTGGCCCTTGAGTGAAAACCACTGATGTGGTTAGAGTCATTCATTTTATAGTAGAGTCTGATGTCCAGAGAGGGAAGTGGGCATCCCCAAGTCACACAGCTGGCTTTATAAATAGCCCTGGAAGCAAGAGGTTGACAAAATATCATAGTAACATATTATCTAAATTACTCAAAAACTAAAACTATTTTGTGTCTTGGTTAAAGTTGTGCTTTCTAAAACCACTGATTTTCAAAAATGCAAATCCTACCAATCACCCAAAGAAGCTCTCACAGAGATACCAGGTACTCCCAACAGGGGGCAGAACAGCTTCCTGTAGAGCTGGGGTGCTATCACCAGTGGCTGCTCCTTCTCAAGGACCTTTATACCTTCCAAACTTGAAATGGAAGGGAAGTGGAAGAGTTTATAAAAAGACACCTGTGGGGGACGAGGGTAAGATGGCGGAAGAGTAAGACGTGGAGATCACCTTCCTCCCCACAGATACACAAGAAATACATCTACACATGGAACAACTGCTACAGAACACCTACTGAACGCTGGCAGAAGACCTCAGACCTCCCAAAAGGCAAGAAATTCCCCACGTACCTGGGTAGGGCAAAAGAAAAAAAACAAACAGAGACAAAAGAATGGGGATGGGACCTGCACCAGAGGGAGGGAGCTGTGAAGGAGAAAAGGTTTCCACACACTAGGAAGCCCCTTCGCGGGAGGAGACTGCGGGTGGCAGGGGAGGGGAGCTTCGGAGCCGCGGAGGAGAGCACAGCAACAGAGGTGCGGAGGGCAAAGCGGGGAGATTCCCACACAGAGGATTGGTGCCGATCGGCACTCACCAGCCCGAGAGGCTTGTCTGCTCACCCTCCGGGGCAGGTGGGGCTGCGAGCTGAGGCTCGGGCTTTGGTCGGAGCGCAGGGAGAGGACTGGGGTTGGCGGTGTGAACATAGCCTGAAGGGGTTAGTGCACCACGGCTAGCCGGGAGGGAGTCCGGGAAAAGGTCTGGAGCTGCCGAAGAGGCAAGAGACTTTTTCTTCCCTCCTTGTTATCTGGTGCGTGAGGCGAGGGGATTAAGAGTGCTGGTTAAAGGAGCTCCAGAGACAGGCATGAGCCGCGGCTAATAGCGCGGACATCAGAGACGGGCATGAGACGCTAAGGCTGCTGCTGCCACCACCAAGAAGCCTGTGTACGAGCACAGGTCACTATCCACACTTCCTTTCCGGGGAGCCTGTGCAGCCCGCCACTGCCGGGTTCCCGGGATCCAGGGACAACTTCCCCGGGAAAACTCACGGCAAGCCTCAGACTGGTGCAACGTCACGCTGGCCTCTGCCGCCGCAGGCTCACCCTGCACTTCGTGCCCCTCCCTCCCCCTGGCCTGAGTGAGCCAGAGCCCCCGAATCAGCGGCTCCTTTAACCCCGTCCTGTCTGAGCGAAAAATAGACGCCCTGCAGCGACCTAAATGCAGAGGTGGGGCCAAATCCAAAGCTGAGCCCCTGGTAGTTGTGAGAACAAAGAAGAGAAAGGGAATTCTCTCCCAGCAGCCTCAGAAGCAGCGGATTAAAGTTCCACAATCAACTTGATGTGCCCTACATCTGTGGAATACATGAATAGACAACGAATCATCCCAAATTGAGGAGGTGGACTTTGAGAGCAAGATTTATGATTTTTCCCCCTTTTCCTCTTTTTGTGAGTGTGTATGTGTATGCTCCTGTGTGAGATTTTGTCTGTATAGCTTTGATTCCACCATTTGTCCTAGGGTTCTATCCGTCCGTTTCTGTTGTTGTTGTTGTTGTTTTAATTTTTTTCTTTATTAATAATTAATTTTAACTTTAATAACTCTATTTCATTTTACTTTATCTTCTTTCTTTCCTTCCTTCCCTCCTTTAGACAACGAATCATCCCAAATTGAGGACGTGGACTTTGAGAACGAGATTTATGATTTTTTCCCCTTTTCCTATTTTTGTGAGTGTATGTGTATGCTTCTGTATGAAATTTTGTCTACATAGCTTTGCTTCCACCATTTGTCCTAAGGTCCTATCCGTCCAGTGTTTTTCTTTTAATTTTTTCTTAATAATTATTTTTTAATTTAATAACTTTACTATATTTTACTCTATTTTATTTTACTTTATCTTTCTTTCTTTCTTTTTTCCTTCCTTCCGTCTGTCCTTCCTTCCTCCCACCGTCCCTCTTTCCTTTCTTTCTTTCTTTCCTTCTTTTCTTCTTCCTTCCTTCCTTCCTTCCTTTCTTTCTTTCTTCCTACTTCTACTAATTCTTTCTCTCTACTTTTTCTCCCTTTTATTCTGAGCTGTTTGGATGAAAGCCTCTTGGTGCTGCAGCCAGGAGTCAGTGCTGTGCCTCTGAGGTGGTAGAGCCAACTTCAGGACACTGGTCTACAAGAGACCTCACAGCTCCACATAATATCAAACAGCGAAAATCTCCCAGAGATCTCCATCTCAACGCCAGCACCCAAATTCACTCAACGACCAGCAAGATACAGTGCTGGACACCCTATGCCAAACAACCAGCAAGACAGGAACACAACCCAACCCATTACCAGAGAGGCTGCCTAAAATCATAATAAGGCCACAGACACCCTAAAACACACCACCAGATGTGGACCTGCCCACCAGACAGAAAAGATCCAGCCTCATCCACCAGAACACAGGCACTAGTCCCCTCCACCAGGAAGCCTACACAACCCACTGAACCAACCTTAGCCACTGGGGACAGACAACAAAAACAACAGGAACTACGAACCTGCAGCCTGCAAAAAGGTGACCCCAAACACAGTAAGATAAGCAAAATGAGAAGACAGAAAAACACACAGCAGATGAAGGAGCAAGATAAAAACCCACCAGACCTAACAAATGAAGAGGAAATAGGCAGTCTACCTGAAAAAGAATTCAGAATAATGATAGTAAAGATGATCCAAAATCTTGGAAATAGAATAAACAAAGTACAAGAAACATTTAACAAGGACCTAGAGAAAGAAACAAACAACGATGAACAACACAATAAATGAAATGAAAAATACTCTGGATGGGATCAATAGCAGAATAACTGAAATAAAAGAACGGATAAGTGACCTGGAAGATAAAATAGTGGAAATAACTACTGCAGAGCAGAATAAAGAAAAAAGAATGAAAAGAACTGAGGACAGTCTCAGAGACCTCTGGTAAAACATTAAACACACCAACATTCGAATTATAGGCATTACAGAAGAAGAAGAGAAAAAGACAGGGACTAAGGAAATATTTGAAGAGATTACAGTTGAAAACTTCCCTAATATGGGAAAGGAAATAGTTAATCAAGTCCAGGAAGCACAGAGAGTCCCATACAGGATAAATCCAAGGAGAAATATGCCAAGACACATATTAATCAAACTGTCAAAAATTAAATACAAAGAAAGCATATTAAAAACAGCAAGGGAAAAACAACAAATAACACATAAGGGAATCCCCATAAGGTTAAAAGCTGATCTTTCTGCAGAAACTCTGGAAGCCAGAAGGGAGTGGTAGGACATACTGAAAGTGATGAAGGAGAAAAACCTGCAACCAAAATTACTCTACCCAGCAAGGATCTCATTCAGATTTGATGGAGAAATTAAAATCTTTACAGACAAGCAAAAACTGAAAGGGTTCAGCACCACCAAACCGCTTTACAACAAATGCTAAAGGAACTTCTCAAGGCAAGAAACACAAGAGAAGGAAAAGACCTACAATAACGAACCCAAAACAATTTAGAAAATGGGAATGGGAACATACATATCAATAATTACCTTGATTGTAAATGGACTAAATGCTCCCACCAAAAGACACAGATTAGTTGAATGGATACAAAAACAAGACCCATATATATGCTGTCTACAAGAGACCCACTTCAGACCTAGCGACACATACAGACTGAAAGTACGGGGATGGAAAAAGGTATTCCATGCAAATGGAAACCAAATGAAGGCTAGAGTAGCAATTCTCATATCAGACAAAATAGACTTTAAAATAAAGACTATTACAAGAGACAAAGAAGGACACTACATAATGATCAAGGGATCAATCCAAGAAGACGATATAACAATTGTAAATATTTATGCACCCAACATAGGAGCACCTCAATACATAAGGCAAATACTAACAGCCATAAAAGGGGAAATCGACAGTAACAAAAGGATAGTAGGGGACTTTAACACCCCACTTTCACCAATGGACAGATCATGCAAAATGAAAATACATAAGGAAACACAAGCTTTAAATGATACATTAAACAAGATTGACTTAATTGATATTTATAGGACACTCCATCCAAAAACAACAGAATACACATTTTTCTCAAGTGCTCATGGAACATTCTCCAGGATAGATCATATCTTGGGTCACAAATCAAGTCTTGGAAAATTTAAGAAAATTGAAATAGTATCAAGTACCTTGTCCAACCACAACACTATGAGACTAGATATCAATTACAGGAAAAGATCTGTAAAAAATACAAACACATGGAGGCTAAACAATACACTACTTAATAACGAAGTGATCACAGAAGAAATAAAGAGGAAATAAAAATATACCTAGAAACAAATGACAATGGAGACAGGATGACCCAAAACCTATGGGATGCAACAAAAGCAGTTCTAAGAGGGAAGTTTATAGCAATACAAGCCCACCTTAAGAAACAGGAAACATCTCGAATAAACAACCTAAACTTGCACCTAAAGCAATTAGAGAAAGAAGAACAAAAAATCCCAAAGTTAGCAGAAGGAAAGAAATCATAAAAATCAGATCTGAAATAAAGGAAAAAGAAAGGAAGGAAAAGATAGCAAAGATCAATAACAGTAAAAGCTGGTTCTTTGAGAAGATAAAAGATTAGATAAACCATTAGCCAGACTCATCAAGAAAAAAAGGGAGAAGACTCAAATCAATAGCATTAGAAATGAAAAAGAAGAAGTAACAACTGACACTGCAGAAATACAAAAGATCATGAGAGATTACTACAAGCAAATCTATGCCAATAAAATGGACAACCTGGAAGAAATGGACAAATTCTTAGAAATGCACAACCTGCCAAGAATGAATCAGGAAGAAATAGAAAATATGAACAGACCAATCACAAGCACTGAAATTGAAACTGTGATTAAAAATCTTCCAACAAACAAAAGCCCAGGACCAGATGGGTTCACAGGTGAATTCTATCAAACATTTAGAGAAGAGCTAACACCTATCCTTGTCAAACTCTTCCAAAATATAGCAGAGGGAGGAACACTCCCAAACTCCTTCTACGAGGCCACCATCACCCTGATACCAAAACCAGACAAGGATGTCACAAAAAAAGAAAACTACAGGCCATTATCACTGATGAATATAGATGCAAAAATCCTCAACAAAATACTAGCAAACAGAATCCAACAGCACATTAAAAGGATCATACACCATGATCAAGTGGGGTTTATCCCAGGAATGCAAGGATTCTTCAATATATGCAAATCAATCAATGTGATACACCATATTAACAAATTGAAGGAGAAAAGCCATATGGTCATCTCAGTAGATGCAGAGAAAGATTTTGACAAAACTCAACACCCATTTTTGATTCTCTATGCAGAAAGTAGGCATAGAGGGAACTTTCCTCAACATAATAAAGGCCATATATGACAAGCCCACAGCCAGCATCACCCTCAATGGCGAAAAACTGAAACCATTTCCACTAAGATCAGGAACAAGACAAGGTTGCCCACTCTCACCACTCTTATTCTACATAGATTTGGAAGCTTTAGCCACAGCAATCAGAGAAGAAAAGGAAATAAAAGGAATCCAAATTGGAAAAGAAGAAGTAAAGCTGTCACTGTTTGCAGATGACATGATACTATACATAGAGAATCCTAAAGATGCTACCAGAAAACTACTAGAGCTAATCAATGAATTCGGTAAAGTTGTAGGATACAAAATTAATGCACAGAAATCTCTGGCATTCCTACACACTAAAGATGAGAAATCTGAAAGTGAAATCAATAAAACACTCCTATTTACCATTGCAACAAAAAGAATAAAATACCTAGGAATAAATCTACCGAAGGAGACAAAAGACCCATTTGCAGAAAATTATAAGACACTGATGAAAGAAATTAAAGATGATACAAACAGATGGAGAGATATACCATGTTCTTGGATTGGAAGAATCAACATTGTGAAAATGACTCTACTCCCCAAAGCAATCTACAGATTCAATGCAATCTCTATCAAACTACCACTGGCATTTTTCACAGAACTAGAACAAAAAATTTCACAATTTGTATGGAAACACAAAAGACCCCGAATAACCAAAGTAATCTTGAGAACGAAAAACAGAGCTGGAGGAATCATGCTCCCTGACTTCAGACTATACTACAAAGCTACAGTAATCAAGACAGTATGGTACTGGCACAAAAACAGAAAGATAGATCAATGGAACAGGATAGAAAGCCCAGAGATTAACCCATGCACATATGGTCACCTTATCTTTGATAAAGGAGGCAGGAATGTACAGTGAAGAAAGGACAGCCTCTTCAATAAGTGGTGCTGGGAAAACTGGAGAGGTACATGTAAAAGTATAAGATTAGATCACTCCCTAACACCATACATAAAAATAACCTCAAAATGGATTAAAGACCTAAATGTAAGGCCAGAAACTATCAAATTCTTAGAGGAAAACATAGGCAGAATCCTCTATGACATAAATCACAGCAAGATCCTTTTTGACCTAGCTCCTAGAGAAATGGAAATAAAAACAAAAATAAACAAATGGGACCTAATGAAACTTCAGAGCTTTTGCACAGCAAAGAATACCGTAAATAAGACCAAAAGACAACCCTCAGAATGGGAGAAAATGTTTGCAAATGAAGCAACTGACAAAAGATTAATTTCCAAAATTTACAAGCAGCTCATGCAGCTCAATAACAAAAAGCAAACAACCCAATCCAAAAATGGGCAGAAGACCTAAATAGACATTTCCCCAAAGAAGATATACAGACTGCCAACAAACACATGAAAGAATGCTCAACATCATTAATCATTAGAGAAATGCAAATCAAGACTACAATGAGATATCATCTCACACCAGTCAGAATGGCCATCATCAAAAAATCTAGAAACAATAAATGCTGGAGAGGGTGTGGAGAAAAGGGAATACTCTTGCAGTGCTGGTGGGAATGTGAATTGGTTCAGCCACTATGGACAACACTCTGGAGGTTCCTTAAAAAACTACAAATAGAACTACCATATGACCCAGCAATCCCACTACTGGGCATATACCCTGAGAAAACCATAATTCAAAAAGAGGCATGTACCAAAATGTTCATTGCAGCTCTATTTACAATAGGCTGGAGATGGAAACAACCTAAGTGCCCATCATTAGTTGAATGGATAAAGAAGATGTGGCACATATATACAATGGAATATTACTCAGCCATAAAAAGAAATGAAATCGAGCTATTTGTAATGAGGTGGATAGACCTAGAGTCTGTCATACAGAGTGAAGTAAGTCACAAGGAGAAAAACAAATACCGTATGCTAACATATATATATGGAATTTAAGGAAAAAAATGTCATGAATAACCTAGGGGTAAGACAGGAATAAAGACACAAACCTACTAGAGAATGGACTTGAGGATATGGGGAGGGGGAAGGGTGAGCTGTGACAAAGTGAGAGAGAGGCATGGACATATATACCCTACCAAATGTAAGGTAGATAGCTAGTGGGAAGCAGCCACATAGCACAGGGAGATCAGCTCGGTGCTTTGTGACCGCCTGGAGGGTTGGGATAGGGAGGGTGGGAGGGAGGGAGACACAAGAGGGAAGAGATATGGGAACATATGTATATGTATAATTGATTCACTTTGTTATAAAGCAGAAAGTAACACACCATTGTAAAGCAATTATACCCCAATAAAGAGGTTAAAAAAAGACACCTGTGTGAACACTGGGTGGGCTGCCTCTCACAGGTGCAGAGTTGTCTGGGGTTTCAATTGCGTGAGTCTTGCATTTCAACATTTTACCACAGGGAGCTGAGTGCATGTTATGTTTCCCTGAGGTTTGATCAGTAGTCAGCTGATGGGAGAAGCAATGGACAAAAAAGAAGAGACAACTCTGCAGGGAAGTGACAACAAAGCAGCAAACACCGACAGGTGGATCAGCAAGCAAGAGTGATCAGATTAATGAGCATAGCCAGCCACCACACACACACACTCACTCACCACATACACATACTCATCACATGACATACACATACCCATCACACACACGCTCACACATAATCACCACACACACACTCACACATACTCACCACACACACATACAAATATCCACCACACACACTCACACATAATCACCACACACACACACACATACTCACCACACACACATACACATAGCCACCACACACAGTCACACATACCACACACTCACACATACTCACCACACACACACACTCACACATACTCACCACACACACATACCCACCACACACACACACACCACACTCATACACACACACACTCAGATATGCAAATGCAGCTTCCTAAGTGTGTAGGCCACAGGAGTAGCTCTGCTCTGCCTCTGTGCATTGACACTCTTGATATATGCACCCAAAGCAATATATATATATATATATATTCACATCCTAAACGCTGATGAGCACCACTATCTAACTTTTGCCTTTCCACTCCTCTACACCTCTCAAACTGAGAGCTTAAGGGAGGAGAGGAAGGTAAAAACAACAATAGATAAACAGAAGATACAACCTTCATTTTTCTTTGGAGTAAATGAAATTGTGCCAACATCCAGAGTTACTTGTGTCATTTTGACTCATTTGCCAACACACTTAGTGAACTTACTATTAGCATCCTTTACACCTATTAAATTGAAATCCCCTCTGTACTCATACAATTTGGCACTGATATGAAAGACTGCAGTTGATGAATGTGTAGCTGGGTAAGGTACGTAATCAAATGCTAATGACAATTATTATTATTAGCATAATGACAATTATCCATCATAAGATTATAGAAGTGAAAAGCACAAAAATTTCATCCTGAATCAAGTGTCTGTCTCTTCAACTAGACAGACTGAGGACAAGTTCACACTGGAGCCCATGGACCATCTTACTAGGACTGTGCTGATGGTAACAAAGGTATTAAGGTGAAAGGGTACCAGGGCGGCTCTAAAGAGAATGTGGGATATGAAAAACATCTTATTCAATTGTAAACATCCAGTGTTAAAGATATTACCATGTGTTGAGATAAAAATTTTAAAAAGAAAAAATTTTTGAAATCCAGTATTCCTCTGCCAGCTGCTGGAGTATTATGATTGGCAAAACTTCAGTTGGCAAGCACACATTCTTACAGATAGTAGAGGTTAGGAGAAAAACTATAAAAATGATGTTAATATTCATTTTCAAGCCCAAAATAAACAGAAGTTCTTGAAAGCAGCCATATTCCAAATCAGCCAAAGTTTGAGGTATAATCGGTTCTTTACTGTTCCGAGAACGTTGCCACGGCGCTGTGATCTGAAGAGGAGAGAGTACCCACAAATTTTATGTGCCAACAATATCTCTGTAAAGTTTTAATATCAGACCTTCTGTCTTGAAATTTAACGCCTTTGATACTTGCAGTCTTCTTAGTTTTAGTTTTGCAAGTCTCAGCAAAATACTTTTGTAATTCCCCAGGCAAATTCACAAATGGTACTGCCCAAGGACACATTTTCTGGGCTAACCCTCCCACCCATAAATTGAGGGTAGAATTCAAAGAGGGCTCACCCCATAGACTCCCTCATGGAGTTTATAAGATTGGGTAGCAGTATTTGTTGTTTCTTTGGGGATTGTATTCGTCAGGGTTCTTCAAAGAAATAGAACCAATAAGATATGTGTATTCATTATAGAAATTGGTTCACATGGCTTTAGAGACCATGAAGTCCCACAAGCTGCAGTCTGCAAGCTGGAGAACTGGGAAAGCTGGTGATGTAATTGAATTCAAGTCCAAACACCTGAGAATTGGGGGCTGATTGTCTAAGTCCCAGTCTGAGTGCAAGAGCCAGAAGCGCTGATGTTTGAGGGCAAGAGAAGATGTATGTCTCAGCTCAAGCAGACAGAGCAAGTTCACCCTTCCTCCATCTTTTTGTTTTACTCAGGCTTTAGGTGGAATGCCGATCCACCTTGGTGAAGGTTATCCTCTTTGCTCAATCTACTGATTCAAATACTAGTCTCTTCTAGAGGCACCCTCACAGACACAGACACATAACATTTTACCAGCTATCTGGGCATCCCTTAGCCCAAATAAGTTGACACATAAAAGTAACCCCCACAGGGACTGAGGTGAATGGCCTGTATGTTGGCCGGTCCCCTTATATCATTAGTTGAAGCCATGCATCTACAAATCAGAACTTCCAAATTTGAGGCCAGAGATATTTTTTCACTATATCTAAGATGGAAAATACATTTCATTTTGAGTGCCAAATATGATTGCTTGGCAAGGGCTGTCTAAAACCTCTATCATGATGGTGTATCAGTATTTATCAGAAAAGAATGCTGAATTTGATTGGTTGAGTGCTAGGGAGCATGACAGTAGGAAGGTAGTATATTTGCTCAACCCAAACAATACTGTCTTCTCTACAAAAGTTATCTTTTCAATAAAGCCTCCCTGGGATAGGGGGTGTGGGAGGGAGATGCAAGAGGGAGGAGATATGGAGATATATGTATATGTATAACTGATTCACTTTGTTATACAGCAGAAACTAACACACCATTGTAAAGAAATTATACTCCAATGAAGATGTTTAAAAAAAAAGTAAAGCCTCCCTAATAAATAATTAAGTTATAATTTTATTTACAAGTAGCTTTTCACAAACACATCCTGTTAACGCTCACTTATCTTGTGGATTCAGTTCAAACCACTTCAGGGAAGCTTGCTCTGACCGTTTTTAGGTCATTTTCTGTTTATAACATGTTAATTGTACTAGGTTTCATCCCTTTTTCTCCTCTAACTCAGTGGAAATATCTATTCATTAGTTTGATTACTGGATTAATAACTGTGTATTCCATCCTCGCGGGCAGTGAGCTCATGAGAGAAAAGGCCGTGTCTTGTTTTCTTACCATCGCATCCCAAGTGTCTGTCATGGTCCCTGGCACTTAGTGGACACTTATTAAATATTTGCTAATTGAATTGAAAAACAGGCATTCATTTATTTTTCTCTTAAATTCCTCTGAGACCCAGGTCAGGTATATTATCTTTCACTGCATATACTTTCAGGACTAAGGCATACTTGATTGAGGTTACAAACTTGGAGATACTGGTATCTGATATCCTAGGTTTCTGAGCCTCTAGATTTGTTCTCAACTACAGTTTCTTCCATGTCTATAATACACACATTACCTGTGTTGCTATCTGAAGATGTTCACTTTAGCTTGTGATAAATGGTGGCAGAGCTGGGAAGGGAAAAAATCTTCATTTTTCAATGGAGGCAATTGTATAGCGTAGAGAGGACCAGACCAGGAGTCAGCAGACCAGAAATTGCATCCTAGCTGTCATTTATTAGCTTAGCAACATTGGAAAACTAATCTTTCTTTACCAGTAAAATAATAGAGTCAGCAGTTTTCAAAACTATTTTTTATAATGGACCTGTTTCTTAACATGAAACTTCAGAAATCTCCTGTAGCACCACAGCATGTGAAGGAGATGAAGCGAAGTCGCTCCAAGTGAAGCTGGGCAGTAGAGGTTACGCCTGGAATCTTCCTCATGCTGCCTCTCCTGCACCAGCAGGGAAGCTCCTGAAGCACACACAAGCACTCCATTAAAAAAAAAATTTAAAAACTTGAAGTAATTATAAATTTATGGGAAGTTGCAAAGAAAACACAGAAAGGTCTTGTATACCCTCACCCAGTGTCCCCCAGTTGGCCCACTGAAATGAGACATTTGACACAACACCGTGAATGTACTTAACGCCACTCAAATGTACGCTTAAAAATGGTTAAAATGGTAAATTTTATGTTAGATATATTTCACAACAATAAAAAAATTTAAATTAAAGAACCTTTTGGACCTACTACTAGACAATCCTCTCCAAAGCCCATCCAGCTCCAAAATTCTATGTATGTATCCTAAATGTTAGAGCATTCCCATTGCAATTCTGCAATCATGGACTTTTCAAGCTTGAATATACCTTAGGAATCAGCCAGTGGGAGACAGAGTTCAAGTCTTCCTCTTCTCTTCAGGGCTTCTCTCTGTCATGGAGTTTAACTAGAGTCTAGCATCAGCCTCTAACAAATGTGCTTCAGAGAGGAGGTCTTTATTATCTTCTACTTTGGTTTTTTTCTGCTAGTTGACTTTTTCTATGGTCTGCAGAAGCTTGTTCTTTGGGTTTTCTTAACTCATTTTGATTCATCTCATGACTGCATCCTTCTCCACCCCTCACAGTGGGCGTGGCAGTGCTGCCTTGTGTTATTTTCCATGTCAATGTCGAATTACAGTGCTCTTTATGGCCGTACCAAGACATGTAGGCTGCGCTGAAACGGCCAGAGGCTCAGTGAAACTAACTTCCCATTGCTCTGTTACTTTTTTCTTTTAAATTACTTGTACATGTAAACAGTCACATATAATTTTACATAAACTCAAGATGTGTGATCACATCATACATCCTGTTTTTTTTAATGCAGTTTTTATTTTGCTTTAGCTTTTCCTTTCCCATGTACCCCTCTCTCAATCCACATTATCTCCTCATAGACATGAAGTTACCCATGTTAACAACCTACTGTATATGCTTTCATATTACCCTTTATGCTCATGTATTCATAAGTAAATAACTACATACATATCCATACTATATAGAAGTACACATACGCATAGAGAGGTTTGTCATTATTTTGCAAAAATTGGAATCTGTATTTTTGAATCCTGTATTTTCTCAACAATGACTTTCTTTCTAATGTTTGCATAGAATTTTATATTGTAATACGTCACAATTTATTCAAATATTCCATTATTGATGGGCAGGCAATCTCTTTGTTTCTACTTTTTTCTTTTATGCCTCTAAAATAATGCTGCAATAAACATCTCTGTATGTAAGTTATAATGGTATTTTTGCTTTCATTGTTATGGAACAGATGCCCAGAAGAAACTTTTGTGGATCAAAATGTATATGCATTTTAAATTTTAACAGAATTCATCAGATTGCATCCCAACAGTAGCTGAGGCAATTCATCTTCTCACCAGCCCTGTATGGTAGTACACTTGCCCCCACATTCCTATCAACAATACAAGTTGTCAGTCTTTTTAATTTTTGCAAGTCTGAAGTATTAATGCTATGTATTAGTTTGAGAATATTTTCATATACTCCTTGGATATTGGAACTCCTATTTTCCTATGTTTCATGTCCCCATCTTGTTAATTTTTCAGGATTCTTTTGCATTTGAAATATTAATCCTTTGTTCTCTCATTGTAAATATTTGTTCCACATCTATTATTTACTTGTTGACTTTGCTTATAGTATTTTGTTGGTAATGATACCTACTATGTGCCTGACATTCATTATTCTATTTACTGAGGATTTAACAGTGAACAAATTAGACAAAAATCCCTTCCCTCTAGAACCTCACATTCTAGGGATGAAACACAATCAATCAATCAATCAATTAATATTATTCATAGTATTTTAATATGATTTTTTAAAGTTTTATGTGGTCAAATAGGTCTGACTTTTCTTACAGGTTTCCAGTCTTAGTTAAGAAGACATTCCCCACCCCTCAGTAGTGCATATGGTTTCCTGGATCACTGCTCTTTTTGTTTTTAAAACATAGCTGGTATGAATGATATCCCCAGATTAAAATTAGGCAACATCTTGAGTTCTCAGAATTTCATTGAATTATTTCATCATAGTTATATCAAGCTCTTCCTCTCTGTTCCAATCTGTAGTTATACCTTCTCTATATAATTCATCAAGGGCCCTACTATATAACATATCTATCAGTTATTATTAGGTTGAACTATATGAAACTGCCATTTTTGTAGATTAAAAATGGTTGACTAGCACTAGGTACACATGGTTCAACCTGTAGCTAAGGAATGGGAAAGAAACCCTTATTAAGGTCAGCTACTTGCTTGATACTATGATGGATATTTTATGTGCATTATTTCATTTAATTTCCCCAGCAGCACTTTGAGGTAGGTAATACTAGCTCCATTTTTAAAAAGAAGAAACACTCTTACTGAGGTAAGATATCACTATCTCAAAATTATTAAGAGCAAGAGCTAGGATTGATCTTATTCAGTTGATATCAAAGTCCAAATGTATTTCTCTTTGCCATTAGAATATAATTCAACAGGAATTTACAAAGTGCTCTACAGGACTTTGAGTAGTGCTGAGAACTTTAAAAAGTGCTGAACAAGTTCAGTGCCTAGAACAGTGCCCAATACAAAAAAATACCCAATAAATGTGGGTTAAATGCAATCCTCTACCCTACAAGAAGTTACATCATAATGGGTAGGTAAAACATACACAGGAATCAGTACAAGAGAAATTTCAGGTGTCTTATGGGTGTTTTAGATGAAACATACAGGTTTCATTTGTTTTATTTTCTCCTAACAGTGCTAACATTACTTAGATATATGCATAGCATAGTATCTAGCACATAATAGGCATACAATGAATATTGGTTTATTCAATTAATGAAATAAAACAATTCATTGTAAAACCACTTGAAAAATATGGAAATATAGAGACGAAAAAATTTTAAATAATGTGCAATCCCACCATTTACACATGTATAGCTTTTTTTTAACATCTTTATTGGAGTATAACTGCTTTACAGTTGTGTGTTTCTGCTTTATAACAAAGTGAATCAGCTATACATATACATATATCTCCATATCTCCTCCTTCTTGTGTCTCCCTCCCACCCTCCCTATCCCACCCCTCTAGGTGGTCACAATTCACCAAGCTGATCTCCCTGTTCTATGCGGCTGCTTCCCACTAGCTACCTATTTTACATTTGGTAGTGTATATATGTCCATGTCACGCTCTCACTTCGTCCCAGCTTACACTTCCCTCCCCATGTCCTCAAGTCCATTCTCTACATCTACATCTTTATTCCTATCCTACCCCTAGGTTCTTCAGAACCACTTTTTTTTTTTTTTAGATTCCATATATATGTGTTAGCATACAGTATTTTTCTCTTTCTGACTTACTTCACTCTGTAGGACAGATTCTAAGTCTATCCACCTCACTACAAATAACTCAGTTTCATTTCTTTTTATGGCTGAGTAATATTCCATTGTATATATGTGCCACATTTTCTTTATCCATTCATCTGTCGATGGACACTTAGGTTGCTTCCGTGTCCTGGCTATTGTAAATAGAGCTGCAATGAACATTTTGGTACATGACTCTTTTTGAATTATGGTTTTCTCAGGGTATATGTCCAGTAGTAGGATTGCTGTGTCGTATGGTAGTTCTATTTGTAGTTTTTTAAGGAACCTTCATACTGTTCTCCATAGTGGCTGTATCAATTCACATTCCCACCAACAGTGCAAGAGTGTTCCTTTTCTCCACACCCTCTCCAGCATTTATTGTTTGTAGATTTTTTGATGATGGCCATTCTGACCAGTGTGAGGTGATACCTCATTGTAGTTTTGATTTGAATTTCTCTGATTATTAGTGATGTGGAGCAATCTTTCATGTGTTTGTTGGCAATCTGTATATCTTCTTTGAAAAAAATATCTATTTAGGTCTTCTGCCCATTTTTGGATTGGGTTGTTTGTTATTTTGTTATTCAGCTGCATGAGCTGCTTGTAAATTTTGGAGATTAATCCTTTGTCAGTTGCTTCATTTGCAAAAATTTTCTCCCATTCTGAAGGTTGTCTTTTCATCTTGTTTATGGTTTCCTTTGCTGTGCAAAAGCTTTTAAGTTTTATTAGGTCCTTGTACAGTTTTTAAAACCCACTCCCATCAATTTTTAATTCTATACTCTAGATAATGTAAATAAGTTTTATCCATTTTAACCAGACTTTAGATATTAAGTAGTTGCCCATGCCATTAAATGTTCTTATTAAAACATAAATTTTTGTTTGTTTTCAATAGTTTTATTTTTCAAAAATAATAGTATGTCTATAAACAGAGATTGCAAAGTTTCATTTTTTACATAGCTTCTTTTCTTTCTCAATTTTTTTTGCCTTCATCCAATTACCCCAACCCCCCACCCCTCCATCCCCTGCCTCTGGTAACCACAAATCAGGCCTCTTTTTCTATGAGTTTGTTTGTTTGTAAAACATAAATTTTGATAGCTGCAAATAATTTATTGCATAGGTGCAATTAATTTAATTGCCCATCACTTTTTTCCCCTAAACATCTAAGTTGTTTCCAAATTCTTGTTTTCATAAATAATACTGTAATAAACTTCCTTGGACATAGACCTTTGTCTCCATCTCTGAATATTTCCTCAGGATAGATTTCTGAAATTGGAATCGCTGCACCAAAATCTATGAACATTGTTAAGGCTGTTGATACATATCACCAATTTGCCTTTTAGAGACATGGTACCAAGAAATCATCACTTTAAAATTATATTTGGGTATGGGTATGTTTAGGATCCTAGAACTTCATTTTAAAACCAATCTATAAATATTTAAATCCAGAAAAACTAAGAAGTCTTTTTATTTCTCCCTCATCTTGAATTTCCACTCAACTCCCCGAATCCACTCCAAGTTGGAAATAACCATCTACTTTTTGAATCGGTTGCTCTCATTCTGGAGTCCAAAGATGCATGCTGAGGAGCCCATGAACTCCTGGATACTATATGCAAATTTAATGTCAGTCTGCAAATGTGTGGAGGTTTCTTTCTAGAGAAGACATCTATGTCTTTTTTCAAATTCTCAAAGGGGTTTATGACACAGAAAACATAAAGAACTTTAACTTTATAGTGGATAAAAAGTCAACAACTAAGCCATAATCTCAAATTCCCCATAATTATGGCAGGGGGTGGGAGGATAGTTAGGTTTCAAAGAATTTGTGCTTTTGAACTGCAGGCTATGTGAAAACTAAAATAAACATGGGATAGTAATAAAATATGTGATGAAACAGTGTGGGCCTTAACTGGTGATATTTGCTTGCAGACAAATTGACACTTGGACAGCAGATTAGGGAAGTAGCTATGTTTTATGACCTTGTGCTCTTTATTAAACACAGTGCATTTACTCTTCCACTTTGGTAGAAAGCATCCTTCTTAAACCAGAAAACGGTTACAGTTCTTTTTCTCATTTTACCTCTAACTCAGACTAATTACAAAGAAATGAATATTTTATCATCTATCTTATGATAACCTAACGCTATTGAATTTTGGAGTCAGAGCCATTATTTAATTCCATCATTAAAATATACTATTAAAATGACTTTCTTCACCCATAAAAATGCACATGAGTATTTGATAAAATTTCATGATATTTAAACTATGAAAAATGATTTGTTCTAGAAAAACAGCCACATTGGGACACAATTAAAAAGAGTGAATTCCATTATAGTTATAATGATTAGGATTTCACCCTCTCTTCCTTATGGTTACTTTTTAATTAGTTTGTACCAAAGCCTAAACTTTGCCTGAAATCCCCTCTTCTCTCTTTGTCTGAAGAAAATCACTCAGCCTCAACTCTGCAGCACAATAGTACCCTTGGGTGTTGTACAGAACCATGAATGTCTTTCAACCAAATGTCAGGGCAATGCATTGTCGTGGAGCATCTTTCTCCCAGTACTGATGAGAACCCTCTGAGGATTAGGTTGGTGTGTCTCACATGGAGAGATCTGTTCCACCTTATGTCTTTAATAAGCAATCAGCAGCTTGGATAAGGGAAGACAGCATTCTACATAACCAGAGGGGAAAAAAACAATGAAAACCATGCAAGCATGTGGAAAATTTTCTCCACTGAGCTCAACAAATCAAATAGTTCAGAGGTATTTATCTTTCATGAAGTGTGGTTCCCAGCTTCATCTTTCATGTGACTGGATAAGAAATTGTGTGGGTGACAATACATTCCTATCAGTTTGGGTTCCATTTCATCAAGCATGTTGGTTTTCAGCTGAAAACAGGTTCTTTAGCTCTTTACCTCCTCTTCTCTGTACATTCTCCCCATCCCCCTCTCCACAGGGTTTCTTCATAGAGATGTTTATCAATGATAATGAAGGCTGAGAAAAAGTTACTTGATGCTTACATTATTCTAAGGATGAAAAGATTTCTTTAAAGAGATATACTAGTGGAAGACTTGGCTAACGTTTCTAATTCACTACCCAATAAAATATATCTCTTTATTTCTAGATGGAACAATGATTACATTGATGTGTTTCTGCTTTAATAGTTAGAAATTGTTTTACTGAAAAAATTATTTGTTGTCTTTATATATTTTTTTAACTGATGTATAGTTGCTTTACAATGTTATGTTAGTTTCTACTCTACAACGAGGTGGAGTTCCCTGTGCTATAGAGCAGGTTCTCATTAATTATCTATTTTATACATGTTAGTGTATGTATGTCAATCCCAATCTCTCAATTCAGCCCAAGCCCCCTTTCCCCACTTGGTGTCCATACATTTGTTCTCTACGTCTATGTCTCTATTTCTGTCTTGCAAACAGGTTAATCTGTACCATTTTTCTAGATTCTGCATATATGAGTTAATATACAATATTTGTTTTTCTCTTTCTGACTTACTTCACTCTGTGTAATAGTCTCTAGGTCCATCCACATCTCTACAATTGACCCAATTTCATTCCTTTCATGACTGAGTAATATTCCATTGTATATATGTACCACATCTTCTTTATCCATTTATCTGTCAATGGACACTTAGGTTGATTCCATGACCTTGTTACTGTAAATAGTGCTGCAATGAACATTGGGGTGCATGTGTCTTTTTGAGTTCTGGTTTTCTCAGGGTATATGCCCAGTAGTGGGATTGCTGGGTCATATGGTAATTCTATTTTTAGAGTCTTAAGGAACCTCCATACTGTTGTCCATAGTGGCTGTATCAATTTACATTCCCACCAATAGTGCAAGAGGATTCCCTTACATCCATACCCTCTCCAGCATTTACTGTTTGTAGATTTTTTGATGGTGGCCATTCTGACCGGTGTGAGTTGATGCCTCATTGTATTTTGATTTGCATTTCTCTAATAATTAGTGATGTTGAGCATCTTTTCATGTACATTTTTGGCCATCTGTCTGTCTTCTTTGGAAAAATGTCTATTTAGGTCTTCTGCCCATTTTTTGATTGGGTTGTTTGTTTTTTTGATATTGAGCTGCATGAGTGGCTTGTATATTTTGGAGACTAATCCTTTATCCCTTGATCCATTTGCACTTATTTTCTCCCATTCTGAGGGTTGTCTTTTCATATTGTTTATGGTTTCCCTTGTTGTGCAGAAGCTTTAACTTTAATTAGGTCCCATTTGTTTACTTTTGTTTTTATTTCCATTACTTTAGAAGGTGGGTCAGAAAAGATCTTGCTGTGATTTATGTAAAAGAGTGTTCTGCCTATGTTGTCCTCTCAGAGTTTTATTGTGTCAGGTCTTAAATTTAGGTCTTTAATCCATTTTAAGTCTATTATTGTGTATAGTGTTACGGAGTGTCCTAATTTCATTCTTTTACATGTAATTGTCCGGTCTTCCCAGCACCACTTAATGAAGAGACTGTCTTTTCTCCATTGTATATTCTTGCCTCCTTTGTCATAGATTAGGTGACCATATGTGTGTGGGTTTATCTCTGGGCTTTCTATCCTGTTCCATTGATCTCTATTTCTGTTTTTGTGCCAGTACCATACTGCCTTGATTACTGTAACTTTGTAGTATAGTCTGAGGTCAGGGAGCCTGATTCCTCCAGCTCCATTTTTTTGTTTTGTGTTTTTTGGGGTTCTTTTCTCATGATTGCTTTGGCTATTTGGGGTCTTTTGTGTCTCCATACAAATCTTAAGATTTTTTTTCTAGTTCTGTGAAAAATGCCATGGGTTATTTAATAGGAATTGCATTGAATCTGTAGATTACCTTGGGTAGTATAGTCATTTTCACAATATTGATTCTCCCAATCCACAAACATGGTATATCTCTTCATCCGTTTGTGTCATGTTTGATTTCTTTCATCAGTGTCTTATAGTTTTCTGAGTACAGGTCTTTTGCCTCCTTAGGTAGGTTTATTCCTAGGTATTTCATTATTTTTGCTACAGTGGTGAATGGGATTGTTTCCTTAATTTCTCTTTCTGATCTTTCATTGATAGTGCATAGGAGTGCAAGAGATTTCTCTGCATTAATTTTGTATCCTGCAACTTTACCGAATTCATTGATTAGCTCTGGTAGTTTTCTGGTGGCATCTTTAAGATTTTCTATGTATAGTATCATGTCATCTGTAAACAGTGACAGCTTTACTTCTTCTTTTCTGACTTGGATTCCTTTTATTTCTTTTTATTCTCTGATTTCTGTGGCTAAAACTTCAAACATTATGTTGAATAATACTGGTGAGAGTGGACACACTTGTCTTGTTCCTGATCTTAGAGGAAATGGTTTCAGTTTTTCACCATCGAGAATGATGTTTGCTGTGGGTTTGTCATATATGGCCTTTATTAAGTTGAGGTAGGTTACCTCTGTGCCCAGTTTCTGGAGAGTGTTTATCATAAACGGGTGTTGAATTTTGTCAAAAGCTTTTTCTGCATCAATTGCTTGTAGTAGTCTCTTATGATCCTTTGTATTTCTGCAGTGTCCATTGTAACTTCTTTTTCATTTCTAATTCAATTGATTTGAGTCCTCTCTCTCTTTTTCTCGATGAGTCTGGCTAAAGGTTTATCAGTTTTGTTTATCTTCTCAAAGAACAGCTTTTAGTTTTATTGATCTTTGCTATCATTTCCTTCACTTCTTTTTCATTTATTTCTGATCTGATCTTTATGATTTCTTTTCTTCTGCTAACTTTGGGTTTTATTTTGTTCCTTTTTCTCTAGTTCCTTTAGGTGTAAGGTTAGATTGTTTGAGATTTTTCATGTTTCTTGAGGGAGGATTGTATTGCTATAAACTTCCCTCTTAGAACTGCTTTTGCTGCATCCCATTGGATTTGGGTTGTTGTGTTTTCATTGTCATTTGCCTCTAGGTATTTTTTTTATTTCCTCTGATTTCTTCAGTGATCTCTTGGTTATTTAGTAGCATATTGTTTAGCCTCCATGTGTTTGTGTTTTCTACAGTTTTTTTTCCTGTAATTGATTTCTAATCTCATAACATTATGGTCAGAAAAGATGCTTGATACGATTTCAATTTTCTTAAATTTACTGAGGCTTGATTTGTGACCCAAGATGTGATCTATCCTGGAGAATGTTCCATGTGCACTTGAGAGAAAGTGTATTCTTCCACTTTTGAGTGGAATGTCCTATAAACAGCAATTAAATTTATCTGGTCTATTGTGTCATTTAAAGCTGTGTTTACTTATTTATTTTCTGTCTGGTTGATCTGTCCATTGGTTTAAGTGAGGTGTTAAAATCCCCCACTATTATTATGTTACTGTCAGTTTCCCCTTTTATGGCTGTTAGCCTTTGTTTTATGTATTGAGGTGCTCCTATGTTGGGTGCTTAAATATTTATAATTGTTATCTTTTCTTCTTGGATTGATCCCTTGGTCATTATGTAGTGTCTTTCCTTATCTCTTGTAACAGCCTTTATTTTAAAGTCTATTTTATCTGATATGAGTATTGATACTCCAGGTTTTGATTTTCATTTGCATGGAATATCTTTTTCCAGCCCCTCACTTTCAGTCTGAATGTGTCCCTAGGTCTGATGTCGGTCTCTTATAGACAGCATACATATGGGCCTTGTTTTTGTATCCATTCAGCCAGTCTGTGTCTTTTGGTTGGAGCATTTAACCCATTCACATTAGTGTAATTATCAGTATGTATGTTCCTATTACCATTTTCTTAATTGTTTTGGGTTTCTTTTTGTAGGTCTTTTTCTTCTCTTGTGTTTCCCACTTAGAGAAGTTCCTTTAGCATTTGTTGTAAAGCCAGTTTTGTAGTGCTGAATTCTCTTAACTTTTGCTTATCTGTAAAGCTTTTAATTTCTCTGTCAAATCTGAATGAGATCCTTGTTGGGTAGAGTAATCTTTGTTGCAGGTTTTTCCCATTTTATCACTTTAAATATATCCTGCCACTCCCTTCTGGCCTGCAGTTTCTGCTGAAATATCAGCTGAGAGCCTTACGGGGATTCCCTTGTATGTTATTTTTTGCTTTTCCCTTGCTGCTTTTAATATTTTTCTTTGTATTTAATTTTTGATAATTTGATTAATATGTGTCTTGGCATGTTTCTCCTTGGATTTATCCTGTATGGGACTGTCTGTGTTTCCTGGACTTTTGTCTATTTCCTTTCTCATGTTAGGGAACTTTTCAACTATATTCTCTTCAAATATTTTCTCAGTCGATTTTTTTTTCCTCTTCTTCTTCTGGGACCCCTATAATTCGAATGTTGGTGCATTTAATGTTGTTCCAGAGGTCTTTGAGACTGTCCTGAATTTTTTTCATTCTTTTTTCTTTATTCTGCTCTGTAGTAGTTATTTCCACTATTTTATCTTCCAGGTCACTTATCCGTTCTTCTGCCTCAGTTATTCTGCTATTGATTCCTTCTAGAGTAAATTTCTGTGACTGCGTAGTTCATTACTATTTGTTTTTTTCTTCTAGGTTCTTGCTAAACATTTTTTGTATTTTCTCTATTCTATTTCTGAGATTTTGGATCATCTTTATTATCATTATTCTGAATTATTTTTCAGGTAGACTGCTTATTTCCTCTTCATTTATTTGGTCTTGTGGGTTTTTACCTTGCTCCTTCATCTGCACCATATTTCTCTGTCTTCTCATTTTGTTTAAGTTTTGGGGGGTCTCCTTTCTGTAGGCTGCTGGTTCATAATTCCTGCTGCTCTTTTTGGTGTCTCCCCACAGTTGGTGAGTTTTGTCCAGTGGTTTGTGTAGGCTTCTTGGTGAGGGGGACTGGTGCTTGTGTTCTGGTGGGTAGAGCTTGGAATTGTCCCTCTGATGGGCAGGGCCATGTCCAATGATGTGTTTTGTGGTGTCTGTGAGCTTAGTATGACTTTAGACAGCCTGCCTGCTAATGGATAGCTTTGTGTTCCTCTCTTGCTAGTTGTTTGGCATGAGGCATCCAGCACTGGAGCTTGCTGGCTGTTGGGTGGAACCAGGTCTTAGTGTTGAGATGGAGACCTCTGGGAGAGCTCTCACTAATTATCCCCTGTGGCTGGGAGTTCTCTGGTGGTCCAATGTCCTGGACTCGGCTCTCCCACCTCAGGCTTAGGCCTGACCCCTCTCTGGAGCTGAAAGACCCTGCAATTCACACGGCATGGAAGAAAAGAAAAATAAAAGAAAGACACATATAAAGAAACACACACGTACACAGATGCACACACAAAAGAAAACAAAAAGAAAATGAGCAGACAAACAAAACCCCAAGACAAATGGTAAAAGCAAAACCAAACAGACAAAAACACACAAAGAATCACACACACACCCCCCCCAAAAAAGAGAGAAAACAAAAAAGAAGAGAGCAACCAACAAATAAACGAACCCAACAATGAAAAGAAACACTAAAAACTAGACTAACAAAAACAAAAACCCAAAACAAACCAAAAGCAGAAAGCAAACTCTAGGTAGGTCTCTGGACCTGCTGTGGGCACTGTGGAGCCAGCTCAGACTCTGACCTGGCCCAACTCTTGTGTGTACTTGCCCCCAAAGTCCACAGTTGCCCCCAAAGTCCACAGGCTCAATTGTGGGAACACTCATTTTCTATTCAGGTATTCCACAGATGCAGGGTTCACCAAGCCGATCATTGGGATTTAATCCGCTGCTCCTGTGGCTGCATGGAGAGAGTTCCCTTTCTCTTCCTCGGTTGCACCACCCCTGGGGTTCAGATTTGGTTTTGGCCCCACCTCTGCATGTGGGCCACCCTCAGGCATCTGTTCCCCACCCCAGCAAGAGGGGGCAAAAGCAGCTTCTGATTAGGGCCCACTTGCTCACTCAGGCCGGGGAGATGGAGGGATATGGCAGTTATAATTGGGATGTTCATGGAGTGCCTTCAGAGGCAGAGGTCTGTGAGAAGTTGCAACAGCCTGAAGCATGCTGTTCACTCTCCCAGGGAAGTTGGCCCCAGATCGCAGGACCCTCAGCAGTGGCAGGCTGCACAGGCTCCCAGGAAGGTGTGGGCAGTGACCGCTTTTTCACAAGACCCTTGGTGGCAGCAGCAACAGTGGTAGCCCTCATGCCCACCTCTGGGGACTGAGATATCAGTCACAGCTTGCATCTGCCCTTAAAGCTCATGTAGGTGGTGGTCTGCTGTCTGTGAGTGCATGGAGAAAGAAGATCCTATGGCGGGCCCACCCTTCTCCTTGAGCACCCCACAACAATGGTCCCTTGCCTCTCTGGTGGGCTCAGATTTCTTCCCAGACTCCCTCAGCTGTGGCGCACTAGCCCCCTCAGGCTGTCTTCATGCAGCCAACCCCAGTCGTCTCCCTGTGGTCTGACCTCTGAAGCCTGAGCCTCGGCACCCAGTCCCCACTCACCCCAGTGGGTGAGCAGACAAGTGTCTCAGGCTGGGGAGCACTGGTCAGCATCAATCCTCTTTGTGGGATTCTCCCTACTTTGCCCTCCACACCCCTATTGCTGCACTCTCCTCTGTGGCTCCAAAGCTCCCCCCAATCCCTGCCAGTGAGGAGGCTTCCTTTCCTAGTGTGTGGAAACTTTTTCTTCTTCACAGCTCCCTGCCAGATGCGCAGGTCCCGTCCCTATTCTTTTGTCTCTATTTTTTCTTTTTTCTTTTGCCCTACCCAGGTACGTGAGGAGTTTCTTGTCTTTTAGGAAGTCTGAGGTCTTCTGCCAGCGTTCAGTAGGTATTCTGTAGGAGCTGTTCCACATGTAGATGTATTTTTGACGTATTTGTGGAGAGGAAGGTGATCTCCACATCTTACTCCTCCACCATATTCCCAAAACTCTGTTCAGTTGTTAGAATTTATTTATTTACTTTGTGCCCCTTACAATGTCAAGTGCTTAATGTACCTTGGGTTCATTCAAATCTTACAACCACCTTGGGAGATAGATGTTACTGTGTCTGTTTTACAAATGAGAGAACTAAGCCTCCTGGAGGTTAAGGAACAGGCCCAAGTGTGCCCAGGAAGTAGCTGATCTTGGATTTAAACCTGGAACTTCTTGACATTTGAGACTGTGTGCCATTAACTACAACTGTTCTATACTGCTTTAAATTTGACATTCTGGAACTGATCTCCTGTGAGGGCAATGAACTGGCAATTTGCCCCTGGGTAGGATCATGTAGTGAAATGAATGCTTTAAAACTTCCTAGGGGGCTTCCCTGGTGGCACAGTGGTTGAGAATCCACCTGTCAATGCAGGGGACACGGGCTCAAGCCCTGGTCCGGGAAGATCCCACAAGCTGCAGAGCAACTAAGACCAGCGCCACAACTACTGAGCCTGTGCTCTAGAGCACATGAGCCACAACTACTGAGCTGGTGTGCTGCAACCACTGAAGCCTGCGTGCCTAGAGCCCATGTTCCACAGCAAGAGAAGCCACTGCAATGAGAAGCCCACGCACTGCAACAAAATGTAGTCCCTGCTCTCCACAACTAGAGAAAGCTTGTGCACAGCAATGAAGACCCAACACAGTCAAAAATATATAAATTAAATAAATAAAATTTTTAAAAATATTCCTAGGTACAATGTTACCTAGGAAATGTCAGTCAGGATCCAATAAGGGAAGCAGAATCACTATTAATGATGTGGAAGAAGGAATCCATTATTGGAATTTGCACTTATGTAGCTGTGGCATCTGGTAAGAAGTCTATGGAAGTCTTTTTGTCTGTGCCTTTGGTGGTGGGCCTGAAGCATGTGTCAGTCAGTGGGCTGATAGTAGGGAAGAAAAACAGGATGTGAACCAAAGAAAAGGACAAACTGGAATCCATATCTCTCTCTCACCATCTCCAACCATGATGAAACAGTGATCTGCAGAAAATGCTGTGCTCTTTGCTACTCTGCTGCACACATACATGGCTTGGGACATGGAGGAACTAAAGGAGGGGATCTGGTGCAGCTGGAGGAGCTGCATAGCTTACTATGAACCCACACCTACAAGGCGAGAAAGATTAGGGACCATGTGCACCGTGGTACACAGTAACCTACCCTGAATTTGCTGCTTCATTTCCAAATTCCAAATCTTATGCAAATTTCTCTTGTGGCCAGTCCTAACCCAGAGCCATATAGGAAAGGAATTTGGGGAAATTAAATTCTAGCTTAGTTAGTTGACACAGTACAAAACCACTGAGGGACTGTGTGATTGGAGACTTCAATTTGTCACACATCTACGTGGCCAAATCACCCTTCTCTACTTAGAATGTCTCCCCTCCCTTTGCCTTTTGCTAACAGACCCTGCACCACTACCAACTGGGTGAATTTAAACAGTCACTGACTTCATGGACCTTATAAACAAGTCTAGACAGCTCTGAGAATCCAAATATTAAATCTATACTTATTTTTGAAACAGGTTTATCAACAGTGAAGTCATTTTAAGCACATGGGGGTGCACAGGGCTGTTAAGTGCATTGCTGGTCACTGATGCTGTCTGTGTTTTGGGAGATCTCTCACTGTATTCTTTACAAAAGCCACTGAAAAAGCAACCTCAGACTACAGCCAACTATTTGTTCAAAGGGTTGTATATCCTAGATGATATTTTCCTCCTGCACAATTCTGGTTTGGAATTGTGTAATGGAATCTGAAATAAAATCTCTATGTAGAAAAAGTTTCTCTGATTCTAATCAGAAGTTCTTACAAGATATTGAATGGTTTTAAGTAATGAGAATGACGTGGTCGATTTGTTTTTTGAGACGTGTGTAAGGGAACACTGAAGAAAGGAGCTAGACCAGGTGCAGGTGGATGGGTTAGGCTGAGAGCTGGTGGTAGTTTGGATGAGGAAGGTGATGGTGAAAATGGAGAGAGGAAGGTAGAGTCCAGAGATATTCGAGAAATAAAAATCCACAAGATCTGGTAATGAATTAGATATGTGGTGAGAGAAGAAAGAGCTTCCAAGAATGACTTCAAAGTTCCTGGCTCTTGTGAATAAAGAGGTGACCACGCTGGTCACTGGGATACTGAAGACGGGAGTTTTGTGAGGAAGATCATGAAGTCATCCATGGACACATGGAGATACTAAATTGGAGGAGCTTCTGAGACATCCAAATGGACATGTCTGTTGAGCAGTCATATATTCCAGGCCTAGAGCTCAGAGGAAAATCTTGGCTGAAGATACAAATTCAGGAGTCAAGCATATATAAATAGTTATTAAAGCAATGGAAATCAAGGAATTTACTAAAATAGAATATAAAGTGATTATAAATGTGGTGGACATTTTGGCCACCTTTTCATTTTGAGGGAAATTATACCCATGTGGAAACCCATGGGATTAGGTAGTCCATATACCCACCCCTGGAAGGTTAGAGAGCAGGCATGAAACCTAAGCTCAGCCATCTGATACTTCAGGACTTTAACTTTTTATAGCTTGACACAAAGATGTGGGAAAGTTGAGAAATCATTTTTAGTGGTAACAGTGGCAGAAATCCAAGAGTTGAGTGGGCAAGCTTTGCTGGTGACAGTGTCCCAACCATCATGTTCCTGTGGTGTGACCTTGGACATGCTCTCAGCTACCTGCCTTCTATTGGATCCTCCACATTTTTGAAGCTGGTTCTTTAAGCTTCCTATTGAATCTGTGAGTTGAGTGATAGCTGTTAAACGATTTTACTGCTTAAGTTAG
The DNA here is from genome assembly GCF_949987515.2 of Delphinus delphis. Lineage (NCBI taxonomy): Eukaryota > Metazoa > Chordata > Mammalia > Artiodactyla > Delphinidae > Delphinus > Delphinus delphis. Next base: position 110,318,181 of record NC_082686.1, on the reverse strand, counting down.
AGTTGGGTTCCATTGTTTTCAAATAAGAATCCTATTCATATACTACGTATTATACACAGGTAAAGCATATATTATGTAGTACAAGTTAACTCATTATATATTAATAATACATTTATACAGCTGTGTCTCAAACAGACCAGTGTTTTTAAAAGTGTAGTTTCTGACCCAATTAGTGGATTATGGGAGCAATTTAGTAGGTCAAAATCAACAATTTTTAATGAAATAGAATGGCATTTCATAGAAAATAAAAGGAAAATAATAGAAAAATCAGAGTAAATATTGTTTTTGGAAACTTGTCTTGGTTACATGTATTGAACTATGCATTCATTGTGATGTAAAATGTATTAACATGAGCCACAGAAACTCTGCCTCCTCTTAGGATATAGAAAGCTGCCAGAAGTGGCACTCCCACTTTAACAATGAGAAAAAACTGGATAACATGCGAAATCCTATCACTGAGCCTATCAGAGAGGTGAGGTTGCAAGGCAACCATGTGAAATGAATTACAAAGGGCAAAAAGCCCTTCTAAAGTTCATGGGACCCATGAACTGATTCACCTTGGGCAGAGGATGAAAGGAAGAGAAGGTCATTCAATCTTAGAGTACAAGCAAAACCAAGAAAGGGACATCTTATGCCACAGTGGAATGTAAGTGGAAGCATTTAAATATTCTTGCCTGTCATTGGAAACCATGTGAGGAGGCCACATTTCAACCAGAGTAATATTATTGACAGCTTATTCAAAAAACATTCATAAACATTCAGAGAATACACGTGTTCCTTTTTATAGAACAGATGTTTTCCTGAAAAGCTGTGTATATTAAAAAAAATAAATTAATGATAAAGTCAACTTCCCCTCATTGTCAGCACCTAGCAATGTTTTATCTTAATTTCTCACTAATCTTCAGTTGACCCTTAAAGTTTATCTGGTCCCCTCCTCTCCAAAATTAATTAACCATGAAAGCATGAGGGATTCTTTGATTGCAGAAATTTTTTTCTGTAAAGTGAAAAATGTTTTTAAAGTTTCTTAACTTATATTTAAATTATATATATATATATATTTAAAATCTCTTAATTTGTATTCTTAAAATGGAGAACACTGACTCTCACATTAGAAAAAACTATGAGCAGAATATTGTTGGTTAGTAACATATTTATTCTAAATATAAATATTTATACTCTACCAGGGTTGTTCAAAAAGTAATTTCACAGGACTTTTTATGATATTGATCTTATTACAATGCAAAATAGTTATTACAAGGATATAAACAGTATCTTCTTCTCACTTTTCTACATAAATTCCTAGTAGAGTGTCATGGCTAATTGTATGTCAGCTTGAGTGGGTCACAGGGGCCAGATTAAACATTGTTTCTGGTGTGTCTGTGAGGGTGTTTCCAGATGAGATTAGCATTTGAATTGGTGGAGCTGGTAAAGCAGTTTATCCTCCCCAATGTGGGTGGGCACTATGCCATCAATTAAGGGCCTGAATGGAACAAAAGGCAGAGGAAGGAGGAATTTGTCCTTTTTTCCCTGCCTCACTGAAGAGCTGGGGCATCTCATCTTCTCCTGCCCCTGGACTGGGATTTACATCACCCTCTCCCTTGCTTTTCAGGCCTCTGGACTGAGAATGAATTACACCACCAGCTCCCCTGGGTCTCCAACTTTCAGATGGCATCATGAACCTCTCACCCTTCATAATCACGTGAACCAATTCCTCATAATAAACCTCTATTTATCTCTATATAGATAGAGATAGACATATAGATATAGCCTATATAACTATATAGTCTATATATAGAGAACCCTAATACACAGCGTAAAATATTTTGATTAATTAATTTATTTTTGGCTGTGATTTGTCTTCGTTGCTGCGCGTGGGCTTTCTCTAGTTGCAGCAAGTAGGCTACTCTGTTCCAGCGTGCAGGCTTCTCATTGCAGTGGTTTCTATTGTGGCGGAGCATGGGCTATAGCATGGGCTATAGAATAGGCACATAGGCTTCAGTAGTTGTGGCATGTGGTCTCAGTAGTTGTGGCTTGCAGGCTCTAGAGCACAGGCTCAGTAGTTGTAGCACACGGGCTTAGGTGCTCTGTGGCATGTGGGATCTTCCCGGACCAGGGCTTGAACCCATGTCCCCTGCACTGGTAGGTGGATTGTTTTTTTCTTTTTTTTTTTAAATGGGAGTATAATTGCTTTACAATGGTGTGTTAGTTTCTGCTTTATAACAAAGTGAATCAGTTATACATATACATATGTTCCCATATCTCTTCCCTCTTGCGTCTCCCTCCCTCCCACCCTCCCTATCCCACCCCTCCAGGCGGTCACAAGGCACCGAGCTGATCTCCCTGTGCTATGCGGCTGCTTCCCACTAGCTATTTACCTTACGTTTGGTAGTGTATATAATTCCATGCCTCTCTCTCGCTTTGTCACATCTTACCTTCCCCCTTCCCATATCCTCAAGTCCATTCTCTAATAGGTCTGTGTCTTTATTCCTGTCTTACCCCTAGGTTCTTCATGACATTTTTTTTCTTAAATTCCATATCTATATGTTAGCATACGGTATCTGTCTTTCTCTATCTGACAGACTCTAGGTCTGTCCACCTCATTACAAATAGCTCAATTTCGTTTCTTTTTATGGCTGAGTAATATTCCATTGTATATATGTGCCACATCATCTTTATCCATTCATCCAATGATGGAGACTTAGGTTGTTTCCATCTCTGGGCTATTGTAAAGAAAGCTGCAATGAACATTTTGGTACATGACTCTTTTTGAATTATGGTTTTCTCAGGGCATATGCCCAGTAGTGGGATTGCTGGGTAATATGGTAGCTCTACTTGTAGTTTTTTAAGGAACATCCATAATGTTCTCCGTAGTGGCTGTATCAATTTACATTCCCACCAACAGTGCAAGAGTGTTCCCTTTTCTCCACAATCTCGCCAGCATTTATGGTTTCTAGATTTCTTGATGGCCATTCTGACTGGTGTGACATGATATCTCGTAGTTTTGATTTGCATTTCTCTAATGATCAATGATGTCGAGCATTCTTTCATATGTTTGTTGGCAGTCTGCATATCTTCTTTGGAGAAATGTCTATTTAGGTCTTCTGCCCACTTTTTGATTGTGTTGTTTGTTTTTTTGTTATTGAGCCGCATGAGCTGCTTATAAATTTTGGAGATTAATCCTTTGGCAGTTGCTTCATTTGCAAACATTTTTTCCCATTCTGAGGGTTGTCCTTTGGTCTTGTTTATGGATTCCTTTGATGTGCAAAAGCTTTGAAGTTTCATTAGGTCCCATTTGTTTATTTTTGTTTTTATTTCCATTTCTCTAGGAGGTGGGTCAAAGAGGATCTTGCTGTGATTTATGTCATAGAGGGGTCTGCCTATGTTTTCCTCTAAGAGTTTGATAGTTTCTGGCCTTACATTTAGGTCTTTAATCCATTTTGAGCTTATTTTTGTGTATGATGTTAGGGAGTGATCTAATCTCATACTTTTACATGTACCTGTCCAGGTTTCACAGCACCACTTATTGAAGAGGCTGTCCTTTCTCCAAGGTACATTCTTGCCACCTTTATCAAAGATAAGGTGACCATATGTGCGTGGGTTTATCTCTGGGGTTTCTATCCTGTTCCATTGATCTATCTTTCTGTTTTTGTGCCAGTACCATACCGTCTTGCTTACTGTAGCTTTGTAGTATAGTCTGAAGTCAGGGAGCCTGATTCCTCCAGCTCTGTTTTTCTTTATCAAGATTGCTTTGGCTATTCTGGGTCTTTTGTGTTTCCATACAAATTGTGAAATTTTCTTTTCTAGTTCTGTGAAAAATGCCAGTGGTAGTTTGATAGGGATTGCATTGAATCTGTAGACTGCTTTGGGTAGTAGATTCATTTTCATAATGTTGATTCTTCCAATCCAAGAACATGGTATATCTCTCCATCTATTTGTATCATCTTTAATTTCTTTCATCAGTGTCTTATAATTTTCTGCATACAGGTCTTTTGTCTCCTTAGGTAGGTTTATTCCTAGATATTTTATTCTTTTTGTTGCAGTGGTAAATGGGAGTGTTTTCTTGATTTCACTTTGATTTTTCATCATTAGTGTATAGGAATGCAAGAGATTTCCATGCATTAATTTTGTACCCTGCTACTTTACCAAATTCATTGATTAGCTCTAGAAGTTTTCTGGTAGCATCTTTAGGATTCTGTATGTATAGTATCATGTCATCTGCAAACAGTGACAGCTTTACTTCTTCTTTTCCAATTTGGATTCCTTTTATTTCCTTTTCTTCTCTGATTGCTGTGGCTAAAACTTCCAAAACTATGTTGAATAAGAGTGGTGAGAGTGGGCAACCTTGTCTTGTTCCTGATCTTAGTGGAAATGCTTTCAGTTTTTCACCTTTAAGGACGATGTTGACTGTGGGTTTGTCATATATGGTCTTTATTATGTTGAGGAAAGTTCCCTCTATGCCTACTTTCTGCAGGGTTTTTATCATAAATGGGTGTTGAATTTTGTCAAAAGCTTTCTCTGCATCTATTGAGATGATCATATGGTTTTACTCCTTCAGTTTTTTAATATGTTGTATCACATTGATTGATTTGCGTAATGGAAGAATCCTTGCATTCCTGGAACAAACCCCACTTGGTTATGGTGTATGATTCGTTTAATGTAATGTTAGATTCTGTTTGCTAGTATTTTATTGAGGATTTTTGCATCTATGTTCATCAGTGATATTGGCCTGTAGTTTTCTTTCCTTGTGACATCCTTGTCTGATTTTGGTATCAGGGTGGTGGAGGCCTTGTAGAATGAGTTTGGGAGTGTTCCTCCCTCTGCTATATTTTGGAAGAGTTTGACAAGGATACGTGTTAGCTCTTCTCTAAATGTTTGATAGAATTCACCTGTGAAGCCATCTGGTCCTGGGCTTTTGTTTTTGGAAGAATTTTAATCACAGTTTCAATTTCAGTGCTTGTGATTGGTCTGTTCATATTTTCTCTTTCTTCCTGATTCAGTCTTGGCAGGTTGTGCATTTCTAAGAATTTGTCCATTTCTTCCAGGTTGTCCATTTTATTGGCATAGAGTTGCTTGTAGTAATCTCTCATGACCTTTTTTATTTCTGCAGTGTCAGTTGTTACTTCTCCTTTTTCATTTCTAATTCTATTGATTTGAGTCTTTTCCCTTTTTTTCTTGATGAGTCTGGCTAGTGGTTTATCAATTTTGTTTACCTTCTCAAAAAACCAGCTTCTAGTTTTATTATTCTTTGCTATTGTTTCCTTCATTTCTTTTTCATTTATTTCTGATCTGATTTTTATGATTTCTTTCCTTCTGCTAGCTTTGGGGTTTTTTTGTTCTTCTTTCTCTAATTGCTTGAGGTGCAAGGTTAGGTTGTTTATTCGAGATGTTTCCAATTTCTTAAGTTAGGATTGTATTGCTATAAACTTCCCTCATAGAACTGCTTTTGCTGCATCCCACAGATTTTGGGTCATCTTGTCTCCATTGTCATTTGTTTCTAGGTATTTTTTTATTTCCTCATTGATTTCTTCAGTGATCACTTCATTATTAAGTCGTGTATTGTTTAGCCTCCATGTGTTTGTATTTTTTACAGATCTTTTCCTGTAATTGATATCTAGTCTCATAGTGTTGTGGTCGGAAAAGTTACTTGATACTATTTCAATTTTCTTAAATTTAACAAGGCTTGATTTGTGACCCAAGATATGATCTATCCTGGAGAATGTTCCATGAGCACTTGAGAAAAATGTGTATTCTATAATGTCCTATAAATATGGTATGTCCTATAAATATCAATTAAGTCCATCTTGTTTAATGTATCATTTAAAGCTTGTGTTTCCTTATTTATTTTCAATTTGTATGATCTGTCCTTTGGTGAAAGTGGGGTATTAAAGTCCCTACTATGGTTGTGTTACTGTTGATTTCCCCTTTTATGGCTGTTAGTATTTGCCTTATGTATTGAGGTGCTCCTATGTTGGGTGCATAAATATTTACAATTGTTATATCTTCTTCTTGGATCAATCCCTTGATCATTATGTAGTGTCCTTCTTTGTGTCTTCTAATAGTCTTTATTTTGAAGTCTATATTTTCTGATATGAGAATTGCTACTCCAGCTTTCTTTTGATTTCCATTTGCATGAAATGTCTTTTTCCATCCCCTTACTTTCTGTCTGTATGTGTCTCTAGGTCTGAAGTGGGTGTCTTGTAGACAGCAAATATATGAGCCTTGTGTTTGTGTCCATTCAGCCAATCTGTGTCTTTTGGTGGAAGCATTTAGTCTACTTACCTTTAAGGTAATTATTAATATGTATGTTCCTATTCCCATTTTCTTAATTATTTTGGGTTCATTATTGTAGGTCTTTTCCTTCTCCTGGTTTCTTGCCTAGAAAAGTTCTTTTAGCAGTTGTTGTAATGCTGGTTTGTTGGTGCCGAACTCTCTCAGTTTTTGCTTGTCTTTAAAGATTTTAATTTCTCCATCAAATCTGAATGAGAGCCTTGCTGGGTAGAGTAATCTTGGTTGTAGGTTTTTCTCCTTCATCACTTTAAATATGTCCTGCCAGTCCCTACTGGCTTGCAGAGTTTCTGATGAAAGATCAGCTATTAATGTTATAGGGATTCCCCTGTGTGTTATTTGTTGTTTTTCCCTTGCTACTTTTAATATGTTTTCTTTGTATTTAATTTTTAGCAGTGTGATTAATATGTGTCTTGGCGTGTTTCTCCTTGGATTTATACTGTATGGGACTCTCTGTGCTTCCTGGACTTCATTAACTGTTTCCTTTCCCATATTAGGGAAGTTTTCAACTATAATCTCTTCAAATATTTTCTCAGGCCCTTTCTTTTTATCTTCTTCTTCTGGAACCCCTATAATTCAAATGTTAGTGCATTTAATATTGTCCCAGAGGTCTCTGAGACGGTCCTCAGTTCTTTTCATTCTTTTTTCTTTATTCTTCTCTGCAGTAGTTATTTCCACTATTTTATATTCCAGGTCACTTCTCCATTCTTCTGCCTCAGTTATTCTTCTATTGATCCCATCTAGAGTATTTTTAATTTCATTTATTGTGTTGTTCACCACTGTTTGTTTCATCTTTAGTTCTTCTATGTCCTTGTTAAATGTTTCTTGCATTTTGTTTATTCTATTTCCAAGATTTTGGATCATCTTTACTATCATTATTCTGAATTCTTTTTCAGGTAGACTGCCTATTTCCTCTTTGTTTGTTAGGTCTGGTGGGTTTTTATCTTGTTCCTTTATCTGCTGTGTGTTTTTCTGTCTTCTCATTTTGCTTATCTTACTGTGTTTGGGGTCTCCTTTTTGCAGGCTGCAGGTTCATAGTTCCCATTGTTTTTGGTGTCTCTCCCCAGTTGCTTAAGTTGGTTCAGTGTGTTGTGTAGGCTTTCTGGTGGAGGAGACTAGTGCCAGTGCTCTGGTGGATGAGGCTGGATCTTGTCTTTCTGGTGGGCATCCACGTCTGGTGGTGTGTTTTGGGGGTGTCTGTGGACTTATTATAATTTTAGGCCACCTCTCTGGTAATGGGTAGGGTTGTGTTCCTGTCTTGCTAATTGTTTGACATAGGATATCCAGCACTGTAGCTTGCTGGTCGTTGAGTGAAGCTGGGTGCTGGTGTTGAGATGGAGATCTCTGGGAGATTATTACCATTTGATATTATGTGGAGCTGTGAGGTCTCTTGTAGACCAGTGTCCTGAAGTTGGCTCTCCCACCTCAGAGGCACATCACTGACTCCTGGCTGCCGCACTAAGAGCCTTTCATCCATACGGCTCAGAATAAAAGGGAGAAAAAGTAGAAAGAAAGAATTAGTTGAAGTAGAAAGAAAGAAAGAAGGGAGGGAGGGAGGGAGGAAGGAAGGATGGATGGAGGGAAGGAAGGAAAAAAAGAAAGAAAGAAGATAAAGTAAAATAAAACAAAGTAAGATAAAATATAATAAAGTTATTAAAATAAAAAAGTAATTAAGAAAATATTTAAAAATAAACAAACAAACAAAAAAACGGATGGATAGAATCCTAGAACAAATGTTGGAAGCAAAGGTATACAGAAAATCTCACCCAGAACCATACACATACACACTCAGAAAAGAGGAAAGTGGAAAAAATCATAAATCTTGCTCTCAAAGTCCACCTCCTCAATTTGGGATGATTCATTGTCTAAAGGAAGGAAGGAAGGAAAGAAAGAAAGAAGATAAAGTAAAATAAAATAAAGTTATTAAAATAAAAAATAATTATTAAAAAAAATAAATGGAAGAATAGAACCCTAGAACAAATGGTGGAAGCAAAGCTATACAGACAAAATCTCACGCAGAAGCATACACATACACATTCACAAAAAGAGAAAAAGGGGAAAAAATCATAAATCTTGCTCTCAAAGTCCACCTCCTTAATTTGGGATGATTCGTTGTCTATTCATGTATTCCACAGATGCAGGGTACATCAAGTTGATTGTGGAGCTTTAATCCGCTGCTTCTGAGGCTGCTGGGAGAGATTTCCCTTTCTCTTCTTTGTTCTCACAACTCCCCGGGGCTCAGCTTTGGAGTTGGCCCTGCCTCTGGGTGCAGGTCGCCGGAGGGTGTCTGCTCTTCGCTCAGACAGGTCGGTGTTAAAGGAGCCGCTGATTCGGGGGCTCTGGCTCACCCTGGCCGGCGGGAGGGAGGGGCACGGAGTTTGGGCGAGGCTGCTGCGGCAGAGGCCGGCGTGGCGTTGCACCAGCCTGAGGCGCGCCGTGCATTCTCCCGGGGGAGTTGTCCCTGTATCCCGGGACCGTGGCAGTGACGGGCTGCACAGGCTCCCGGGAAGGGGTGTGTGGATAGTGACCTGCACTCGCACACAGGCTTCTTGGTGGTGGCAGCAGTAGCCTTAGCGTCTCATGCCCGTCTCTGTGGTCCGTGCTTTTTGCTGCGGCTCGCACTCGTCTCTGGAGTTCCTTTAAGCAGCGCTCTTAATCCCCTCTCCTTGAGCACCAGGAAACAAAGAGGGAAGAAGAAGTCTCTTGCCTCTTCGACAGCTCCAGACTTTTCCCCGGACTCCCTCCCGGCTAGCCGTGGCCCACTAACCCCCTGCAGGCTGTGTTCACGCCACCAACCCCAGTCCTCTCCCTGCGCTCTGAACGAAGCCTGAGCCTCAACTCCTAGCCCCGCCCGCCCCAGCTGGTGAGCAGACAAGCCTCTCGGGCTGGTGAGTGCCGGTCGGCCCTGATCCTCTGTGCGGGAATCTCTCTGCTTTGCCCTCCGCACCTCTGTTGCTGCGCTCTCCTCCGTGGCTCCGAAGCTTTCCCCCTCCACCACCCACAGTCTCCGCACGTGAAGGGGTTTCCTAGTGTGTGGGAACCTTTCCTCCTTCACAGCTCCCTCCCACTGGTGCAGGTCCCATCCCTATCATTTTGCCTCTGTTTTTTTCTGTTTTCTTTTGCCCTACCCAGGTACGTCGGGAGTTTACTGCCTTTTGGGAGGTCTGAGGTCTTCTGCCAGCTTTCAATAGGTGTTCTGTAGGAGTTGATCCACGTGTAGATGTATTTCTTGTGTATCTGTGGGGAGGAAGGTGATCTCCACATCTTACTCTTCCGCCATCTTTGCAGGTGGATTCTTAACCACTGCACCACAGGGAAGTCCCAAATAAAGTACTGATTATGATATAATGGTATTGATTATGATAAATAATCAATTAAACAAGTTTAATTGTTGGTGAAGTAAAATGTAGGGTTTTTAGTTTCCCATTGTCTGGTCATGTACTTTTGCAACATCAGTGGTCTCCATTATTTCTCCCCAAAATGGGATTTTCTATTTCTTTTTTTCTTTTTTATTAGAGTATAGTTGTTTTACAATGTTGTGTTAGTTTCTGCTTTATAGCAAAGTGAGTCAGTTATACATACACATAATTGTGTAATTTGAGGGTTGCTCAGTCTGATTTTTCAGTGGTTTCTCCTTGACATTAGGATTAAGTCTCAATTTCACAATGTTATACAAGACCTCCCACCATTTGACCCAGCCTCTGTCTCAGTCCCAATTGTCTGTTCAGGCAGATCTATGTAATTTATCCTCTGATGTACTGAGCTTCTTTTGGTACCTTGAAGAAGCCATGCTCTCTTCCTGTTATGTTTTCTCATCCAAGTCTAGGAAAAGAGGGCTGTATTGCCATGTAATTCTGGAAAATATGTTTACCATCATTCCCCTTTACTATTTCACAATTCAATGTAAGCAAATTAAAAACTATACGAAATCTTTGGTTTAATACTGTCTAAGCACAAATTTCCCAAACTTATTTTACCACATGCTTTTTTAATAAAAAACAAAATTACTCAACCCCACAGAACTGGAGTTCCACGGTACTTACCATGGGGAAAGGTGATCAAGATAGTGTATCCTTGATGGTTTCACAAAATCTCTGGCAGCCATGGACTTCTTTCCTTTATGCAGGAGACTCTGGTGAGTAAGAGCTCTGGCTCTTAAGGACTTCCTGTCTTTTATCACTTCCACTCTTTCCTTGGATGTCCCTACACCTCCAACACTGAAATGGAATTCCACATATGTCAACCAGAGAGTATATTTATTCTCAGGTGGTGATTCTCCAGACATATTACAGGCAGAATTGATAGATGTAGTGACAAATTGGATATGGGGGTTACTATAGATTATTAATGTCCCCCCAAAATTAATATGTTGAAACATAATCCCCTATGTGATAATATTTGGAGGTGGGACATTGGGAAAGTGATTAGGTCATGAGGGTAGAACACTCATGAATGGGATTAGTGTTCTTATAAAAGACCCCAGAGTGTTCCCTTGCCCCTTCCATCCACCAGTGAAATGATGGTCGTTTTGAAACAGGAAGCAGGCTCTAACTAGACATCAATCTGCCAGTGGCTTAATCTTGGACTTCCCAGCAACCAGAATTGTCAGAAATAAATTTCTGCTGCTTATAAGCCATCCAGTCTATGGTATTTTATTGTAGCACCTCAGACAGACTAAGACAGGTATGGAGAAGATGAAATCAAAGATGACTTTGGTGGTGAGTCCATTAAAAGGGAAAGAAAATGGTAAGAGGAGTAGGATAAATTATTGTGTGCCCACCTTGCCAGGCCCTGTTTTAAGCTCTGGAGATAGAGCAATGAACAGAGATCATTTTTGTTTATTTTTACCTGTCGGGATTGCAGTGCTATGAAATATCCAGTCAGAGCCACTTGAAATATTCACAATGGCCTTCAGGCAGACAAAACCACATGAGCAAATAAACTGGAAGTTATTCTTGTAAATTTACTTCTTGGACAATCCTTACAACTTAACAGGTCACTTAATCTACTGTTCAAAATACATGTGATTTCTGCTCTCAGGAACCTTTCAAGGCAGCACAAGTTTAAAGAACAGAAAGAGGGAGTGAGATGTGATTCCTCCTTAAGTCTTTTCAGCCACAACAACACAAGAGAAAGTTCACCAGCAGCATAAGCAACATTTGAATAAGATGTGCATATCATCAGCATTTGATATGCACTGAGAAACTTCTAGATACAAGACTCTGTGCTGGACACTTTATGTATGGAATCCTATTCTCCCAAAGATGCACTTTTTTCAACCCTGTAAATAACTGAAAACATGCCATAGATGTATCTCTATTCTATCAGGAAGGTAAAGGAGTATTTTGCAAACACAAAATTTCAACAAGAGGCTTACTAATTTTTTTCTGTGATCAGTTATCCTTATAATAGAGAGAAACAGAATCACAAACTAAAAACTAGATGCAAACTATCAAGAGGTCTTACATTTCATAACAAAAATATATTAACAACTATATTCATTCTTTTATATGAGTTCATTCCTAGATTGAATTTTTGGAAATCTATCTGTTACACCAAAACCAGAGAGAGAAAGTTAACCTGCAATACATTTTATAAAGAAATGGCAGGAATGGCAACTCAAGGATCTTATCTCCTCTGACAACAAGAAAGAAGGTCAGACCCTGAGAAAACCAAAATTCAAAAAGAGTCATGTACCAAAATGTTCATTGCAGCTCTATTTACAATGGCCCGGAGATGGAAACAACCTAAGTGCCCATCATCGGATGAATGGATAAAGAAGATGTGGCACATATATACAATGGAATATTACTCAGCCATAAAAAGAAACGAAATTGAGCTGTTTGTAATGAGCTGGATAGACCTAGAGTCTGTCATACAGAGTGAAGTAAGTCAGAAAGAAAAAGACAAATACCGTATGCTAACACATATATATGGAATTTAAGAAAAAAAATGTCATGAAGAACCTAGGGGTAAGGCAGGAATAAAGATGCAGACCTCGTAGAGAACGGACTTGAGGTTATGGGGAGGGGGAAGGGTGAGCTGTGACAGGGCGAGAGAGAGTCATGGACATATACACACTAACAAACGTAGTAAGGTAGATAGCTAGTTGGAAGCAGCCGCATGGCACAGGGATATTGGCTTGGTGCTTTGTGACAGCCTGGAGGGGTGGGATAGGGAGGGTGGGAGGGAGGGAGACGCAAGAGGGAAGAGATATGGGAACATATGTATATGTATAACTGATTCACTTTGTTATAAAGCAGAAACTAACACACCACTGTAAAGCAATTATACCCCAATAAAGATGTTAAAAAAAAAAAGAAAGAAAGAAGGTCAGAGAGGAGCTTCAAGATGGCAGAAGAGTAAGAAGCAGAGATCACGTTCCTCTCCACAAATGTATCAGAAATATATCTACATGTGGAACAGCTCCTACAGAACACCTACTGAATGCTGGCAGAAGACCTCAAACCTCCCAAAAGGCAATAAACTCCCCATGTACCTGGGTAGGGCAAAAGAAAAAAGAAAAAACAGAGACAAAAAATTAGGGATGGGACATGCACCAGTGGGAGGGAGCTGTGAAGGAGGAAAGGTTTCCACACACTAGGAAGCCCCTTCTCAGGTGGAGACTGCGGGTGGCAGAGTGGGGAAGCTTCAGAGCCATGGAGGAGAGCACAGCAACGTGCGTGCAGAGGGCAAAGCGGAGAGATTCCCACACAGAGGATTGGTGCCGACCAGCACTCACCAGCCTGAGAGGCTTCTCTGCTCACCCGCCGGGACGGGCTCGGGCTGGGAGCTGAGGTTCGGGCTTCGGTCGGAGCACAGGGAGAGGACTGGGGTTGGCTGCATGAACACAGCCTGAAGGGGCTAGTGTGCCAGAGCTAGCCGGGAGGGAGTCTGGGAAAAAGTCTGGAGCTGCCAAAGAGGCAAGAGACATTTTCATGCCTCTTTGTTTCCTGGTGCCCGAGGAGAGGGGATTAAAGGAGCCACTTAAAGGAGCTCCAGGGAAGGGAGTGAGCTGTGGCTGACAGCACGGACACCAGAGACGGGTATGGGACACTAAGGCTGCTGCTGCAACCACCAAGAAACCTGTGTGCAAGCACAGGTCACTATCCACACCTCCCCTCCGGGGAGCCTGTGTAGCCCGCCACTGCCAGGGTCCCGGGATCCAGGGACAACTTCCCCAGGAGAACACACAGTGTACCTCAGGCTGTTGCAACGTCACGCCAGCCTCTGCTGCCACAGGTTCACCAAGCATCCGTACCCATCCCTCCACCTGGCCTGAGTGAGCCAGAGCCCCCGAATCAGCTGCTCCTTTAACCCCATCCTGTCTGAGTGAAGAACAAACGCCCTCAGGCGACTTACACACAGAGGCGGGGCCAAATCCAAAGCTGAACCTCGGGAGCTGTGCGAACAAAGGGAAATTTCTCCCAGCAGCCACAGGAGTAGAGGATTAAATCTCCACAAAAAAATTGATGTACCCTGCATCTGTGGAATACCTGAATAGACAATGAATCATCCCAAATTGAGGAGGTGGACTTTGGGAGCAAAAATATATATATATTTCTTCCCTTTTTCTGTTTTTGTGAGTGTGTATGTGTATGCTTCTGTGTGTGATTTTGTCTTTATAGCTTTACTTTTACCATTTGTCCTAAGGTTGTGTCTGCCCACTTTTGTTTTTGTTTTGTTAGTTTTAAAATTTTTCCTAATAATTATATCACATTTTAATAATTTTATTTTTATTGTACTTTATTTTATTTTATCTTATTTATTTATTTCTTTATATTTTTTCTCCCTTTTATTCTGAGCCAGGTGGATGAAAGACTCTTGTTGCTCCAGCCAGGCATCAGAGCTGTGCCTCTGAGGTGGGAGAGCCAAGTTCAGGACACTGGTCCACAAGAGACCTCCCAGGTCCATGTAATATCAAACAGTGAAAATCTCCCAGAGATCTCCATCTCAATGCCAAGACCCAGCTTCACTCAAAGACCAGCAAGCTACAGTGCAGGACACCCTATGGTAAACAACTAACAAGACAGGAATACAACCCCATCCATTAGCAGAGAGGCTACTTAAAATCATAATAAGGCCACAGACACCCCAAAACACACCACCAGACGTGGACCTGCCCACCAGAACAGCAAGATCCAGGCTCATCAACCAGAAAACAGGCACTAGTCCCCTCCACACGGAAGCCTACACAATGCACTGAATCAACCTTAGCCACTGGGGATGGAAACCAAAACCAACGGGAACTACAAACCTGCAGCCTGTGAAAAGGGGACCCCAAACACAGTAACTTAAGCAAAATGAGAAGACAGAAAAACACACAGCAGATGAAGGAGTAAGGCAAAAACCAACCAGACCTAACAAATGAAAAGGAAACAGGCAGTTTACCTGAAAAAGAATTCAGAATAATGAGAGTAAAGATGATCCAAAATCTTGGAAATAGAATAGAGAAAATAAAAGAAATGTTTAAGAACAATCTAGAAGAACTAAAGAGCAAAGAAACAGTGATGAAGAACACAATAAATGAAATGAAAAATTCTCTAGAAGGAATCAATAGCAGAATAACTGAGGCAGAAGAAGGGATAAGTGACCTGGAAGATAACATAGTGGAAATAACTACAGCAGAGCAGAATGAAGAAAGAGGATGAAAAGAATGGAGGACAGTCTCAGAGACTTCTGGGACAACATTAAACACAGCAACATTCGAATTAAAGGGGTTCCAGAAGAAGAAGTGAAAAACAAAGGGACTGAGAAAATATTTCAAGAGATTATAGTTGAAAATTTCCCTAATATGGGAAAGGAACCAGTTAATCAAGTCCAGGAAGCAGGGAGAGTCCCATACAGGATAAATCTAAGGAGAAACACGCCAAGGCACATATTAATCAAACTGTCAAAAATTAAATAAAAATAAAACATATTAAAAGCAGCAAGGGAAAAAAACAACAAATAACACACAACAGAATCCCCATAAGGTTAACAGCTGATCTTTCAGTAGAAAATCTGCAAGCCAGAAGGGACTGACAGGATATATTTAAAGTGATGAAGGAGAAAAACCTACAACCAAAATTACTCTACCCAGCAAGGATCTTGTTCAGATTTTATGGAAAAATTGAAACCTTTACAAACAAGCAAAAGCTAAGAGGATTCAGCACCACCAAACCAGCTTTACAGCAAATGCTAAAGGAACTTCTCTAGGCAGGAAACACAAGAGAAGGAAAAGACCTACAACAACAAACCCAAAACAATTAAGAAAATGGGAATAGGAACATACATATCGATAATTACCTTAAATGTAAATGGATTAAATGCTCTAACCTAAAGATATAGACTGGCTGAATGGATAGAAAAACAAGACCCATATATATGCTGTGTACAAGAGACCCACTTCAGACCTGGGGAAACATACGGACTGAAAGTGAGCAGATGGAAAAAGATATTCCATGTAGATGGAAATCAAAAGAAAGCTGGAGTAGCAATTCTGATATCAGAAAAACTAGAGTTTAAAATAAAGACTATTACAAGAGACAAAGACACTACATAATGATCAAGGGATCGATTCAAAAAGCAGATATAAAAATTGTAAATATTTATGCACTCAACATAGGAGAACCTCAATACATAAGGCAAATACTAACAGCCATAAAAGGGGAAATCGACAGTAACACAAACATAGTAGGGGACTTTAATACCCCACTTTCACCAATGGACAGATCATCCAAAATGAAAATAAATAAGGAAACACAAGCTTTAAATGATACATTAAACGAGATGGAGTTAATTGATATTTATAGGACATTCCATCCAAAAACAACAGAATACACATTTTTCTCAAGTGCTCATGGAACATTCTCCAGGATAGATCATATCTTGGGTCACAAATAAAGCCTTGGTAAATTTAAGAAAATTGAAATCGTATCAAGTATCTTTTCCGACCACAATGCTATGAGACTAGATATCAATTACAGGAAAAAATCTGTAAAAAATACTAACACATGGAGGCTAAACAATACACTACTTAATAACCAGGAGATCACTAAAGAAATCAAAGAGGGAATCAAAAAATACCTAGAAACAAATGACAATGAAAACACGATGACCCAAAACCTATGGGATGCAGCAAAAGCAGTTCTAAGAGGGAAGTTTATAGCAATACAATCCTACCTTAAGAAACAAGAAACATCTCAAATCAACAACGTAACCTTACATTTAAAGCAATTAGAGAAACAAGAACAAAAAAACACCAAAGTTAGCAGAAGGAAAGAAATCATAAAAAAACAATCAAAAATGAATGAAAAAGAAATGAAGGAAATCATAGCAAAGATCAATAAAATTAAAACCTGGTTGTTTGATAAGATAAACAAAATTGATAAACCATTAGCCAGACTCACCAAAAAAAAAAAAAAAGGGAGAAGACTCAAATGCATAGAATTAGAAATGAAAAAGGAGAAGTAACAACTGACACTGCAGAAATAAAAAGGATCATGAGAGACTACTACAAGCAACTCTATGCCAATAAAATGGACAAACTGGAAGAAATGGACAAATTCTTAGAAATGCACAACCTTCCGACACTGAACCAGGAAGAAAGAGAAAATACGAACATTCCAGTCACAAGTACTGAAAGTGAAACTGTGATTTAAAATCTTCCAACAGGGCTTCCCTGGGGATGCAGTGGTTAACAGTCCACCTGCCAATGCAGTGGACACGGGATTGTGCCCGGGTCTGGGAAGATACTACATGCCGCAGAGCGGCTAGGCCTGTGAGCCATGGCCGCTGAGCTTGCGCATCCGGAGCTTGTGCTCTGCAATGGGAGAGGCCACAACAGTGAGAGGCCCGCATATTGTAAAAAACTAAATAAATAAAAATTTAAAAAAGCTTCCAACAAACAAAAGCCCAGGACCAGATGGCTTCACAGGGGAATTCTACAAAGCATTTAGAGAAGAGCTAATACCTATCCTTCTCAAACTCTTCCAAAATATAGCAGAGGGAGGAACACTCCCTAACTCATTCTATGAGGCCACCATCACTCTGATACCAAAACCAGAAAAAGATGTCACAAAGAAAGAAAACTACAGGCCAATATCACTGCTGAACATAGATGCAAAAATCCTCAACAAAATCCTAGCAAACAGAATCCAACAGCACATTAAAAAGATCATATACCATGATCAAGTGGGGTTTATCCCAGGAATGCAAGGATTCTTCAGTATATGCAAATCAATCAACGTGATACAACATATTAATAAATTGACAGAGAAGAACCATATGGTCATCTCAATTGATGCAGATAAAGTTTTTGACAAAATTCAAAACCCATTTATGATAAAATCCCTGCAGAAAGTAGGCATAGAGGGAACTTTCCTCAACATAATAAAGACCATATATGACAAACCCACAACTAACATCACCCTCAATGGTGAAAAACTGAAACCATTTCCACTAAGTTCAGGAACAAGACAAAGTTGCCCACTCTCACCACTATTATTCAACATAGTTTTGGAAGTTTTACCATAGCAATCAGAGAAGAAAAGGAAATAAAAGGAATCCAAATCAGAAAGAAGAAGTAAAGCTGTCACTGTTTGCAGATGACATGATACAATACACAGAGAATCCTAAAGATGCTACCAGAAAACTTCTAGAGCTAATCAATGAATTTTGTAAAGTAGCAGGGTACAAAGTTAATGCACAGAAATCTCTGGCATTCCTTACACTAATGCTGAAAATTCTGAAAGTGAAATCAAGAAAACACTCACATTTACCACTGCAACAAAATGAATAAAATATCTAGGAATAAACCTACCTAAGGAGACAAAAGACCTGTATGCAGAAAATTATGACACTGATGAAAGAAATTAAAGACGATACAAACAGATGGAGAGATATACCATGTTCTTGGATTGGAAGAATCAACATTGTGAAAATGACTCTACTCCCCAAAGAAATCTACAGATTCAATGCAATCACTATCAATCTACCACTGGCATTTTGCACAGAACTAGGACATATATTTTACGATTTGTATGGAAACACAAAAGACCACGCATAGCCACAGCAATCTTGAGAACAAATAACGGAGCTGGAGGAATCATGTTCCCTGACTTCAGACTATACTACAGAGCTACAGTAAGCAAGACAGTTTGGTACTGACACAAAAACAGAAATAGAGATCAATGGAACAGGTTAGAAAGCCCAGAGATAAACCCACACACATATGGTCACCTTATCTTTGATAAAGGTGGCAAGAATGTACCTTGGAGAAAGGACAGCCTCTTCAATAAGTGGTGCTGGGAAAACTGGACAGGTATATGTAAAAGTATGAGATTAGAACACATCCTAACACCATACACAAAAATAAGCTCAAAATGGATTAAAGACCTCAATGTAAGGCCAGACACTATCAAACACTTAGAGGAAAATATAGGCAGAACACTCTATGAGTTAAATCACAGCAAGGTCCTTTTTGACCCACCTCCTAGAGAAATGGAAATAAAACAAAAAATAAACAAATGGGACCTAATGAAACTTCAAAGCTTTTGCACAGCAAAGGAAACCATACACAAGACCAAAAGACAACCCTCAGAATAGGAGAAAATATTTTCAAATGAAGCAACTGACAAAGGATTAATCTCCAAAATTTACAAGCAGCACATGCAGCTCAATATCAAAGAAACAAACAACCCAATCCAAAAATGGGAAGAAGACCTAAAGAGACATTTCTCCAAAGAAAATATACAGAGTGCCAACAAACACATGAAAGAATGCTCAACATCATTAATCATTAGAGAAATGCAAATCAAAACTACAATGAGATATCGTCTCACTCTTGTCACAATGGCCATCATCAAAATATCTACAAAATATAAATGCTGGAGAGGCTGTGGAGAAAAGGCAACCCTCTTGCACTGTTGGTGGGAATATAAATTGATACAGCCACTATGGAGAACAGTATGCAGGTTCTTTAAAAAACTAAAAATAGGGCTTCCCTGGTGGCACAGTTGTTGAGAGTCCGCCTGCCGATGCAGGGGACACAGGTTCGTGCCCCAGTCCGGGAAGATCCCACATGCCACGGAGCGGCTCGGCCCATGAGCCATGGCCACTGAGCCTGCACATCCAGAGCCTGTGCTCCACAACGGGAGAGGCCACAACAGTGAGAGGCCTGCATACCGCAAAAAAAAAAAAAAAAAAAAAATGTAGAACTACCATACGACCCAGCAATCCCACTACTGGGCATATACCCTGAGAAAACCAGAATTCAAAAACAGTCATGTACCCAAATGTTCATTGCAGCTCTATTTACAATAGCCAGGACATGGAAACAACCTAAGTGTCCATCACTGGATGAATGGATAAAGAAGATGTGGCACATATATACAATGGAATATTACTCAGCCATAAAAAGAAATGAAATTGAGCTATTTGTAATGAGGTGGATAGACCTAGAGTCTATCATACAGAGTGAAGTAAGTGAGGTGGATAGACCTAGAGTCTATCATACAGAGTGAAGTAAGTCAGAAAGAGAAAAACAGGTACTGTATGCTAACACATATGTATGGAATCTAAGAAAAAAAAAGTTCATGAAGAACCTATGGGAAAGATGGGAATAAAGACACAGACCTACTAGAGAATGGACTTGAGGATATGGGGAGGGGGAAAGGTAAGCTGTGACAAAGTGAGAGAGTGGCATGAACATATATACACTACCAAACATAAAATAGATAGCTAAGTGGGAAGCAGCCACATAGCACAGGGAAATCAGCTCGGTGCTTTGTGACCACCTAGAGGGGTGGGATATGGAGAGTGGGAGGGAGGGAGATGCAAGAGGCTAGAGATATGGCAACATATATATATGTATAATTGATTCACTTTGTTATAAAGCAGAAAGTAACACACCATTGTAAAGCAATTTTACTCCAATAAAGATGTTAAAAAAAAAAGAAGAAAGGAGGTCAACCAAGCTGCATTTTTCATTTTCTTCCTTTGCTCTTCTATGCTTTACAATTTTTCTACAATAAAAATGCATTATTTTTGTAATGAGAGGAGAAAGGCAGGAAAGGGACAGTACTATGGAATGATTTTGGTAAAGTCTATTAAAACCTCAAATATAAAGACTTGCAAAAACCAGTTACTAAAAATGAATATTGATTTTTTAATGTTATGAAAGAACTACAGCTATGTCATATCTGGTCTCCTTTTGTTCATTTAAGGTGAAAGAATACATCAGGGAGAGTTTGAGGTATTAGCCTTCCTTACTATCAACATCCCCCATCTCATCTCAAATGGTGTTAATAAAGGTCGATTCATATGTTTAAGTCCATTTGGCCAGTACCTAGTCTTGATATAAAGCCTTTTGTAATTATACATTTTTAAAATAGCCATAAGATTTGACAAGACTGTTTCTCCCAGAAGCAAATTATCTCTTAAATCCTCTCCAAAAACCCAGGACTCTGAATATCTGATTCACCATCGCCATGATTAATGGATGGCAAGAAAGAGCCACGTTGTATAAAAACAAAAAACAAGCCTGCAAAAGATCAGCTGTACAAGCAGGAATCAAAATCAGATGACTCAAAGGGGCAATCTAAAGAGGGTTGAGAGAAATAACATAGACTTAGGAGTCAGGCTGGCCTGAGTTTGAATCCCAGCTTTATCACAATAGAGTTAAGTAACCAGCAAGGATTTCTAACCTCCTTGAACCCCAGTCTCTTCTTCAGTGAAGTGAAGCATATAACAAAGTGGCTTTAAGGATTAAGTTAGATGGCATATACAGCACAGGCAGACACTCAGCAGTTGTACATGGAAACCTTACCCTTATCTTAGAGGGTGATCTGTGAGATTATTTGAAATAACACATGTAAGACACATATTGCAAAGCCTGGCACACAGTGAGTGTTCAAAATATGATATGATGATGATTATTCTCATTGAATTATCACGTCTTTATTCATCTAGAGATGGGTAGGCTGAGCTACTGCCCAAAGGAATACAGAAGGCCAATTTCAAAACCCAGAATTACGGACAAATGAGGCTGGGCCAGTCTAAAAAAAATAGCAAAAATCCCAGGCAGACAAGGAAGAAATACACTCTCCATATTTCTGATATTTCTATTTCTATGGACCACAGACCAAGGGGAATATATAAGCAAATGCTCAAGGCCATTGTTACCATGAGACCTAAAGTTGAACATCCTTTGTAGGTGACTGAGTCCTACACATTTTGTCACCTACAACTGATTCTACCAGAGCACTATGAGTTATGAACACCAAGGAGCCCTTCATTAGGACAAAATAGAATTGAACAGTAGGCACCATCCATACTTTCCCAGAAGAGATGGGATGGAGTTGTTGATAAGAATTTATTCATCTCTTCATTTATTCAAATTTACAACCTGCCTACTCTGTGCCAGAATTCCAGGATGGTGAGGCCTCCTAACATAAGGAGACTGGGGAGTGACTCACAGTTTTCCCTGAGGACCCTTTGAATATAATGAATGGCTAATAATACATATGACATGGTTATTGTTGTTTATATGTTGGAAAATTAAAGTTCTGGAGAAGATGGTGGTCATGGTGACACAACAATGTCAGTGTACTTAATATAGCCACGATGTATATTTAAAATGGTTTAAATAATAAATTTTATATTCTGTGTATGTTATCACAATTTTTAAAATTAATATTTATTTTTCCTTTCTTAACTTCATGTATTGCTTTTGACATCCACATAGGAAAAATTTGACACTAAGGCAATACCTCTCCATTACAATTAAGTCCCCTACACACGAACTTTCAAGTTGTGAACTTTCAAAGATGCGAACGTGCGTTCCATCAACGTCAGGCATGAGTGAAATTGCAGCTTGCCCTCTGTCTCCTATTGCTGATGATCCTTCAGCTCTACCATCTCCCACCTCCTCTCCCTCCTCCAGTCAGTAACTCTTCTTGCCTGTTCACTTGATGCCAGCCCCTGTATGCCAGCTGTTGTACTGTACTACTGTACTTTTGTACTTCTGTACTACTGTACTTCAAGGTACTGTACTGTAAGATTATAAACGTTTTCTTTATTTTTTGTTTGTTTGTCTTTTATATATTATTTGTGTGAAAAGTATTATAAACCTATTACAGTACAGTGCTATATAGCTGATTGTGTTTGTTGGGTACCTAGGCTAACTTTGTTGGACTTATGAACAAATTGGACTTATGAACACGCTCTTGGAACAGAACTCACTCATATGTAGGGGACTTACTATACAAAACAAGTTTTACATGAAAAAATGTAGTCATTTCTCAATTACATCAAGCATGAAAATTAGCAGGCATTAGAAAAAATATGGGTGAAATACTTTTGTCAATGATATCAGTAAATTAAGGTTTTACAAGTCAAGTCAAGATCTCCAACAGAATGGAGACTAAAATGACTCCAACAGAGAGGACATTGTAGCTGCTGCTCAACTTCTCACCTGCATATCAACAACACTTTGCCAAATGTTGCTTTAATCTCATTAACAAACTGTAATTTTTAACCAATGCATTTATATTTGTATAACTAGGAATTTCCATTTAAAATCACCCAACACAAGCAGTGATCCTATTAGTAGTTCCTAGAAGTGTTAGTAGATAACTTCTATTCACAGAAATATTTTGCCCACATCCCAGAACAGAGGCTGCATTAAGATTCAGAGTCTATCAGTGGGACACTAATGACACAGTAAGGACTCAAATATTTCTCCAATAATTACTTGCTTGCCACCACTCAAGTAAGTCTCAGAACCATTTCCCTTAACTGTTGTACTTCCTGATGGCATTGCTTCCAATCCCGTGGGCCAGGGCCACATCCCCTACTCCTGGTTTCAAGAAATTAGGCCAGATTTTAAGGGAATTATGTAGATGAAAGACTGGGAAAGTCATTTTTAGGTTATTCCCTAGAAAGTGGTCTTTTCCCTCCTAATAGCAGGTGGGTTTGGAAGCTGGCTCCATGTCCATTTGGTTTACCTTCTAGATTTATCAAAGTGCATGAGCTACATTGTGTTTCATATAACAAGCTTTTCCTAAGAATTACAGGAAAAGAGCAACCCACTGTATATACTTTGTAGGTTTCTGGCAAGCAAGCAAAGATGATGGTATTTACAAGCTCTGGTCACTATCAAAAGTCCCATAATCACAAACATGACTGGGTCTTCCCTTAGAGGCAAAGTCCCTTCTGTGGAACCCACCCACCACCATTCACCATGGAGCTCTGGAAATCAGGCTCCAGCTCTGCCCTTTGGCATCTGTTCATAACCAGTGGTCTCTCTTTTCAGCTGTGTTGATTCCATTCAAAAAGTCATTGAAATCCTTAATATTGGAAAGAGGGGTGTATTTGGTTAGTGTTTGGAAGACAAAAGAAAAACAAAATCATTCAAGGTTTCCAGGAACCAAACTTCCTCTTTTTATATGTTTTGCATTGCTCCCAGATACCTTGTCCTCAGAGCCTTGGCAACTGTGAGGTTGCTCATTTAGTGTTCAGAGGCATGGACATGGAGTCAGGATTTCCGGGTTCAAATCTTGGCTCTATCACTTCATAACTGTGTGATGGTGCACAAGTTACTTAACATCTTTGTATCTAGACTTCCACAGCTGTAAAATTGGACTAATAATTGTATCTACCTAACAAGGCTTCTAAGATTAAATGCATTAATGCCTATAAAGGACTTAGAACAGTATTTAAAAATACTACTTATGTGGCACATAATAACTTATATAAAATAAATTCTCACTCTGCCCTCACACAAATTCATCATTTTTTATCATTTACCAGGTCTCATTGATTTTTATTTCTAAATATCTTCCAAATCTGTTCCTTTCTTCTGACTCCCAGGGTTTTGGTTTTGTCCAGGACCTCATCATTTCTTGCCTGGATGACTGCAATCCAGACCAGTTAGACACCCCCTCTGCCCCTCCTACTGACCACCAGTGTCATACTTCTACAACATAATTACATTACTCTCCACTCTAGTGGACCCCCCCAGTCAATGTGAGCAAGGTTCAAACCCATGGCATGGCATCCCAAGCCCTTCACACTCTGGTCCCAGTATGCTTTTCCAGCCTCATCTCAAGCTAACCTTTCTCCTATCCCTTGTGCCCCAATCATGTCAACTACTCTCACATGCCACATTCTATCATACAGCCATACAAAATTTTCTGTCTTGAATGTCAGCCCACAATACTCCTGTCTACTTTCTAAACTCCTACTTATCCTGCAGCCACCATCTAAAATAGCCTCTTCTCAGTGACACCTTCTCTGACTCCCCTGGGGCAGAATTACTTTCTGTCTCTTCTGTATCCTACAGCTCGTTCAATATTCAGCTATTAAACCACTTGTTATGTTGTAATGTAATCACATATCTACCAGACAATGAGCTGTTTGAGGGCAAGGCTGTATCTGTCTCATCATACATTCATTTATTCAATCATAGTAAGACTGGGGACAAAATAATAAGCAAGGCACACTTGATCCCAGTCTTCGTGGAGCTTATAATCAAGTAGTGTACCCAGGAAATAAATGAGCAAACAAAAAAATTAAATAATTACAAGATATAGTGAGTACCAAGAAGGAACAAACATGCTTTTGTGATGGAGCAAAACAGGAAGTGACATTCCTGTATCCTCAGGGCTGACCACATTCTCTGGCTCACATGCCCTCATCAATGCAGTCAGATCAGAAGAGATCATTGACTCAAAGTTTACTCCTCCCCTGAATAGGATTACAATGGAAAGGGGCATTCCACGTATGTAATCTTAACTTTCTGGCCTCATGTCTCCAAGCTCTCTGGCAACCTAATCCCATGAAAGTACTTGCCATTTCCTCATTATGCCAGCTACTTCTGTGCCCTGAGTTATTGCCTTTGCCTGAAAAATTAATAAATCCCACTCGCCCTTTAAGACCAAGTTCAAATAAATAAGCTAGACTATTCTAGATTCTCTCACTTGAGAATTTGAACTGAGACATCAAATTGACCATTAATTTTCAGTGGGACATAAAACTGGAAAGTGATGATGTAGATGGGCCATTATGGGGAAGCCGTGGAGTCATACATGACTGACAAGTACACCAAGGAATCCTATCTGCCATGAGAGGGAAGAGGAGCAGGTGTGCAGATGAGAGCAGGAAGAGCTCCCTGAGAGGTGGAGTGTGACTGCAGTTTCTTACTATAAACTTCACCTTATTTGAGTAATCTTGAGGGGTTTCTGTCCCTTGTAGTCACTAGAGCACTGAATGAACAATGAGCTTCCAAGTAGTGGCACAAAAAAACAATCGTGTTGTTATATCATAGATTCTGTGGGTGAGGAATTCAGACTTGGCTCAGCAGGAATGACCAGTCTCTTTTTCATGCTCCATGAAGTATTGGACCTCATCTGAGAATATTTGAATGGCTGGAGGCTTGGAAAGACCTGGAAACTTCTTCACTCTCATACATGGTACCTTGGTTGAGATCGTCAATTGGAAAGCCTATACACGACCTCTTCCCATGGCTTGGCCTCCTAACAGCATAGCAGCCTCAGAATAGACAAACATTTTACATGGCAGTTCAGGGATTCAAGAGCAAGTAGTTGTTAATGAGGCAGAACATGTACGGCCTTTTACAACCTAGGCTTGGAAGTCACAGAGCATCACTTCCACTGTACCCTATTCATCAAAGCACTTATAAGCCAGCACAGATCAAGGGGAAGAGATATGGATCCCAGCTCTTGATGGGAGGAATGTCAAAGACTTTGATACCATGCTTTAAAACCACCACAATATGCTAATAATGGGCTTCTTTTCAAAGGCAGGCTGTGTTCACTGATTCCAGGTATGAGGAATAAGACCTCACAAAAAAGAGAAGATATGGTGTTTGCAGATATCTTACACATCAATCTACTGAATCTGCTCATCATCATAGAAATAATATGGTGTGGTTTCAATATTTTTGTGGTATACAGAGTTTGGGGTACCATATATTGTCTTTCCAAAATTCATTGAGACTGGTTTAGGACTAACATAATTTATGTCGGCTTATAATATACAAAGAACTCTTACACCTCAATAATAAGAACACAAACGACCTATTAAAAAATGGGCGAATGATTTAAATAGGCATTTCACAAAAGAAGATATACCGATGGCTAATAAGCACATAAAAAGATAGTCATCATTAGTCATTAGGGAAATGTAAATTTAAACCACAATGACATTAAAGTTCACACCCTCTAGAATGACTATAATAACAAAGACAGACAATAACAAACGTTGGTGAAGATGTGGGGAAACTTAGCCATCATATATTGCTGGTGGGAATGTAAAATGATGAGCCACTTTGGTAAATAGTTTGACAGTATCTTAAAAAGTTAACTATGAATTTACTACATGACCCAGCAATTCTACTGTTAGGTATCTTCCAAAGAGAAATAAAAACACATATCCATGCAGAGATTTGCACATGATTGTTCTTAGCAAAATTATTCAGTGCTTAATAGACACTCAGTAAATGTTATTAGGAAAACAATTTTTTAAAAACCCATATAGCTCTTGCTACATTGTGTTAATAAATAAATTAAAGCTTAATCCAAATTTGTTCTTCTCTCCAGATCATATTAGATATACTTTTTTTTCTTTTCTAACCTATTTAGTTGTTTCTAAGGCTGGGATAGATAGTTGTAAGATTTGGGATAAGTATGCTATCAAGATTTTTCAACTCCTCTCTAAGCTATTGGTGACAAATACTCTAGATTAGCTCTTCTATAGTTTTGAAAATAAGTCTTTTCTTCTCAACCAGTGGTTACTGATCCTATCTTCCCAATATCAACCAGCAAAAGGAAGAAAATCCAGGAACAAAATACAGTATCTCCTCTCTTGTTCACTATTCCTATCTTCCCTGACCTTCTCTCCAAGTAGCAGGAAGGGAGGAGTGAGCACTGCTAACTGCAGCTCTGCCTTAACAGGAAGATTGCTTTCCACAATCTGATGGGAGTCATTTTCCACTCTATTTAAAGAATAAAAACGTCTTTTTCCTCCTGAAAGATGTCTCCTGTTGCTGACTGGTCTTCCAGATATTGCTTGAAATTAAATTCTATGGGAGGCACCTTTACTACTGAGGCTGCCTGTGCCACTTGTAACTTTAGGCAAGAAAAAAGCACTAGAAAAAGTTACTAAAGGGAAATTTAGAGACTCTTCTATTCCAATCCTCTTGAGTAAGGAATTTGCTTCTGATACAATTGTTTTAGTAAGAGTTTCTTCAAACTAATGTTTTAAAGATTTTGTGTCTATTACTACATATGTGTCTATATGTGTGTAGAAAAACGTTCTGGAACAGAAGCAGTTCTAAACAGATTTAAAGTGTTTCCTAACCACAGTAGTTAAACTTCTGTGACTTCAGGACAACTTGGAGGGCTTTTGAAACAGATTGCTCCCCCGCCTTCCTTCCCCTCCCCCAGTTTCTGATTCAGTAGCTCTAGGATGGGGACAAAGAATTTACATTACTAACAAGTTCCCAAGTGATGCCCATGTAGTCCAGGGACTACACTTTGAGAACCATCACTCTAGAAGCATAACTACTCTATCTGCTGACCCAAATTGTTAGAGTCGCCATTTTTAACTGCAGTACTCAAACAAATGATTTTCCATTGTGAATCTTCTGAATGAAGAATAACTCTGAAAGCTTTACTACTCTAAAGGGTTTTTTTTTCGTTTGTTTCTTTTTTAACACAGATTTTTGTTGCCTAGGGAACAGACTGAGCTAGAAGAGGTTTCTTAACCACAGTGTTCCCCAGTTCAAGATTTTATTTCCTATAAGCCAATAAATAACTTCAAGCAGGTCACTTCTTTTTTCCATGTCTCTGCTATCCAATTTCTATGCAGGATTATATATATATTTCTTATCACATACTTCTTTTTAAAAGATGAAAAATAAAATAATTAAATCATGGTTTTATATAAGAATTTAAAACA
Organism: Delphinus delphis; assembly: GCF_949987515.2. Classification (NCBI taxonomy): domain Eukaryota; kingdom Metazoa; phylum Chordata; class Mammalia; order Artiodactyla; family Delphinidae; genus Delphinus; species Delphinus delphis. Next base: position 110,289,933 of record NC_082686.1, on the reverse strand, counting down.
AGCTAAGGGTTGACACACGTATGTTACTGATTCTCACATTTGTCCTTTGTGTGAACATTATAAAATTGCATAACATTTTATCTTCTTCCCTTTGTGCTTGTGGGGAGTACATGGTGAGAAAAATATCATCATATAATTAACAAGATATTGTAACCTGGGAAATTCTTAGTGTAGGTTTGACTTTATATAATAGAGGTGGTTCTAAAAAATTGAGTATAAATGAACCTGGATGTCAAATCCAATTCTCTTACTGGTTCTCATTACGAAATTAAAGATAGGCTCCTTTGGGGGAAAAAATGACTCTAACACATAATAAATGCATATCTAAGCATATAATAAACATTTTAAATAGAAAAATGGTAATTTTCTGGTTTAAGAAATAGCCATTGTGTGCCACAAATTATGAATATCAAGTAGCTAGTGTCATTCTCATATTTGATACACTTGCTTAAAGGTCAGGGGATAAAAACTGTCAAGCTAGCTGAAGAGAATTTCCTGGATGAAATGTCACTAGGAAAGTCAGCAATGATAAACAGCAATTAACAAATGCTGGGGATAGCATGTCAACTAGAGACACGAGTGTGTCTCCTGTCGGCCAGGAGACCTGAAAAGCTCTAAAGCTAGTCAGTCTGGCTGGTATATCAAGTGGTATATCAAGTTAATTCCTTAGAATTAAAATTTTGGTAGAGAAATTTCTTTAAGCAGCAGTGCCGCAAAGTGGTAAGACCACAGATTCATAACCAGACAGCCTAGGTTCTATTCCTAACTTTGCAGCATTGGAGCTGCATGACCAGGACCTTATTTTCACAAACCAGCAGCACTGGCATCAACTGGGACCTTGTTAGAAATGCAGACTCTCAGCCCCAGCCCAGACACACTGAATCAGAATCTGCATTTTAAGATCCTTGAATGATTCATAGGCAGGTTATATAATGGATGCTGCATGAGCTTCCCAGTTACCCCTTCAGGACCAAGGTGCTTACTCTTCCAGTGGCTGAGGATACTGTCCTTCTCTGGAAAATGCTGTTGGCTGCAGAGAGCTGCTTCACCAGAGTCATGCCCCCTTTTCCAAGGGCAGCCTTTATCCGATGACTGGTCAATGTAGAGGTCTTGGCCCCCTGACCCTACTTGGAAGCACTCTGAAGGCCACTTAAGCTTCAGAGCTCCCCCTGGTGCTATGTCTGCATTTGGTCCAGGTTGTCTTTCTGCCCAATGCTCCTTTCTTCTCTTGCTTTCTACAGGTGTTTTTCTGAGAGCACTTCTTATTGAACTTTCTGCATGCTAAACTTCATCTCTGGATCTGCTTTCTGGAGAATCCAGCCTGCAACAACATTGACAACTGAAATGCTTGAACTTTGGTCATGTAAATTAATCTCTTGCTCTTCAGTTTTCTCATTTCTAAAATGGAGATAATAACAGTATGCTCATGGTGTGCTATGAGGATTAAATATCCTAATATTTGTAAAGTACTTAGAGCAGCGACTGATTCACGCAGTGCTACCTAAGTGTTAGTTATCACTATACAGTAAGTCTGTGGATAAAGAGTTAACACCTGCAAAAGCTTGGATTCCTTGTAAAAATAAAAACACTGCCACAAATATGCAAAAATTAAGTTCAGTTGGGGAGTAATCTATTTACTTATGTATTCAATCACTTTGCAAGGGCTGAATGGGAAGGAAGTGTATCTGAATTTGGATCAAACTGAACCTACCTCAACATAATAAGGCCATATATGACAAACCCACAGCAAATATCATTCTAAATGGTGAAACACTGAAAGCATTTCCTCTAAGATCAGGAACAAGACAAGGATGTCCACTCGCACTACATTTATTCAACATAGTTTTGGAAGTCCTAGCCACAAGCAATCAGAGAAGAAAAGAAATAAAAGGAATCAAAATTGGAAAAGAAGACATAAAAGTCACTGTTTGCAGGTGACATGATACTATACATAAAGAATCTTAAAGATGCTATCAGAAAACTACTGAAGCTTATCAATGAATTTGGTAAAGTTGCAGGATACAAAATTAATGCACAGAAATTTCTTGCATTCCTATATGCGAACAATGAAAGATCAGAAAGAGAAATTAAGGAAGCAATCCCATTTACTATTGCATCAAAAAGAATAAAATACCTAGAAATAAATCTACCTAAGGAGACAAAACACCTGTACTCGGAAAACCATAAGATATTAATGAAAGAGGCAGCTTCAAGATGGCAGAAGAGTAAGACGAAGAGATCAGCTTCCTCTCCACAAATACATCAGAAATACATCTACATGTGCAACACCTCCTACAGAACACCTACTGAATGCTGGCAGAAGACCTCAGACCTCCCAAAAGGCAAGAAACTCCCCCACGTACCTGGGTAGGGCAAAAGAAAAATGAAAAAACGGAGACAAAAGAATATGGATGGGACCTGCACCAGTGAGAGGGAGTTGTGAAGGAGGAAAGGCTTCCACACACTAGAAGCCCCTTCACAGGTGGAGACTGCGGGTGACGGAGAGGGGAGCTTCGGAGCCCCAGAGGAGAGCGCAGCCACAGGGGTGCAGAAGGCAAAGCGGAGAGATCCCCGCACAGAGGATCGGTGCCGACCAGCATTCACCAGCCCGAGAGGCTTGTCTGCTCACCCGCCGGGACGGGCTCGGGCTGGGAGCTGAGGCTCGAGCTTCGGTCGGATCCCAGGGAAAGGACTGGGGTTGGCTGCGTGAACACAGCCTGAAGGGACTAGTGCACTATAGCTAGCCGGGAGGGAGTCCAAGAAAAAGTCTGGAGCTGCCGAAGAGGCAAGAGACATTTTCATGCCTCTTTGTTTCCTGGTGTGCGAGGAGAGAGGATTAAGAGTGCTGCTTAAAGGAGCTCCAGAGAAGGGTGTGAGCCACGGCTATCAGCGAGGACCCCAGAGACGGGCATGAGACACTAAGGCTGCTGCTGACGCCACCAAGAAGCCTGTGTGCAAGCAAAGGTCACTATCCACACCTCCCCTTCTGGAAGCCTGTGTAGCTCGCCACTGCCAGTGTCCCGCAATCCAGGGAAAACTTCCCCAGGAGAACACACAGCACGCTCCACAATGTTGCAACATCACGCCGGTCTCTGCTGCCACAGGCTCACCACGCATTCTGTACCCCTCCGCCTCCCGGCCTGAGTGAGTCAGAGCCCCCGAATCAGCTGCTCCTTTAACCCCGTCCTATCTGAGCGAAGAACAGACGCGCTCAGGTGACCTACATGGAGAGGCGGGTCCAAATCCAAAGCTGAACCCCGGGAGCTGTGCTAACAAAGAAGAGAAAGGGAAATTTCTCCCAGCAGCCTCAGGAGCAGAGGATTAAATCTCCACAATCAACTTGATGTACCCTGCATCTGTGGAATACCTGAATAAACAACGAACCATCCGAAATTGAGGATGTGAACTTTGGGAGCAAAGATATATTTTTTTTTCCCTTTTTCTCTTTTTTTCAGTGTGTATGTGTATGTTTCTGTGTGTGATTTTGTCTCTATAGCTTTACTTTTACCATTTGTCCTAGGGTTCTCTCTATCCATTTTCTATTTTCCTTTAACTTAAAAAATTTTTTTCTTACTATTTATTTTTTATTTTAATATCTTTATTTTATTTTATTTTTATCTTCTTTCTTTTTTTTTTTTTTTTTTTTTTTTTGCTGTATGCGAGCCTCTCACTGTTGTGGCCTCTCCCGTTGCGGAGCACAGGCTCCGGACGTGCAGGCTCAGCGGCCATGGCTCACGGGCCCAGCCGCTCCGCGGCATGTGGGATCTTCCCGGACCGGGGCACGAACCCGTGTCCCCTGCATTGGCAGGCGGACTCTCAACCACTGCGCCACCAGGGAAGCCCATCTTCTTTCTTTCTTTATATTTATTCTGCCTTTTATTCTGAGCCATGTGGATGAAAGGCTCTTGATGCTCCAGCCAAGAGTCAGGGCTGTGCCTCTGAGGTGGGAGAGCAAAGTTCATGACACTGGTCCACAAGAGACCTCCCAGCTCCATGTAATATCAAACAACGAAAATCTCCCAGAGATCTCCATCTCAACGCCAAGACCCAGCTTCACTCAACGACCAGCAAGCTACAGTGCTGGACACCCTATGCCAAACAACTAGCAAGACAGGAACACAACCCCACCCATTAGCAGAGAGGCTGCCTAAAATCATAAGGCCACAGACGCCCCAAAACACACCACCAGACGTGGACCTGCCCACCAGAACAGCAAGATCCAGGCTCATCCACCAGAAAACAGGCACTAGTCCCCTCCACCAGGAAGCCTACACAACCCACTGAACCAACCTTAGCCACTGGGGAAAGACACCAAAACCAAAGGGAACTACAAACCTGCAGACTGCAAAAAGGAGACCCCTAACACAGTAAGTTAAGCAAAATGAAAAGACAGAAAAACACAGAAGATGAAGGAGCAAGGCAAAAACCCACCAGACCTAACAAATGAAGAGGAAACAGGCAGTCTATCTGAAAAAGAATTCAGAATAATGACAGTAAAGATGATCCAAAATCTTGGAAATGGAATAGAGAAAACAGAAGAAACGTTTAACAAGGACCTAGAAGAACTAAACAGCAAACAAACAGTGATGAACAACAAAATAAATGAAATTAAAAATTCTCTAGAAGGGATCAAGAGCAGAATAACTGAGGCAGAAGAAGGGATAGGCGACCTGGAAGATAAAATAGTGGAAATAACTACTGCAGAGCAGAATAAAGAAAAAAGACTGAAAAGAACTGAGGACAGTCTCAGAGACCTCTGGGACAACGTTAAATGCACCAACATTTGAATTATAGGGGTCCCAGAAGAAGAAGTGAAAAAGAAAACGAATTAGAAAAATACGTGAAGAAATAATTGTTGAAAACTTCCCTAATATGGGAAAGGAAATAGTTAATCAAGTCCAGGAAGAACAGAGAGTCCCATACATGATAAATCCAAGGAGAAACATGCCAAGACACATATTAATCAAGCTGTCAAAAATTAAATACAAAGAAAACATATTAAAAGCAGCAAGGGAAAAACAACAAATAACACACAAGGGAATCCCCATAAGGTTAACAGCTGACCTTTCAGCAGAAACTCTGCAAGCCAGAAGGGACTGGCAGGACATATTTAAAGTGATGAAGGAGAAAAACCTACAACCAAGATTACTCTACCCAGCAAGGATCTCATTCAGATTTGATGGAGAAATTAAAACCTCTACAGACAAGCAAAAGCTGAGAGAGTTCAGCACCAGCAAACCAGCTTTACAACAAATGCTAAAGGAACTTCTCAAGGCAAGAAACACAAGAGAAGGATAAAAACCTACAATAACGAACACAAAACAATTAAGAAAATGGGAATAGGAACATACATTTCGATAACTACCTTAAATGTAAATGGACTAAATGCTCCCACCAAAAGACACAGATTAGCTGCATGGATACAAACAAAAGACCCATATATATGCTGTCTACAAGAGACCCACTTCATACCTAGAGACACATACAGACTGAAAGTAAGGGGATGGAAAAAGATATTCCATGCAAATGGAAAGCAAAAGAAAGCTGGAGTAGCAATTCTCATATCAGACACAACACACTTTAAAATAAACACTATTAGAAGAGACAAAGAAGGACACTACATAGTCATCAAGGGATCGATTCAAGAAGAAGTCATAACTATTGTAAATATTTATACACCCAACATAGGAGCACCTCAATACATAAGGCAAATACTAACAGCCGTAAAAGGGGAAATGGACAGTAACACATTCATAGTAGGGTACTTTAACACCCCACTTTCACCAATGGACACATCATGCAAAGCGAAAATAAATAAGGAAACATAAGCTTTAAATGATACATTAAACAGGATGGATTTAATTGATAATTATAGGACTTTCCATCCAAAAACAACAGAATACAAATTCTTCTCAAGTGCTCATGGAACATTCTCCAGTATAGATCATATCCTGGGTCACAAATCAAGCCTTGGTAAACTGAAGAAAATCGAAATTTTATCACGTATATTTTCCGACCACAACAATATAAGACTACATATCAATTACAGGAAAAGATCTGTAAAAAAATACAAACACATGGAGGCTAAACATTACACTACTTAATAACGAAGTGATCACTGAAGAAATCGAAGAGGAAATAAAAAAATACGGGAAACAAATGACAATGGAGACACGATGACCCAAAAGCTATGGAATGCAGCAAAAGCATTTCTAAGATGGAAGTTTATAGCAATACTATCCTACCTTAAGAAACAGGAAACATCTCGAATAAACAATGTAATCTTGCACCTAAAGCAATTAGAGAAAGAAGACCAAAAAACCCCAAAGTAAGCAGAAGGAAAGAAATCATAAAAATCAGATCAGAAATAAATGAAAAAGAAATGAAGGAAACGATAGCAAAGATCAATAAAACTCAAAGCTGGTTCTTTGAGAAGATAAACAAAATTGATAAAACATTAGGCAGACTCATCAAGAAAAAAAGGGAGAAGACTCAAATCAATAGAATTAGAAATGAAAAAGGAGAAGTAACAACTGACACTGCAGAAATACAAAAGATCATGAGAGGTTACTACAAGAAAGTCTACGCAAATAAAATGGACAACCTAGAAGAAATGGACAAATTCTAAGAAATGCACAATTTGCCAAGACTGAATCAGGATGAAATAGAAAATATTAACAGTCCAATCACAAGCACTGAATTTGAGACTGTGAATAAAAATATTCCAACAAACAAAAGCCCAGGACCAGATGGCTTCACAGGCGAATTCTATCAAACATTTAGAGAAGAGCTAACACCTATCCTTGTCAAACTCTTCCAAAATATAGCAGAGGGAGGAACACTCCCAAACTCATTCTACAAGCCCACCATCACCCTGGTACCAAAACGAGACAAGGATGTCACAAAGAAAACTAAATGCCAATATGACAGATAAACATAGATGCAAAAATCCTCAACAAAATACTAGCAAACAGAGTCCAACAGCACATTAAAAGGAACATACACCATGAACAAGTGGGGTTTATTCCAGGAATGCAAAGATTCTTCAATATATGCAAATCAATCAACGTAATACACCATATTAACAATTTGAAGGAGAAAAACCATATGATCATCTCAATAGATGCAGAGAAATCTTTTGACAAAATTCAACACCCATTTTGATAAAATCCCTGAAGAAAGTAGGCAGAGAGGGAACTTTCCTCAACATAATAAAGGCCATATATGATGAACCCACAGCCAACATCACAGCCAACCACAGACATCCTCAGTGGTGAAAAACTGAAAGGATTTCCACTAAGATCAGGAAAAAGACAAGGTTGCCCACTCTCACCACTCTTATTCAACATAGTTTTGGAAGTTTTAGCCACAGCAATCAGAGAAGTAAAGGAAATAATAGGAATCCAAATCGGAAAAGAAGAAGTAAAACTGTCACTGTTTGCAGATGACATGATACTATACATAGAGAATCCTAAAGATGCTACCAGAAAACTACTAGAGCTAAGCAATGAATTTGGTAAAGTAGCAAGATACAAAATTAATGCACAGAAATCTCTGGCATTCCTATACACTAATGATGAAAAATCTGAACGTGAAAGCAAGAAAACACTCCCATTTACCATTGCAACAAAAAGAATAAAATATCTAGGAATAAACCTACCTAGGGAGACAAAAGACCTGTATGCAGAAAATTATAAGACACTGATGAAAGAAATTAAAGATGATACAAATAGATGGAGAGATATACCATGTTCTTGGATTGGAAGAATCAACATTGTGAAAAGTACTCTACTACCCAAAGCAATCTACAGGTTCAATGCAATCCCTATCAAACTACCACTGGCATTTTTCACAGAACTAGAAAAAAAAATTTCATATGGAAACACAAAAGACCCTGAATAGCCAAAGCAAACTTTCGGAGCTGGAGAATGGCTCCCTGACTTCAGACTATACTACTAAGCTACAGTAATCAAGACAGTATGGTACTGGTACAAAAACAGAAATATATATCAATGCAACAGGAGAGAAATCCCAGAGATACACCCACGCACATATGGTCACCTTATCTTTGATAAAGGAGGCAGGAATGTACAGTGGAGAAAGGACAGCCTCTTCAATAAGTGGTGCTCCGAAAACTGGACAGGTACATGTTAAAGTATGAGGTTAGATCACTCCCTAACACCATACACAAAAATAAGCTCAAATTGTATTAAAGACCAAATTGTAAGGCCAGAAACTATCAAACTCTTAGAGGAAAACATAGGCAGAATACTCTATGACATAAATCACAGAAAGATCCTTTTTGACCCTCCTCTTAGATAAATGGAAATAAAAACAAAAATAAATGAATGGGACCTAATGAAACTTCAAAGCTATTGCACAGCAAAGGAAACCATAAACAAGACCAAAAGACAACCCTCAGAATGGGAGAAAATATTTGCCAATGAAGCAACTGCCAAAGGATTAATCTCCAAAATTTATAAACAGCTCATGCAGCTCATTAATAAAGAAAAACAAACAACCCAATCCAAAAATGGGCAGAAGACCTAAATAGACATTTCTCCAAGGATATACCTACTGCCAACAAACACATGAAATAATGCTCAACATCATTAATCATTAGAGAAATGCAAATCAAAACTACAATGAGATATCATCTCACACCAGTCAGAATGGCCATCATCAAAAAATCTAGAAACAATAAATGCTGGAGAGGGTGTGGAGAAAAGGGAACCCTCTTGCACTGCTGGTGGGAATGTGAATTGGTTCAGCCACTATGGAGAACAGTATGGAGGTTCCTTAAAAAACTACAAATAGAACTACAATATGACCAGCAATACTGCTACTGGGCATATACCCACAGAAAACCATACTTGAAAGAGAGTCATGTACCAAAATGTTCATTGCAGCTCTATTTACAATAGCCATGACATGGAAACAACCTAAGTGTCCATCATTGGAAGAGTGGATAAAGAAGATGTGGCACATATATACAATGGAATATTACTCAGCCATAACAAGAAATGAAATTGAGCTATTTGTAATGAGGTGGATGCAACTAGAGTCTGTCATACAGAGTGAAGTAAGTCAGAAAGAGAATGACAAATACCATATGCTAACACATATATGTGGAATTTAAGGGAAAAAATGTCATGAAAAACCTAGGGTTAAGACAGTAATAAAGAGACAGATCTACTAGAGAATGGACTTGAGGATATGGGGAGGGGGAAGGGTAAGCTGTGACAAAGCAAGAGAGTGGCATGGACATATATACACTACCAAATGTAAAATAGATAGCTAGTGGGAAGCAGCTGCATAGCACAGGGAGTTCAGCTCGGTGCTTTTTGACCACCTAGAGTGGTGGGATAGGGAGTGTGGGAGGGAGGGAGATGCAAGAGGGAAGAGATATGGGGACATATGTATATGTATAACTGATTCACTTTGTGATAAAGCAGTAACTAACACACCATTGTAAAGCAATTATACTCCAATAAAGATATTAAAATAATAAATACAAAGAAAAAAATATTAAAAGCAGCAAGGGAAAAAAAAACATATAACACAAGGGATTCCCCATAAGGTTAACAGCTGATCTTTCAGCAGAAACTCTGCAAGCTAGTGGGAGTGGCAGGACATATTTAAAGTGATGAAGGAGAAAAACCTACGACCGAGATTACTCTACCCAACAAGGATCTCGTTCAGATTTGATGGAGAAATTGAAACCTTTACAGACAAACAAAAGCTAAGAGAATTCAGCAACACCAAACCAGCTTTACAAAAAACGCTACAGGAACTTCTCTAGGCAGAAACCCAAGAGAAGGGAAAGACCTGCAAGAGCAAACCCAAAACAATTAAGGAAATGGTAATACGAACATATATCTCGATAATTACCTTAAATGTAAATGGACTAAATGCTGCAACCTAAAGACATAGATTGGCTGAATGGTTAGAAACACAAGACACATATATATGCGGTCTACAAGAGACCCACTTCAGACCAGGAGACACATACAGAATGAAAGTGAGGAGATGGAAGAAGATATTCCATGCAAATGGAAATCAAAAGAAACCTGGAGTAGAAATACTCATATGAGAAAAAATAGACTTTAAAATAAAGACTGTTACAAGAGACAAATAAGGACACTACATAATGATCAAGGGATCGATCCATCAAGAAGATATTACAACTGGAAATATTTATGCAATCAACAGAGGAACACATCAATACATAATGCAAATACTAACAGCCAAAAAAGGGGAAATCGACAGTAACACATTCATAGTAGTGGACTTTAACACCCCACTTTCACCAATGGACAGATCATCCAAGATGAAAATAAATAAGGAAACACAAGCTTTAAATGATACATTAAACTATATGGACTTAATTGATATTTATAGGATATTCCATCCAAAAACAACAGAATACACATTCTTCTCAAGTGCTCATGGAACATTCTCCAGGATAGATCGTATCTTGGGTCACAAAACAAGCCTTGGTAAATTTAAGAAAATTGAAATCATATCAGGTATCTTATTCGACCACAACACTATGAGACTAGATATCAATTACAGGAAAAAATCTGTAAAAAGTACTAACACATGGAGGCTAAACAATACAGTACTTAATAACCAAGAGATCACTAAAGAAATCAAAAAGGGAATAAAAAAATACCTAGAAAAAAATAACAATGAAAAAACGATGACCCAACACCTATGGGATGCAGCAAAAGCAGTTCTTAGAGGGAACTTTATAGCAATACAATCCTACCTTGGGAAACAAGAAACATCTCAAATCAACAACCTAACCTTACACCTAAAGCAATTAGAGAAAGGAGAACAAAAATAACCCAAATTTAGCAGAAGGAAAGAAAACATAAAGATCAGATGAGAAATAAATGTAAAAGAGGTGAAAGAAACAATAGCAAAGATCCGTAAAACCTAAAGCTGATTCTTTGAGAAGATAAACAAAATTGATAAACCATTAGGCAGACTCATCAAGAAAAAAAAGGGAGAAGACTCAAATCAATTGAATTAGAAATGAAAAAGGAGAAGTAACAACTGACACTGCAGAAATACAAAGGATCATGAGAGATTACTACAAGCAACTCTATGCCAATAAAACGGACAACCTGGAAGAAATAGACAAATTCTTAGAAATGCACAAGCTTTGGAGACTGAACCAGGGAGAAATAGAAAATATGAACATTCCAATCACAAGCACTGAAATTGTAACTGTGATTAAAAATCTTCCAACAGGGCTTCCCTGGTGGCACAGTGGTTGAGAGTCCGCCTGCCGATGCAGGGGACACAGGTTCGTGCCCCAGTCCAGGAAGATCCCACATGCCGCGGAGCGGCTGGGCGCGTGAGCCATGGCTGCTGAGCCTGCGCATCCGGAGCCTGTGCTCCGCAAATGGAGAGGCCACAACAGTGAGAGGCCCGCGTAACACACACACACACACACAAAATCTTCCAACAAACAAAAGCCCAGGACCAGGTGGATTCACAGGCAAATTCTATGAAACATCTAGAGAAGAGCTAACACCTATCCTTGTCAAACTCTTCCACAATATAGCAGAGGGAGGAAAACTCCCAAACTCATTCTACGAGGCCATCATCACCCTGATACCAAAACCAGACGAACATGTCACAAAGAAAGAAAACTACAGGCTAATATCGCTGATGAACATAGAGGCAAAAATCCTCAGCAAAATACTAGCAAACAGAGCTTCCCTGGTGGTGCAGAGGTTGAGAGTCTGCCTGCCAATGCAGCGGAAACGGGTTCATGCCCTGGTCTGGGAAGATCCCACATGCCGTGGAGCGGCTGGGCCTGTGAGCCGTGTCCGCTGAGCCTGGGCGTCCGGAGCCTGTGCTCCACAATGGGAGAGTCCAAAACAGTGAGAGGTCTGTGTACCGCAAAAAAAAAAAAAAAAAAAAAAAAAAAAAAGGCAAACAGAATCCAACAGTACATAAAAGGATCATACACCATGATCAAGTGGGATTTATCCCAGTAATGCAAGGATTCTTCAATATATGCATATCAATCAATGTGATACACCATATTAACAAATTGAACTAGAAAACCCATATGATCATCTCAAGAGATGCAGAAAAAGCGTTCAACAAAATTCAGCACCAATTTATGATAAAAACCCTCCAGAAAGTAGGCATAGAGGGAACTTTCCACAACATAATAAAGGCCATATATGAAAAACCCACAGCCAACATCGTCCTCAATAGTGAAAAACTGCAACCATTTCCACTAACATCAGGAAAAAGACAAGGTTGCCCACTCTCACCTCTATTATTCAACATAGTTTTGGAAGTTTTAGCCACAGCAATCATTGAAGAAAAAGAAATAAAAGGAATCCAAATCAGAAAATAACAAGTAAAGCTGTCACTGTTTGCAGATTACATGTTACTATACATAGAGAATCCTAAAGATGCTACCAGAAAACTGCTAGAGCTAATCAATGAATTTGGTAAAGTAGTAGGGTACAAAATTAATGCACAGAAATCTCTAGCATTTCTATACACTAATGATGAAAAATCTGAAAGTGATACAAGGAAACCCTCCCATTTACCATTGTAACAAAATAATAAAATATCTAGGAATAAACCTACCTAAGGAGACAAAAGACCTGTATGCAGAAATTTACAAGACACTGATGAAACCAATTAAAGATGATACAAATAGATGGAGAGATATACCATGTTCTTGGATTGGAAAAATCAACATTGTGAAAATGACTCTACTACCCAAAGCAATCTGCACATTCAATGCAATCCCTATCAAACTATCCCTGGCATTTTTCACAGAGCTAGAACAAAATATTTCACAATTTGTATGGAAACACAAAAGACCCTGAACAGCGAAAGCAATCTTGAGAAAGAAAAATGGAGCTGGCGGAATCAGGCTCCCTTACTTCAGATTATACTACAAAGCTACAGTAATCAAGACAGTATGGTACTGGCACAAAAACAGAAATAGAGATCAATGGAACAGGATAGAAAGCCCAGAGATAAACCCACACACATATGGTCACCTTATCTTTGATAAAGGAGGCAGGAATGTATAGTGGAGAAACGACAGCCTCTTCAATAAATGGTGCTGGGAAAACTGGACAGGTACATATACAAATATAAAATTCGAACACTCTGTAACATCATATAAAACAATAAACTCAAAATGGATTGAAGACCTAAATGTAAGGCCAGACACTATCAAACTCTTAGAGGAAAACATAGGCAGAACACTGTATGACATAAATCACAGCAATATCCTTTTTGACCCACCTCCTAGAGAAATGGAAATAAAAACAAAAATAAACAAATGGGACCTAATGAAACTTAAAAGCTTTTGCACAGCAAAGGAAACCATAAAGAAGACTAAAAGACAACCCTCAGAATGGGACAAAATATTTGCCAATGAAGCAACTGACAAAGGATTAATCTCCAAAATTTACAAGCAGCTCATGCAGCTCAATATCAAAAAAATAATCAACCCATTCCAGATACGAGCAGAAGACCTAAACAGACATTTGTCCAAAGAAGATATACAGATTGCCAACAAACACATGAAAGAATGCTCAACATCATTAATCATTAGAGAAATGCAAATCAAAACTACAATGATGGGATTCCCTGGTGGTGCAGTGGTTGAGAATCTGGCTGCCGATGCAGGGGATACGGGTTCGTGCCCCATTCTGGGAGGATCCTACATGCTGTGGAGCACCTGGGCCTGTGAGCCATGGCCACTGAGCCTGCACGTCCAGAGCCTGTGCTCCGCAACAGGAGAGGCTACAAGAGTGAGAGGACCGCGTACAGCAAAAAAAAAAAAAAAAAAAAAAAAAATCTACAATGAGATATCATCTCACACTGGTCAGAATGGCCATCATCAAAAAATCTACAAACAATAAATCCTGGAGAGGGTGTGGAGAAAAGGGAACACTGTTGCACTGTTGGTGGGAATGTAAATTGATAGAGCCACTATGGAGAACAGAATGGAGGTTCCTTAAAAAACTAAAAATAAAACTACCATATGACACAGCAATCCTACTACTGGGCATATGCCCTGAGAAAACCAGAATTCAAAGAGTCATGTACCAAAATGTTCATTGCAGCTGTATTTACAATAGCCATGACAAGGAAGCAACCTAAGTGTCCATCAACAGATGAATGGATAAAGAAGATGTGGCACATATATACAATTGAATATTACTCAGCCATAAAAATAAATGAAATTGAGTTATTTGTAGTGAGGTGGATGGACCTAGAGTCTGTCATACAGAGTGAAGTAAGTCAGAAAGAGAAAAACAGATACTGTAAGCTAACACGTATATATATAGAATCTAAGAAAAAAAAATGTTCATGAAGAACCTATGGGCAAGACAGGAATAAAGACACAGACCTACTAGAGAATGGACTTGAGTATATGGGGAGGGGGAAGGGTAAGCTGTTACAAAGTGAGAGAGTGGCATGGACATATATACACTATCAAATGTAAAATAGATAGCTAGTGGGAAGCAGCCACATAGCACAGGGAGATCAGCTTGGTGCTTTGTGACCACCTAGAGGGGTGGGATAGGGAGTGTGGGAGGGAGGGAGACACAAGAGGGAAGACACATGGGAACATATATATATGTATAACTGATGCACTTTGTTATAAAGCAGAAATAACACACCATTGTAAAGCAATTATACTCCAATAAAGATGTTTTAAAAAATTAAAAAAAACTAGTAATAAAAGGGCTGCATGCTTGTAAAACCTTTCTGGAGGACTCACTGGCAATGTCTATCAAAAGCCTAACAACATCACATAACTTTTTAAAAAAAAATTATTTTTGGCTGTGTTGTGTCTTCGTTGCTGGGCGCAGGCTTTCTCTAGTTGTGGTGAGCAGGGGCTGCTCTTTGTTGTGGTACGCGGGCTTCTCATTGTGGTGGCTACTCTTGCTGCAGAGCACGGACCCGGGGTGCACGGGCTCAGTAGTTGTGGCTCGCAGGCTCAGTAGCTGTGGTTTGTGGGCTCTAGAGCGCAGGCTCAGTGGTTGTGGCGCACGGGCTTAGTTGCTCCGCGGCAGGTGGGATCTTCCCAGACCAGGGCTCGAGCCCGTGTCCCCCACATTGGCAGGCAGATTCTTGACCACTGCACCACCAGGGAAGTCCCTCACATAACTTTTAACCCGCTAACCTGTTCATTTCTGGGGACCGTGGAGTAGAAAATCTCAGCTGTACACAAATAGGTAATCCTCATCCCTGTTCTGTGAGGTAGGTGTGGATTCTGTTACGATGAGGAAACTGACGCCCTGAAAGATGCAGGCCCTTCACTAAGAGCAGGGGGCTGCAAGCAGGTTGTAGGACTCCAGCGTCAATGCTGGACCGTCAGCTTGCCCTGTCTGCACAGGCAACACTGGGAGATGCCGCCATGTCAGCTGCGGTGCAGCAAGCTGCTGAGATCAAAAGTACCTTTTATTTGGGGCTTTTCTGAATTTTCCAGATTTTCTACTGTGAATACGTATTAATTCATAATGAGAGAACTTTTAAAGTTATCTTTTGAAAATGTAATGAATGAGTAAGCATATCCAATGAACAGCTTATAATTTTATTTTAGACAAGACTTGGTAAATACCCCCAACTTAATGAGAGTGTCTAGTATACATTCACAGGACTGGAATGCAATAAAGCAGTGACTAACGGATCATAACCTGATTTCTGAATAAAGGATGTGCTGACAGAAGGATACTAACCTGCATACTGTTTAGAAAAGGAAAGCCAAAGAGAACAGCTTCATTGGTGTTGATCTAATAGAGAAAAAGCTATGAACTCAGCAGCTGGAGCTGGACAGAGCTGCCCCTGCAGGACCCCGAGCTCCCTGGCATGCTGTGATTCTGGGCTCGCTAAGCAGGCTTCCATCCGTCACACGGCTCCTCCTCAGGGGGATGCACACCAGTCAGCCTCGTCTCCTGTTAACTGTAGCCCCACTGAGCTCAGGACTGTCTTGGAAGAGCCCTGGTGACTCAGAGACAGCAAACAGACCAGGTGCATGGCCTCGCCAGGGATTAAGCCAGACCCAAAGCTCAGCTCACCTCTACACTCTCCCATAAACTCCTCAACCAGGAAGGGCAGACTGAGTGGAGTTTTCTGCTTACAGCAGGAGGCATCCGCACTGTTGGATAGAGTCCATTCTGCAACACAGCAGTTCTCATGAAGACGTTCTTGCTCAACCCTAACCTAAAGTAATGATAGTACCAATGAAGCCCATTTCCTCTCGTTGTGTCCTAGGTAAAGATGAAGAAAAGCAATCAACCATTGTCTTTAAGAAACATCTTTGTACATTCCTTAACTTTCCCGATTACAAAAATAAAATATTCTAACTATTAAAAAGTCAAAAAAAAATAAAGCAGAAACTAACACACCATTGTAAAGCAATTATACTCAAATAAAGATGTTTAAAAAAAAACAGTATGGTACTGGCACAGAAATATAGATCAATGGAACAGGATAGAAAGTCCAGAGATAAACCCACACACCTGTGGTCAATTACTCCATGACAGGAGGCAAGAATGTACAATGGAGAAAAGACCAACTCTTTAATAAGTGGTGCTGGAAAAATTGGACAGCTACATATAAAAGAATGAAATTAGAAAACTCCCTAACACCATACACAAAAATAAACACAGGGGCTTCCCTGGTGGCGCAGTGGTTGGGAGTCTGCCTGCCGATGCAGGGGACATGGGTGCATGCCCCAGTCCAGGAAGATCCCACATGCTGTGGAGCGGCTGGGCCCGTGAGCCACGGCTGCTGAGCCTGTGCGTCCGGAGCCTGTGCTCCGCAATGGGAGAGGCCACAGCAGTGAGAGGCCCGTGTACCGCAAAATAAATAAATAAATAAGTAAACAAACTCAGAGTGGTTTAAAGGCTTAAATGTAAGGCTGGATAATATAAAACTCTTAGAGGAAAACAGAGGCAGAACACTCTATGACTTAAGTCACAGCAAGGTCTTTTCTGACCCACCTCCTAGAGTAGTGAAAATAAAACCAAAAATAAACAAATGGGACCTAATTAAAATTAAAAGCTTCTGCACAGCAAAGGAAACCATAAACAAAATGAAAAGACAACTCAAAAAATGGGAGAAAATATTTCCAAACGAAGTATCCAACAAGGGATTAATCTCCAAAACATAGAAATAGATCATGCACCTCAATATCAAAAAAACAAACAACCCAATGAAAAAATGGGTGGAAGACCTAAATAGACATTTCTCCAAAGAAACCAGATAGATGGCCGAAAAGCACATGAAAAGATGCTCAACAGCACTAATTACTGGAGAATGCAAATCAAACCTATAATGAGGTATCACCTCACACTGGTCAGAATGGCCATCATCAAAAAATCTACAAACAATAAATGCTGGAGAGGGTGTGGAGAAAACGGAACCCTCCTACATTGTTGGTGGGAATGTAAATTGGTACAGCTACAATGGAGAATAGTATGAAGGTTCCTTAAAAAAATCTAAAAATAGAATTACCATATGATCCAGAAATCCCACTTCTACACATATGCCCAGAGAAAACCATAATTCGAAAAGATACATGCACCCCAATGTTCATTGCAACACTATTTACAATAGACAGGACATGGAAGCAACTTAAATATCCATCAACAGAGGAAGGGATAAAGAAGATGTGGTACATATATACAATAGAAAATTTCTCAGCCATAAAAGAGAACAAAACAATGCCATTTGCAGCAATGTGAATGGACCTAGAGATTGTCATACAGAATGAAGTAAGTCAGACAGAGAAGGACAAATATCATATGATATCACTTATACGTGGAATCTAAAAAAGGAAAAAAAGGTATAAATGAACTTATTTACAAAACAGAAATAGAGTTACAGATGTAGAAAACAATCTTATGGTTACCAGGGAGGAAGGGGGGAGGGAATAAGTAGGATACTGGGATTGACATGCTCACATAACTATATATAAAATAGATAACTAATAAGGACCTACTGTATAGCACAGGGAACTCTACCCAATACTCTGTAATGACCTATATGGGAAAAGAATCTTAAAAAGAGTGGATATATGTATAACTGATTCACTTTTCTATATAGCAGAAAGTAACACAACCTTTTAAATCAACTATACTCCAATAAAAATTTTAAAATAAAATAAAATTTCCCTGAGGTAACAGCACAAGAAAAAATATCAAGCTGATAAAAGCAAGTGGATTACCCGGTCTTCAGAACATAGCAAAATTCTTATTTCCCCTGAGGCAGAGAATAGTATAAAACAGAGAAGTGTCTATGACATGAATCAAAAGGACAGTAATAAACGGAAGCATTAGAATCAAATAATTTCAGGGGAGAAAGGGATCTTATCTATCTACTCCAACTATTCTAGCATGAGTAGATAAATCTAGTTGCCAAATCTAATAAGTATACATAAGCCCGCCCCTTCTTGTTTCTCTTGTGTGCAGTTTTGAGAGTGAGCATTGACTATTCTTTCTTTTCAGAAACCACACACACACACACACACACACACACACACACACACACTTGGAGCTAATACCCTTAGTTCTGGTGTTTTTCTCTAGATTTTGGCCCCATTCACATCTGGCTTTATGAGTCAGCACTACTTCCAGGTGAGTCTCCACTGGGCCATGAGGTTATATTTTTAATGCACAAATCACTATAGTTCATGTCTCCAACTCATGTAATGGTATAATCTAGTTTTTGCCAGATTCCTCTCCATAGGTACTTTGGAGATCTTCAGTGTGCCTCTTCATGGATTTACAATAGTTACCATCTGAATGTGAACTGCTGCTCTGCTCTTTATACACACCTCTGTCCACTTCATTGTGAGTCATGTTTTAAGGGCATCCCTCTGGCTGCTGTCCCCTATACTGTCTCCCTGCAAGTGGAGGGTTAGGGGACAATACCCTCTCAATTCTTTCCAGTGATGATAGCATCTTGATGGTAACATTTAACCAGATTTTACAGAAAGTCTGGAGATGACAGAAGTAATTTTGTCACTGAGGCTATCCATTTCTTTATAACAACAGAGCCTTAAAACCACCACCACCACCACCAGTTAGAATCAGTCACAATTTTATGGATCCTTTTGTATCATGTGGTATTAGCTGGGGCTGCAGCAATCTAGAGGCTCAACTGAACTGAAATGTCCAATTATACAAAACAAATTTTAAAACAAAGCAAAGTTCAAAATACAGTTAATTCCACAATTTCTAGAAACAGAGGGGTGTGAGACCTATATATTGGTCTTATTGTTCCAAAGCTCTATTTTAGCACCCACTTGAGACAGGAGATGTGGCTGGGGCTTGGATGGGGTGGAGAAATAGAACTGCATCTTTATCTCCATGTAAGAGGATCTATAAACAGTCTCTTCCTCAGCGCAGGGTAACTTGCTGTCTCCTGGAGCTTCTGGGTAAAATTATTTCTTTGATTCAGCAGTCAAAACTGAAAGTCTATGCCAAATAATGGTTAGGAAACCTAAATGTATAGTCTTCTTGGAGTGTAGGAATCCCAAGTAGATTAAATTAATGTAAAAATTTTCACTGAAACCAGTGAAAAAATTTTCACTGAAACCAGTGAAAAAATTTTCACTGAAACCAGTGAAAACTTTGTTTTCCTTTAGCAGAAACAAATGAAAAACACTTTTGTATGGACATTTAAAGTGTCTAGGACATTAGGGAATTCCATGGAGGATGGAAACATAAAATGGTTCACAATTAACAATTACTAATGATAAGAGGTAATGATCTGCCATGATCTCTATCATAGTAGAAGCCACAAAGAAAATTAGCTCCCTAAGAACTCAAACAATAGAATCTAAAAGAGACTATGAAAAAGTATGCTTGAAATAATTAAATGAGATAAAATTTTAAAATGTAATAACAGAACATAAAAAAAAATAATTTGAAAGTAAACAAGACAAATTTCTAGAAATGAAAAATGGAATCATTGTAATTAAAAACACATTAGATAGGTTAAGCAGCAAATTAAGTATATTGAAAAAATATAGTAAACTGGAAAATAAATCTGAGGAAATTAGGGTGTAGCATAGAGAGAAAGAGAGATAAAAATATAAGAGAATGGATGAAAGAATATGTTGAGTGAAATAAGCTAGATCCTAAGGAGGACATATTATGTATTTCTAACTATATGAAAGTCAAGAACAGGCAAAACTAAAAATGGTGATAGAAGACAAAAAGAAGTTACTTTTGTAGGCAAAAGGCACTATTGATTGGGAAGGGGCACAAAGGTTATACTCTATATATTGATCTATGTTGTGGTTATATGGGTGTGTATACGTATGTACATGGATACACATATATGTGTATGTATATACATATACACTTTTTTTCAAGTTCTATGTGTTCAATTGTGCATTTTATGAGTTCCACACATTGGTTTAAAAAAAAAACAGAGAAGTTTACAGACATGGCAGATAAATTAAGCAGGTCCAACATACATCTAAAAGGAGTCCCTCAAAGGGAGAATTGAGAGAGGTATCATTAGAAGAAATGATGGTAGATAATTTTTTATAATAGGAGAAAGACCCAAGTTCTCAGAATGAGGAAGTGTACCCTATCTGGAGAAGGGTAAGTTTAAAATATACATATGTGCCACCTAGAACCATTATGGAAAAACTGCAGAACACTAAAGGCAAAGGAATTCTTAAAAACAATCAATGAGAGAAGAGAGATCATCTACATCCGTTTTCTCAAAAAAAAGAGAGAAAATAATTATTAACCTTGAATTCTGTTCCTATTAAGGGTGAAAAGTCCTAGCTGAAAGTTCTTTTAAAGGATATAAAAAAGGGAGAAGTAGAATGCAAGAGACAAGAGAGTGAAGGAACTGGTAAACATGTGAGTAAATCTAGAGAAGAATTGACTGAAAAAGTAATAATCAATAGTGAAGGTTAAAATAAAAATTCAAAGAAAATGCAGGACCTCAAAGACATTGTACATTAGAATTAAGAGGTTCTAAAGTGTTGGGGAGGTGAGTAGAAACACTGATCAATTTAGACTTTGTTAAGCTATAGGCAGAGAGAAGATATTTGCAATACACATAATTGAAAAACAATCTATATATAAAACATATCAAGAACTATGGGCTAATAATTTAAAACAATCTAATAGAACAGTGGAAAAGGGTATGAAAAGGCAATTCACAGAGGGTGAAAGTTGAATTCCCAATAAATAAAGAAGTTCAACTGCAGGGAATAAAAAATAAAACAACAGTAAGAAGCAATTTCATACCCATCAGATTTATGTAAGTTAAAACTTTTTGGTAAAACCAAGTAATGGCAAGGCTGTTAAGGGACACAAACTCTCACATACTGATTTTGGGAATGTGAATTATCATAGCTTTTGGAAAGCAATTTGATAAGATCTATTTTATTAGTCTGTTCTATTTGGGCTATTATAACAAAAATACCATAGACTGGGTGGCTTAAACAACCAACATTTACTTCTCATAGTTCTGGAGGCTGCAGAGTCCAAGATCAAGGCACTGGCAGATTCACTGTTTGGTGACAGCCCACTTCCTGGTTCACAGATGGCTGTCTTTTCCATGTGTCCTCACATGGCAGAAGGGGTGAAGGAGGTTTCTGGAGTCTCTTTTCCAAGGGTACTAATACATTCTTTGGTGTTCCATCCTCATGACCTAATTACCTCACGAAGACCCCACCTCCAAATACCATCACAGTGGGGAATAGTTTTCAACACATGAATTTTGAGGGGACACAAATATTCAATCTATGATATCTAGTAAATTGGAAGATGCACCTTTCCAACGACCCAGAAATTTCAGCTTCTAGATATATGCCTTTAGATTGCAGTGGCTCTCAACAAGGGCAATTTGCCCCCCACAGACACTGGGCAATGTCTGGAGGCATTTTTCAGTGTCCCTATTGGAGTCTTGCTACTGGCATCTAATGAGTAGAGGATGCTGCTAAACATCCTACAATGCACAGGTCAGCCCTTCACAAAAAAGAATTTCCTGGTTCAAAGTGTCAGTAGTGTTAAAGCATAAAAAGAGTTCTGAGTGACAAAAGCACATTGCAAAAATAAATGGATTTATCCTGCCATATATGTAACATTTTAAAAACATTAATGGTCTAATATATTTAGGGACATTGTTTGCCAAAATGGACATGATAATTCCCCTCTGTATCCATTTCCATGCAAAGTCCTCTCCCACACTGACTAAGCTATATGACTTGCTCTGGCTAAAAGGATAGTAGCAAACTTGCCACAAGCAGAGACTTAAAAGGTGCTTGGGCATCATGCTTTGCCCTCTATTTCTGCTCTTGGGAGCCCTGTAACCACAACAATGTGAATGAGCACAGGGTCATTCTTTTGGATGATGAGAAACACTTGATCAAGTAATTTCTGTCATACCAGCTGACATTGAGCCAACTGCCAGACATATTTGTGAAGTCAATTAGAGATTTACTCACTACCCCAGAAAGTAAAATTGCCCAACTAACTTAAAGAATTTTGAGAAAGAATACTAAGCCACCAAGTTTTGTTACAAATCAAAAAATAAATGATGCAATTGTTCATAGAGAACATATTGACAGTAAAGATCTAAAACCATGGATGGATAGATAGGAAAAACACCACTTTGAATAATGATTAACCCTGGACAGGGATTCTGGGATGATAGCTACCTCCCTGAGAGAGGGAGGGGATTGGAAAGGAGGATGTAACATTTTCTTAGAAATAATCACGGAGAGGTCTTCTAGTTTTAGCTCTAACATGTAAAGAGCTTGGAAGTTGTCTCATCCTTACAATAAGGAAAAAGCTCAAGAAACTGAAAACCAATGACTTTTCTTGCACCCAAAAGTGAATTAAAGCCACAAAGCACACTGCCACCTTGAAATCTAGAGAGACAGGCAAATACAGAGAATCACAGCTGAGAGCACCTTATCTGGAGCATTAGCTGCTAGACCCATGAACTGGTAGGAACACTTACCCTGTCATTTTGATGAATTTTTGGAGGCTGAATGTGAAATAGCATTAAAGTGAGCAGCACCTGGAAGGCATGGTATTAGGGCTTCTCTACACTATTGTGAGTTTTATCTCCAGGAACTCCACTAGCAAAACAACAACAAAATACAAGCCATGCTAAAAAGTAAGAAAAAAACCCAGAGCCTGAAGAGACAAGGCAAGTATCAGAACCAGACTCAGGTAAGGTACATATTTTGGAATTATCAGATAGGGAATTAAAAAATAACTATGAATTATATGTTAAGGGCTCTAAAGGAAAAAGTAGACAACATGCAAGAACAGATGGTTATTGTAAGCAGAGAGATGGAAACTCTAAGAAAGAATCAAAAGAAAATGCTAGAGATAAAAAAAATACTGTAACAGAAATGAAGAATATATTTGATAGACTCATGAGCAGACTGTATACAACCAAAGAAAGAATCATTAAGTGTGAAGATTGGGCAATAGAAACTTTCTAAACTGAAATGAAAAAAGAAACTGATATTCATGAACTGTGGGACAATTTTGAAAGATATCAGAAGGGGAAGATGGAGCAGAAGAAAATGAAGCAGAAGAAATATTTGAAGTGATAAATAGCATGAAATTTTCCAGAATTAATGATAGACACAAAATCTCAAATCCAGAAATCTCAGAGAACACCACATAGAATAAATACCCTCAAAAAACTCCTCCTGGCCAAGGAGAGGAGACCAGATGGCAGAGTACAAGAACTTGAGTTCACCTCCTCAAGAAAACACAAAAGTCACAACTAACTGATGAACAACTAACTGAGGAACAACCATCAACAAAAAAAGACTCAAACCTACCAAAAAAGATATTCTACAAACAAAGACAAAGAGGAAGCCACAATGAGATGGTAGGAAACTTGCTTTCACAATATAATCAAATCCCATACCTGCTGGGTGAGCAACCCACAAA
Organism: Delphinus delphis; assembly: GCF_949987515.2. Lineage (NCBI taxonomy): Eukaryota > Metazoa > Chordata > Mammalia > Artiodactyla > Delphinidae > Delphinus > Delphinus delphis. The sequence continues at coordinate 110,265,973 of NC_082686.1, read as the reverse complement.
CTGGAAAATAACTATATCATACAGGTTCTCCCACAGAAGTGAGAGTTCTGAGCCCCACATCAGACTCCTCAGCCTGAAGGTCTGGTATCTGGAGGAGAGGCCCCAGAGGATTTGGCTTTGGAGACCAGTGGGCTTGAGCACAGGAGTTCCACAGGACTGGGGGAAACAGAGATTCCACTCTTGGAGGGCGCACACAAGTTTTCATGTGCACTGGGACCCAGGGCAAAGCAGTGGCTCCATAGGAGCCTGGGCCAGTCCTACCTGTGGAAATTGGAGGGTCTCCTGGGGAGGCAGGGGTCAACTGTGGCTCACTGTGGGGGCAAGGACACTGGTGACAGAGGCCCCAGGGAATATTCATCAGTGTGAGCTCTCCTAGAGGTGACCATTTTGGCACTAAGATCTACCTCTCCCCCAAACAGGCTGCAGGCTGCAGTGCTGGAAGGCCTCAGGACAAACTCATCAGCAGACAGGCTGCCTAAAGTCATCCTGAGCACACAGCTGCGTCTAAACACACCTCTTGACACAGCCCTGTTCACCAGACCCAGCTCCACCCACCAGTGGACGGGCACCAGTCCCTCCCACCAGGAAGCCTGCACAGGCCCCTGGACAAAACTCACCCACCAGGGAGCAGACACCAGAAGTAAGAGAAACTACAAACCTGCAGCCTGAGAAATGGAGACAACAAACACAGAAAATTAGACAAAATGAGATGGCAGAGAAATATGTTCCAGTTGAAGGAACAAGATAAAACCCTAGAAGAACAACTAAGTGAAGTGGAGATAGATAATCTGCCTGAAAAAGAATTCAGAGTAATGATAGTAAAGATGATCCAAGATCTCAGAAGAGAATGGAGGCACAGACTGAGAAGATACAAGAAATGTTTTACAAAACCTAGAGGATTTAAAGAACAAACAGAGATGAATAATACAATAACTGAAATGAAAAATACACTAAAAGGAATCAATAGCAGAATAAATGAGGCAAAAGAATGAATAGGTGAGCTGAAAGACAGATTGGTAAAAATCACTCCTGAGGAACAGAATAAAGAAAAAAGAATGAAAAAAAATAATGAGGACAGTCTAAGAGATGTCTGGGACACATTAAACACACCAACATTCACATTATAGGGGTCCCAGAAGGAGAAGGGAGAGAAAGGGCCTGAGAAAATATTTGAAGAGATAATAGCCAAAAACTTCCTTAACATGAGAAATGAAACACTCACTCTAGTCCAGGAAGCACAGAGAGTCCCATACAGTATAAACCCAAGGAAGAACACATAGAGAGACATATTAATCAAATTGACAAAAATTAAAGACAAAGAGAAAATACTGAAAGCAAAAACGGAAAATCATCAAATAACATACAAGGGAACTCCCATAAGGTTACCAGTTGATTTCTAGCAGAAACTCTGCAGGCCAAAAGAGAGGGGCATGATTTATTAAAAGTAATGAAAGGGAAAAACCTATAATCCAGAATACCCTACCCATCAAGTCTCTCATTCAGATTCAATGGAGAAATCAAAAGATTTACAGGCAAGCAAAAGCTAGAGAATTCAGCAACACCAAACGAGCTTTGAGTCAAATGCTAAAGGAACTTCTCTAGGCAGAAAAGACCACAACTAGAAAGAAGAAAATTACAAATGGGAAAGCTCACTGGTAAACGCAAACATACAGTAAAGGTAGGAAATCATCCAAATACAAATATGATATCAAAACCAGCAATCATGAGAAGAGGAGAGCACAAATGCAGGATACTGGAAATGTATTTGAAATTAAAAAGCAGCAACTTAAAACAACCATGTATGTATATATATATATATATATATATATATATATATATATATATATATATATATATATATATATACTGCTATATCAAAACCTCATGGGAACAACAAACGAAAAATCTACAGTAGATACTCACACACTCAAAAATACAATCCAATCAAAACTCTAAATTTAGCCATCAAATCGCAAGACAAGAGAACAAAAGAGGAAGGGAAGAAAACAGACCTACAAAAACTGACACAAAATAATTAACAAAATGGCAATAAGAACATACATATTAATGATTACCTTAAATGTAAATGGATTAAATGCTCCAACCAAAAGACATAGCCTGGCTGAATGGATACAAAAAAAAAACAAGGCTCGTATATATCTTATTTACAAGAGACCCACTTCAGATCTAGGGACAAAATACAGACTGAAAGTGAGGGGATGGAAAAAGATATTCCATGCAAATGGAAATCAAAAGAAATATGGAGTATCAATACTCATATAAAAAAAATAGACTTGGGCTTCCCTGGTGGCGCAGTGGTTGAGAGTCCGCCTGCCGATGCAGGGGACACGGGTTCATGCCCCAGTCTGGGAAGATCCCACATGCCACAGAGCGGCTGGGCCTGTGAGCCATGGCTGCTGAGCCTGCGCATCCGGAGCCTGTGCTCCGCAATGGGAGAGGCCACAACAGTGAGAGGCCCACGTACCACAAAAAAAAAAAAAAAAAAAAAAAAAAAAAAAAAAAACTTTAAAATAAAGACTGTTACAAGAGACAAAGAAGGATACTACATAATGATCAAGTGATCACTCCAAGAAGATATAACAACTGTAAATATATATGCACCCAACATAGGAACACCTCAATATATAAGGTAAATGCTAACAGGCATAAAAGAAGTTGACAGTGACATAATAATAGTGAGGGACTTTAACACTTCATTTTCATCAGTGGAAGGATCATCCAGACAGAAAATCAATAAAGGAACACAAGCTTTAAATGACACAGTAGACCAGATGGACTAAATAGATATTTATAGAACATTCCACACACTCTTCTCAAGTGCACATGGAACAATCTCTAGGACAGATCACAAGCTGGGTCACAAAGCAAACCTTGGTAAATTTAAGAAAATTGAAATTATATCAAGCATCTTTTCTGACCACAGTGCTATGAGATTAGATATCAACTACAAGAAAAAAATCTGTAAAAAACACAAACACATGGAGGCTAAACAATATGTTAATAAACAACCAATGGATCACTGAAGAAATCAAAGAAGAAATCAAAAAATACCTAGAGACAAATGAAAAAGAAAGTATGATGATCTAAAACCTATGGGGTACAGCAAAAGCAGTTCCAAGAGGGAAGTGCAAACCTAAAACTACTAGAGAAAGAAGAAATACAAAACCCAAAGTTAGTAGAAGGAAACAAATCATAAAATCAGAGCAGATAAATAAAATAGAAACCAAAAAAAAATTGGAAAAGATCAATGAGACTAAAATCTGGTTCTTTGAAAAGATAAAAAATTGATAAACCTTTAGCCAGACTCAACAAGAAAAAAAGGAACAGGCTCAAATCAATAAAATCAGAAACAAAAATGGAGAGGTTAAAACTGACACCACAGAAATACAAAGGATCATGAGAGACTACTACAAATAACTCTATGCCAATAAAATGGACAACCTAGAACAAATGGACAAATTCTTAGAATGGTACAATCTTGCAAGGCTGAACCAGGAAGAAATAGAAAGTGTAAACAGACCAATCACAACTACTGAAATTGAAACTGTGATTTAAAAACTTCCAACAGACACAAGTCCAGGACCAGATGGCTTCACAGGAAAATTCTATCCAACATTTAGAGAAGAGTTAACACCTATACTTCTGAAACTATTCCAAAAACTTGCAGAGTAAGGAACACTCCCAAACTCATTCTATGAGGCCACCATCACCCTGATACCAAACCAGACAAAGATACCACAAAAAAAGAAAATTATAACTATTATAGTTATAGTTCATAACACTGATAAACACAGACTGAAAAATCCTCAACAAAATACTAGCAAATAAAATCCAATACTATACTAAAAGGATCATAAACCATGATCAAGTGAGATTTATCCTGGGGGGCAAGGATTTTTCAATATCCACATATGAATCATCGTGATACACTACAATAACAAACTGAAGAAATAAAACCATATGATCATCTCAATAGATGCAGAAAAAGCTGTTGCCAAAATTCAACACACATTTATGATAAAAACTCTGCAGAAAGTGGGCATAGAGGGAACTTACCTCAACATAATAAAGGCCATATATGAAAAACTCACAGCTAACATCATTCTCATGGTGAAAACCTGAAAGCATTTTCTCTAAGATCAGAAAAAAGACAAGGATGTCCACTCTTGCCACTTTGATTCAACATAGTTTTGGAAGTCCTAGCCACAGCAATCAGAGAAGAAAAAGAAATAAAAGGAATCCAAGTTGGAAAATAAGAAGTAAAACTGTCACTGTTTGCAGAGGACATGATACTATACATAGAAAATCCTAAAGATACGACCAGAAAACTACTAGACCCCATCAATGAATTCAGTAAGGTTGCAGGATACAAAATTAATACACAGAATCTCTTGCATCCCTATATGTTAAAAATGAAAGGTCAGAAAGAGAAATTAAGGAAACAATCCCATTTACTATTACATCAAAAAGAATAAAATTCCTAGGAATTAACCTTCCTAAGGAGGCAAAAGACTTGTACTTAGAAAACTATAAGATGCTGATAAAAGAAATTAAGATGACACAAACATGGAAATGTATACCATGTTCTTGGATTAGAAGAATCCATATTGTCAAAATGACTATACTACCTAAGGCAATCTACAGATTCAATTCAATCCCTATCAAATTACCAATGGCATTTTTCACAGAACTAGAACAAAAATTTTACAGTTTGTGTGGAAACATATGAGACCCTGAATAGCCAAAGCAATCCTGAGAAAGAAATACAGAGCTGGAGGAATCAGGCTCCCTGACTTCAGACTATGCTACAAAGCTACAATAATCAAAACAGTATAGCACTGGCACAAAAACAGAAATATATATCAATGGAACAGGATAGAAAGTCTAGAGATAAACCCACACACCTATGGTCACCTAATCTATGACAAAGAAGGCAAGACTATACAATGGAGAACAGACAGTCTTTTCAATAAGTGGTGCTGGGAAAACTGGACAACTACATGGAAAAGAATGAAATTAGAACATTCCCTAACACCATACACAAAAATAAATTCAAAATGGATTAAAGACCTAAATGTAATGCCAGACACTATAAAACTCTTAGAGGAAAACATAGGCAGAACACTCTTTGACATAAATCACAGCAATATCTTTTTTGATCCACCTCCTATAATAATGAAAATAAAAACAAAAATAAACAAATTGGACCTAATTAAACTTAAAAGATATTGCACAGCAAAGGAAGCCATAAACAAACAAACAAAAAAGACAACCCACAGACTGGGAAAAAATATTTGCAAATGATATGACCAACAAGGGACTAATCTCCAAAATATACAAATAGCTCATGCAACCCAATACTAGAAAAAAACAAACAAGCCAATCAAAAAGTGGGCAGAAGAGCTAAATAGATATTTCTCTAAAGAAGACAGGCAGATGGCCAAAATCATGTGAAAAGATGCTCAACATCACTAATTATTATCAAAATGCAAATCAAAACACAGTGAGGTATCACCTCACACCAGTCAGCATGGCCATCATCAAAAAGTCTACAAACAATTCTGGAGAGGGTGTGGAGAAAAGGGAACTCTCCTACCTTGTTGGTGGGAATGTAAATTGGTATAACCACTCTGGAGAACAGTATGGAGGTTCTTTAGAAAACTAAATATAGAACTACCATATGATCCAGCAATCCTACTCCTGGAGAAAACTATAATTTGAAAAGATACATGCACCCTAATGTTCACTGCAGCATTATTTACAATAGCCAAGACATGGAAGCACTATAACGTCCATCGACAGAAGATAAAGAAGATGTGGTACGTATATACAATGGAATATTACTCTGCCATAAAATAAGGAACAAAATAATGCCATTTACAGCAACATGGATGGACGTGGAGATTATCATACTAAGTGAATTAAGTCAGTCAGAGAAAGACAAATATATGATATCACTTATACATGGAATCTTAAAAAAATGATACAAATGAACTTACTTACAAAACAGAAACAGACTCACAGACTTTGATAACAAACTTATGATTACCAAAGGGAAAGGTGGGAGTGGGATAAATTAGGAGTTCGGGACTAACATATACACACTACTATATATAAAATAGATAATCAACAAGGACCTACAGTATAGCAAAGGGATCTCTACTCAAAATTCTGTAATAATCTATTTGTGAAAAGAATTTGTGAAAGAATGGATATATGTATATGTATAACTGAATCACTTTGCTGTACACCTGAAGCTAACCAAACATTGTAAATCAATTATACCCAAGTATAAAATAAAAATTAAATTAAAAAAATGAAAACAAAAAATAAATTGCCAACATGTAATAAAACAAGTTACTGATCATTTTTCTCCATACTCAGTGTATGAAAATATAATGAAATGTCTTAAATAAGTTAATGATCTTTTTAAATGCTTATCTGTACCCTTGTATGTTTTGTTCAGACATGAAATCTGAGGATAATTAAAATTCATGCCAATTTTGGAATCTTAGGAACAAATCACATAAGTGAAAATCTTCCAAGAGTTTAAAAACAAAATTCACAAAAGGAGTCATTAAAATTGTACTGTCAACAAATTTTTTAAAAGTCTCCTCCTATGCAGATCACATTTAAAGTGCAGAAAACCAAAAATATTCAAATAAGCCAAAGGGGGAAAACACCTTGCCTATAGAGGAACAAGTATAAGAATTACAGTGGATTTGTTATCTGAAACTATGCAAGCAAGAAAAAAGTGGAATCAAATATTTAAAGTGTTGAAAAAAAAAATCACCCATGTAGAATTCCATGTCCAGTGAAATTATCCTTCAAAAGCAAAAAAGAGATAAAGACTCTCTCAGACAAACAAATTTATTTGGAAATTTATTGCCAGATCACCTACACTGTAAGAAATGTTAAAAGAAGTTCTTCAGAAAGATGAAAACGGTGTGAGTCAGAAACTTGGATCTACATAAAAAAAGGAAGAACGTCAAAGAAGGAATAAATGAAGCTAAAATAGCATGTTTTATTTTTCTTATTCTTAGTTGATCTAATAGATAACTGTTTGAAGTAATATTAGAAACAAGGTACTGAGTGATAATAAGGTATGGATACATGAAATGAATAACAGCAATGTTGTAAGATACAGGAGGAAGGGGTTGGGATATATCTCAGCATCTTTACTTTCTTGAAACTCATCACTTGCAGTCCAGTACTTTGGAAAATGGACCTTTGTGACTGACTTGATAAACTACTAGAATATTTTCACTTTGGGATCTTAATTTAGTCTTAAGAGATTTTTCAAATTTGCAAATTTTCTAACTTTTATTTGCAGTACAAGTATCTCCACAACCTTCAAGAAAAGTCCTAATCTTATACATTGTAAAGTCAACTTTTATTTGTTCCTTTTCCCATAATACTATGTTTGGAAACTGGAACGATTATAAATCTCTGAAACTTCAAATTCTTCTCAGACTCTCTTTTGGTAAAACTGGAAACCAGGGGTGTGTGGAGGTCACCAACTATTAGGATTCCTTAGGTGCACTAAACTAAATTACCACCATTTTGTCTGGGTTTGCCATTAGGTAATTTTCATCATTGCATCCAAGCTAGATCTTATCACTTTTTACAAATTTTCAGTGACAATCATGTTTATTTAGTTCTCAGTGGAGTGTGGGTGTTATGCCATGGCACCCTTAAATTATTTATACTTTAAGAGATAGCTTTGAATCAAAGTTGACATTTGAACCCAATTTCTTTTAGAGCACATTTTAAATCCCTGTTACTGTTAAATGAGTTATTCTTATTGTTTTCTCCACAAATCAAAAGTGATAGGTAGGGGCTTCCCTGGTGGCACAGTGGTTGAGAGTCCGCCTGCCAATGCAGGGGACACGGGTTCGTGCCCTGGGCCGGGAAGATCCCACATGTCGCAGAGCAGCTGGGCCCATGAGCCATGGCCGCTGAGCCTGCGCATCCAGAGCCTGTGCTCCACAACGGGAAAGTCCACAACAGTGAGAGGCCCACATACAGCAAAAAAAAAAAAAAAAGTGATAGGTAGGCTTGTTTTTCTTTTAAAATTATCTGTTGTCTTTTGTAACTTTCCATAGGCAAGAATGAAATTGGAAATCTATAGCCATAACAATTTAAAAAATTGTATAGTTATTATGCCAACATGCTGGGGAGACAACACCACAAGCAACTTACTTTGGAACACCTGCCAAAAATATTTTTGCCATAAAAGGTATAATTTTTCTACTGGATATTTATAAAAGTAAGTAAACACATGCCCTACCGTGAGACAGTCTCCTTTCAGGAAAACACAAAGGAAACCTGCATTAGAGGTAAAACAACAACAATGAAAACAGGAATCCAATTCATTTCATTTTCCAGAGGGATTTGTGCAGAGTAATTGATATTTTTCAAACATACCATTATTCAGTAACTTTCCAGCTTTATTTGGTTTTTTTCCCCTACAAAATAGCATAAACAAATGTACTCTTTAAGGTTATGACAATTTGTTCTTCATTCTCCATTCTCTAGAGCTCAATTAATGAGGTCTTATATACCTTATTCTTATGGCACATATATGTTCAGTTTGGAATTATTAACAGAATAGGGCTAAATTCACCTTTTATTGGGTGGTGTATGAAAAGTCTTGAATGGATGTGATTTAAAATCAGCCCCTCTTAATGCCAATTCCCTGGAGCTAAGTGGGTTTATATTGGCTATTTAGAAATGCTTTATAATAAAGAATGTAAACAGTGCTTGGTACAGTACTTGGTTTATATAATTACCATTCCTGTAAGGTGCACAATTCGTGGTCGAAATGACCATCTAAGGAATATAGGCTGCCTGCTGTTGAAGGTCCCCCAAATGGCTATATCATTTGGAGGTTTTCCATGTAGGTGACTGAAGGGTATCCTGACAGTACTGGCCCTGGGCTCTGTTTCGTAGTTGGGCTAACCTGGTAGGCTTCAATTCCCAGGCTCCCAGCCAGCTGGCTGTGGCTAATGGGAGGTGCTGGTGGGAGTTAGGAGGGCAGGAGGAAGGGAGAAGCCAGGGTATTTCTGCAGCTGAGTCTCCTTCACTGCTCTAGTTCATGTTAAACAGGTCTTCTTGGTTTCAGCTTCTTCCAGGTAACTCAGGCCCCTGGGCTCTGATAACAACCTTCGTCCCTCCAAGCTAAGGGTGAGAGTAACTTCTTACTATGGCTAATCTCTGGGCTGTTTCCCAGTTTAGGGTTGGCGTCACAGATCCTCTCTCACCTTGTAACAACCCCCTGTATATGATTCCAGAACACTTAAGTAGTTTCTGTTTTCTTAGACCTGACTAATACATTGACTAACCTGAGAAGGTAAAAGGCATTTGTTAGAAGACTGCTGGAGTCATTTACAAATTGAACAGAGAGCTGAACAAAGAGCTTGGGAATATACAAACTAGGACAGTTTTAGGAAACACAGTATTAGGAATTCAAGGACAATCTCTTGAGCATTGCCATCAGATGACTCAGCTCCAACTACCTTCTGCTTCGTGCGCATCTCCACTGGAGAGTCAAATTTCCAGAAGAGGGAACTTCATCAGTCAGGTTTGAGGTGCAGGTCTATCCCTGTGATGGAGGTGGTGGTGGTGGTGATGTTTGAGAGAGCCAAAAGAATCCCAAAGAATGAAAGGCAGAAGTGTTTCTCAGAGGATAGGTTTCCAGAAAGACAAAATAACAGATGTCCACTACCGTAACATTGACCTTGCTATCAGATTTTTGTCCTGAATATTATATGGTCAGGACACTGATTTTGTGGGCACTCTGAGAATGAGACCATGTCCCAGGAACAGACTCATATTAATAAGGTTTGCAGAGATTGAGTTTATCAAAAGGTTAATTTACTCATTTATAATAAAAAATATAACTGTCAAATAAACTAGATGCTTAAGATGGCATTCTTTCCTTTTAGTGAAACCACGTGGAAATCAGATAGTAGAAAATTAATTTGTGAGCATGAAATTAGACCAAAGGTATTCTCTGAGAAGTGTTCCAAGTAACATGTATCTTGACTATTGAGACATCCTGAGAGGTGTCTGTCCACTAAAGTAATCTGAGATACTATTACTCACCGTTGCATGTTGGGTTGTCAGGAAGTAATGCTGAGACAATTTGGGGTGCACTGTATTTGTTAGAAATCAAACCTGTGAAAGAAAGGGGGAGGAAGCAGGATGGGTTAAAGTGAGAAGGTAAACTATGAGACAGACCTAGCAAAGCCTTAGCCCACTGAGTAGGGAGCTTGGATCACGTCCTACCCATCTGCATGGTCCAGTGCGGGGTCAAGATAGCAGGTCTTTGGGCTTCCCTGCCTGGTGGCGCAGTGGTTGAGAGTCCACCTGCCAATGCAGGGGACATGGGTTCGTGACCCGGTCTGGGAAGATCCCACATGCCACGGAGCGGCTGGGCCTGTGAGCCATGGCCGCTGGGCCTGCACGTCCGGAGCCTGTGCTCTGCAACGGGAGAGGCCACAATGGTGAGAGGCCCGCGTACCGCAAAAAAAAAAAAAAAAAAAAAAAAAGATAGCAAGCCTTTGCCCTCCTGCCTCACTCGTCACTGTCTGCCCCGAGAAGGTCATGACATGGGACCGGCAGCTCTCTGCAGTGGAGGCAGACCCTGAAGGACCTGGATGGCACATCTTCATATGTATCAAACTCATTGTGGGCAACTCTTGCTCTGGAAGCAGCACACCTCAGAGCCATTTAGCCAAGACCTCCTCTCCTCTTTTCAAAAAAAGACTTTGTGATCTTCAAGTTTCTACTTCTTCTTGTATGGTGTTTCCATGTGCCCTGACAATGTTTGCCTCTTACTCTCCTTTTAAAAATGCTCCTTTCTGTTCACCCCATCTCTCCCTAAAAGAGGGTTACAATGGAAGTAATTTCTGCTCAAAAATATCCAATCACTTTGTATTTTTATCACCTTGAGATGACTGCTGGATAACTGTGATTGCTATTTTGGGTGTTTCCAAACCTCCTAGACACATAGGGAAGATCTCTAATTTTACTCTCACTCATGGCAATCCATCCAGTGTGGATGTCACTGCATTGACTCTGAGAACAATTTTGACCAAACATAATAGGTATTCATTAAATATTGGTTTCTTCCTTCCCTCTTTTTCTATTTCCTTTCTACTCTTCTTAAATAGAAGGGCTTAACAGAGCATTCAAGAACAGACTAGATGGTGTGATAAATCCTATTTTGGCCTGGTTTTAGTGTCTCTAGACTTAGATCACACTCAGGTTGAATGCTGTATCGCATCCTCTGGATTTACCTGAACCCAAATAAATAAATTATAAAGGCAGATAGTCCTTATATCATGACAAAAGAATCCTAGACAAAAGGCACATGTGTTAAAGTGGTAACAGTGCTTACATTTCAAGAAACTAGATCAGTGATAATTCTTGTCACTGTCAGTTTAATAAATACAGTTATTTTTTCCTTCTCCATAAAATCTGCATAAAAACCAAAGTTAAAATTGACATGTCATTACTTGGTGAAGTCATTCTAAGAGCCTCCAGGCATGGTTCACAGCCCATGTATTCATGGATTACAAAGGGTTGTATCTCAGTTACTTTCAGAAATCAAATTACAAACTACAGTGCATACATATATGTATGCTTTAAAAGAAAAATATAGAGCACTTGAAGTTGAATATCAAACTAATATATACCCTATCTCAATTCAGTCTTTTACAAGGTAATGTCTAAGAAGTATTTCTGATGTTATTATTTGACTGTGCTTGCCATCCCCCATGAACATTTATCCAGCACTCGCTCTGCCTCTATATGCATTCTTTTCCTGCCTTCCCAAACCTCAAGTCCCAGTGTCTTTTTTTTCTGCAGTTATGTCCCTCAAGATAATCCCACTGTATCTAGAAGCAAACATTCTCTACATTGAAAATTGCCTCACACCAGTCATCAATCCAAAATCTAAGCATCATTGAGCAGAAAAATAGAAGGACAACATCATGGTTCAATAATCAAAGGCTTGATTATTTAATCAAGTTTCAGGCCCTTATAACAAAAACACATGCCTATTTAATTTTTATTCACACACCACCTCATAAACACACCATAAAAGTCTACAGAATGCTTATTTAAATAATAGATTGGGAATATGAGTTTCTGTGCACATATAGACACCAAATTTTTCTTGGGTATATTCAATTCTGGGAATTTGCACAGAACTGATGTGAAATGTTTTGGCCCACTTCAATTATGCTACTTGGGCAGCCAGGGTTCTCAGGTTTAGCTGTGTAAAATGTAGACCCCGGGGCTTCCCTGGTGGCACAGTGGTTGAGAATCTGCCTGCTAATGCAGGGGACACGGGTTCGAGTCCTGGTCTGGGAGGATCCCACATGCCGCGGAGCAACTAGGCCCATGAGCCACAACTACTGAGCCTGCGCGTCTGGAGCTTGTGCTCCGCAACAAGAGAGGCCGTGATAGTGAGAGGCCCGCGCACCGTGATGAAGAGTGACCCCCGCTCGCCGCAACTAGAGAAAGCCCTCGCACAGAAACGAAGACCCAACACAGCCAAAAATAAATAAATAAATTACTAAACTCCTACCCCCAGCATCTTAAAAAAAAAAATGTAGACCCCATTCAGTTGGCCTACACAGTAGAATAATAGGAAAAAAATTGTTCTGGACATTTGTGGCTTACTTTTGCCACCTGCCATTTCATGCAATCAAGTGTTGAAGCTGCTGCCTCAAATACATTCTCTGCATTGATTTATTTTTCTTGTCTTGTAGAGTTATGGTTTATCTCTCTTTTCTTCTTTTTTTAGCTAGACTATGTGATGCCTTCAAATACCTAATCTATGAACTTGTGAGCATTTCAACTCATCAAGACAACAAATCAATCTATAACACCTTGAGGATTTTCTCCAGGTTGAAGCAAAAAGTGCACCCATGACAAACTTCCTCTGTGATAAGGTATCCCTACCTGCCCCAGGCTGTGGCACATAGATTGCACGTGCACACACACGCCTGTGTGTGTGTGTGTGTGTGTGTACAGTTCTGTCAATATACCCCTCCCCTTATGCTATTTTGAGTTACACAGAAGGAAGTAATTTCAGAGGTAACAGTCAGAAGTCAATTCAATAGTGTCAATTTGAATCTAAATGAGAGACAACTCCAGTATTTCAGAAAACTCTAGATCCTTATATAGTAAGTATATTCAAAATACACAATGGCCCTAAATTTTTAAAATGTATTTGATCAACTTCTTATACATTTTCTCTTACCGTTAACAGACCACCACTTCTGTATACCAGATCTCACTAATTTGGTCATCTTCTTTTTCCTTAAACTCCCAAATCAATTTCCATATCATGCTGAGGATTGTTGCATTAATCTGAATTCATCTTTCCCAAACAGTAGATCTCTGTTCTAGCAACTCTAGTCTCCATGAGAGACATTGGGGAGTGGGGTGGGCATGGGGGTATAATGGAACTGTTCTATATCTTGACTGTGGTGGTGTTAGTTACAAAATTCTGTGTTTTTGTCAAAACTCATAGACAAAATGCATTCTGTGCATTCAAATGAATGGATTTTACTTGTATACAAATTATACTTCAATAAAGCTAGCTTACATTTAAAAAGTGCTCTGAAATTAGATTGATTCCATTCACATGAAATTCTAAATCAGACAAAACTAACCTACAGCAAGGTCCTCAACCCTGGTACAGCCTCCCTGTTGGGCTGCATGGGTTTTTGTTGTGGCCGGGACCAGCTGCAGGGCCAGTTGCAGAGGACGCAGCTCTTTGAATAGGCCCTATGTTTGGCTTAATACTCTGCTGTCACCATCTTGAATTCCTTAATAATTTGCTCTTTGAACTTGTGTTTTGTAAGTGAAATCAGAAGGAACAATGGAACATGTATGTGCACAGAGGAGATACACTAGGTGTCTTGTGTGTATGTGTGAGCTCAGGTCCACGAGCATGGCAAGCAGCAAGCAATGAGAGCACAGGCCAGTTGGCCTGTGCATTGTCCACACCTGCTGTGGGACCCCAAAGACGAGTCCAGGGCCAAGAGACTGGGGCCCAGAATGTTGGCAGTGACAGCAGAAATAGCAGAAGCAGTAGTAGTGGTGGTGGCCCAGGAGAGGAAAGGTTTCACATGGGATTAGCACCAGGACTTTCAGTGGGAGAACAGCTTGCCTGTCCATCTCCAGAGCCCATGTTTACATCATTTGCACAAATGTTAACTCTCCAGACTAAGCACCATGACAAGAACTGCTGGCACTCAGGCAGTAAACTTTGTCAGTAAATTATAATAAAATAAAAGCATACAAAGTGGACATTGCAATAAAGCATATTAGGGAGTTATTTGACTGTAAACAATTTAGAGTCTCTGGTTTTGAAAACTGCTGTAACATTGGGAAAAAATATCCACAGGCTTAGAAATAGAAATTAAATTTAAAATTGTTGCATTTTATGGCAAAGAAAACTGTTTTTATATGATGCTTCAAATGAGCTAATTATTAATGAGGAAAATACTTTTTAAATTAATTTTTCTTTGTAAATGAAAATACAGCAATAGAATACATAAACAAACATTTAAAAAATTTACTGGAGTATAGTTAAGTTACAATGTTGTATTAATTTCAGTTGTACAGCAAAGTGATTCAGTTATACACATAAATATATTCATTCTTTTTCAGATTCTTTTTCCATATAGGATATTGCAGAAATATTGAGTATTGTGCTATACAGTAGGTCCTTTTTGGTTATCTATTTTACATATAGATAAAATATATCTATATTTTAGTGTGTATATGTTAATCCCAAGCTCCTAATTTATCCCTCCCTTCCATGTCTCCCCTTTGGTAACCATAAGTTTGTTTTAGAAATCTGTGAGTCTGTTCCTGTTTTGTAAATAAGTTCATTTATATCATTTTTTAAATGTAGACGCAAAATACAAGTGATATCATATATTTGTCTTTCGCTGACTTACTTAGTATGATAATCTCTAGATCCATCCAGGTTCCTGCAAATGGCATTATTTTGTTCTTTTTTATGGCTGAGTAATATTCCATTGTATATATTTATGTACTATATAGTCTTTATCCATTTTAAATTATATACAAATCATGAAGCCATTTTCAATTTCCACAAGTTACAGAAAATGTCAGAGGAAATATTAGAATGCCATTGTATAAATTTACGTTTAAAAATAAATTCAGACTTAGATGAAACTAATTTGTATGAAGAGTTCAATCTTTTTAGAAAAATTCTTCCATAAGAATCATCAACAGAAAGATATTTAACTTTTCTCAGAATTAAAAATTATCAAAAATTATTTGCAACCTTGCATTTGCCGAGTTATTGATTTCACTTTGAATTATATTGATTCAAAATGAAGTTGCTAAAAGTATAAATTCTGGTGACCTATCAAATGAATTTGTGGAAAAGCAAGCCCCCAAAATTTCATGCTCAACCAACATACCACATTAATAAAGTATATTAGTTATTTGTTTTATAAAATTACAACACCAAAATCAGGAGAAATGCCTGCAATTGGAAATTGTGACTCTATTGGTGAAGACTTACAGGGTTTATAAAATGAGGCGGCAAGAGCCATAATCTATGCCAGTGACATATTCCAACTCCAAATGAAGCCTCTTGTGTTGCTGAGGAAAGTCCAGCTTAGAAACCATAGCTGGCACATCTACCTTTGGTGAGAACACAAGTCACATCAGCAGCAGGTGAACCATGACAGACCTTTCCATACACCACCAGGCAGTTTTTAAATAGGTTTTGGTTGGGCTCGACAATTTCTCTGGTTTAGTTTGGCTTTGTCTTCCTTGAAACTGAGGCCTAACCAGTGACTGCAATGATGAAAACCTTCAGTATTCATCTGGCCAGAGCTCCATCTTGTATGTCAATAGGTTAGCAACCACATTTTATAGCACATAAAACATAGGACAGAGAGCCAGAAAACGCACATTAAACAGTCATTTCGTGATTCACCCCAAAGCAGTGGTGTGACTGAAAATTTTCCCTAATTGGCACGTTTTTACTTTTAATTTTTGTAGAACAAAAATGGCATTAGCTTTATTGTTTCATAAACAGTAATATATGTCAGGTGTAAAAAAAGTCAATACAAAAATATTTAGAGGAAAAAAAAGCCATTGGAACATTTTCTCCAAAAATTACTTTCAGTGTTTTTCTAGGCATATATTTTTTTTACAACTCAGAAAATAAGCTATTATATTTTAACCAGCTTTTCCACTTAGTACACTGTGGTCATCTTTCCATGTCAATCACTGTACCTCTCTATTATTATTTTTAATAACTGAGTGGATATATGATAAATATTTATCAGGATTCATCATTAGACATTTCATTTGTTTTCTACTTCTCATTAATACAAATAATGCTCCTGTGAACATCTTTACACATATGTCTGTATGCTTTTATTCAATCAATTCCTTAGAATAAATTTTTAGAAGTAGTATCCTCAGGTCAAAGCATACACAAATTTTAATTCTCACACATTTTTCCAAATTGCTCTCCAAATGGTAGTGACCTTTATAGTCCTACCAATAAGTTTTCCCTAAATCCTCAGGAACACTGAGCATTCTCATCTTTTTAACCTTTATCAGTCTGATAAAGGGGAATAATATTTCATGGTTGTTTTAGTTTCTGTTACTATTCATTTTGTTATTAGTAAACTGAACACTTGATAATTTATTGAATATTTGTGTGATTTTTTCTTTTCATTTCCTTATTCAGTTTATCCATAAAATTTATTTATTCAGAATAAATAGTGTAATTTTCACAAAAAGGGTAGATTTTGTTAATGGGTCATTTCATGTGTCCCTGTATTTATCCACTCTTCCCTGCCCTCACTCTCAGCAGATGATCAAACTCCATCCATCTCCTAGGCTTTCCCCCTACAAATTAGCCTACATCTGTGCCCATCTTTTCTTCCCACAGCTGTTTCCAATGGAATGGTCCTTCTGAAGATCAGTACCTCACCTGTGTTCCTCCCATCCGCCCTCCCCCAGGACTTCATCCCCCCACTTTGTTTCCAATCTCTTTCCATCAGCATTTCAACACATACAAGTTATTACCATCCTTAAAACTCTAAAACCTGTTCCCAACTTTCTTCTTTCTCGACTAACTACTCTCTCTTTTATCCCCTCAGAGCCTTCAAATTATTTAAAAAGAGCTGTTTACGCTTACTCTTTCAATTTCCCATGCAATCCAGTTACCTTGCCAATTACTACAACATCTGTATCCCGACACTCCTAAGAGTGCTTGGCCTTTTGGAAGTGCTAAAAAATAAATTATTAAATGATTGAATAAATCTGGTTGTCCATGCTGAAAACATGCATCCTTAAACCTTCCTTCTACTTACTCCTTCATTCAGTCCATCCCCAAGTTTTTCAATTGATACTCCTTAAAGAGCACTGGTATCTGTTACCTTCTCTTCATTCTCACTGTCATTACCTTAGTTCTAGTTCAAACTACTGGCATCCTTCACCTTGATTACTGTTACAGCTCCTTAACAGGTCGGGCCCAGCTCCAGGTGTCTCAGAACACAGCAGCTTGAATGACCTTTCACAATATTCCTTCCTTGCTTAAAAATGCCACTTCATGTATTCCCACAGACTCCAGTATTACATGCAAGCTCCTTACCACAGTATATACTTCATGGCCTTGCACTGCTCACCCATCAGAGTCTATATTCAAAACATACTTAATTGTAATTTCCAAAACGGGCTGTTTTTTCTCTTGCCTCTAGAAATTTGTACCTGCCCCTCCTTTTGCCCAGCTGCCCTTCGCCTCCAATCTTTCATTCTTTTTACCTGGCAAACTCCTACTTGTTATTTCAACTCACTGATTCTGGGAAGCGTTCCCTGCTCCCCTGAGACTCAGGTGCCCCCATGTTTTCTCCACGACAGCCCATACTCACCTGTATAGCAATACTTAAGCCATTCTCTTTAATTATCTGTTTACTTGTTTGACAGGTCTATTGAATGAGTTGAATTAGACTTTTTCTCCCACGAATGCTTTTAAACATTGGCAGATCTCCCTTCTTCCTGGTAACATCTGGGGCATATTTATTACTTTTAATATCTTCAGGCAACAAAGAGCAGTCTTGTTTTCAGACATTAAGAAATGCAGTTAAATGGTCAGGTCATTTAAGATGGTTGTTCTCTTGCTCTCTGTACATCCCCTGCTTGACCAGGCCCTGCTTCATTCACATAACTATCCAATCCTCTTAATTATAGGGCTTAATCAGTAACTGCTTATGTGCTTCCCACGGCCCCAGTTGCTGGTTTGCCTGCTAACTGTGAGCCAACCTGACATCAATACCCTCTATAAACAGTAGCCTCCTCCCCTGAGTAGAAGATTGCTGCCATGTCCTTCTTGCCATCGACTGTTCATGGTGAGGTGTCACTCCAGAACCTTTGCTGTGGGCAGGTAAGATTCTCTATCCAATAAACCATTGATGTCTCTGTCGATGTCTCTGGGCTCTTTCTTCAGTCTCAAGGCTGGGCAATTACAAGGCTTGCAGGCCTGCAGGCTGCAGCCCAACTGTAGTCAAGTTCAATATCGGCATTTCCATCTTTCATCCAATTCTGTTTCCGCTTATAGTGCCTCCAAGACTGGGGTCAGGGAGAGGGATGAGAAGAAAAGAGGCAAAGTTCTATTTATCTAACTGGTGCTATTTGTGGCTCTCATTTGGCTATTGAATGCCCGCATAGAAATGCTGGCTCTATTTATGAACACGTTGTAGATTCTTCAGTGATCTTTGTGGATATGACCTCACTAACTAGTCTAACACTAACATAACATTCATTATTCTGTGAATCTCTTCACTCCTCAGCTTCTGCATCCAGCAGAATAGCTCAGGTTCCCTCACCCTGCGGGTCAGCTCTCTGACCCTGGATCCTTTCAGGATGACTCCGGCTTGGCTGTCCTTTTGCAGAGGCTGCTCTGCCCGCCAGTACACTTCTGTACCCTTGCCCTAGCAAACTCTGGAAGTGTGGGACATTCCCATTACGACCATCTCTCTTTTTAAAGGTCATTGCTGTTTCCTCCCCCACCCTCCAAATGAGACTTAGAACAGTCTCATTTGTTCTAAGTCTTAAGTCCACGTATTTCTTTTCCTCCTGGCCCCCACAGCTCCAACTTGTCTTAAGGGGAGGTAGTAGGAATTTCCTTTTTCTCCCTAATGGGGAATGGAGGGGACTAGCCATAAAGCTCTCTACTCCTATAAATTAACTTCAAAGAAATTCTTTAAAAAAAAAACAAAAAAGCGATCTAAGCTTATCTTATTTACGTCGAATTTAGATGAAAGACTAGGAGTCACAGGGTTGACTTTGCTATCTCGCAGCAGTTCCTGTGGAGATGGCCCTTGCCCTGTCTCTAATATGTAGGCACATTGAAGCAATAGGGAGAGTCCCATGTGACATGTTATGTTTGTCTTCCCTTGACGACTGGGCCTGTAGCTTCTTCAACCTCATATTCACAATATTAGAGCTGAGTAGAGCTGCAATAGATTACAGGGAATGATAGCTAATTGCTATGCATAATTATACATTTATGATAGCAATACGCTTTGCTACAGAAGTAGGGAATGGCCAAGTCTCTTTGAAGACGTTAGGAAAGACTCATGCATATGAAATTTTCTTAAAAGTATCAATTAGTTTTTAAGGAAACGTACAAAGTTTCCTTCTCTATTTTTGACTAGTTTGTTATTTTATTGTTTTGTAGAAGAACATAATGTTTTAAATTATCTACCATCATTTTAAAACATCAAAATTAATATTAGTGCTCATATCAAGCTTGTCTGAACTTAACATTTAAAACAGGAATGGTTTTAGCTTTAAGTAAATAATTATAAAATTCCAGTTCCAAAAGTTGTCTAGGGCCTTTCTTGGTTGGAAGTAAGAGAAGCCCCTTGGATTTAATTTTAGTTGAAAAAGTTTATTATAAAGATGACAGTGGTCATTATGGAACCAGAAGGCAAAACTTGCTGGATTTCAGGAACACACCGGAACCTGAGACTACTCCAGAATGCTCTGGTGAAGCTCCCAAATTCTCTCCCATTCTGTTTCCCAGCTTTTTATGTTCTGTAGTCCACACGGTTTAACAGCTACTGCTAATGGCTTCTGAGTCCACACATTACTGGTTTCACCGTCCTTAATCCTGCTTGCTCTCAGTCTTAGTTCCAAATTGATCAGGTAACCCAGGTGCACCAGTCTAATCAACCAGGGCTGTGCCATTATGTAGATCACGGAGGAGGGCATTTTCCAGAAGTAGGAATGGGTGACTGGACTTCTAACCTAAGAGATAACTAGGACAGATATTTCAAAGGCTTAGTTCTTTATCTCAAGAAAACTTTCATCTCAGGATTTTGGCAATCGATTTAGGTATTGAGAAGAGATGTTATTCACTCTATTACTCTGACATGATTTATATTCTATTCAAAGACCGGGGAATCTTGTTTCTTAATGGGGAAACTTCATTGTTATAACCTCACTGTTACTTTTACCATTAGTTTCAGTCCACAGTTGCTGTTCTATTTGAAATTGGAGAAGAGAAAAAACAACAACATCTCTAAGTATAAATGAATCGGAAAATCAGATTTTAAACTCAACCAAACTCCAAATTTACTGGGCTTCCTTTCAAATTGTAACTTGTTGGAGAGCTTGGCAAGTGTCTAATCAGAAATTACATTTGACCTAGCTAAACCATTTATTCTTTTTCATTTGAGGATACACACATTATAAATATGTGCCCATTTTGGCAATGATCTAATCTCTTTTCAAGTAAATTAGGCTCTATGATTTTTTAAACACTATCGAACAGGCTTCTCCTTTGTATTACCATATTAATTTCTGTGGAACACTTTCATTTTACTTCCTCCAGACTGCTTTTCAACACTCCTCATGTGTTTTCCTCCAGCTCTTTCCTCCCCTGTTGCACAGATATGCACAGAGCACATAAATCTGGTATACACCAAGGAAATAATGGATTCCAGGTCCTTATAAATATTAGGAGTGAGAGAGTTCAGAGGAGAGGGGAGAACTGGGGGAAGAAATAAAGAATACCATAGGTAGTTGAAGGCAAGCATAGAGTTCTCTCCATTCACAATAGGATGCATTCCCATAATCGAAGTTTCTTTTTTTCATTCTCAGGCAAACATGGCAAGTGCAGGATAATCTTAGAAGGTAAGAGGTTCTGGGTCACTTTTATAGAAAAGTACCACCACAGGTGTACACAATTCTAATAAAACCTTATTCATATTTACAATGTCATCAATAATAGTTAAGTTTAATGAAGTAGCTCTGTATTTGTTTATTTCCATCAACAAGGTACAGTTTTATATTGAGACCCATTTAACTGCTAAACTCACAACATACATAACACTCATAATTTATTAACTGTGGAACTGAATACACAACACCCTCCAGAGTCTTCATATTTCTGAGCACTTGTCTGCATCATTTTAGGTCTAAAATAAATAACCATGAAGCTGAACATTAAATCTCATTATCATTTGGTGAACATAACTTGTTTGGAAAATAATGGTATAGCCAGCTATTTTAACTGCATCTTTGCTTTCAAGTCAGAGGGCATTCCTCATTATGGTGAATTTAAACGAGTGGAGAATGGCAAAGAGGTTGTTATTTAGACAGCAAGCGGCAACCTGATTTTACAATTTTTGTCTCCCTCTCTTCCTCAGTATTCCTAAGTGAGCAGCCTGAAACTGATTGGAACACAAGTCATGGCTCTTTGCTCCAACACATTTTTGTTTTTTAATTTTAGGCGAGATCAATTTGACCTATTTACACTTTTGGGGCATCTGTCACTCCAAAAATCCTAGATAAGAAAGAATGAATCAGACTATGGGCCAAGATTGAACTAATTTGCTATTGCTTTCTTGGGGCCAAGAGAATAAAATCTCTCTCTAGTGAGAGGGGTAAAGATTTTTCCTAAATAGAATGGTTGTTTTTCCTGATACTAATGTTGGGATAAAAGAAAGCTAGGAGGATATTTTACTTTCCTTGGAATGGGAAAGAGAGGAAATTCCTCTTCTCTCTGGTTTTGACCCAGAGCCTTGGGGAACCTTAAAGCAATTACAGTGAAGGAGTGAGGGCAGGAACTGGAGAGTTCTGTATTGCCTGTGGCAGCCCAGTAACCATGCCAACACCAGTACCCACACCCACCATGGGAATGCCACAAAGAAATTTGGTGGCAGACAAATATTTGGCAAGTGGGCCAGTGGGTACATATGTAAAGCTGAAGGTATTTGGGACACATTCAAGTATATATTATTATTTCCTACCATCAGCCAAAGACTACTTGCTTTGATATGTAAAGATTCTTTTATCTTTATAAATAAATATCAGTTTTCATATATTCTTTAACCCAGAAGTAATAGATACCCAAAATCCAAAACTGTCACCAGGTTGTCCCCAAATTTGGTCAACACCTTTGGTGAGCATCATTGTGATTCAGGCTAGATTCTATACTTTATTCCAAATGCTTTTTGCCCCTAAAAAGCTTATAATCTTTGAAATTATGTAAAAAGTTATACTGTGTTTATATACATAATAGACTAGAGAGAACATTAAGAATGAAAAAATTACTCAGGGAAGTCTCCTTTTAAATATTTTTGTCCAATAGCTGTGATGTGCCCATTAAAATTATGGTTTCACACAAAAGACCCTGAATAGACAAAACAATCTTGAGAAAGAAAAATGGAGCTAGAGGAATCAGGCTCCCTGACTTCAGACTATACTACAAAGCTACAGTAATCAAAACAGTATGGTACTTGCACAAAAACAGAAATATAGGTCAATGAAACAGAATAGAAAGTCCAGAGATAAACTCATATACTATGGTCAACTAATCTATGACAAAGGAGGCAAGAATATACAATGGACAAAAGACAGTCTCTTCAATAAGTGGTGCTGGGAAAACTGAACAACTACATGTAAAAGAGTGAAATTAGAACACTCTCTAACACCAAACACAAAAATAACTCAAAATGAATTAAAGACCTAAATGTAAGGCCAGACACTATAAAACTCCTACAGGAAAACATAGGCAGAACATTCTTTAACATAAATTGCAGCAATATATTTTTTGATCCACCTCCTAGAGTAATGAAAATAAAACATGGGACCTAATTAAATTTAAAAGATTTTGCGCAGGAAAGGAAACATAAACAAAATTAAATAACAACCAAAAGAATAGGAGAAAATATTTGCAAATGAAGCAACTGACAAGGGATTAATCTCCAAAATATATAAGCACCTCATGCAGCTCTATGTCAGAAAAACAAACAACCCAATCAAAAAATGGGCAGAAGATCTAAATAGATATTCCTCCAAAGAAGACAGACAGAAGGCCAAAAAGCACATGAAAAGATGTTCAACATCACTAATTATTAGAGAAATGCAATCAAAACTACAATGAGGTATCACCTCACACTGGTCAGAATGATCAACAAAAAATCTAGAAACAGCTGGAGAGGGTGTGGAGAAAAGGGAACCCTCCTACACTGTTGGTGGGAATGTAAATTTGTACAACCATTACGGAGAACAGTATGGAAGTTCCTTAAAAAACTAAATATAGAATTACCATATCATCCAGCCATCCCACTGCTGGGCATATACCAAGAGAAAACCATGATTCAAAAATATACATGCACCCCAATGTTTATTGCAGCATTATTTACAATAGCCAAGACATGGATCAACCTAAATGTCCATTGACAGAGGAGTGGATAAAGAAGATGTGGTGCATATGTACAATGGAATATTACTCAGCCATAAAAAAGAATGAAATAATATCATGTGCAGCAACATGAATGGACCTAGAGATTGTAATACTGAGTGAAGTAAGTCAGACAAAGACAAATATCATATAATATCACTTATATGTGGAATCTTAAAAAATGGTACAAATGAACTTATTTACAAAACAGAAATTGAGTCACAGATGTAGAAAACAAACCTATGGTTACCAGAGTGGGAAAGGAGGGAGGGAGGGATAAATTGGGAGATTGGGATTGATATATACACACTACTATATATATAAAATAGCTAACTAATAAGTACCTACTGTATAGCACAGGGAACTCTACTCAATACTCTGTAATGACCTATATGGGAAAAGAATCTTTAAAAAGTAGGGATATATGTATGTATGTATGTATATATATATATATATATATATATATATATATATATATATATATATATATACACACACACACATATATCACAATAAGTTGTTAGTGCTGGTTCTTGCTCAGTTGTGCAATTAAGTCAATTTTCATTTTTTCTTCATGTTTTTTCAGTTTGCAATTTTTTAATAATAATTTTACTCTCTTATAAAAAGAGTTATTTCTATAAATATAGTTTTAAAGACTCTAAGATATGTATTGTTGAGTGGAAAAAGTGGGAAAAATAAACACACAAGAGCAGATCTAGAAGAAGGGATACTACCATTTAAATGGGATAGCAAAATTATGGAAGACTTCTTAATTTCTCAAGTTCCTTTAATGTCGTTTACACTTTTTTTGTAATGTAAAAGCCTAAATAAAATAACTCCTTAATGTATTGACATTCTAACAAAGTACTGAATTAAAAATTAAAACAATCAAAATTTAAATCTAGTTGGTAAACACCAAGGAAAATTATAGAATTTTTTCTCTACGATAGAAATATATACATAATTTCATCAGAACCACACTCCCCAGGCACAATGTCATGTGAATGAGGGGCATTGCCAGATACTAAAATATACTTGGAGGCAGAGCAGGGAGGATGAGCCAGTACAAGCTTGGGTACAGCTTACCTGGGCTTAATTCTGACCCCACTGCTTACTAGCTGAGACACCTTTGTAGATCACTGGGTTTTCTGAGTGCTGGACTGCTCACCTGGAAGGTAGCAATGGTAGCAATTGCTACTCTCAGGTTTGTTGTGAGGAGTGAATGTACATACGTGTTTTTAACATGAAGCATATTTTTATAATGCTAAGGGTCTGCCACTAACTCCTACATAGTCAGACAACAATACATGCTTTATGGAGAAAAGCTCTCTGTCTTCCCACAGTTTGGCCCAAAACTATCCACTATATCAATTCTGAGTGTTAAATATGTAAAGACTAATTTCAAACTCTATGGTGACTCTAGAAGCCTAATTACTCCTGACCAATTATTTTAACAAACTTTTAAAAATTGAGGTATACATGCAAAAGAGTACTCAAATGATACATGTAAAATTTAATTAAATTTCACAAGGTGAACACACCCATGTGACCACCATCCAGATGAAAAAACAGGTCACTACCAACACCCAGGAGCCACCTTCATGCTTGCCCCCAGTTGCTCCTCCACCTCCTCCCAAGAATTAACCACTATTCTGACTTTTGACACCAGAGAGTACTTTACCATGTTTACAATGGAATCACTTTTGCTCAGCTTCATGTGTGTGAGAGTCATTCATGTTGTGTGTAGCAGTAGTTTGTTCATTTCCATTGCTGTATAGTATTCCGCTGAACGAATACTTACCTATCCTCCCATGAATGGACATCTGAATGTTTCTGGCCAGATGAATAGTGTAGCTATAAACATCCTTGCCCCTGTCTTTTGATGAACAAATGCACTCAGTTATCTTGGGGATATACCAATGAGTGTGATTGCTGGGTTCCAGAATATACTATAGTCATCTTTAGTTGATCCTCCCAAGTGGCTTTCCAAAGTCGTCCCATTTCATTTTTTTATTCTCTCCTCCCCATGGTCCCTGACAACTAGCATTCTACTTTCCGTCTCTATGAATTTGACTACTCTAGATGACTCATATAAGTGGAATCATACAGTATTTGTCTTTTTGTGACTGGCTTATTTCACTTAGCAGAATGTCCTCAAAGTTCATCTGTGTGGTAGCATATGCCAGAAATTCCTTCCTTTTTAAGGAGGCAAGAATATATAATGGAGAAAAGACAGTCTCTTCAACAAATGGTGCCGAGAAAACTGAACAGCTGTATGTGAAATAATGAAATTGGAACATTTCCTCACAGCATATACAAAAATAAACTCAAAATGGATTAAAGCCTAAATGTAAGACCTGAAACCATAAAATTCCTAGATGATAACATAGGCAGTACACTCATTGATATAAATCATAGCAATGTTTTTTTTGGATCTGTCTCCTAAGGCAAAAGAAACAAAGCAAAAATACACAAATGGAACCTAATTAAAAGAAGCTTTTGCACAGCAAAGGAAACCACTGACAAAATAAAAAGACAACCCTACTGAATGGGAGAAAATATTTGCAAATGATATGACCAATAAGGGGTTAATATCCAAAATATATAAACATCTAAAGCAACTCAATATCAAATAATAAACAACCCAATTAAAAATGGGAAGAAGACCTGAATAGACACTTTTCCAAAGAAGATATACAGGCACAAGAAAAAATCCTCAGAGAAATGCAACTCAAAACCACAATGAGATATCACTTCATACTTGTCAGAATGGCTATCATCAAAAAGTCTACAAATAACAAAAGTTGGTGTGGACACAAAAGAACCCTAGTGCACTGTTGATGGGATTGTAAATTGGTGAAGCCACTATGGAAAACAGTATGGAGGTTCCTCAAAAAACTAAAATTAGAATTACCATATGACCCAGCAATTCCACTCCTGGGTATATATTTGAAGAAAATGAAAACAGTAGTTCAGAAAGATACATGGACCCCAATGTTCACAGTAACATTATTCACAATAGCCAAGATATGGAAGCAACCCAAATGCCCATCAACATATGAATGGATAAAGAAGATGTGTTATACATATACGATGGAATATTACTTAGCCATAAAAAAAGAAATTCTGCCATTTGCAACAACGAGGATAGACCTAGAGGGTATTATGCTTAGTGAAATAAGTCAGAGAAAGACAAATACTCTGTTATCACTTATATGTGGAATCTAAAAAATAAAACAAACAATGAATATAACAAAATAGAAACAGATTCACAGATATAGAGCACAAACTAGTGGTTACCAGTGGGGAGAGGGATGGTGGGGAAGAGTAAGATAGGGGTAGGGGATTAAGAGATACAAACTAATATGTATATATTGTACAGCACAGGGAAATATAGTCATTATTTTGTAATAACTTTAAATGGAGTATAATCTATAAAAATATTGAATTACTATGTTGTATGCCTGAAACCTAATATGCTATCATAAATCAACTATGTTTCTATTTTAGAAAAAAGAGTCTATTTCCTTTTTAAGGCTGAATAATATTCCACTGAATGTATATACCACATTTTCTTTATTTATTCATCAGTCAATGGACACTTCCACCATTTGGCTGTTATGAATAATGCTGCTATGAACATGGATGTACAAATACCTCTTCAAGTTCCTGCTTTCAATTCTTTTGGGTATGTGTCCAGAGATGGAACTGTCGGATCATAAAGTAATTCTATGTTTAATTTTTTGAGGAACAACCATACTCTTTTCCATTGCAGCTATACCATCCCATTTCATTTGAACAGTTCTTCTATTCCAAACCAAATTCAGGTCCTTCATCTCAACATCTTTCAGTGAAAATCTAGCCTTTGTGTGTTCTGGCCCTGGTTATCTATGTGTTGAGACTGAGGCAGGGAACAAGGGTAGAACATGGATGAAACCTAGTTTCTATTTCTAGTTCTGCCACTAATTCACACAACTATTAAATAAGAAACAAGAACCCTCACAGGTGTCCTGAAGTTTAATTAGAAATCACAGGAAGTTAGAGTGATAAGACAAGCAAATTTTAATACACTAGACTTTACACATCAAAAGTATGTTTTTACCCTCAAAGGAATCACTCCATCTAGGCTGAGAAAGATCACACTGTTATTTCCTAAAACCTGTTTTATTCCTCTTCTTTTGTAATCATCTTTAGAATCAAATTTATTTACTAAACTTTGATTACTGTGTAAGGACATAGAGATTCAAAGAACTGAGGACTGAAGGACAAAGAAAATGTAAGATTCTTTCCCTTGTGGAGAAATCTAGTGTAACAGCTATTGCTTTTATCCTTTTTCTGCCCAGCACCTCTTTCTCCATTCCCCCCATTCCCTTTCTGACCATCAGGTTGTAGCAACCATAAGGTATACAGTTCAGACCTTCTAAAGAGCCTGCTGGGTTGGTGGGACATAATTGACTGATAGGCTCCAGCTGCTGCACCTTGGGATCCACCATGGTGTCATACCAATACCGTATTTCCTCCAGGCTGCTCCCAGCCAATGACTGAGCATGATGGGAGTCTAGAGCTGGGACATTCCTGCCTGATGTAGTACTCTTCCAATGGCAATCTTCTTGGGAATTCTCTATTAGCTTGGTGAAGGCTTTCTTAGAACTGCACTGTGACCTGAGGCTCTTCCTGCTCATCCTTCCTTTCCTCTCTTCTTTCATAGGCATCAGACCTACATTATAGCCTGAAGCCTCTCCCTGCCTACTCCTGCTCCCTTCCAGTTTATCTTTTGCTGGCATTCCCCTCAGTAAACCTCTTGGAAATCTAATCCTTTCTTTGCATCTGTTTCTAAGAGGAGGAACAGTTTCACAGGGGCAGGGGCAGAACCAGGACCAGGGGGTACAAATTATCATCGTTCACATCTATGGCCTCAATGACTGGTCAAAGTGGTGAACCTATGATCCCCATAGGACCAATCAGAATGTTTTCCTGAGGATTAGTCAATCTCAAATAGGTGGGAGCAGAGGATTCACAGGCAGTAAGGCAATAAATTCACATTCACCTGAGGCCATAGTTCCTGGCAGAGAAATTGTGTCTGCAGTTGCAAAGAATGAGGTCAATGTTATAGAGTAACAGGAGGAAGAGAAAGGTTGGAAGTGGAGTGGTAGGTCCTGAGGAGATCCAGATTCTGGAATCCAGAGACCAGCCTCACCCATCATATTTGATCACATGAGTCAGTAAGTTTCCTCTTCTAATTGGCTTTTGATCCCTTGTAACCTAAGAGTTCTAATTATGCTATTCCCTTGGTTAACATCTTTCCATGGATTCCATTGATTCTAGGATAAAGCCCAAACTCCTTATATTACAACATTTTATTTTGAAAAGTTTTCAAACCTAGTGAAAATTTGCAAGAATAGTAAATAAATGCCCATATACGCTGCACCTAAATTCATCAATTATTAACATACTGCTACGTTGGTCTTATCTTTCTTTCTTTTTCTATATACTTATAGTTTTGGATGAGTCATTTGAGAGTTAAATTAGTCACAGACATCCTAATATTTCACTCCTAAATACCCTTAAAGGCATTCTCCTACATAACCATAATACAATCATCGTATTAGGAAAATTTAGCCTTGATACAATATTATTATCTAACATACAATCTGAATTCAAATCCCCCTAATTATCCCAATAGTGTCATTTATAGTTATTGTTGGTGGTGGCGTGATCCAATCAAGGATTATGTAATGCTTTTAGGTGTGATGTCTCGTTAGTCTCCTTTAATTTAGAACAGTTCCTTAGCGTTTTTCTGTCTTTCAATACCTGGATGTTTTTTTAAGAGTCCAGGCAGGTTGTTTGGCAGAGTATATCTTAAATTGGATTTTTCTGGTTGTCTCCTCATGATTAGATTCAGGTTAAACATTTTCAGGAGTAAACAGAAGTGACATGATGCCCTCAACACACTGCAGGCCTATTCACAGGCTGGCCCTGCCCAACTCTCTGGCCTCATCACCTACTGCTTTCCCTGTGATTGTTCAAGTTCCAGCCAAACACTACTTGTTTCTCCAGCCTGCCTCTCTTTTCCAGCTTTCACGCACACCACTGCCTCTGCCTGACACTCTCTTCCCCTACCCTGCCCTTCGTTCACCTGGGTCACTGACACATGTATTTCTGGTCTAACCTTAAATAGCCAAGAGGCCCTCCTTGACCCCTTGGTCAGCTTACCCATGTACTTGTGTAATTATATTTCCTTCTAGATGATTAGTCTTCAAAGTGTAGTCCTCAGACCCTTGTGATCCCAAGCCTATTTCATGGGGTTCACAAGGTCAAAACTAAGTTGATGGTAAAACTGTTATTTATCTTTTCCACTGTATTGACATTTGCACTGATGGTACAAAAGCAATGGTGCGAAAACTGCTGGTGCCTTAAGATGAATCAAGGCTGTGACAACAACCGACAGCATTAGCTGTTGTATTCTTCACCCATCCAATCACAGAAGAAAAAAAAATGCTAGTTTTACTTAAGAATGTCCTTGATTAAGCAGTAAAAGTGATTAATTTTTTTCAAATCATGACCCTTGAGTATATAACTATTTTATATTCTGCATAACAAAATGGGAAGTATTCAAAGCCCTTGCTGCCCACTGAAGTGTGATGGTCATCTCAAGGAAAAGTGCTTGTGTGACTGTTAGGACTGTGAGTTGAGCTAGATGATTTTTTTTCATTTTTTACTTGAAAGAACAATAGGCAGTTAAACTATGTTTATTTAGACCTGGATATTTGGTAGACATTCTCTCAAAATGAACAAAGTAGTTCTGTCACTTCAAGAAAAACAACTCAAAGTGTGTGTTGCCAGTGGTAAAGTTCAAGCATTCAAATAAAAATTAGAATTTTGGAAAAATTTTGTCACCACAAGCTCAACAAATTTCCAACACTTAAAGACTTTTCTGATGTGATCAGTGCTGATATTAATAAATGTGATTTTTTTCTATATTGTGTAATGAAGTGTGTCAACATTTGAAAGAACAGTATAACTCAGTGAATCAATGTTTTCCAAGTGAACAATGAATGTTGTTACAAAATCATATATAAGATCCACTGAAAGTGCAAGCTAAACTAATGAATTTTAATATATGAAAAGTTTATTTCATATATTTACCACTGATACGGTTTCAGATTACACATTGTAGCTAACCTTTAAGAAATTACCACTTATTGAAAGAAAAAAAAAGAAATTACCACTTATTGATTTTTGGTATAGTAGCGAAGAAGAATTTCCACAATTATCTGAAAAGACTTTTAAGATACTCCTTTCCAATTACATATCTGGGTGGGGCCAGATTTTCCTTATACACCTCAACCAAAATAACATATCACATCAAAGTAAAGACAGAAGTAGAGACGAGAATCCAGCTATCCTTTAAAAAGTTACAAATTAAAGAGATTAGCAAAATTATAAAACAATGCCACTCAATTTTTTTTTGTTTTGGAAAATGTAGTTATCTTTTCATACTTATACATTATTTATGTTTACATGTAATAGGTTCTTTATGTTATTTTTAAATGAATTAATACTTTTAAAGTTTCCTAGTTTTAATCTCTAATATAATAAATATCAACAGCTATAACCCACATAATCAAAAGCCCCTTGCACTCCTCAATTTTTAGAGTGTTACAGGGTCATGAGACCAAAGTTGGAGAAATGCTGTTCTAAACTATAAGTTCTGGGAGGACAGGGCTACGTCTGTCTTGATCACTGCTCTATGCTGTAAGGGAGACATCTGAAAAATAACTGGCAATATTTTTGAACAGGTGATTGACTGAATGACTATCTGAGTGAATGAATGACACTTGCAAGGCACCACAGACAGAGGGAAGAGTCTGATACAAAGAACCAGAAATAAGAAAGTAAGAATTTTAGGATAATAGTGAGAAATTAAATGTATAGAGGAAATTAGCACATGGATGAAAATTTAGGCTTTGGACATACTCCTGAGTTCAAATCCTGACACCAACGTTTATTAGCTAAGTCTTATTCTGAGCTTCAGCTTATTAGCTGTGTGTACTAGTGCAAGTTCCTACCTCTCTGTGCCTCTGTTTCCTTATCTGTAAAATGAAGATAATGACAGCACCTACCCCGTACATTCATGTTGACAGTAAAGTGCTTGACTTGTACTGCCCAATATGGCAGCCACTAGCCACATGTGACCACTGAGTGCTTGGTATGTGACTAGTGCAAATGAGAAACTAAATTTTTAAAATTTTCTTCACTTTTAATTGACTGAAATTAAAATGTTCAAATTGAAGTAGTTTTGTCAATAGGAATGAGAATAGAAAAAGAAATGATTTTTTGGTACTGATTCAGGTATTAAAACCCTTTTAAGTATGTATGGAACAACTTGGATATGTGATTCTTATTGTTCCACTCTACTTCTTATGAAATCTAAATACAGATCAAGTATTTGCAATGAAAAGTTAGGGTCCAGATTGAGAGGTATTGTAAGTATAAAGTGCATGGTGGCTTTCAAAGACTTAATACCAAAAAAATATGAAATATATTAGTAAGTTTTTATACTGATTATAAGCTCACTGATAAAATATTTTATTAAAATAAATTTCACCTTTTTTTACTTTCTGATGCAGCATTAGAAGTTTTAAATTACATATATGGCTCACATTATATTTCTATTGTACAGTGGCTTAACACACTGTAAGCACTGTACACAGTGCTTTTATTATTATCTATACTATAAAGATAACATTTACCTTACAAAATCATATAAAGATAAAATGGGGTATTATGTAAAGCTCTCAGCACAGTGTTATGAACGTGATAAAGGCTCAGTAAATGGTACCCATCACCGGTAAGTAGAGAGAACATGTGTGTTTTGGGATGACGAAACTGGAAGGCTGGGTGGGGGGTGTATATTGTAGAAAGTTTTGAAAATCTGGCTGAGAAGTTGAGGCTTAATTCTCTATACAACCAAGAGCCACTGAAGCACATGATCTGAGATGTATTGTAGAAAGATAACTCTGACAGCAAGTGTCCTCAGAGGGGAGACTTGAGTTTTAGAAACAGTTCTAAGCCATTCAGAGCCATGTCTGTGCAGTAGGTTGGATAATCACGCTGGGAAATGCTGTCTAGGATCACAAACCAAGTCTCAGTCTGAGTGATGAGTCTGGTTTCACGGGAAGCTCATAATCCAGCTTCGTAGGCAATTCTGAAAGAGGTTTCACAGGCATTTTTGAAAAGTGATAGGCAGCATCTCGGCTTAAGCAGCTCTCCTTCCACTGTGACTATGCCTAAATGTGTACTATTTTTGTGTGTTCACACCTCAACCAAATAAATTGTCTCATTCTATTTTAGTTTATTTGTGTCCTCCAGATGAAAGGCTCTTTGCTAAAGCTTTTGTAAAAAAAAAAAAATCTCCTGATCTCAAACACTGTAATCAGTCCTTCAAATTCCTCTTTTGTATAAATAAGCCCATCCTTCCCTAGGAAACACCTAGATACTGAAACAAACAAATTCAATATCATTTCACCAGTACTGCCCTTAGATCCAGGCAAAAGAGGTCCCTGTCCCGGGCCCCACAGCTTTGAGGGTTCTGGGATTGGCCCTTTTCTGCTGCACTCCTGTCCTTTATTAGTTATCTAAGGCTGCATTAAAAATTGTAAAACAGTGGGTTAAAATGACAGTAGTCATTTACATCTTTCATGGTTTCTGTGGGCTGTGAATTGAGGAGTAGGTTAGCTGGGTGACTCTGGTTCAAGATCTCTCATGAAGTTCCAGTCAGATGTCAGCTGGGCCTGTAGTCATTTGAAGGCTTGACTTTGGATATATTTTCAAGGTGTTCACTCACAGAGCTGGCAATTCAGTTTTGGCTGCTGTCAGAAGACCTTGGTTCCTCTCCACATGGGAAGCTTCCTCACAAGATGGTGGCTGGGTTCTGAGGCTGAACATACAAATGGACAATGGCTAGACCATATATGAAAATAGAACCCTGACTCACAATGTGTGCAACCAGCCCTGGAAACCCACTACAACTTCTGTAGAAATAAGCCCCAAATGACCAGGACTTGATCAATAACTGAGAGCTTCTCTAATTTTTGCCCCCATTTCCAACTTAAGACCAACCAGAGAAAGCCAAATCTGCTCCCCTAATCAATCACACAAAATGCCCTACTTCTAGTTGGCCTGCCTGCAGCTTCCCCAGACCAACAACTTCCAATCAGGGCACACCTAAGGCTTTCCCTTTTCTCTACCTAGAGCTGTCCCACTCCTCTGCCTGCCTTTGGATCTCTGCAAAACACAGGTGATGGTGGCTGACTCCCTCACCACAAAAGCTCTGAATTAAATAGCTTGAGTTTGTTCTCATTTGGGTGTTTTTTGCTTATTTCTGCAATTTCAAAAGCAAAAGTTCTGAAAGTTTGGGGATGGAGTGGGGGGGTGGTAAGGGAGAGAGATAAAGAGTGTGAAGTGGCCAGAAGCTGTGTCCTTTTTATGACCTAGCATTGGAAGTCACATATTATCACTTCCACCATACTCCCTTGGTCCAGGCAGTCACAATCCCTTGCCTAGGGGAAACATAGATTCCCCCCTCTTGGTAGAGAGGTGTGTCAATAACATTGTAAGAAGAGCATGTGGGATGGGATAAATATGTGGGTGTGGTCATGTTTGAAAAATGCAATCTGCTCCACACCCTCTGGACAATGAGTCTGTGGGGCCAGGAGACATGCTTTCATAAAACCTGCTCCCCAACTTCTAGATCTGCAATGAATATGGTAGCCACTCATCAAATATAGCTATTAAATTTAAATTAATTAAAATTAAATAAAATGTAGAGTTTAGTTCCTCAGTCACACTAACCACATTTTGAGTACTCAATAGCCACAAGTGGCTAGTGGCTACGATTATGGACAGCCCAAATACAGAATATTTCCATCACTGCATTGGACAGCACTGATCTAGCTCAAGTTCTGGGATGTCAAAAATCCATGTAGATCATGTTTTGTTATCAGCAGCTCAAGACCTGGTTGGGTGACTCAAAATGACTTTATAGATAAAGCTTAGATACGCAGGCTGAAATGTCAGCAAGCTTGTTGTTACAGACTGAGTTGTGTCCCCCTCAAATTCATATGTTGAAGTCCTAACCCACTATGTGACTGTATTTGAAGATGGGGTCTTAAGGAGGTAGCAAACATTAAGTGAGGTCATAAGGGTAGGACCTTAATACAGCAGGGCTGATGTCCTTAGAAGAAGAGGAAGAGACAAGAGAGCTCCCTCTGTCCACATGTTACAGGGAAAAGGCCACATAAGGATGCAGCAAGAAGGCAGCACCTGCAAGCCAGGAAGGAAACTCACCAAGAACTGAATTAGCCAGTACCTTGACCCGGGACTTCTAGCCTCCAGAACTAAGAGAAAATTAATTTCTGCTACTTAATCCATCCAGCCTGTGGTATTTTGTTATGGCAGCCTGAGCAGACTATTGTACTTGTGCACAAGCTCCCTCACAAAACAGTCTACGACAAGAGATGGAAGAGGAAGGAAGGGGAGCCATGGGTTGGTGGCCTACTCTCCACTGCCATCTTGTTACAGCAGGGAACCTCGAGAAATCTGAAAAAGAAAAACTCAAATTTGGCCTTCCAGGATGTTATAAAGACATATGTATCAATGCAAAGAGATACAACTTATTTTATTTAACAGTTTGTTCACTTGATTCATACCCTTCAAATACTTCAACATATGGTACATAGGCCTCCATTTGTGCTCCTGCATAGGAGCCCACAAATGATAGAGAGTTGCATAAGACTTTAGTTTACATAGTTTCTTAGTCTGAGGAAGAGGAAAACATATGTGTGTGCTATTTTGCATTATTATTATTGTAATGAAAACACTGAATTCCAAATAGAAAGGTGCTAGACATCAGGCCCAGTGTAGTGGCACAAACTAGGTAGAGAAACTTGCTCTGCCTCAGTGCATATTTCATAGAGCATGTTTCAAGACTAAGAGTCTAATGGAGAGATCAACTGCATGATGTTCTAAGGAAACTGCTGAATTTTCTGAAAAGAAAAGACTACATGAAATAGGCTTTGGAATAAAGCATTGCAGGAGTCACTGTTGCTGCCCACCAGATCCCTTTACCTCGGCTGGAGCACTATCTCTCGGTCACTGAGTGTGACTTTTCCTCCAAGTGACACTTGGAACAGCCAACTTTTATCTGCTGAAATGTCCCTTGGAACATTCTATTTTTCTACTCAGTATATCTTTAAACAAAAATGCTTATCAGCATCTGGCACACAAAGAAAGTCTTCCATTTTTCCATAAGCTTAAAAAATATATTTTGGGCTGTCCTTTGAAAAGTCTCCTTTTCCAGATCAGCGAGTTCTCTAGCTGATGAATGTTCCCAAACCCATATGGCTGCTGATGGTGAGAACCCAAACTCCTGACTACACAGAAAGTGACCCTCCTGCCTCTGAGACTCTGGGTTGAAGAGCAAGGCATGCCCTTGGCCAGGGCAGCTGAGAGCCTTTCTGTACCCCCAGGAAAAGATGATTTTTGTGCTCCCTCCTTGTGTCCATATTCCCCTGACCTCAAGGGCCTTTGTGGAGTTATCACAATGTAAGCCAACATTCTAAAAGCTGCAGAAGTTACCCAGACTTCTAGGCACGGTGGCAGGCTTAGCAAGTGTGTAAACCAACCTCACCCCAAGTTCTGCTCCAAATATAGAGAAAGGCTGGACTCTACAAATATTTTTAAATTAAAAATAAATATGTGGCCCCTTGGTGCTAGAACTCATGGAGGGATGGTGTGCCAGGTGGTTCTCAGTGTCCCAGTTTCGCTTCCTGCCCCTTCCCAATTTTCCCAAGGGACTTAGATTGTCTTTTCCTTCTGCAAGACATCACACTGGTCCAGTACATTGATAATATTATGCTGCTTGGGGCTAATTGCAAGAAGTAGCAACTACCCTAAGCTTATTGGTAAGACTGCAATGGCTGTATAAAAACCTATGGAATAGAAGAGATAACTTAGGGAAGCACTTACTACTACCCTGCCCTGTGACTAAAGTCAGTGGAAAATGACTATAACAACCCAATCAAGGCAGGACTGATAAAGGCTCAGACATTTCAAAAATGAAGGTTTGGTTCACCCCACCATGGTAATGAACCATGACCAACTGAGGTGCATGAAGGGGGCAAAGGGGATACAGAATAGGTAGTATAAGAAGGTATTTATAGGAGACCTTCAAGATAGTGGAGGAGAGCTCTACCATCCAGCAGTCCCTCCCATCAGGAAACTTCCACAAGCCTCTTAGATAGTCTCATCCACAGAGGGCAGACAGCAGAAGCAAGAAGAACTACAATCCTGCAGCCTGTGGAACAAAAACCACATTCACAGAAAGACACACAAGATGAAAAGGCAGAGGGCTATGTACCAGATGAAGGAACAAGTTAAAACCCCAGAGAAACAACTAAAAGAAATGGAGATAGGCAATCTTCCAGAAAAAGAATTCAGAATAATGATAGTGAGGATGATCCAGGACCTCAGAAAAAGAATGGAGGCAAAGGTCAAGAAGTTGCAAGAAATGTTTAACAAAGACCTAGAAGAATTAAAGAACAAACAAACAGAGATAAACAGTACAATAACTGAAATGAAGAATGCACTAGAAGGAATCGATAGCAGAATGACTGAGGCAGAAGAATGGATAAGTGACCTGGAAGACAGAATGGTGGAATTCACTGCTGCAGAACAGAATAAAGAAAAAAGAATGAAAAGAAATGAAGACAGCCTAAGAGACCTCTGGGACAACATTAAACACAACAACATTCGTATTATAGGGGTCCCAGAGGGAGAAGAGAGAGAGAAAGGACCCGAGAAAATATTTGAAGAGATTATAGTCAAAAAATTCCCTAACATGGGAAAGGAAATAGCCATCCAAGTCCAGGAAGCGTGGAGTGTCCCATACAGGATAAAACCAAGGAGAAACACACCGAGACACATAGTAATCAATTGGAAAAAATTAAAGACAAAGAAAAATTATTGAAAGCAGCAAGGGAAAAATGACAAATAGCATACAAGGGAACTCCCATAAGGTTAACAGCTGAATTCTCATAAGAAGCTCTGCAAGCC
Source organism: Delphinus delphis (assembly GCF_949987515.2). Taxonomy (NCBI): domain Eukaryota; kingdom Metazoa; phylum Chordata; class Mammalia; order Artiodactyla; family Delphinidae; genus Delphinus; species Delphinus delphis. Next base: position 110,228,061 of record NC_082686.1, on the reverse strand, counting down.
AGAGGGGAGTGGCATGATATACTTAAAGTAATGAAAGGGAAGAACCTACAACCAAGATTACTCTACCCAGCAAGGATCTCATTCAGGTTTGATGGAGAAATCAAAAGGTTTACAGACAAACAAAAGCTAAGATAATTCAGCACCACCAAATAAGCTCTACAGCAAATGCTAAAGGAACTTCTCTAAGTGGGAAACACAAGAGAAGAAAAGGACCTACAAAAACAAACCCCCCAAATTTAAAAAAATGGTAATGGGAACATACATATCAATAATTACCTTAAATCCTACAAAACTCCTTAAATGTGAGTGGATTAAATGCTCCCACTGAAAGACACAGGTTTGCTGAATGGATACAGAAACAAGACCTATATATATGCTTTTTACAAGAGACCCACTTCAGACCTGGGGACACATACAGACTGAAAGTGAGGGGATGGAAAAAGATATTCCGTGCAAATGGAAATCAAAAGAAAGTTGGAGTAGCAGTACTCATATCAGAAAAAGTGGACTTTAAAATAAAGGATGTTACAAGAGACAAGGAAGGACACTACGTAATGATCAAGGGATCAATCCAAGAAGAAGATATAACAATTATAAATATATATGCACCCAACATAGGAGCACATCAATACATAAGGCAACTGCTAACATCCATAAAAGGGGAAATCAACAGTAACACAATAATAGTAGGGGACGTTAACTCCTCATGTTCAACAATGGACAGATCATCAAAGTGAAAATAAATAAGGAAACACAAGCTTTAAATGGCACATTAGACCACATAGACTTAACTGATATTTATTGGACATTCCATCCAAAACAACAGAATACACTTTCTTCTCAAGTGGAACATTCTCCAGGATAGATCATATCTTGGGTCACAAATCAAGCCTCAGTATATATAATAAAATTGAAATCATATCAAGTATCTTTTCCAGCCACAACGCTATGAGACTAGATATCAATTACAGGGAAAAAAGTGTAAAAAATACAAACATGTGGAGGTAAAACAATATGCTACTAAATAACCAAGAGATCACTGAAGAAATCAAAGAGGAAATCAAAACATGCCTAGAAATATTGACAATGAAAACACAATGGCCCAAAACCTATGCGATGCAGCAAAATCTGTTCTAAGAGGGAAGTTTATAGCAATAATATCCTACCTCAAAAAACAAGCAACTTATCAAATAAACAATCTAATCTTACACCTAAAGCAATTAGAGAAAGAAGAACAAACTAAAAGCCAAGTTACCAGAAGGAAAGAAGTCATAAATATCAGATCCGAAATAAATGAAAAGGAAATGAAGGAAATGAGAGCAAAGATCAATAAAATTAAAAGCTGGTTCTTTGATAAGATACATGAAATTGATAAACCATTAGCCAGGTTCATCAGGAAAAAAGGGAGAAGACTCAAATCAATAAAATTAGAAATGAAAAAGGATAAGTAACAACTGACACTGCAGAAATACAAAGGATCATGAGAGATTACTACAAGCAACTCTATGCCAATCAAATGGACAACCTGGAAGAAATGGACAAATTCTTAGAAATGCACAACCTTCCAAGACTGAACCAGGAAGAAATAGAAAATATGAACAGTCCAATCACTAGCACTGAAATTGAAACTGTGATTAAAAATCTTTCAACAAACAAAAGCCCAGGACCAGATGGCTTCACAGGCGAATTCTATGAAACATTTAGAGAAGAGCTAAAATCTATCCTTCTCAAACTCTTCCAAAATATAGGAGAGGGAGGAACACTCCCAAAATCATTCTACGAGGCCCACCATCACCCTGATAGCAAACCAGAAAAAGATGTCACAAAAAAGGAAAACTACAGACCAATAACATTAATGAACATAGATGCAAAAATCGTCAACAAAATACTAGCAAACAAAATCCAACAGCACATTAAAAGGATCATACACCATGATCAAGTGGGGTTTATCCCAGGAAAGCAAGGATTCTTTAATATATGCAAATCAATCAATGTGATACACCATATTAACAAACTGAAGAATAAAAACCATATGATAAACTCAAAAAATGCAGAAAAAGCTTTTGACAAAATTCAACACGCATTTATGATAAAAAAAAAAAAGCCCTCCAGAAAGTGGGCATAAAGGGAAATTTCCTCAACATAATAAAGGCCATATATGACAAACCCACAGCCAACATTGTGCTCAATGGTGAAAAAAATGAAACCATTTCCGCTAAGATCAGGAACAAGACAAGGTTGCCCACTCTCACCAATATTATTCAATATAGTTTTGGAAGTTTTAGCCACAGCAGTCAGAGAAGAAAAAGAAATAAAAGGAATCCAAATCAGAAAAGAGGAAGTAAAACTGCACTGTTTACAGATGACATGATACTATACATAGAGAATCCTAAGGCTGTTACTAGAAATCTACTAGAGCTAATCAATGAATTTGGTAAAGTAGAAGAATACAAAATTAGTGCACAGAAATCTCTTGCATTCCTATACACTAACGATGAAAAATCTGAAAGTGAAATTAAGGAAACACTCCCATTTACCACTGCAACAAAAAGAATAAAGTACCTAGGAATAAACCTACCTAAGGAGACAAAAGAGAGTATGCAGAAAAGTATAAGACACTGATGAAAGAAATTAAAGACAATACAAACAGATGGAGAGATATACCATGTTCTTGGATTGGAAGAATCAACATTTTGAAAATGACTATACTACCCAAAGCAATCTACAGATTCAATGCAATCCCTATCAAACTACCACTGGCATTTTTCACAGAACTAGAACAAAAAATTTCACAATTTGTATGGAAACACAAAAGGTCCCTAATAGCTAAAGCAATCTTGAGAAAGAAAATCGGAGCTGAGGAATCAGGCTCCCTGACTTCAGACTATACTACAAAGCTACAGTAATCAAGACAGTATGTTCACTGGCACAAAAACAGAAATATAGATCAATGGAACAGGATAGAAAGCCCAGAGATAAACCCAAGCACATATGGTCACCTTATCTTTGATATAGGAGGCAAGAATATACCATGGAGAAAAGACAGACTCTTCCATAAGTGGTGCTGGGAAAACTAGACAGCTACATGTACAAACAATGAAATTAGAGCACTTCCTAACCCCATACAACAAAAATAAACTCAAAATGGATTAAAGACAAAAGTGTAAGGCCAGACACTATAAAACTCTTAGAGGAAATCATAGAACACTCTATGACATAAATCACAGCAAGATCCTTTTTGACCCACCTCCTAGAGAAATGGAAATAAAAACAGAAATAACAAATAGGACCTAATTAAACTTAAAAGCTTTGCACAGCAAAGGAAACCATAAACAGGACGAAAAGACAACCTTCAGAATGGGAGAAAATATTTTCAAACAAAGCAACTGACAAAGGATTAATCTCCAAAATATACAAGCAGCTCATGCAGCTCAATATCAAACAAACCAAACAACCCAATCCAAAAATGGGCAGAAGACCTAAAAAACAGACATTTCTCCAAAGAAGATATACAGATTGCCAACAAACACATGAAAGGGTGCTCAACATCACTAATCATTAGAGAAATCCAAATCAAAACTACAATGAGGTATCACCTCACACTGGTCAGAATAGCCATCATCAAAAAGTCTACAAATAGTAAATGCTGTAAAGGGTGTGGAGAAAAGGGAACCCACTTGCACTGTTGGTGGGAATGTAAATTGATACAGCCACTATGGAGAACATTATGGAGGTTCCTTAAAAAACTACAAATAGAACTACCATACGACACAGCAATCCCACTACTGGCCATATACCCTGAGATAACCATTATTCAAAAAGAGACATGTACCACAATGTTCATTGCAGCACTATTTACAATAGCCAGCACATGGAAGCAACCTAAGTGTCCATCGTCAGATGAATGGATATAGAAGATGTGGCACATATATACAATGGAATATTAGCCATAAAATGAAACAAAACGGAGTTATCTTTATAGAGTGAAGTAAGTCAGAAAAAGAAAAACAAATACATATGGTAACACATATATATTGAATCTAAAAAAAAATGGTTCTTATGAACCTTGAGGCAGGATAGGAATAAAGACTTAGACATAGAGAATGGACTTAAGGACACGGGAAGGGAAAGGGTAACCTGGGATGAAGTGAGAGAGTGGTATGGACATATATACACTACCAAATGTAAAATAGATAGCTAGTGGGAAGCAGCTGCATAGCACAGGGAGATCAACTGGGTGTTCTGAGACCACCTAGAGGAGTGGGATAAGGAGGGTGAGAGGGAGATGCAAGAGGGAGGATATATGGGGATATATGTACACATATAGCTGATTCACTTTGTTATACAGCAGAAACTAACACAACATTGTAGAGCAATTATACTCCAGTAAAGATGTTAAAAAATATAGATATATGTTGCGCAGTAAGAAACAAAGACCAACAAAGATGTTCTGAAAGAAAGGTGGGCTTATTGCTTGCCTGGAAGGGAGAGCCGCATCACTTTTCTCAGGTGTGAGGTCAGCAGGTTTCTCTAAGTTGAAATTGAAAGAACTTGTATGGCAAAATAATTTGGCCGAAGAGGCAGAATGTAAATCTTTCTTTTTCTGTCTCTCCTATAGGGAAGTCTGGTTTCAAACAAGTCTGAGATTGGTTGCCTAATCTTCTCGTGGGCTTGGGGTTACTCAGTGGATGGCCTAAGTTGAGAATTCTCATCAAGGTTTCTCTTTAATACACATACAAACAAGAAAGGGTAATTCCCAGGAGCCAGAAGCAAAGAAGGAGACTTTAGATAGTTCAGTAAGTGAACGTTGAAGCTATGTAGCCCACAGGATTTAGTCTTAGATACACTTTAAAGGCAGGGCTTTTAATGCCTGGCCAGGAAGCTGAGTCAGAGCCAGAACAGGTCCCTGCACAATGCCAGGGGTCAGAAAACCCTGCACAATCTGTGGTCTGGGATTGGAAAGTTACATCTGGTAGCAAGCTTCCTGCCCCAGGCTTGGGTGGAAACATCACTAGTGAATGATAGGACCTTAAAACCGAGGAAGGTTGTCCAGGACCTACCTGGTGAACCCTGTGGGATGAGCAGAAGCAGCCACAAATCTTCCCTATGTACCTCCAAACCAGGCCTCTCCAGGATTGCTGAGGAGGATGAGCTCTCCGAAGTCTATCAAAATTTGGTAAGTACTCGGTTTAATGGCTCTCATGAGATGAAGCAGTAGGGAAGGAGGGATTCAAGTATGCAGTGTGAGAGGCCCTCTAGAGTGCATATATTTCATTTATTAATCACCACTGTGTACCAGGCTCTTTACCATTTGTTATCTTGAACCTTCCCAACAATGACATTCTATAACAGCCTTTTTATCTGGCACTATTTTCAGAAAGCTAATCAAAGTCCCACTCTTATCACATGCCTGAAATTCCACCACCTAAGATTCATTCTTTGAAGTCTTGACAGCTTTTCCATCTTCATGTGCACACACAGCTCCAAACTAGACTAGAAATATATTACAATGGAAAGGGCTCTGAAAAGGCAGCCCTGGGACCTGGATTCTGGTCCAGTCACCACTTCCCTGAATATGAGGCTTTGGTCAAGCTACACACCTACTCTGGTGTTCAGCACACAGTATATGGTCAATAAATGGTAGTGTCTAATTTTCATCATTATTACACATCCCCAAATATCATGGCCCTTACCAACATAAAAGCAACTAGAACTCTGCTGTGTTACATGGTGAGGTGGGCAGGCACAGCCCTTTACCAGAAGGAGCCCTGTCTTACTCAAGGCAAATCTGGAACACAGAGCACTGGGGTGTCAAAATGTTTTTACAGTTCCCCTTTGGTCCTAAGGTCTGCTCACATGGGTCTGGAAGTTATGCCTTCTCTCCCTTCTTCCTTTTCCACTGCTCCTGGCCCAGTGCACCTACTTCAGTCTCCATGGTTGCTATGCTGACAAATCTCATTGCCCAAGGCCTTAATTCTTCAGAGTGGAGCAGAACAAGACAGACAAATCTCCCTCTTGTCAGTATTGATGCTTTCTCACAGCCTAACGTTGATTCTGTGTTATGCTTAAAGTTCCCCTCTCCACCAGAAGAAAGGCTGGAGTAAGATGATGGAGGTACAGGGACAAAGAAAGTAGTGCCCCGTGAAAATAGTCTACTATAAATCTGTAATGAGTTTAGAGAGAAATAGTCTCTGCTGATTTCTATAATTTGGATATAACTCTGCTGCACACATGGATGGTATAAGGGGCCCCCAGTAAGCATAAATTTGATGTAAAATGAAGCCTTGGCAATGACACATAATAATTTACCTTCTTAGAATTTAGGATGGAGTGTGGTTTGAAAGGCCCAGGCAGAATTATTAAAAAAACAATTGCTTAAAATTACTTGAAAAGTCCTTCTCATGGATGCTAACACGGTTGACCCAGATTCTGATAATACTGTTTCTCTCCCTGAAAAGAACCATTAGAAGGAAAAGCTGATCCAAAGTTCCCTGTTTTGCCTTCCCCTGTGCCTCTAACAAGTCAAGACCCTGCTTGCTCCCAGGGAAAATGAAGGCAATCAGACCACCACAACCAAAGTCGCTCAGGGGGCTTGCCACTTCACTGGAGACCGTGGAGTCAACTACCATGTCCTGAGGACCTTCTCCAAAGCATTACTCAGAGAAGCTTTAAAACAAGCAGGGGACAGAAGCCAGGGATAAATTTGGGACCTGAGGTGGAAGGAAAAAATAAAACCATGATTAGGTGGCAGGTAGATGTAGAGACTGGAAGAAGAGTTTCAAAGCTCTCCTTTAAAATGGGAGGTTGGCATGGGCCATTTCAGACAGGTGAGTTGCATAGGGTGGAGGATGGAGCACCAGGCCGGGGTCCCAGCTCTGCCACTTAATAGCTGGGAGATCTTGGTCTCACTGAGATCCAGTTGCTTCATGTGGAATGTAGTCACTGTGGCTCCTTTCAGAAATAAACTTGTAGTATAATTTCCCTACCCTCTTCTCCTTAGACATGGTTTAAAAATGATTACCTAATTATATGTTCACTTGAAATGAAGATGCATGATATTGCATATTTTGTGCATCAATGAGTTTTGAACTCACTTATCCAATGGTCACAAGCACATATTTAGATAACTCTAAGAAAAAGTTCAAGTGCTTCTGCTTAAAATGGGGAAAGTTACGCATCTAGATGTTCCAAAGGCACCTCAAACTCAACATCTCTAAGAATGTATCATCCTTCCCTTTAAGTCCTCCTTCTGCAATGCCTGTTTCAGCTGATGGCTCCACTGTGCCTGCACCACCTTGGCTACAAAATGGAGCCTCTTTGTCTTTTCTCTTACTCTCCACACTCATAGGTGACCAAGTTCTGATAACTTTATCTCCCCACTGTTTTCAGGCACCTTTTCTGAGAAGGAGTTAGGAGCACTCATAGGTCATACTCTCATCTTTGCTTCCCTGGAACACTGCCTGCCATCTTGCCCTCCCCCATCCGCTAAACCATTGTCCCTGATGTAGAAACAATCTTCCTTTTTTTAATTTTAATTTTATTAGAGTTGATTTACAATGCTGTGTTAGTTTCAGGTGCACAGCAAAGTGATTCAGTTATACATATAGTCATTCTTTTTCATATAGGTTATCACAGAATATTGAGTAGATTTTCCTGTGCTATACAGTAGGTCCTTGTTTGTTATCTATCTTATATATAGTAGTGTGTGTATGTTCACCCCAAGCTCCTGATTTATCCCTCCCCCCAACACGTTTCCCCTTTAGTAACCATATAAATGAACTTATTTACAAAACAGATACAGACTTACAGATACTGAAAACAGAAACAATCTTCCTGGAGCACCAATCACTTCTTTGTTCAAAACCATTCACTGGCTTTGTTCACACTCTCCCTGGAGTTCTTTGCCCACTTGCCATGTCATCCCCCTCTTGAGCCCTCAACAGGCTAACTTCTACTCATCCTTTAAGACTCTGGAAGCACTTCTTTGCTCTCCACTCTGCTGCCAGGCTCTACCAGATAGCCCCACTATCCCACTTCCCTTTGTATGTGTGTACTGTAGCACTCACTGTCTTAATTGTAACTATGCCTGCCTCCCTAACCAGGCTGAGGACTTCCTGGGAACAGAGGTATATTTTATCACAGTCACCTAGCAGAACTCCTAGCCCATACTAGCTACTTAAAAACTTTAATTAATTCATATTTTCTCTGGGTCCAGAAATGTCATTGATCTAAAGCAGAACACAGTCATGACCCAGCCACCTAAATCTGTTCAGTGAAGCAAAGCAGAGGTGGGCTGAGATGCAAGCCCAGTGCCCCAGACAGATGCCAGAGTCTTTGTTGGACACTGGTTTCTGCATGTGGCAAATACTAAGTTGGGTCAAGTTGATGCTAATAAACTGAGGCAGAGCCATTCTGACAGCCATTTCTGTTTCCAAGTGAACACTGCATACAGGAGATGCTACATTAAGGTAATTATTTTACACAAAATGTAATCAATTTCCCTGTGTTGCTTTCTCTCCAGCAAATGATTCTTAATAAAGCAAAGTTTAATGTTTTGCCCTGGCTAACAGGCTTCATTTCGGATGGAAAAAGAAGTGCTCCAGAAGCCTTGCCAGAAATTTCCAAATATCACTGAGTCTTCAAATATTGCACTACGCTGATCAGTTTTCATTGACTTCCACATACAGAGTTGACTCAATTCCTTTGCAAATCACTCCATTCTTTAGACCTCATTTTCTCCATCTGCAAAATAAGACAGATGGATTAGATGATTTTTAAGACCTCTTTCCAGTTCTTAAATTAGACTATTCCAAGATTCTTATTTATTATTTCACTTTCCATTTGATGTCTTTTAAGTCAACTGATGGTACAGAAATTTAACAGTAATATAAATAAATTAGGGGATTATTCTTTGTATAAAACTGATTTGTTGTTGTATGAGACTTACCTTTAGATAACAAATTTCCCGAGCTCTTTTAAAATGGATCTTGATTACAAATTCTTGACTTATATACCATCTATATTACACAAATCAACATTTACCTGCAAGACTGGCTACATAACCTTTGGGAGCCAGTTAAACTGAAAATACTGGGTCCCTTGTTTAAAAATTAGTCAGAATTTCAATATGGTATTAAACCAAAGCTGGGGCTCTTCTGAGTGTGGGGCACTGTGCAACTGCCCTGTTCATCTGTGCTTTTTTCTGTATACCTCAGTTAAACAACAAAGCATCTGTTAGTAATAAATATACCTGAACATTTCCCCCAGCTCTGATTATTTAGTATATCCAACAAAAAGAAATAAGGATTCACAGAAGGAAATATCACTAGACTTTTGACTATAATCTAAGTTCCTTTATACCCACTCAATTAAAGAGCCTTAGGCTGGAATCAGACATGGGTACCATGTCTAACTTGACCATTGGCTCACTGATGATTCACTGGACTTCCTGAGCACTCAGTCTGCTCCTCTGTAAAATGAGGAGCTTTATTTTTGGCACTAGGATTCTGTGGATTTTTGTTTGCTTTTTGATCCATGCCTTGTTTCCATGGCCATGTAATTTTTTTGAACTTGTTACTGAAGTATAACATGTATAGAAAACTGTACATATGTATCATAAGTGTATAGCTCACTGAATTTTGCAAACTGAACACATCCATGTAACCAGCTCCCAGATCAAAAAGGAGAACATGATCAGAATCTTTTTTTTTTTTTTTTTTTTTGTGGTAGGTGGGCCTTTCACTGTTGTGGCCTCTCCCGTTGCGGAGCACAGGTTCCAGACGCGCAGGCTCAGCGGCCATGGCTCACGGGCCCAGCCGCTCCGTGGCATGTGGGATCTTCCTGGACCGTGGCACGAACCCGTGTCCCCTGCATCGGCAGGCGAACTCTCAAGCACTGCGCCACCAGGGAAGCCCTGATCAGAATCTTAATAGCCTACCTCATGCTCCATTCTGGTCACAGCCTCCCACTCTCACAAGGGTAACCACTATCCTGACTTCTAATACCATACATTAGGTTTGCCTGTTTTTGAATTTTAAACAAATAGAATCATACAATATATATGCATGTGACTTCTTTAACTCGGTATTATGTTTTGAAATTCATCCACATGGTTGAATGGTGGATCATTCATTCTCATTGGTTTAGTGCTCTGTTGTATAAATATACCACATTTGAATTACCATTCTAAGAGCATTTAGGCTGGTTATGTAATTTTATAATTTACTAAAAATATCCACCATTCCTAATTCTCAATAATCTTAGTAAGATTAAAAATAAGTTTACTTTTTTAATGGTCATGAAGAACCTAGGGGCAAGACAGGAATAAAGTCGCAGACCTACTAGAGAATGGACTTGAGGATACGGGGAGGGGAAGGGTAAGCTGGGACAAAGTGAGAGAGTGGCATGGACATATATACACTACCAAACGTAAGGTAGATTGCTAGTGGGAAGCAGCCACATAGCACAGGGAGATCAGCTTGGTGCTTTGTGACCACCTGGAGGGGTGGGATAGAAGGGTGGGAGGGAGGGAGATGCAAGAGGGAGGAGATATGGGAACATATGTATAACTGATTCACTTTGTTATAAAGCAGAAACTAACACACCATTGTAAAGCAATTATACTCTAATAAAGATGTTAAAAAAGTTAACTTTTTTGATTTTATGAAGAGTGAGGTTAAAATCCCTTGTACAGGGATTTCAAAAAGGCTTGGCCTCTTCCTTCAATCCTAGAAGTGAACAGTGAGCAGAGGATAATTTTCTTGTTCCTTTTCTGGCTCAGCTTCTACAGGTGAAGATTCTTAGTCTGCAGAAGAAGCAACTGTTGTCATTGTTCATTAACATCTGACCAAACTCAGAAATGGCTTCTGAGTGTATCGAAGGAAAGCCCTTCAGGGTTCAGGAAGTTTGTTGATAGACCAAACCATACCAGTTCAGGGGGTGCTGGGTGATGGGAAACAGTTGCACCTGCCAGGAGCCACAGGTGTGCTTGGAGTCCTGGACAAGATACACGGGATGGTAATGGTAGTTGCGGTGGGGTGTGGAGAGAGTGCTCCAGGCAGACAGTCTCCAGAGATATGGGAATAGATGGAATAAAAAAATAGACAAGATTTGGTAATCCAGGCAAGTGGTCTATGGCTGGGCAGTTCAGCAGAAGGTAACACATAGTTCCTCTTCAGAGGAACTCAACCACAGAAGATGTGAAAGCAGGCCATCCTTTCACAATCTGGGCAGAGGTTAAGCTCAAGATGATCTGGGATGCACTACTGACTGTGGGCATAACTCCAACCCTGAAAGAACTGACAAGCGTGAAAAAAGACTCAGTGTTCAAGTGATTGCGACTCCAGGCAGGTTAACTAAGCAGGGGCTCAGGTAGCCTCCTGGGACCTCATCACCAGAAACAGGACAGAGTAGACTCAGCAGTGATTGAACAGTGCTGTCATTTACTAATTCAATAAACTGTTATTGAGCTCCTGGCTCAATATGCCAAGTACTGTACTAGTTGATGGTTGTAAACAAAACATACATGGTAATCACATCAGGATGCTTTTGTCTGCAAGTAACAGAATACCCAAATAAAAGTGGCTTAAACCAATAGGGCGTAACTAGTAATCTCACATACAAAGTCTAGAAGTAGGCTGTCCTAAGCTTGCCTAAGTCACTCACGAATGTCAGGACTCAGACTGAACTTCTCTTCAGTTTACCTCATAGCTACAAAGTGGCTGCAGTAGGCCCACAAATCACACCCTCACATAATAGTATTGAAAGTAGGAAAGAATAAAACAACTTGCATGCCTTTTTTATTTGAGAGAAAAATCCTTTCCAAAACTTTTTAGCTGAATTCCTCTTCTATTACCTTGGCCAGACTAGGTCAGGTGACCACAACTAAACCAGTCACTGGGAAGAGGAATGGAATGAACACAATTATTTAGAACAATCAAGATGCAAGCCCTGCGCCTTGATATACTGTGCCCCCAGTATGTGAACAAACTCAGGGCCATGTCAGTGAGGAAGAAGTGAGGGGGGATAACTGTGGGGTAGACAATCCAAAACACTGCCGCCACAAACCAAACTCCTGAAAAAAAAATTCCTTTCACTGCCTTGTGTCCAGGATGGGTCCCAGAATTGGGTCTCTTTTATTCAACAAAATCTTAGTAAGCACCTTCTCTGGGCAAGCAGGTGTGGGACCTCCAGCTGTGAGCTCTGGAAAACTTCAGCCATCAAACCACTCACCTCTTCAAGCTCTACATAAACAGATTTCCCACAAGGCCCAGCCCATGTTTCATCCAGCCTGCTCTCTCCAATGGAGGCAACAACAGGGATGCTAGGGAAACAGCATTTGCTTTCTGTGCCCTCAGAAGTTCAGCATGTTCTAAATCTAGGTCCTACCACTCAGAGTTTTATTTCATCTCTCCCTGAATGTATTTACATTTTTGGCTTATACAACCTCTTGGGAGAGTGCATTCCATAAGTTGCATACTTGCCAGGTAAGCCAACACTATTTTCAACATGTCTTAATACTACTGCCTTTAAGCTTCTAAAGGTTACCTCATCTATTCATTAGCGTTTCATTTATTAGAGGCTAGCCTGCAAACCTATCACAGGTTGCTTGTTCTTTAGAGATATCCATAAAGAGGAAACAGCCAGAATAATAATATAGTAGTTGGCATTCACTGAGCGATTATTATGTGCTAGGCGCTCTTCTAACTACATTTATATTAACTAATTTAATCCTCAAGAAACCCTATGAGGGAGGAATGTTTATGCACTTTTTTTTGCAGAAGAGATATGGAGATGTTAATTAACTTGCCTAAGATCACATAGCTAATAGATGGAGGAAGAGACTCAAACTCAGGATGCCTGAAGCCAGAGCTCATGTATTCAACCACTCATTATACCCCATCTCAAAGGGACAAGACATTCTCCTGCTTTCAGGGCTCCTGGGACTTTTTCATCTTACAGCTTGTAGGCACTTCAGAGGACTTGCTGGGGTGAAAAAAAACATGTATTTAATAGACAAAGCCAGGCCAAGCCAGGAATCACACATCAATTCCTTTCCTCTTTGTCAGCTGCTGGTCTGTCCTCTCAGACTGCAGGAATGCCTGTCGTCTTACTCAGTGGAAACCCCATACACTCAAATTCTCACAGGCAGATTGTCTCTAGATCAAAAAGAGGTCAACTGGGCAAAGTGGCAATCTGAGAACAGTGGTAGAAAGTGCATTCCCTTTGTGAGGTGGTTTTGTGAGATTTTCTCCAAGTTGAGGACAGATACAGCTGTCTCTCCCACAACTTTTTAACACTGAGTCACTCACCCACTGACCTGTACTGTGTTTTGATTGTCTTGGATGCATGTCTTGTGGACCCCCCCAAAAAATTAAAAGATCTTTCAGATTTGGGACTGTGTCTTATTCATGGGTCTAACCATGCCTTCCCCTGAAAGAAAGATTCTTCCCCTGATGAAATATTCTGCTGTATGTGTGAGACCCTTTTCTCCAACAAGACTGACAGTTTTCTGAGAGCTTCTGTGGCATGTTCTTTGGCACACCATTCAATTCTGGAAATTCCCAGGACTTGGAGACCATGTTGAGGTGCCCATCCCAAGAACTGAGAGTTCAGAGAAAAACCAAACTTGTAGCTTATGTTTATTTTGTTTTGCTTTGCCTTGTTCCTGTGGACTCATCAGGGGAGAACAAAGCAACCTTCTGACCCAGCCCCTACCCCACCAAACCACTGTATTTCCAAGAAGTCTGCACTTTACCACGGGACCACCACCTGCACCTCTACTGTGATGGAATGCAAACACTTTTTATTGAGGAGAATGAAGCCAGGTTATCCCAGAAAGAAATGGATGGAGTCTGGTGCTGTGAATTAGGTAAAATTACAGAAAGTGTGGCACAACCACCAGAGGGAGCTTCCCTGAGAGCTCAAGGGATTTCTGTAAATGGTAGACAAACCCAATACCTCAGACAGAAGATGACTGAGGTATGTTCTAGGGTCCAGGACACTTAGAACAGATCCTTCAATCTGTGAGAAGATTCCTGTGTTGGGACATCTCACAGAATAGTAAAGAAGCAGCCAAGAGATGACTTCACTCACATCTGGTGCCTTGGTGGCTGGGTCTAATTAGGATTGTCAACTGGAACATCTTCATTGGCCTCTCCAACATGGCAGTCTCAGTGTAGTTGGGCTTCTTACATGGCAGCTCAGGGTTTTGAGGGAGAGTCTTTCAAAAAGACTCAGGCTGGAGCTGCAAGGCTTTTTATGACCTAGTGCCAAAAGTCCCAGAAGATCACTTCTGTTGCATTTTATTTGTCAAGCAAGTCACTGAGGTCAGCCAATATTAAAAGGGGGTGAGAATTAGACTCTGCCTCTTAGTAGAAGGAGTAACAAGGAATGTGCAGGCATATTTAACCTACTATGGTCTCTTTGGCCACTATGGTGGAGACAATGGTCTCCATGATGTTGATGCAATAATCTATAGCATATGATGAGATGAGCACTGACAACATGGTTACCTCCCAGCTGGTGAACAGGAAGTCTTGCTCAGATGGGTGCCTCTAAGTGGTGGTGTTCTGAGTGATCATGTAGCCTTGAGGATGAATAAAGGACATTGGAGTCAGGCAGTTCAAAGCCCAGTTCTTCCATTGATTTGTTAAGTCACCTTTAAGCACTATGTTACCAATCCAGGCTACCCCTCCCCAAGAGGGTCCAAGTTCCTTGGACTCCAGGATAGCATATAGATGAGAGCTACCAGTCAGGTTTTACAGCATCTTGGGAGATTTTATTCATATCATGAAGCTTACCCCTTCATGAGAGAAAAGGTAAAATTGTCTCTAGGCTACCTCAAATGGATAGAGTTTAACCAAAGTTTGTAGTATATTATTGCAATTTTATACACTCATCTCTGTTTCAACCTCTCCCTACCTTCCACTTATAACAACACACATTCCATCAGGAACAGTGGAGAAACCATCAGATGAAATGTCTTTTTATAAGCTCTTGGTACTTGATAATACCTGACACCTGTTCACAATCATAGGAGGGTTTATTGATATCTCATCACTTAAACTGACAGATGGATAACAAGATTGCCTAGGTCCATAAGGAAAAGATAAATAAAAATATTTTAAGAGGAAATACAGATTATAACTAATTAGTGTTTTTCAATATGTGAGGAAATACAGAATGATACAGGATGATACTGATAAAGTGAGAAATATTTCCCTTGCAAGTGTCAGAAAATTCAACTCATAGTGCAGTAAACAATAAAAGCGCATAAATTGGCTCCAGTTACTGGACAGTTCATTGGGAGATCTAACTGTTTTCAGATAACATTTTATCCAAATCTTAAATGATACCAGGATGTGGTTTCTCTCTCTTGCTCTCTCTCCTTTCCTTGGCTCTGCATCCTTGGTGTTGGTGACATTCCTGGGAACCCTCTCTCCTATGGTCCCAACATAGTTGCCAGCAGCTCCTAGGGCTGAAGGTTTAAATCTAGAGGGGGAAAAACTAGTGCTGTTTCCCTAAATTCCAGCAGGAATTTTATCCCATCTCCTTGGCTCTGAGTGGGTCTTATGTCCAATTCTAAACCAATCAATTTTGCCCAGGAAAATGTGTTGAGTGGGTTGTTTGGGGCCTGAATCACTTCCTCTACCCTGAGTCATAAGTGGGACCAACTTCTCCTGAAGCATCTAGGCTGAAATTGGGAAGGAGATTGTAGCCCAAAAGTAAATTCAGAAGAAACACAAAAGTGAGCACTGTGATGCAAACAGAGAGAGAGCCATAAGAATCCTTCTAATTGGGGGGCAAGGAACATAAAATAGACCTCCTAAAGCTCAGAGATAGTAGTGTAAATTCTTCAGTTATTCTCTCCTTTTGTTCTCTCTTACCCTTGTTCCCAGGCAATCCAGTGGCAGGTGCATAGCAATACAGGAAAACTATAGGAGATAACATTCTAAGGGAGGGAAACCTTCAATACAGTGGAACTGCAAGTCCAAGAGGGCAGGTCAACCCAAACCCCAGTGATTTTTCCCCCTTTCTCTCTGTTCTTCCAACATAGTAGGATAAATGGCAATTTCTGGCCAGAGGACGAAAGAGGGAAGCCCTAGAGACCAGTAAGTATCTCAGAGATAGTGGAGAGGGAGGACCTCAGAAAGCAACCCCATATATCTGTTGATGAACTCCTGGGCTCACCCTGACTTGAGTATTCTGGATCTGGCCTTGATTAGCATAACAAAGATTTTTGAGAATTGAGTAAATAGAGGGACTCTCACCTATATTCCAAACTGAGTAGCACACACACAAGATAGATCCCAATAACACTGTAAAGTCTTTAAAAACTAATGTGATATTGCAACCACAGTACACAGAAGGTGGATTGGAATTTGCAGCCTGAATCTAATGAGGCCAGGTGTCTACTAAGACAAAAATCTTTATATTATCCATAGGATTTACACAAAACCCAGCATCTTATAACATTGAAATTGTCCAGGATATAATTCAAAATTACTTAACATACAAAAAACCTCAACACACATGGGAAAAGATAATCATCAGACACCAATGATAAGATGACTCAGATGCTGGAATTATTGGACAATCCTTAAATCAGATATTATAAAAATGCTTGAACAAGAAATTGTGAACACTCTCAACAACGGAAAAACCAAGTGGAAATTAAAGAACCCAAAAATTCAATGAAAAGTCAAAACCTAGGGACTTCCCTCATGGCGCAGTAGTTGAGAGTCCTCCTGCCAATGCAGGATACACAGGTTTGTGCCCTGGTCCTGGAAGATCCCACGTGCCTTGAAGCAGCTAAGCCTGTGCACCAAAACTGTTGGGCCTGTGGTCTAGAGCCCAAGAGTCACAACTACTGAGTCCGCGTGCCTAGAGCTGGTGTTCTGCAGCAATAGAAGCCACGACAGTGAGAAGCCTGCACACTGCAACAAAGAGTAGCCCACGTTCACCTCAACTAGAGAAAGCCCATGCACACCAATGCAGCCAAAAATTAATTAGTTAATTAATTAATTAAAAAAATTAAAACCTCATGGGATACACTCAATACCAGAATAAAGGCTGCAGAGGAAAAGTCAGTGGTCTTGAAGATAGATCAATGGGAATTACTCAATAGGAATTATTCAATCTGTACAACAGTGAGAAAATAGATTGAAAAACTTAAACAGAGCCGTGGGGACTTGTGGGACCAAAAAACAACAACAAGAAATGACTAACAGATGTATCATTTAAGTCCCACAGGAGAGGAAAAAGGGGATGGTGTTGAAAAAACATTTTAAAAAATATTGGCTGAGTATTTCTCAAGTTTTTCAGAAGTCATAAAACTACAGATTCAAGAAGGTAGAAAAACCCCAGATAGAAAAAAAGAAAGAAAGAAATCCAAACCTAGGCACATAAAAATTAGAATGCTGAAAACTAAAATCAAAGAAAAACCTTGAAGGCAGCCATAGAAAAGACACACTACCTATAGGGAACAGTGATTCAAAGGACAGCAGACTGTTCAGCAGAAACCATGGAAGCCAGGAAAAAGAAGCACAACAGTTGTAATGTGCTGAAAGAAAAGAACTGTTAACACAGAATTCCATATCCAGTGGAAATATACTTCAGGAATAAAGGTAAAATAAAGACATTCTCAGATGAAGGAAAACTTCAGGGATGAAAAAGGGGATATCATTACAGACCCCACAGGCATTAAAAGGATCAGAAGGGAATACTGTGAACAACACTAGGAACAAAAGTTCAACAATTTAAATGAAATGGATTAATTTCTCAAAACCCACAAACTACCACAACTCACCCAAGATGAAGTAGATAACCTGAAGAGCCCTGTAACTATTGAATAACTGTTAAATAAATTGAATTTATATTTTAAAACATTCTTTAAGAAAAAATTGCATACTTTTTTTTCTTAACATCTTTCTTGGAGTATAATTGCTTTACAATGGTGTCTTAGTTTCTGCTTTATAACAAAGAGAATCAGTTATACATATACATATGTGCCCATATCTCTTCCCTCTTGCATCTCCCTCCCTCCTACCCTTGCAATCACAGCCCTCTAGGTGGTCACAGCGCACCTACCTGATCTCACTGTGTTATGCAGCTGCTGCCCACTAGCTATCTAATTTACGTTTGGTAGTATATATATGTCCATGCCACTCTCTCACTTTGTACCAGCTTACCCTTCCCCCTCCCCGTATCCTCAATTCCATTCTCTACTAGGTCTGTGTCTTTATTCCCGTCTTGTCCCTAGGTTCTTCATGACGTTTTCTTTTTCTTTTTTTTATTTTAATTTTAGTTTCCATATATATGTGTTAGCACGCAGTATTTGTTTTTCTCTTTCTGACTTACTTCATTCTGTATGACAGACTCTAGGTCCATCCACCTCACTACAAATAACTCAATTTCATTTCTTTTTATGGCTGAGTAATATTCCATTGTATATATGTGCCACATCTTCTTTATCCATTCATCTGTTTATGGACACTTAGGTTGCTTCCATGTCCTGGCTATTGTAAATAGAGCTACAATGAACACATTGTTTAACATCAATAGTCATTGGGGAAATGCAAATTAAAACTACTACTCAACTATAGAATGGCCAAAATAAATAATCTTGTTACTACCTGAAGAAAATGTGAAGCAACCAGAACTCTCATATGTTGCTGGTGAATGTAAAATGTCTAGAAAACAGTTTGGCAGTTTCTTATAAGTTAAACATATATTTACCATGTGACCCAACAATCCTACTCTTGAGTATTTTCTCTATAGAAATGAAATCTTAGGTTCACACAAAAATCCGCTATAAATGTTATAGCAGTTCTAGTCATAATCACCCAAACTGGAAACAATTTAATGTTCAATGATGCACCAGTTTCCTATTACTGCTGTAGCAAATTACTACAAATAGTGGCTAGAAACAATGCACACTTATTATCTTACAGTTCTGGAGATCAGAAGTCTGAAATGGGTCTCACAGGGCTAAAATCAAGGTTTTGACAGCGCTGCATTCCTTTCTGGAGGCTCTAGGGAAGAATAAATATTTTGGCCTTTTCTAGCTTTCTGAAGACTCTGCAATCTTTGGCTCCTGGTCCCTTCCATTTTTGAAGTCAGCAGTGGCCAGTTGAGTCTTTCTCACAATGCTATCGCTTTAGTTCTGACTCAGCTGATTCCCTCTTCTCCTTTAAAGGATGTTTGTGATGACCCTGGGCCCACCTGGCTAACCCATAATAACTCTGCATCTTAAGGTCAGTTGACTAGCAACCTAAACTCCATCTGCAACCTTAATGCCTTCTTTCCATGTAACACAACACATCACAGGTTCCAGGGATTAGGATGTGAATATCTTTGGAAGGGCACTCAATCTGTCTATCACACATGGGCGTGGTACGTCAATACAATGGAATCCTACTCATCACACATGAATGAATGAACTTTGATATACACAACAACTTAGAGGAACTCTAAAGGCATTACACTGAGTAAACAAAGCCAGTGGCAAAATGTTATGTATTATATGAGTCCATTCATAGGACATTATTAAAAAGACAAAATTACGGTGATGGAGAACAGATCAGTGGCTGCCAGGGGATAGAGTTGGTGGGGGGAGGGTAGAAGTAAAAGTTGATAGCACAGGAGAGTTTTTTAGGGTGACAGAACTGTTTTGTGTCTGATTGTGGTAGGCATAACACAAAACTATACATATGTTAAAATTCATAGAATTGTACACCAAAAAGAAAAAAAATGATAATTTTAAAAATCATACAACTGTACACTTACACACACAAACCCACACACACACAGAGATGCTCACTACAGTATTTCATGGTACTAAGGGAAAGAAAAACTGCCAAAGATGTTAGCCAGACTCTAGTACTTTGGTGGCAAGTTTCCAAGAGCTTCCATAGTTCTCATAGCTTCCCTGAAACATGAAATCTGTTTGAACCTCTATTTTCTCACCTCAAAAAAAGGATAATATTAACCTTGTTGAGATATTAAGAATATTAAATGAAAATGTGTAGATAAATATCCTGATGCATAAAAGGATTCTCAGTTGTATTAAGTGCTTCTTTTTTGCCAACCTGTTGGTGTATCTGAACTCTCAGGTCTTTTTTCTCCCAAAGACTGAGAACTTCAGAATTTGTAACAACTCAATGTTATGAGCACAGAGACAAATGTTCTAAAGACAGATAGGTGGGATCACACAATGTCACAAAGGATGTTCCTGAGATGTGATACAGCCAGTACATTGTATAAGGTCTGTCTCTATGAGCTATATTTTATTCCCATTTTCTAACATAAGTGCAACCAAGGATTTTCATCATTAACATTCTTGCAAATACCCTCCCTGCCTTCCTCTATTAATCTCCACTAGCTTCCCATTCCTACACCTGCTCCATGGACCTCAGAAATGTCTAATGAGGTGGACTAAAATGAAATGGTCATTCATGCATTTATTCTTTTGTTCAAACAGCCTTATAGTGTATCTCCAATTGCCAAGCATTGAGCTTAACCCCAGGGATACAAATGTGAATCAGCCTCTATCCCTACCTTTGAGGTGTTTGCAATCTATTGTCAAAGGTCACAAAACATGAGATAAGTGACAGGGGGTGATAGATTCTACTGCTTTGGATATTAAAGCACAAGAACTTGCAGTTTAAACTTGCTTGAAGAGCTATAGAGACTCCTCCAATCAGAAATTCAAAAGAATTGAGTAGGAAAGGGCATTCAGCAAGGGAGACAACTAAAGACTGAAGTAAAAATACATCTGAGACGATCAGGTGGAAACTAAAAATATTAAATAAAAAAGAGCATCCCCCTTTTCCAGCCTCATCTAAATGCCATTTGCACTTGCCTTGCTCTCTTACACTTGCCTTGTAAATGAGGATTTTTGTCTACTTGGCAAGTGAAAATTTGTAAAATGATTTGGGTTTCTCATAGGGGAAAAATGAGCCTAAGGAGAATAATTATCAAGAGGCTACAATTGATGAGTTATATTATTAATCACACTGAGGTCTAATATTAGAATTAGAAATGACCTCAGAAAAATTCAAATCTGCCACACTTTGCCCATTTCTCCCAGGGAGAATGATCATGCGTAACCAGATACATATTTGAAGGTTTTCCTACAACCCTGGCCCTCTCAGCTCACTGAGTTTGGCTGACTCTGTTAAACAAATAGGCCTTCAAACAATAGATCCCTATACATATAGGTAATCATGGGAAAAGTGAAGAATATCTGTTTTCTTCTGTCTGGTATATAACATGTACAATTTGGGATCGCTGAGGTCTGACCATGGCCTATTTTGAAATATTAAAAGATATGATTTTTTTAAAACTCTATGGAAGGACCTACTGTATAGCACAGGGAACTCTACTCAATACTCTGTAAAGGTCTATATGGGAAAAGAATCTAAAAAGGAGTGGATACATGTATATGTATAACAGACTCACTTTGCTGTACACCTGAAACTAACACAGCATTATAAATCAACTATACTCCAATAAAATTTTTTTTAAAAAAAACTTTATGGACAACATTTAAAAGTTGGTTTTTACTCATACGGTGTTATCCATTTATACTCCATACCTCCTCCCACAATGTTACCATATTGATTACAGCGATGAATGGTATTTGTGGATGAGACTTGGAAAATTATTAACATTTTGAAACTCTTTTTCTAAAATTAAAAAAAAATCAGTAGAAATACTTTCTCTGTCCAACCCATGGTTGGATCTTCACATACTCAGGTAAAACTCAGTAGAGTTCAAAGATTGTTAACAAACATGGTACAGCAGTTTGGTTTATCTATACTTAAGATGCTTATTCCTGCCAACAGCCCTGGTCCATACCTTCTGTGTCACCTGTCATCTCACTCCCAGTCTGGCTGAATCCAACATTACCTAAGAGGCTGATCTCTCATCTCATTGCCATAAAAACGTTCTAAACTAGTCTCTCCTCCTGCAAACCCTGACAGCACTCCATAGCACACCATTAAATACTTTACTGTGCAAAGACACACCTATTAACATGTCAGATGTGGTCCAACAAGGTACCTCTACTTGTTGGGAGGCAGCCTGGGGATGTATTCCAGAAATTCATATGGTGAGAATGGGGGCGTATTTCAGAGCAAAAATGTGATTATGTGCTTAAGTCGTATGTTTTAAAAGGTTAGTGTATATTGCCTAAGACAAAGCAATGCTGTGTGTTGCTATGACAGCCTTTACTGATGTCCTGTTCTTAGGTATCAGGGCTGCAGATGAGCCTGGCTTTTAGTTTTGGAGTAAGAATCCATTTCTTCCCCAGCTGAAACATCTAATTCCCAGCACCCAGGTCTTTAAATCCATGAAATGCACAAATGTATCAAATCACTTAAGAAATATTAAGATATTACTTAAGAATATCTATTAACGACCACTGCTAAACAGCTAACAGCAATCCATTCCAAGTATCAATATTTATTGAGCGCGTCCATGCAAATCCCTGTGGTAGAATCAGAATGTTTAATTAACAGTTCTTGCCCTTACGCATTTGGCAACCCTGGAAAGAAGAATGAGCATTACCACGACAGTAAGTGCTGTCACTTGTTAAAGAAGAGAGCTGTGAGATACCAGAGGAGGGCTTGGTCACTTCTGGCTGGGAAAGTAAGAAATAATTTCACAAAGGAGGTGCATTGAAAGATGTAAGAGAGAGATAGACATTTGGAAAGGCTCAAGAACAAGTTTGGCTCTGCCTCACAAAGTCAAGGAAAGAATGGGTTTAAATCAGAAGAGACATGGACCATCCTATAAGTCAAGAATGATGAATACTAAACAATGGCCACTGGATTTAGACTCTAATGACCAAGATAATGGAAGGTTCAATTTCAATAGAGAGGTGGAAACAGAAACCATCTGTAACCAATCCCAGAATGAAGACGTGTTTTACAATGGGAAAGAGTCAATTCTATTTGTAGGCAGAAGGAAAGTGTTTGGAGTAAGAGGATTAATAGTAATTAAATCAGAGGAAGCAAACCAGACTGGAATCACAATGTGCAGAGGGAAGAAAACCCTGGGGAGAAATGGGTCACCTCCTCCTCTTTCTGTTACTCTCTCTTTGGGGACCTGGTTAATTTCCTTTGTGGACCTGGTTAATTTCCTTTGTGGCTCTTTTTGCAATTTATAATTATCCTATCTTGTATATTTGTATGTGTATTTGCTTGCTTGCTTGCATGTTTACTATCAGCCTTCCCTGGATGCACCCTGGGGGCAGGATTATAGGCTGCACAGTGCCTGGTACATAAAAGGCTCTCAGTAAATCATTTGTAAATGAAATGAAATATGAGGAAAGAAGAAATAAGTGAAGATGGAAAGATGAGGTAGAGGGAAGGAAGCTGAGAGACAGTGTGTTGGACTCCTGACCTTCTAAGAGGAGTGGCCACAGCTGACATTGAAAGAGGTCAGAGTCGGGTTGGGAGTGAGGAAAACAGAAATTGTTGTCAGGAGTGGGGAAGAAGGGACAAAAAGGATGAGCAGCAGCACCAGGGAGGTCCTTGTCAAAGCTGGACAGGGTAGGGCAGTGCACCAAACTAGCAATGCTTTGTGGCTTTAAAATTCTTAGCCGTCCCAGCAAAGGAGAAATCAAAGCATTGGAAGTTACCAATGGCTGGAGTTGGCAGGGCAGGTACAGGAGGACAAGGTAATATTATACTTAAAACCAGCCAACACTTCCATCCCTGATTTATGAGGTTGTGTGTTTGATTTTTAACACAGATAACTCACTTCAAAAGAATATTCTGTATACATACCTTGCATTCTCACCTTCCTTGAATGTATAAGCCACAGCTTGATGGAAGAGCTATCTTTGGGGATCAAAATCCAAGTGGTCACTTCAAGCCCTAAGATTTTCTTCAGCAGTTGGGGAGGCTTAAAGAGTAATAGGCAAAGAGACTGCTGGTGGGAGGACCAAAGTGGCATTTGTTAACTGATGCCAAAACCAAATCTGAAGTGTGTTATCAGCTCCCATTCCTCCAACTTCTCTACTGCGTTGATTTGCAAACCTTTGTATTTATCAGAATCTCCCAGGTGCTTGTTAAAATGGATTTCTAGGCCCCACCCCAAAAATTTCTGATTCAATAGGTCTGAAGTTGGACCCAAGAATTTGCATTTCTGACAAATTCCCAGATGATGCTGATGTTGCTTGTCTGAGGACCACTCTGAAACCACATTTCTAAGACAAAGCTCTGCCTGTTAAACATGCTTGCATATATTGCTTCTCTCCTGCCTTTTTGTAACTGACAGAAACATTTGAGTCACTACTATGTTCCAGGCAATATTCTTGTTTTTAGAACAGAGCCTGACCCAGAGTAGGTACTCAGTAAATATTTGTTGAATAAATGAACAAATAGTGAGCAAAACTCAGACACAATCCCTCCATCATGGAGCTTATAGACTGGTTGGGGAGTCTACATTAACATAATGATCTCATAAATATGTGTATAATTGCAAATGATACATGTTATGAAAACAAATTATAGAGTGTTATTAAGGTAATATTAACTAGAGGATTGGAAAACCCTGGGGGTGGGAGGGGGTGTGTAGAGACCTGAAGTCACTGTTGATTTTAAGTGATTTCTCCAGGATGAAAATGCTTGTAAGACTCATGGGCACAGGGCTCCATGGTCCACTGCCCTGGTCTTTCCTCTAAAGTCTGTAGAATCCACCACGGTACTGAGAAAACAGGAAGTATTCTCCAATGTTAGCTGATGGATGATGAACCAGCTAGCAACTAGCTGAGTGCCTCCAGGGCACTCAGTGAAGAAATTTAGGCTTTAAGACTCTCATCTGTAAAATACAGGGGTGATGTCTGTCACTGTTCTATGACTGGAGATATCGACCCTGCCTGTACATTGGAACTATCTGGGTCCCACTCAAAGAGACACCGATTTAACTGGTCTGGAGTACAGCCTGAGAATTGGTATTTTTTATTGAAGTATAGTTGATTTACAATGTTGGGTTAGTTTCAGGTGTACAGCAAAGTGATTCCGTTTTATATATGTATTCTTATTCAGATTCTTTTCCATTATAGGTTATTAGAAGATATTGAATACAGTTCCCTGTGCTATACAGTAGGTCCTTGTTGATTATCTATTTTATATATAGTAGTGTGTATATTTAATCTCAAAACCCAATTTATCCCTCCCTCCCTTTCCACTTTGGTAACCAAAAGTTTGTTTTCTACGTCTGTGAGTCTATTTCTGTTTTGTAAATACGTTCATTTGTATAGTTTTTTTAGATTCCAAATATAAGTGATGTCATATGATATTTGTCTTTCACTGTCTGACTTACTTCACTTAGTCCAATAATCTGTAGGTCCATCCATGTTGCTGCAAATGGCATTATCTCATTCTTTTTTATGGCTGAGTAGTATCCCAATGTATATATGTACCACATCTTCTTTATCCATTCATATGTCAGTAGACACTTAGGTTGCTTCCATGTCTTGGCTATTGTAAATAGTGGTACTATGAACATTGGGGTGCATGTATCTTTTTGAATTAGAGTTTTCTCTGGATATATGTCCAGGAGTGCGATTGCTGGATCATCTGGCAACTCTATTTTTAGTTTTCTACAGAACCACCATACTGTTTTCCATAGTAGTGGCACCAATTTACATTCCCACCAACAGTGTAGGAGGGTTCCCTTTTCTCCACACCCTCTCCAGCATTTATTATTTGTAGATCTTTTTTGATGATGGCCATTTTGACCAGTGCGAGGTGATATCTCATTGTAGTTTTGATTTGCATTTCTCTAATAATTAGTGATGTTGAGCATCTTTTCATGTGTCTGTTGGCCATCTGTATGTCTTCTTTGCAGAAATGTCTATTTAGGCTTCTGCTCATTTTTTGATTGGGTTGTTTGGTTTTTTGTTATTGAGTTTTTTGTTTGTTTGTTTGTTTTTTTGCAGTACGCAGGCCTCTCCCTGTTGTGGCCTCTCCCGTTGTGGAGCACAGGCTCCAGACGCGCAGGCTCAGCGGCCATGGCTCACGGGCCCAGCCTCTCCGTGGCATGTGGGATCTTCCAGGACTGGGGCACGAACCCGCGTCCCCTGCATCGGCAGGTGGACTCTCAACCACTGCGCCACCAGGGAAGCCCTGTTATTGAGTTTTATGAGCTGTTTGCATATTTTGGAAATTAAGCCCTTGTCATTCGCATCGTTTGCAAATATTTTCTCCCAGTCCATAAGTTTTCTTTTCATTTTGTTTATCATTTCCTTTGCTGTAAAAAAGCTTATAAGGTTGATTAGCTCCCATTTATTTATTTTTGTTTTTATTTCTTTTGACTTGGGAGACTGATCTAAGAAAGTATTGCTATGATTTATATCAGAGAAGGTTTTGCCTATGTTCCCTTTTAGGAGTTTTATGGTGTCATGTCTTATATTCAAGTCTTTAAGCCATTTGGAGTTTATTTTTTTGTATGGTGTGAGGGAGTGTTCTAACTTCATTGATTTATATGTGGCTGTCCAGCTTTTCCAATACCACTTGTTTAAGAGACTGTATTTTCTCCATTGTATATTCTTGCCTGCTTTGTTGAAGATAATTGACAATAGGTGTGGGTTTATTTTGGGGCTGTCTATTCTGTCCCATTGATCCATTTGTCTGTTTTTGTGGCAATACTGCACTGTTTTGATTACTGTAGCTTTGTAGTATAGTCTGAAGTCTGGAAGCGTTCAGACTATACTACAAAGCTTTGTTCTTTTACCTCAGGATTATTTTGTTCATTTTCCTCAGGATTTCTTTGGTAATTCTGGGTCATTTGTGGTTTCATATAAATTTTAGGATTATTTGTTCTAGTTCTGTGAAAATGTCCTGGGTAATTTGATAGGGATCACATGAAATCTGTAGATTGCTTTCATAGTATGGCCATTTTAACAATATTAATTCTTCAGTCCAAGAGTGTGAGATACCTGTCCATTTCTTTGAATCATCTTCAATTTTCTTTAGCAAAGTTTTATAGTTCTCAGCATATAAGTCTTTCACCTCCTTGGTCAGGTTTATTCCTAGGTATTTTATTTTTTTGACATGATTTTAAAAAGATTTTTTTTCTACTTTCTTTTTCTGATATTTCATTGTTAATGTAAAGAAATGCAATAGATTTCTGTATATTAATATTGGATTTTGCTACCTTGCTGAATTTGTTTATCAGTTCTAATAGTTTTTGTGTGGATTCTTTGGGGTTTTCTACATAGAGTATCATGTCATCTGCATATAAGAACAATTTTACCTCTCCTATTCCAATTTGGAAACGTTTTGTTTCTTTTTTCTGGTTTAATTGCTGTGGCTAGGACATCCAAGACCATGGTGAAGAGAAGTGATGAAAGTGGACATCCTTGTCTTGCTTCAGAATTTAACAGGAAGGCTTTCAGCTTTTCACCATTGAGTATTATGTTGGCTGTGGGTTTGTCATAAATAACTTTTATTACATTGAGATATATTCTCTCTAAACCCACTTTGGTGAGAGTATTTTATCATGAATGGATGTTGAGTTTTATCAAATGGTTTTTCTCCATCTATTGAGATGATCATGTGATTTTTGTCCTTTCTTTTGTTGATGTGGTGTATCACATTGATTAATTTGCATATGTTGAACCATCTTGTGACCCTGGGATGAATCTAACTTGATTGTGGTGTATGATCTCTTTTATGTGTTGTTGGATTCAGTTTACTAACATTTCATTGAGGAATTTTTGCATCTGTATTCATCAAAGATATTGGCCTGTAATTTTCTTTTTTGGTAGTGTCTTTGTCTGGTTTTGGTATCAGGATGGTGGTTTCATAGAACAACTTTGGGAGTGTTCCCTCCTCTTCAGTCTTTTGGAGGAATTTGAGAAGGATAGGTATAAGTTGTTTGTATGTTTGGTAGAATTCACCAGTGAAGCCATCTGGCCCTGGACTTTTGTTTGCAGGGAGGTTTTGCTGTATTACAGAAGAACTGGTATTTTTAAAAGCTGCCCAAGTAATTCTAATGTGTAACCCAGGTAGACATTCATGGGGTTAGAGGGATTCTAGGTGAGTTTTATAATTGGTTTTAGTAGCCAAGTTCTATAATATTATGCGTTAAATACCCCAACATCATAGTCTTTGTTTCTAATCCAAAATATATTCAAATTTTAGCTAAGATAGGTTCCATTTTAAACAACTATTCCAGAATGAATCTATGTTTCAATATAATAACACTTTCTCTTGCTTGGGTTTTTAGAAAACTTCATAGAATTTTATTCAACTTGAACTCTGAAATGTAACAGAAACCTGATCTTGACAAAAGGTCATTTCTTTCCAGGTTTGGCAGGTCTCGCTGATGCCACCTGTTACCATTTTGTTCAAGTGTTCTTAAGAGTGACTTCAAGCCCATGCTGGGGAAAAGGACTAAGTGTTCTTTGTTATCAAAATGCGGTTCACATTATTTTTTATATTTAGTGAAAATTAGAGATTCCTATTTCAAAATGTTTGTTGGGCTTCCCTGATGGCACAGTGGTTAAGAATCACCTGCCAATAAAGGGGACATGGGTTCGAGCCCTGGTCCGGGAAGATCCCATATGCCATGGAGCAACTAAGCCCGTGTGCCACAGCTAATGAGCCTGTGCTCTAGAGCCTGCAAGCCACAAGTACTGAAGCCCGTGCGCCTGGAGGCCATGCTCCACAACAAGAGAAGCCACCACAATGAGAAGACCATGCACCACAATGAAGAGTAGCCCCCGCTCTCCGCAACTAGAGAAAGCCTGAGCACAGCAACCAGGACCCAATGCCGACAAAAATAAATAAATAAATAATAAAATGTTATTTTGCATTAAACGTAAGTGCATTCAATAAGTTTTTCCCATCTTGATTTGGTTAGCTTAGCTAGAAGCATGTGGTTTAAGATTGGTTTATTTGTTGCCAGTTATCTTAATCCATAGGGGAAACATACAGTTTATAATTACAATCAGCAACAATTTACCTGGATCATAGTGATATGCCCCACTGCTCTATCAATCCCTTCCCTATTTTATGATACCTTGTCTCTGAGATCTTCTGACTCCCATCCAGGGGTATGCTGGTAAATATTTAACAACCAGTTCTTGAGAGTTGGGGTGAGGAGCCTTGATTTGTAATGTTTGCCGTTTTCTATGGTGTAAATATTCCCATCTAATTGTCATTTATAACCTACCAGTTCAGTCATCACTGAATGCAGAGTTTGGAAGAGATGTGCGTTACTGGCTCTCATGAGCTGGTACCAGCTGGCTCCAGCACACTCCTGCTCCCACTTGTGAGGCCCTCCCTAAGCAGAAGAATATAATCTCGTGGTTTATTATTTGGTGTAAAGTAGGATATCCTTCCCTCTCCTCTAAACCCACCTTCCCATTCTCGGTCCCCATCAAAACTTACACATCTTTTCCCTCAAAGTCCTTGCATTCATTTCAAGGAAGAAGCCTGTGATAGGCACTAAATGTAGATTTAGAATCTGTGGACTGGCTTTCTACCTTTGCCGCCACCTACTGCATGTTTAAGGAAGTCGCTTAACCTCTCAGAGCCTCAGTTCTTCCTTAGTGAAACAGGGATGGTAATAATATCCACCTTCCACAATTGTTGCTAAGCAAGGAAGAGATGTTGTATGATATGCAATGCCTCTCAAACTTGAGTGAGTACATCATAATCACATGGAGAGCTTGTCAAACCACAGATTGCTGACTCCTCTCCCCCAAGACATACAAACTGAGTTTCCGATTCAGAGGGTCTTAGTATCTGCACTGCTAACAAGCTCCCAGGTGATGCTGTCGCTGCCTTCTGGAGACCACACTTTGAGTAGCACTGTGATAAGACACTTTGTGAAATTTTTAATGTCATGTAAACATAAGGAGTTTTTAATAGAGAAGGATGGTGGCTTAATACCTCATCTCTCCTGGCCCCGAGGGATAGACATATTTAGATGAATTCTCCAAGGAGATATAGTAGTGGCGTTGACCAAGGAATGAATTCTGCTCATTCCACCAGAGAGTTTAATGGATTTCACACTCAGATTTGGGGATGTTGGGAAGGCACTGTGTGGTTTGGAATGAAGTACAACAGTATCTTCCTCTGAGAAATTCCTGAATCCCTGGAAAATGAGAATCACACTTTACATGTATATGGAACTTTGCAAGACCCCAAGCCTGTCCTTCTCCTAGTGCTTCCCTGTTCAGGACATGTCTTCACCATCCTACTGGTTCTCAGTCCAGAATCAAGTCCTGTTCACTGTATCACCTAAATATCTACCAATTCCATTCTCTTATTTCCATCCCACCATCTCTGTCACCACCCTACGACGAGCCTCTATCTTCTTTCAACTCGGTTACTACAGTGGCCTCCAAACTTGTCCATTTGCACTTACTCTGTTTCTCTCTAATGCACTCTTCACTCTGCAGGCAGAGTGATGGTCTCAAAGAGATCATGTCCCCTCCCTACCATGGCTTCCCCCTTGGTTTCAAGGTAAAGGCAAGATTTCTGAAGCCGGCCTGCAGAACTCTTTGTGAGCTGGCTTCACCTAAATGTGCCCAGCCTCACTTCTGGCAATTCCAGCCACATAACACTGTTAAGGGAAAACCCAGAGGGAGATTCAAGCTGGTGGTGTCGGCATTTCAAGTAAGAAATGTTTCTTGCAATGTTTGCAAGAGAATCTAACCTTCAAGGAAATGTGACACCCTGAATAAAGGATCAAGTGTGTATTTAAAGAAAAATACCATGAAGCTATACTCAGTCTGGTTATCATTTTCATTGCTCAAAAAACAGAAGTTCCTCACTTGATTATCATATCTTCAAGGGTCATTGTACTTCTGAAGACATCAAAGTTGTAAAAGTCAGAGATAAAGTTGTTTTCAACTCTCAGGAAGGGGCTCAAGGCTTTATTCATTTTGTGAACTAGGATTAGACAGGATGTTTCTGATTTTTGTGGTCATCTCATGATGCAGAGTTCCCTTTATTTTCCCCTCTGACTGTGTATGCCGTGTGTACCCTTAACAATAATGATGACAGAGCGAGGTGCCAGTGGTCCTTTCACATGATCTTTCAGACCCTTGTGTACATTCTGTATTTTCTCTTTATGGGCCTTTGTACCTGCTGTTCCCAATGTCCGGAATACTCTCCTCTATCTCTGCCTCTAGTTGCTCCCTATTTTCCCTTCAGGTTATAGCTTCATTATCACAACAGTAACAAAGGCTTCTCTAACCTCCAACCTAGATCAGATCTCCCTCCTACAGCCTCTCACTAATGTCTGCCTTGGGACATTAGTCACGGTTAAAGTTTACATTCGCTTGTGTGACTTTTGAAACTTAAAATCTAATTTCTCCAGTAGACTCAAGTAAACCCATCTGGGAAAAGACCGTGTTTATATTTGCTCCATCATTGTATCCCCAGGCCCTGGTAGAGTACATAGCTTACAGTAGGTGCTCAATAAATGGTTTTAGGACTTCCACATTGGGACTTCTTTTGATTATCATTTGATTCCCTATGAGGTGGGCAGAACATACAGTTTCCCACAATATTCCTATCTGACTGAAGAAGAAATTGAGGCTCAAAAACATCTTTGTCTTGCTCAGCCTATATGAGTAAGTAGAGGAATGGAAACACAATCGCTCTCAGCTGGGTCTCATTGGCCTCTGGCTCTAAGGGCCTAGGGCTCCTTCCCAGTGAAGGGTCAAATGCACTGCAAACTCATGTAAAACATTCCAGGATGGGGGTGGGAAATGAAAGGGAGAGACAGTCTTTCACAAGGTGTCCTCAAATATCTGGCTTGGGAAGTGTCAGATCAGATAGTCCCCAAGACCTTGAAAAGGGCAGAGAGACTGTGAACCCTGCAATTACACAGTCAACACAAAACTCCAGGATATCTTTGCTCCTGTTCTCTCTGCTTAGAGATTAGGAAACATCAAAGCAGACTGACTATTGCTGCTTGTTTAAAGCTAGAAGTTTAAGGAGTAGGCGCCTGTTTGATTTCACATAATAAAATCTTAATTGAACTTCACAGTTGAAAAAAGTAAAAATATGTTACTTCCATAATGGCAAACGTGTCAAGTCTTCAATAAATCTTTGATGTCAAGATTCAGGGCAGAGTTTCAAGGTTATAGTGGCTGAAACATTTGAGGCCGTACTTTTCTCTAAGCTTCCTTTGAATGTATCAATTCTGGACTTAATCCTATGGGCTCCTCTGTACTTACGCTTATGTGAGCTGATGGAGGAAGCACAGTATCCCTAGTTTTGCCTTGAGCACAGTGTCTCAAAAAGTCTAGTCTTTGCAATTTATATTCACCTACAAAGCAAATGGCACAAACTTATGCTTAATTGCCTCCTTGTGTTGCCCAGATTTAGAGTGTGAGTTGATTGGGACTGGATGGCTCTGATCTCATTTCACATCAAAAAATTCTCTCTCACTCTATCCCTAGTACCTCCCTGTTGAATCTGCATCCCTGTGGGTTCATGAAGTAAGGGGCAAGTGAGGGAGAAGAGCATTATTTTGGATGAGTAGAGATAGGTGCAGTGGGAAGTTGGGGTGCTCCAAACCCTAGGTCTGCTGGGCAAGATGATTCGAGCACATGAAGACCCCTCAAAGTATAGCATGGATCATAGCAGTTCTTTAGGCAGGGGCACCCCTCATCAAGTAATGAGTGAAGAAGACTCCTAGAGGACACTGGGAGATGGCGGGGGCATGGACACAACTGGCACATTTCTATGGGCACATAAAGTAGAAAGGCATCCATAAGGGCCCCCTGAGGCACCATGGTCTCTCAGGGCCAATTTTCCTTAAAAACATTCAAATGACCCTAAGATGCCTGAGAGTGGAGCTGCAAGAACAAGTTATACAAAGTGAGCCTTGCCAGAGGAGACTGAACTCACTAGGGAGCTGAGAAACAACTGAACCAAGGGTTCAGTAAAAGTCTAGAATTTAAATGCAACTGCTTTTTTATTATTAAGGTTGTATTGCTCAAGCGTCCCCCACAGCAGCCCTCCCTATTTCCTGTGGGAAGTGACCTCCTCCCAGCAATCCACATGGTTACAGTGGGGCAGCAGAAAAAGGAACCTCCCCAGCATTGTGTCAATGAGATCCCTCCCTGGATATGTAGAATAAGAGATTTCAGTTGGTCTAGTTCTTCTGCCTTTAGTTGAGGAGATGCAAACCTCGGAGTTGCTGCAATGGTTATTCTGCCATGTGGACTGGAAAATAGAGACAAGTGATTTAAACCAAGGAGAAAGAATTAAGCAGATGCACAGAGAAAAATGGGAACAATGGACAGAGAGGAAAAATTTCCTGTTTCCCAATATCCTTCATTCCTAGGTTCCTGAGACCCAACTGGTCCCTGCCCTTGGATTTTCTGAGACACCCTTGAATCCTTATATTCATTCCAGTTTTTACCTAGGCTAATCCCAGTGGGATTTTGTTATTTGAATCTCCTGTTTGTAAGAGATGCCAAAGTATGTTATTTATATGTGCAATACTGGTTACAGTAACAAGAGCAATAGCACTGTGGATATAAATGATGACCACCTAAATGAGAAAAAAGAGACTATTTATTCAGAGTTTGGTATAACAAAGGAGTCAGCCACCATCCCTTGCATTTGGCAGAAATTCAAACACAAGCGGGGAGTAGGAAAGTTTCATACTGAAGAAAAAAGGAGACATCATTTATGCCCTGTTCGGAGGTTGTTAGCAAGGGGATGTTAGAGGCAGGCTGACTAGAATCAGTGCGTTCTATCTGATTTGTTTGTTTGGGGAGTATGTTTGACTTTCTCTGGTTGGTCCTGAGTTGGGGACAGGGAGGTGGGGTGGGGGGACAGGAAGTTATTGATTAAGTCCTGATCCTTCTACATCAGTAGAAGCAGAGGCCATGAGTCAGAGTTCTTTTGTTATATATGATCTGGCCACTATCTGTTTGTATATTCAGTCTCTCAGACCAAGTGTTCATTGAACGCCTCTTAACTGACACTCTCACTCCTGGCCGCATACTAGAATCACCTGGGAAACTTTAAAAGCACCACCCTGGACCACTGAAACCAGAACCTCTGGAGAGGAGGCCAGATATCAGTATCTTCAACAGTTCCCTGGGCAATTACAGTGCACAGCTCTGGTCAGTAAGCAAAGAAATGAAGAACTGACATGTTCTTTGGTAAGGCTGTTGACTTCTCCACTGGTCCTTTTTTCTAGAAAACACATCATTGGCAAAAGCTTACTGAAAAATAGCAGAATGGTTAAAACTCAGAAGCCATGAAATAAGAAAAGTGGCTTCTCCAGGCATGGAGTAGCTACTTAATAAACATGTCCCTAGAAATGAATGCACTGCCTAATATTTTTTGTGTATTTATAAGACAGTTCCCTGGTGGCAATGGCTTCATAGGGTTTTTTCAAAGGAGCTTTGAAGGACTTTTACATAATAAGAACTACCATTTATTCAGCACATTCCATGTTCTAGACATGATGCTGAGCAGTTTGTGTATTATCCCATTTAGCCTTCAACATTATATCTCACAAGTTTAAACAGAAATGTAGATTTATCCCAGAGGCAGTACTTGCTTCCAAATTATCATCTTCAAAAATCTAATTATTTTATAATGGAATATTACTTAGCCATAAAAAAGAACAAAATACTGTCATTTGAAGCAACATGGATGGACCTGAAGATGATCATACTAAGTGAATTAAGTCAGACAGGGAAAGGCAAATATCATATGTTATCACTTATATGTGTAATCTAATAAAAAATGGTATGAATGAACTTATTTACAAAACAGACATAGATCTTGAAATCAAACTTATGGTTACCAAAGGGGAAATGTGGGGGAAGTGATAAATTAGTATATACACACTACTATATATAAAGTACATAACTAATAAGGACCTACTGTATAGCACAGGAAACTCTACTCAATTTTCTGTAATAACCTACATGGGAAAAGAATCTGAAAAAGAATGGATATACATATATATATATATATATATATATATATATATAAAATCAGTTTTATACATATATATAAAACTGAATCACTTTGCTGTACACCTGAAACTAACACAACATTGTAAGTCAACTATACTCCAATAAATTTTTTTAAAAAAATAATCTAATTATTTAACTAACAAGCATTTATTGGGCAACTACTATGTGCCAACATTAGTCTACGTTCTGGGAATGTAATAGTGAGGATAATAAACATAGTTTTTGCTCTCATGGAGCTTAAATAGTGTGAGAGACAAACATTAATAAAATAATCACATGATACATCATTACAAGTTACATTAGGATTTTGAAGGAAAGGAATACACAGCTAATAATTGGCAAACATTTTCTGGGAAGGATCAAAGAGTAAATATTTTAGGCTTGAGGGCCTTGCAGTCTCAGTTGCAACTACCCAACCCTGACACTGTATTACAAAACATGTCATAGACAATATGGAAAAGAATGGATGTGTCTGTGTTCCAATAAAACTTTATTTACAAAAATAGGAGGCAGACTGAATTTGGCCCTTTCATAGTTTGCAGACCTCTGGATAATAACATAGAGACTTAATCTAGTTTGAGGAGTAAGGAAAGAGAATTCCACAAGGAAATGATGTTGGAGTATTGATTACAAAACCTGTCTGTGGTATTCTTGAATCCAGTGAACCTTGTCTTAAATACCAAAATGCTCATATTTTGTTGGCATAATGGTGTTATGCTGGGATCTTGAAAAAATAATTGAAAACAGAGTCATATGTGTCTTGAGAAATACCCAGAGTTGTATTCTACATTAAAATTTTGAAAGTGTTTTTTATCTTCCAGGATCTTCAAGAAAAAAGAGAAATGACAGTGGACAAAGACCTTGTGGAAAAGTGGAAGAGGAAGGCAGCAGTGTCTACATTTACAGATAACTGCCTTAGAATCTTTAATTAAACATGGGAAATCTAGGGATGATAAAAATGAACCAGAAATGCTTTCTTTGAAACAAAAACTCTACTGCAATATCATTTTTTAAAAAAATAAGATTCTGTGGGGAGAAAAAATTTGAAGTTCCTATGGGGGGGGGCAATGTTCAAAAATATCTTCTCAAAACCATCAATTAAGAGTTTAAGAGGGGAGACTGGTTCAAGTTGGCAGAGTATAAGGACATGCAATCACTCCCTCTTGCAAGAGCACCGGGGTCATGGCTAACTACTGAACAGTCACGGACAGGAAGACACTGGAACTCAGCAAAAAGGACACTCCACATCCAAAGACAAAGGAGAAGACACAGTGAGATGGTAGGAGGGGCACAATCACAATAAAATCAACCCCATAACTGCTGGTTGGGTGACTCACAAACTGGAGAACACTTATACCACAGAAGTCCACCCACCAGAGTGAAGGTTCTGAGCCCCACATCAGGCTTCACAACCTGGGGGTCTGATAAGGAGAGAAGGAATTCCTAGAGAATCAGACTTTGAAGGCTAGTGGAATTTGATTGCAGGACTTTAACAGGACTGGGAGAAACAGAGACTCCACACTTGGAGGACACACACACAAAGTAGTGTGTGCATCGGGACCCAGGGGAAGGAACAGTGACCTCAAGGGAGACTGAACCAGACCTACCTGCTAGTGTTGGAGGGTCTCCTGCAGAGGTGGGGTTTGGCTGTGTCTTACTCTGAGGATGAGGACACTGGCAGCAGAAGTACTACTTGGCGTGAACCCTCCCAGAGCCCGCCATTAGCCCCACAAAAGAGTCCAAGTAGGCTCCAGTGTAGGGTTGTCTCAGGCAAAACAACCAACAGGGAGGGAACTCAACCCCACCCATCAGCAGACAAGCGGATTAAAGTTTTACTGAGCTCTGCCCACCAGAGCAACACCCAGCTCTACCCACCACCAGTCCCTCCCATCAGGAAACTTGCATAATCCTCTTAGATAGCCTCATCCACCAGAGGGCAGACAGCAGAAGTGAGAAGAACTACAATCCTGCAGCCTGTGGAACAAAAACCACATTCACAGAAAGATAGACAAGATGAAAAGGCAGAGGGCTATGTACCAGATGAAGGAACAAGATAAAACCCCAGAAAAACAACTAAATGAAGTGGAGGTAGGCAAACATCCAGAAAAAGAATTCAGATTAATGAGAGTGAAGATGATCCAGGACCTCGGAAAAAGAATGGAGGCAACGATCGAGAAGATGCAAGAAATGTTTAACAAAGATCTAGAAGAATTAAAGAACAAACAAACAGAGATGAACAACACAATAACTGAAATGAAAAATACACTAGAAGGAATCAATAGCAGAATAACTGAGGCAAAAGAATGGATAAGTGACCTGGAAGACAGAATGGTGGAATTCACTGCTGCAGAACAGAATAAAGAAAAAAGAATGAAAAGAAATGAAGACAGCCTAAGAGACCTCTAGGACAACATTAAACACAACAACATCGGCATTAAAAGGGTCCCAGAAGGAGAAGAGAGAAAGAAAGGACCCAAGAAAATACTTGAAAAGATTATAGTTGAAAACTTCCCTAATATGAGAAAGGAAATAGCCATGCAAGTCCAGGAAGTGCAGCAAGTCCCATACAGGATAAACTCAAGGAGAAACACGCCAAGATACAGAGTAATCAAATTGGCAAAAATTAAAGACAAAGAAAAATTGTTGAAAGCAGCAAGGGAAAAAATGACAACATACAAAGGAGCTCCCATAAGATTAACAGCTGATTTCTCAGCAGAAACTCTACGGGCCATAAGGGAGTGGTATGACATATTTAAAGTAATGAAAGGGAAGAACCTACAACCAAGATTACTCTACCCAGCAAGGATCTCATTCAGATTTAATGGAGAAATCAAAAGCTTTACAGACAAGCAAAAGCTAAGAGAATTCAGCATTACCAAACCAGCTCTACAACAAATGCTAAAGGAACTTTTCTAAGTGGGAAACACAAGAGAAGAAAAGGACCTACAAAAAAAAAACCCAAAACAATTAAGAAGATGGTAATAGGAACATACATATTGATAATTACCTTAAACATAAAAGGATTAAATGCTCCAACCAAAAGGCACCAGCTCGCTGAATGGATACAAAAACAAGACCTATATATATGCTGTCTACAAGAGACCCACTTCAGACCTAGGGACACATACAGACTGAAAGTGAGGGGATGGAAAAAGATATTCCATGCAAATGGAAATCAAAAGAAAGCTGGAGTACTCAGTACTCTTATCAGAAAAAATAGACTTTAAAATAAAGTATGTTACAAGAGACAAGGAAGAACACTACATAATGATCAAGGGATCAATCCAAGAAGAAGATATAACAATTATAAATATATATGCACCCAACACAAGAGCACCTCAATACATAAGGCAACTGTTAACAGCTATAAAAGAGGAAAATGACAGTAACACAATAATATTGGGGGACAATAACACCTCACTTATACCAATGAACAGATCATCCAAACAGAAAATTAATAAGGAAACACAAGCTTTAAATGACACAATAGACCAGAGAGATTTAATCGATATTTATAGGACATTCCAACCAAAAACAGAAGATTACACTTTCTTCTCAAGTGCACACACAACATTCTCCAGGATAGATCACATCTTGGGTCACAAATCAAGCCTCAGTAAATTTAAGAAAATTGAAATCATATCAAGCATCTTTTCTGACCACAACACAATGATATTAGAAATCAATTACAGGGGAAAGAAATGTAAAAAACACAAACACATGGAGGTAAACAATACATTACTAAATAACCAAGAGATCACTGAGGAAATCAAAGAGGAAATCAAAAAACATCTAGAGGGCTTCCCTGGTGGTGCAGTGGTTGAGAGTCCACCTGCCGATGCAGGGGACATGGGTTTGTGCCCCGGTCCGGGAAGATCCCTTATGCCACGGAGCGGCTAGGACCGTGAGCCATGGCCGCTGAGCCTGCGCATCCGGAGCCTGTGCTCCACAATGGGAGAGGCCACAACAGTGAGAGGCCTGTGTACTGCAAAAAAAAAAAAAAGTCTACAAACAATAAATAGTGGAGAGGGTGTGGAGAAAAGGGAACCCTCTTGCACTGTTGGTTGGAAAGTAAATTGATACAGCCACGATGGAGAACAGTTTGGAGGTTCCTTAAAAAACTAAAAATAGAACTACCATATGACACAGTAATCCCACTGCTGGGCATATACCCTGAGAAAACCATAATTCAAAAAGAGTCATGTACCACAATGTTCATTGCAGCTCTATTTACAATAGCCAGGACATGGAAGCCACCTAAGTGTCTATCAATATATTAATGGATAAAGAAGATGTGGCACATATATACAATGGAATATTACTCAGCCATAAAAAGAAATGAAATTGAGTTATTTGTAGTCAGGTGGATGGACCTAGAGTCTGTCATACAGAGTGAAGTGAGTTAGAAAGAGAAAAACAAATACTGTATGCTAACATATATATATGGAATCTAAATATATATATATTCTGAAGAACCTAGGGGCAGGACAGGAACAAAGATGCAGATCTAGTAGAGAATGG
The DNA here is from genome assembly GCF_949987515.2 of Delphinus delphis. Taxonomy (NCBI): domain Eukaryota; kingdom Metazoa; phylum Chordata; class Mammalia; order Artiodactyla; family Delphinidae; genus Delphinus; species Delphinus delphis. The sequence continues at coordinate 110,188,553 of NC_082686.1, read as the reverse complement.
GCTTGAGGACATGAGGAGGGTGAAGGGTAAGCTGGGACAAAGTGAGAGAGTGGCATGTACATATATACACTACCAAATATAAAATAACTAGTGGGAAGCAGCCACATAGCACAGGGAGATCAGCTTGGTGCTTTGTGACCACCTAGAGGGGTGGAATACAGAGGGTGGGAGGGAGGGAGATGCAAGAGGGAAGAGATATGGGGATATATGTATATGTATAGCTGATTCACTTTGTTATAAAGCAGAAACTAACACACCATTGTAAAGCTATTATACTCCAATAAAGATGTTAAAAAAACTAATAAAAAACAAAAATGGGCAGAAGGCCTAAATAAACATTTCTCCAAAGACATACAGATGGCCAAGGAGCACATGAAAAGCTGCTCAACACCACTAATTATTAGAGAAATGCAAATCAAAACTACAATGAGGTATCAACTCACACCAGTTAGAATGGGCATCATCAGAAAATCTACAAACAGCAAATGCTGGAGAGGGTGTGGAGAAAAGGGAACCCTCTTGCACTGTTGGTGGGAATGTAAATGGATACAGCCACTATGGAGAACAGTATGGAGTTTCCTTAAAAAACTAAAAGCAAAATTACCATATGACCCAGCAATCCCACTACTGGGCATATACCCAGAGAAAACCATAATTCAAAAAGACACATGCACCCCAATGATCATTGCAGCACTATTTACAATAGCCCGGTCATGGAGGCAACCTAAATGCCCATTGACAGATGACTGTATAAAGAAGATGTGGTATATATATACAATGGAATATTACTCCACCATAAAAAGGAACGAAATTGGGTCATTCGTAGAGATGTGGATGAATCTAGATACTGTCATACTGAGTAAAGTAAGTCAGAAAGAGAAAAACAAATATTGTATATTAATGCATATATGTGGAACCTAGAAAAATGGTACAGATGAACCGGTTTGCAGGGCAGAAATTGAGACAGAGATGTAGAGAACAACGTATGGACACCAAGGAGGGAAAGCGGCGAGGGGTTGGGGTGTGTGTGTGATGAATTGTGAGATTGGGATTGAGTTGTATACACTGATGTGTATAAAATAGATAACTAATAAGAACCTGCTGTACAAAAATAAATAAAATAAAATTCAAAAATTAAAACAAAAGAGATTAAGAGAAGGTATTATTTGAAGATAGACAAGTCAGAAAAAAAATGTCCTAGTTATAAATCCCTTTCTTGACATTCACAGAGCAGAGCTTCCAACAACTGCATAATTCTACCCAAAAATACTCTGTAATTTCAATAATGATGTGATTGTCATTTTGGTTTTTTAAGACTACTGTTTTTTTAAAAGATCAAAAATTATTTTACAGCATGTTTTATTATTACTCAAGCTTTAGTCATTTTTATGTTGCATCAATTTATAATACTTCATTTCTATTAATTGTATTTTTATAACAGAATAATGTATGTCAAAAGGTTTTTTCATAAATTAATATCATTTCCTTTTTGTAATAGGTTTAAATATGTTTGTATTGGAAATGTATTAAATATTAAGCTGCTATTTTTTAATCAAATCAATTGTCAAAATAAATACCATTTATTTGTTACTTACAGCAGTCCTATCAGGTGGGTACTAGTATTATTCCCATTTACAGATGGGGAGACTAAAGCTCAGAGACGTGAAGGAACTTGCCCAAAGTCACACAGTAGTAAATGGCAGAGTTGAGATTTAAAAGTAGGCTGCCTGGCTCTAGAGTCTGTGCTTTTAACCACTATGCTATGCTGACACTTTTTGAAAAATAAAATAACAGTTTTAAAACTTGAAATAAATACTGAAATATCATATTATCATTTTCTCTTGTACTGCAATTACTACAGTTGAACTGAAATCTGAAGGATGAGTGGGCATTAGCTCTGTGAAAAAGGAGACAAAGATTCCAGAGAGAGGAATAGCCAAGGCGCTGAGGCAGGAGCTATAGTTGCCCACAGTAGGAACTGAAAGGAAGTTTCTAATGGCCAGTTGTCCTGCATATGTTCATAATAACCAGAAACTCTTTTGGGGACTGTTAAGAAAATGTTTTGTGTGTGCTGGGAGCCCACGTGAAAACTATATAGTGATAGATTGTCAATAACTACCACATCCTGGTGCCAGTGGACCAGAAATAGAGGACAGCTCCTGGACTGGAGAGAGTTGAATTGGACGATGAGAGGACAGGGAGCAGAAGTAAATGGTGTGGAGGCTGGTGGAGGGAGAGGAAGTATGAAGGAAGCGGAAGTTGAAGGGAAAGTTGACTAGAGCGATCAGGAGAACTCAGAGCACATATCAAGGGATAATGTTCTTGTGTCCCAAGCTAAAAATGTGCAAAAATGGTTCTTTTTGTGTTTCCCTCAGCTCAAGGTCCTTTGCCATCCACCACATCACCCTGCCTCTATACCCGGGTCACAGAGGAAGAAAGTTCTCTTCTGAGTCTAATACCTTCATATGCCTAACGTTCCCTATTAATGTCCACTGCTTCAGGGACTCTCCTGCATTCTGTGAGGACTGAGAGCTACCAGAAGGGCCATCTCGTCCATCCCAGAATCAGCTGCTCCAATCCCCCTCCCCCAGCATCAGGTCCGGCTGCTTTAGCTTCACCTGCGATGGGGAAAATGGCCGACCTGCAGAGGTGACCCTCATGCTTTGGAGAGCTTCCTTTTCAGCCTTCTTCCCAGCTCCACAGCCACCTTCTCTTTCCACACCTCACCCCAGTCACATGTGAAGCCAGGGTCTGACCTGGGGGGCTGATATGGTGCCCCCTTTAGAGAACTTTCTTGATAATTCACCTGCTCCAGTGCCTTCTCATCATAGCCTTAAACAGAGAACTTTAAATAACCTATGGTCAAGATACCTTTGGGGGAATATGCTCCTAATGGGCGACCACTCCCACAGCTCCCCCCATCCCACCCTCCCCCAGGTATCTCAGTCCCCAGGGATGGAAAGACCTTGCCTTCCACCAATGTATTTGGATTCCTTCTTAATTCTAATAATTTTTTTTCCCTTAACATCTTTATTGGAATGTAATTGCTTTACAATGTTGTGTTGGTTTCTGTTTGTATAACAAATTGAATCAGCTGTACGTATAAATATATCCCCATATCCCCTCCCTCTTGCGTCTCCCTCCCACCCTCCCCATCCCACCCCTCTAGGTGGTCACAAAACACCAAGCTGATCTCCCTGTGCTATGTGGCTGATTCCCACTAGCTATCTATTTTACATTTGGTAGTGTATATAAGTCAATGCTACTCTCTCACATCGTCCCAGCTTACCCTTCCCCCTCCCTATCAGAATAACTGTACTTGTGCTCTGTCACGTCGAGCTGTGGACGTGACCAGCTAGTCCTGAATGATGCCGTCATTCATTCGTTCTTTTGTTCATTCACCAAATGTGCTCAGTGTTTACTACTCATCAGCCACTCTGCCAAGTGGAAAAGAATAAGATATGCACCCCCCACCCCCAGAAGCTCAGTATTTAGTGGCAGACAGTCTCATAAACACCATTACAATACAATGACAATGACTGCACTGCACCCTGAATTTTAGATCCTGTGCGATACCCTGTGCAACATGCGTTTGTTTTGATGGCAAGCACCTTACGCTCTATGTGTTTGTAAAAATATTTAGTGTCAAAAATCTTGGTAAACAATATTGTGTTGTTACTCCCCCTAAAACTGGAAAATCTTATCAGGGCAGCTGAAGTTAGATCAAGCAGCTGCTTAATACGTGGCCGATTTATCATGTCATGGAACATGTGTGGGGCGAAAATGACTGTCTGAAACAATCAGGAAAACAATCATGTTAAAAAAGAAATAATAAAGGGAGCCCACTGAGAGGACTAGACTTAGCTGTTTTATTTTGGTAATTAATAATCCTAAATAAATGAGCTGAAGATTGCCAAAATTATCAAAACGATTAACCTTCTGTCAAGCCATACAACAGCCCGATGCAGCTCTTAGAAAGTCAGTTAAGCTGTGTGACAAACGTGATTCAAGAGGCCCCATCCTAAAGGCTTAGTTCAAAGGCTGGAGATATGGTTCTATAAAGAGTTACAATAAATTAAACACTGTATGTAGACCAGTGGTTCTAAAACTTGAGCCTGCAGCAGAATCACATGGAGGTCTTTTTAAAACACAGATTGCTGAGCTCCACCCTGAATGTTTCCAAATCAGCAGGTCTGGGATAAGGCCCAAAATTTGAATTCCTAATAAATTCCCAGATGCTGCTGATGCTGCTGGTCAAGGACCACACTGGTTATGGACCCTGGGTGCACATCAACATCACCTGGGGTGTTTTTCAAACGTTCTCAGGCCTTCACAAAACAATTAAATCATAATTTTCAGAGGTATGCCACAGGCTGCAGTGTTTTTTTTAAAGTTCCCAGTTGATTCCAACCTGTAGCCAGAGCTGAGAACCACTAGGTAGGGTAAATGCCAGCAGAAAACATTAGTAACTCTCAGAATACATGTGATACATGTGATAGAGAAGATAATACAGATAATACAGATAATACAGAATACATGTGATAGAGAAGATAATAAAGAATAAGAATTTGAGGACTGAAAGCCTCAACCAAAATCCCAAATGGGATCTGCAGAAACAGTGTTACTATGTTTTGGGGAGACTTAAGAGTCTCAGAAGTTTCCAGGTGAAAAACTTTAGCATAGGAATTTTACCTAAATCTAATGAGAGTGGGAGGGAATGAGCACTTTGGACTGGTTAGCTGTGTAATTATGTAACCTGGAGAATATTGACAAATCACCTCCCAAAACATAGACACCCACTAGACACAAGTGCAATATTTTCTCTCTGTAGAAGATACACTAATGTCAGGGCCTCTGAACCCCAGTCCCTTCTGAGGGAACTAGCTCTGCAGAAGTTGGTCTAGAAGACCAACATTGGCCAGGTATTTTGCCCCACCTCTCCTTACACTGTCCCACCCCTCCAGCCCAGCAGATTGAGCCGGGGTGAGCTCTTGACACAAAGACAGCCAATCATCTGCCTATAGCAAGTCCTCCTGGGCACTGCGGGTTCTGTGCAAACAGAAATGAGAGATATTTGCTGAGCCATCAGAGTTCCTCTCTTGTTTTGGGGACTGAAAATAGAGGAAGAATAAGGCGATTGGTAGTGTGGGGCAGGTGTGGGCGTCCTAGAGCAGAGTGGATGCTCTAGAGAAGCTGGTCCTGGCAGAGGAGGAGTCCAAGGGCAGATTCCTGAAATACCTTGAACTGCCTTAGATCCCAGCCCCTCTCCACCTCCTGGCTTCAGAAGACTAAACCTATTGGGTGTATTTCCATAAAATTCCGCATCCACATTTGCCCCAAACGTAGGTTTAGAAAAACTTCAGAAAATCCTATTTCTGAGTTACCAGAGTCTCTGCTACCCTTGACCAAGAGAGTAGTCTATTGACAGGAGTCTGACATACAGACTTCCCTTCAGAGACCATGCTTCTCCCCTCTCCTTTCACATTTATGCCCATTCCCCAGGAAGAGCTGTCATGGCATGTAATGGGCATGGTCTTGTCTGAGGACAAGAAGGTCAATTTGTTCAGGAGCTGTAAATTTAACTTCTCTGGTGTTGGGATCTTTATTTCTTTGGCTTTATTTTGGGCCCTTTAATACCTTATAAGACTGTGAGGAAGATGGAATAGAAAAGTACATCAAGCATTTAATAGAACAGTGCACCCACACATGTATACTCGAGTCAGACTGCCTGGGGTCAAATCTCAACCCTACACCTTCCTGACTGTGTGACATTCCATAGGTTACTTAAATCTCTGAGCACAGAGATTAGTAGAACCCTCCTCATCCAGTTGGGAGGAAAAATCTTAGCCCATTGCCTTGTGCAATGTAAGCAATTCCATCAATGCCAGCTATGATTACTATACAAATACAAGAAATTATTTACTCATTTAAAGGGCTCTCTGGAGGGGAATGGATTCACACACTTAGAAATTGGTAAAAGACCTGACAATTAGATTGGCCTCACACTGTAGGTCTCTTACCTATAACTGTGATTTCAGTTAAATCTGCAGTAACAGAAAACCATCTGGAACCTTTGGATACGCAGCAATAAATCATTCTTGGGCCTCAGGGAGACTCTGCAAAACTTCTTGGAAGCAAGGCTGTCCCATGGGCAATTAAAATACAGGCATGGAGATAAGAAAAGCTCCACTAATTAAAACATAGCACATGAGGTCATGAGGGACTCATCGACCTACCTGTGATCTTACACTTGCCTCATCTACTCTGTGATTTCAAGCCCTGTCCTGCCTTCTGGGACAGGATACAGGCATGTGAGGCTCCAGGAGGGAAAAACAAGTGAAAGATGCTCCTCCAGACATAAACTCTTTAATCTTGACATCAGGCAGCAAGCGAGCCCCTTCAGCAAGGGAATTCACACAATCAAAAAGACCTGGGCCAAATTAGACTGACTTTTTTTGTCTTTAATGATGCCAAACGTGTAAAAAAAAAAAAAAAAAAGGAAGAGGGGACTGTAGAAATGCCTATATTTGCAAGGGTCTTGGAAACAGAGAAGCAAGTCTTACTAGGTCTCCATATATAAAAATCTGGACTGCCAGTTCTTCTAGATTCTGATCTTCCACATGAAAATTTACAATATCTTAATTGTCCAATACGTGTTTTACTGATTACAGTAAGCTTTCAGCTTTCCTGAATGGATGGGGGGAAAGGTTTTTCTGTCTGGATTGTTAAATAAATAGTATATAATGGCATTCTCAGTATGAAAAATGAGCTGAGTAATATAAAATGTCACATAAAATAGACAATCAGCTAACTCCTTAGACTAGGATGGTTAGAACTTTCTGTTAGAACTTTGTGTTGAAGGAGGCGTCTTATATCTGTGCTATTTTGGGAGCCACTAGCCACAAATAGAGCCATATGTGTAGCAAAATGTGGTTGTTACAACTGAGATACAGAGTTTTTTAAAAAAATTTTTAACATCTTTCATGGAGTATAATTGCTTTACAATGGTGTGTTAGTCTCTGCTTTATAACAAAGTGAATCAGCTATATATATGCTTATATCTCTGCCCTCTTGTGTCCCCCTCCCTGTCACTCTCCCTATCCCACCCCTCTAGGTGGTCAAAAAGCACCGAGCTGATCTCCCTGTGTTATGCAGTTGCTTCCCACTAGCTATCTATTTTACATTTCAGAGTATATATAAGTCCATGCCACTCTCTCACTTCACCCCATCGTACGCTTACCCCTCACTGTGTCCTCAAGGCCATTTTCTACATCTGCGTCTTTATTCCTGTCCTGCCCCTAGGTTCTTCATAACAATTTTTTCTTTTTTTTTTAGATTCCATATATATGTGTTAGCATACAGTATTTGTTTTTCTCTTTCTAACTCACTTCTCTCTGTATGACAGGCTCTAAGTCCATCCACCTAACTACAAATAACTCAATTTCATTTCTTTGTATGGCTGAGTAGTATTCCATTATATATATGTGCCACAACTTCTTTAACCATTCATCTGTTGATGGGCACTTAGGTTGCTTCCATGTCCTGGCTACTGTAAATAGGGCTTCAATGAACATTGTTGTACATGACTCTATTTGAATGATGGTTTTCTCATGGTATATACCCAGGAGTGGGATTTCTCGGTCATATGGTAGTTCTATTTTTAGATTTTTAAGGAACCTCCATACTGTTCTCCATAGTGGCTGTATCAATTTACATTCCAACCAACAGTGAAAGAGGGTTCCCTTTTCTCCACACCCTCTCCAGCATTTATCGTTTGTAGATTTGTTGATGATGGCCTTTCTGACTGACAAGTGTGAGGTGATACCTCATTGTGGTTTTGATCTGCATTTCTCTCATGATTAGTGAAGTTGAGCATTCTTTCATGTGTTTCTTGGCAATCTGTATATCTTCTTCGGAGAAATATCTATTTAGGTCTTCTGCCCATTTTTGGATGGGGTTGTTTGTTTTTTGATACTGAGTTGCATGAGCTGCTACTAAAATTGGAGGTTAATCGTTTGTCAGTTGTTTCATTGCCAAATATTTTCTCCCATTCTGAGGGTTGTCTTTTCGTCTTGTTTATGATTTCCTTTGCTGTGCAAAAGCTTTTAAGTTTCATTAAGTACCATTTGTTTATTTTTGTTTTTATTTCCATTTCTCTAGGAGGTGGGTCAAAAAGGATTTTGCTGTGATTTATGTCATAGAGTGTTCTGCCTAAGTTTTCCTCTAAGAGTTTGATAGTGTCTGGCCTTACATTTAGGTCTTTAATCCATTTTGAATTTATTTTTGTGTATGGTGTTAGGGAGTGTTCTAATTTCATTCTTTTACATGTAGCTGTCCAGTTTTCCCAGCACCACTTATTGAAGAGACTGTCTTTTCTCCATTGTATATCCTTGCCTCCTTTTTCATAGATTAGCTGACCATAGGTGTGTGGTTTTATCTCTGGGTTTTCTATCCTGTTCCATTGACCTATATTTCTGTTTTGGGGCCAGTACAATATTGTCTGATTACTGTAGCTTTGTAGTATAGTCTGAAGTCAGGGAGTCTGATCCCTCCAGCTTCATTTCTTTTCCTAAAGACTGCTTTGGCTATTTGGGGTCTTTTGTGTCTCAATACAAATTTTAAGATTCTTTGTTCTAGTTCTGAAAAAACTGCCATTGGTAATATGATAGGGATTGCATGGAATCTGTAGACTGCTTTGGGTAGTATCGTCATTTTCACATTGTTGATTCTTCCAATCCAAGAACATGGTATATCTCTCCATTTCTTGGTATAATCTTTAATTTCTTTCATCAGTGTCTTATTGTTTTCTGCATACAGGTCTTTTGTCTCCTTAGGTAGGTTTATTCCTAGGTATTTTATTCTTTTTGTCGCAATGACAAATGGGAGCGTTTCCTTAATTTCTCTTTCAGATTTTTCATCATTAGTTTATAGGAATGCAAGAGATTTCTGTGCATTAATTTTGTATCCTGCTACTTTACCAAATTCATTGATAGCTCTAGTAGTTTTCTGGGGGCATCTTTAGGATTCTCTAAGTATAGTATCATGTCATCTGCAAACAGTTACAGTTTTACTTCTTATTTTCCAATTTTGTATTCCTTTTATTTCTTTTTCCTCTCTGATTGCCGGGGTTGGGACTTCCAAAACTATGTTGAATAATAGTGATGAGAGTGGACATCCTTGTCTTTTTCCTGATCTTAGAGGAAATGCTTTCAGTATTTCATCACTGAGAATGATGTTTGCTGTGGGTGTGTCATATGTGGCCTTTAATCTGTTAAGGTAGTTTCCCTCTGTGCCCACTCTCTGGAGAGTTTTTATCATAAATCGGTGTTGAATTTTGTCAAAAGCTTTTTCTGCATCTATTGAGATGATCATATGGTTTTTCTTCTTCAATTTGTTAATATGGTGTATCACTTTGCTTGATTTGCGTATATTAAAGAATCTTTGCATCCCTGGGATAAATCCCACTTGATCATGGTGTACGATCCTTTTAATGTGTTGTTGGATTCTGTTTGCTAGTATTTTGTTGAGGATTTTTGCATCTATATTCATCAGTGATATTGGTCTGTAATTTTCTTCTTTTGTAGTATCTTTGTCTGGTTTTGGTACCAGGTGATGATGGCCTCATACAATGAGTTTGCGAGTGTTCCTTCCTCTGCAATTTTTTGGAAGAGTTTGAGAAAGATGGGTATTAGCTCTTCCCTAAATGTTTGATAGAATTCACTGTGTAGCCATCTGGTCCTGGACATTTTTTGGTTGGAAAAAAAAATTTTTTTTATACAAAACTATTTTTATTCTGCCTTCTTTGGGGAGCAGATTTAAGCAATTTATCTTTTTTCAGACTATGCAAAATAAAGACTTCATTCTCTATTCTCTCCCTATATTCCACTTCCTACTATTGCTTTTCAGTGACCTCTCAGGCAGTAGCAAAACAAGAAATATAGTGGAAAGATAGAAGAAATGAAAAGAAATCAGGGGAAGAAGAAAAGGTAGAGGAATAAAGGAAGAATCTGATATTGGCATTGAGGTTACTTTGGAATTCCAAGGTGGCATGTAGCAAGCATCTCATCCGAATGCTGGTGCAAGCCCAGTTGCACATCCAACGGTAGATTCACATATACAGTGTCTCCACACACACACACACACTCAGCACCCACAATGATAACTCTGGCCAAAATTCACTTTATACTTTTGCAAATTAAATATATATAAATAAATATATATATATATTACATCGTTATTGGAGTATAATTGCTTTACAATTGTGTGTTAGTTTCTGCTTTATAACAAAGTGAATCAGCTGTACATACACATATACCCCCATATCTCTTCTCTTGTGTCTCCCTCCCTCTCATCCTCCCTATCCCACCCCTCTAGGTGGTCACAAAGCACCGAGTTGATCTCCCTGTGCTATGCGGCTGCTTCCCACTAGCTATCTACTTTACGTTTGGTAGTGTATATATGTCCAAGCCACTCTCTCACTTTGTCACAGCTTACCCTTCCCCCTCCCAATATCCTCAAGTCCATTCTCTGGTAGGTCTGTGTCTTTATTTCTGGCTTACCCCTAGGTTCTTCATGACATTTTTTTCTTAAATTCCATATCTGTGTGTTAGCATACGGTATTTGTCTTTCTCTTTCAGACTAACTTCACTCTGTATGACAGACTCTAGGTCCATCCACCTCATTACGATAGCTCAATTTTGTTTCTTTTTATGGCTGAGTAATATTCCATTGTATATATGTGCCACATCTTCTTTATCCATTCATCTAATGATGGACACTTAGGTTGTTTCCATCTCCTGGCTATTGTAAACAGAGTTGCAATGAACATTTTGGTACATGACTCTTTTGAATTATGGTTTTCTCAGGGTATATGCCCAGTAGTGGGATTCCTGGGTCACATGGTAGTTGTATTTGTAGTGTTTTAAGGAACATCCATACTATTCTCCATAGTGGCTGTACCAATTCACATTCCCACCAGCAGTGCAAGAGTGTTCCCTTTTCTCCTCACCCTCTCTAGCACTTATTGTTTCTAGATTTTTTGATGATGGCCATTCTGACTGGTGTGAGATGATATCTCATTGTAGTTTTGATTTTCATTTCTCTAATGATTAATGATGTTGAGCATTCTTTCATGTGTTTGTTGGCAGTCTGTATATCTTCTTTGGAGAAATGTCTGTTTAGGTCTTTGGCCCATTTTTGGATTGGGTTGCTTGTTTTTTTGTTATTAAGCTGCATGAGCTGCTTGTAAATTTTGGACATTAATCCTTTGTCAGTTGCTTCATTTGCAAATATTTTCTCCCATTCTGAGGCTGTCTTTTGTCTTGTTTATGGTTTCCTTTGCTGTGCAAAAGCTTTGATGTTTCATTACGTGCCATTTGTTTATTTTTGTTTTTATTTCCATTTCTCTAGGAGGTGGGTCAAAAAGGATCTTGCTGTGAATTATGTCATAGAGTCTTCTGCCGATGTTTTCTTCTAAGAGTTTGACAGTTTCTGGTCTTACATTTAAGTCTTTAATCCATTTTGAGCTTATTTTTGTGTATGGTGTTAGGGAGTGATCTAATCTCATACTTTTACATATATCTGTCCAGTTTTCCCAGCACCACTTATTGAAGAGGCTGTCCTTTCTCCACTATACATTCCTGCCTCCTTTATCAAAGATATGGTGACCATATGTGTGTGGGTTTATCTCTGGGCCGTCTATCCTGTTCCATTGATCTATATTTCTGTTTTTGTACCATACTGTCTTGATTACTGTAGCATTTTAGTACAGTCTAAAATCAGGGAGCCTGATTCCTCCAGCTCTGTTTTTCGTTCTCAAGATTGCTTTGGCTATTCGGGGTCTTTTGTGTTTCTATACAAATTGTGAAATTTTTTGTTCTAGTTCTGTGAAAAGTGCCAATGGTGGTTTGATAGGGATTGCATTGAATCTGTAGATTGCTTTGGGTATTAGAGTCATTTTCACAATATTGATTCTTCCAATGCAAGAACATGGTATATCTCTCCATCTATTTGTATCATCCTTAATTTCTTTCATCAGTGTCTTATAATTTTCTGCATAGAGGTATGTGGGTTGGAAGGTTTTTAATCTCAATTTCATTACTTGTGATTGGTCTGTTCATATTTTCTGTTTCTTCCTGGTTCAGTCTTAGAAGTTTATACCTTTCTAAAATTTGTCCATTTCTTCCATATTGTCCATTTTATTGGCACAGAGTTGTTTGTAGTAGTCTCTTAGGATGCTTTGTATTTCTGTGGTGTCTGTTCTAACTTCTCGTTTTTCATTTCTAATTTTATTGATGTGGCTCCTCTCCCTCTTTTTCTTGATGAGTCTGGTTAATGGTTTATCAATTTTGTTTATCTTCTCAAAGAACCAGCTTTTAGTTCTATTGATCTTTGCTATTGTTTTCTTTGTTTCTATTTCATTTATTTCTGCTCTGATCTTTGATTTCTTTCCTTCAGCTAACTTTGGGTTTTGTTTGTTCTTCTTTCTCTAGTTCCTCTAAGTATAAGTGTAGATTGTTTATTTGAGATTTTTCTTCTTTCTTGAGGTAGGCTTTTATTGCTATAAACTTCCCTCTTATAACTGCTTCTGCTGCATCCCATAGGTTTTGGATCATCGTGTTTTCACTGTCATTTGTCTCTAGGATTTTTTTATTTCCTCTTTGATTTCCTAAGTGATCTCTTGGTTATTTAGTAACATATTGTTTAGCCTCCATGTTTTTGTGTTTTTTACGTTTTTCTGCCTGTAATTGATATCTAATCTCATAGCATTATGGTCAGAAAAAATACTTGATATGATTTCAATTTTCTTAAACTTACAGAGGCTTGATTTGTGACCCAAGATGTGATCTATCCTGGAGAATGTTCCTTAAGCACTTGCGAAAAAAGTGTAATCTGCTTTTTTGGATGGAATATTCTATATCAATTAAATCTATCTGGTCTATCATGTCATTTAAAGATTCTGTTTCCTTATTTATTTTCATGTTGGATGATTTGTCCTTTGGTGTAACATATCCTTCTTGTAAGTGAGGTGTTAAAATCCCCCATTATTATTGTGTTACTGTCGATTTCCTCTTTTATAGCTGTTAGCAGTTGCCTTATGTACTGAGGTGCTCCTATATTGGGTGCATATATATTTATAATTGTTATATCTTCTCCTTGGATTGATCCCTTGATCATTACGTAGTGTCCTTCCTTGTTTCTTGTAACATCCTTTATTTTAAAGTCTATTTTTTCTGATAAGAGTATTGCTACTCCAGCTTTCTTTTGATTTCCATTTGCATGGAATATCTTTTTCCATCCCCTCACTTTCAGTCTGTATGTGTCCCTGGGTCTGAAGTGGGTCTCTTGTAGACAGCATATATATAGGTCTTGTTTTTGTATCCATTCAGCAAGCCAGTGTCTTTTGTTTGGAGCATTTAGTCCTTTCACGTTTAAGGTAATTATCAATATATATGTTCCTTTTACTATTTTCTTAATTGTTTTGGGTTTGCTTTTGTGGGCCTTTTTCGTCTCTTGTGTTTCCCACTTAGAGAATTTCCTTTAGCATTTGTTGTAGTGCTAATTTGGTGGTGCTGAATTCTCTTAGCTTTTGCTTTTCTGTAATGCTTTTGTTTTCTCCATCTAAGCTGAATGAGATCCTTGCCAGGTAGAGTAATCTTCGTTGTAGGTTTTTCCCTTTCATCACTTTAAGTATATCATGCCACTCCCTTCTGGCTTGTAGAGTTCTGCTGAGAAATCAGCTGTTAACCTTATGGGAGTTCCCTTATGTGTTATTTGCCGTTTTTCCCTTCCTGCTTTCAATAATTTTTCTTTGTCTTTAATTTTTGCCAATTTGATTACTATATGTCTCAGTGTGTTTCTCCTGGGGTTTATCCTGTATGGGACTCACTGCACTTCCTGGACTTGTGTGACTACTTCCTTTCCCATGTTAGGGAAGTTTTCGACTATAATCTCTTCAAATATTTTCTCGGTCCTTTCTCTCTCTCTTCTCCTTCTGGGACCCCTATAATGCGAATGTTGTTGCATTTAATGTTGTCCCAGAGGTCTCTTAAGCTATCTTCATTTCTTTTCATTCTTTTTTCTTTATTCTGTTCCGCAGCAATGAATTCCACCATTCTGTCTTCCAGGTCACTTATCCATTCTTCTGTCTCAGTTATTCTGTTATTGTTTCCTTCTAGTGTAGATTTCATTTCAGTTATTGTATTGTTCATCTCTGTTTGTTTGTTCTTTAATTCTTCTAGATCTTTGTTAAACATTTCTTGCATCTTATCAGTCTTTGCCTCCTTTCTTTTTCCGAGGCCCTGGATCATCTTCACTATCATTATTCTGAATTCTTTTTCTGGAAGGTTGCCTATCTCAACTTCATTTAGTTGTTTTTCTGGGGTTTTATCTTGTTCCTTCATCTGGTACATAGCCCTCTGCCTTTTCATCTTGTCTGTCTTTCTATGAGTGTGGTTTTTGTTCTGCAGGCTTCAGGATTGTAGTTTTTCTTGCTTCTGCTGTCTGCCCTCTGGTGGATGAGGCTATCTAAGAGGACTGTGCAAGTTTCCTGATGGGAGGGACTGGTGGTGGGTAGAGCTGGGTGTTTCTCTGGTGGGCAGAGCTCAGTAAAACATTAATCTGTGGGCTTCCCTGGTGGTGCAGTGGTTGAGAGTCCACCGGCTGATGCAGGGGACACGAGTTCATGCCACGGTCCGGGAAGATCCCACAGGTGGCGGAGTGGCTAGACCCGTGAGCTGTGGCTGCTGAGCCTGGGCGTCCAGAGCCTGTACTCTGCAACGGGAGAGGCCACAACAGTGAGAAGCCCACATACCAAAAAAGAAAAGAAAAAAAAAAGAAAAGAGAAAAACTTTAATCCACTTGACTGCTGATGAGTGGGGCTGGGTTTCCTCCCTGTTAGTTGTTTGGCTTGAGGCAACCCAACACTGGAAACTACCTGGGCTCTTTGGTGGGACTAATGGTGGACTCTGGGAGGGCTCACGCCAAGAGTAGTTCCCAGAACTTCTGCTGTCAGTGCCCTTGTCCCCACAGTGAGCCACAGCCACCCCCTGCCTCTGCAGGAGTCCTCCAACACTAGTAGGTAGGTCTGGTTCACTCTCCCCTGGGGTCACTGCTCCTTCCCCTGGGTCCTGATGTGCACACTACTTTGTGTGTGCCCTCCAAGAGTATAGTCTCTGTTTCCCCCAGTCCTGCCGAAGTCTTGCAATCAAATTCCACTAGCCTTCAAAGTCTGATTCTCTAGGAATTCATCCTCCCATTGATAGACCCCCAGATTGGGAAGCCTGATGTGGGGCTCAGAACCTTCACTCCAGTGGGTGGACTTCTGTGGTGTAAGTGTTCTCCAGTCTGTGAGTCACCCACCCAGCAGTTATGGGATTTGATTTTACTGTGATTGCGGCCCTCCTACCTCCTCATTGTGGCTTCTCCTTTTTCTTTGGATGTGGGGTTGCTTTTTGGTGAGTTCCAGTTTCTTCCTGTTGATGACTGTCCAGCAGCTAGTTGTGATTCTGGTGTTCTCACAAGAGGGAGTGAGAGCACGTCCTTCTACTCTGCCATCTTTGTTCAGGGACCCTAGCAATTATTATTATTCCTTTACTCATTTTTTACTGGACTAAACTTCCTTCAGCATTGGTGAGGTCACTATCTTCTGATGTTCCACATTCTTTCATTGGTAATGCTCTCACTCTTAGAAGGGTCTTAGTCTT
Organism: Delphinus delphis; assembly: GCF_949987515.2. NCBI lineage: Eukaryota > Metazoa > Chordata > Mammalia > Artiodactyla > Delphinidae > Delphinus > Delphinus delphis. The sequence goes on along the minus strand of NC_082686.1, from coordinate 110,172,849 downwards.
CATTGTGTTTTCATTGTCATTTGCCTTTAGGTATTTTTTAATTTCTTTTTTGATTTATTCAGTGATCCATTGGTCGTTTAGTAACATATTGTTTAGCCTCCATGTATTTATGTTTTCTTTACAGTTTTTTCCTGTAATTGATTTCTAATCTCATAGCATTTTGGTCAGAAAAGATGCTTGATATGATTTCAATTTTCTTAACTTTACCAAGCCTTGATTTGTGGCATAAGATGTGATCAATCCTGCAGAATGTTCCATGTGCCCTTGAGAAGGAGGTGTATTCTGCTGCTTTCAGATAGCATGTCTTATAGATATCAATTAAGTCTATCTGATCTAATGTGTCATTTAAGGCTTGTGTTTCCTTATTAATTTTCTGCCTGGATGATCTGTCTATTCGTGTAAGTTAGGTGTTAAAGCCTCCACTATTATTGTGTTACTGTTGATTTCCCCTTTTATGACTGTTAGCATTTGCCTTATATATTGAGGTGCTCTTATGTTAGGAGCATATATATTTACAATTGTTATATCTTCTTCCTGCATTGATCCCTTGATCATTATGTAGTATCCTTCCTTGTCACTTGTAGCAGTATTTATCTTAACATCTATTTTTCCTGATATGAGTATTGCTACTTCAGCTTTCTTTTGATTTCCATTTGCATGGAATGTCTTTTCCCATCCCCTCACTCTTAGTCAGTATGTATCTCTACATCTGAAGTGTGCCTCTTGTAGACAGCATATATCTGGGTCTTGTTTTTGTATTCATTCAGCGAGCCCCTGTCTTTTGGTTGGAGAAGTTAATCCTTTCACATTTAAGGTAATTATCGATATGTATCTTCATCTTACTATTTTTTAATTGTTTTGGGTTTGGTTTTGTGGGTCCTTTTCTTCTCTTGTGTTTCCCACTTAGAGAGGTTCCTTTAGCATTTTCTGTAGATCTGGTTTTGTGGTGCTGAATTCTCTTAGCTTTTGCTTGTCTGTAAAGCTTTTGATTTCTCCATCTAAGCTGAATAAGATCCTTGCTGGGTGGAGTAATCTTGGTTGTAGGTTCTTCCCTTTCATCACTTTAAGTATATCATGCCATTCCCTTCTGGCTTGCAGAGCTTCTTACGAGAATTCAGCTGTTAACCTTATGGGAGTTCCCTTGTATGTTGTCATTTTTCCCTTGCTGCTTTCAATAATTTTTCTTTGTCTTTAATTTTTTCCAATTTGATTACTATCTGTCTCGGCATGTTTCTCCTTGGGTTTATCCTGTATGGGACACTCCACGCTTCCTGGACTTGGATGGCTATTTCCTTTCCCATGTTAGGGAATTTTTTGACTATAATCTCTTCAAATATTTTCTCAGGTCTTTTCTCTCTCTCTTCTCCTTCTGGGACCCCTATAATGTGAATGTTGTTGTGTTTAATGTTGTCCTAGAGGTCTCTTAGTCTGTCTTCATTTCTTTTCATTCTTTTTTCTTTATTCTGTTCCACAGCAGTGAATTCCTGCATTCTGTCTTCCAGGTCACTGATCTGTTCTTCTGCCTCAGTTATTCTGCTATCGATTCTTTCTAGTATATTTTCCATTTCAGTTATTGTGTTGTTCATCTCTGTTTGTTTGTTCTTTAATTCTTCTAGATCTTTGTTTAACATTTCTTGCACCTTCTCAATCTTTGCCTCCATTCTTTTTCCGAGGTCCTGGATCATCTGCACTATCATTATTCTGAATTCTTTTCCTGGACATTTGCCTATCTCCATTTCATTTAGTTGTTTTTCTGGGGTTTTATCTTGTTCCTTCATCTGGTACATAGCCCTCTGCCTTTTCATCTTGTCTATCTTTCTGTGAGTGTGGCTTTTGTTCTACAGACTGCCTGATTGTAGTTCTTCTTGCTTCTGCTGTCTGCCCTCTGGTAGATGAGGCTATCTAAGTGGTTTGTGCACCTTTCCTAATGGGAGGGACTGGTGGTGGGTAGAGCTGTGTGTTGCTCTGTTGGGCAGAGCTCAGTAAAACTTTAATCCACTTGTCTGGTGATGGGTGGGAGGAAACCCCCAAGAGGGGTTTCCTCCCTCTTGGTTGTTTGGCCTGAAGCACCCCTACACTGGAGCCTACCGAGGCCCTTTGGTGTGGCTAATGGCATACTCTGGGAGGACACATGCCAAGGAATAGTTCTCAGAACTTATGCTGCCAGTGTCGTTGTCCTCATGGTGAGACACAGCCACCCCCCGCTTCTGCAGGAGACCCTCCAACACTAGCATGTAGGTCTGGTTCAGTCTCCTATGGGGTCACTGCTCCTTTCCCTGGGTCCCGATGTGCACCCTACTTTGTGTGTGCCCTCCAAGAGTGGAATCTCTGTTTCCCCCAGTCCTGTCAAAGTACTGCAATCAAATCCCACTAGCCTTCAAAGTCTGATTCTCTAGGAATTCTTCCTCCCATTGACAGACCCCCAGATTGGGAAGCCTGATGTGGGGCTCAGAACCTTGACTCCATTGGGTGGACCTCTGTGGTATAAATGTTCTCCAGTTTGTGAGTCACCCAACCAGCAGTTATGGGATTTGATTTTACTGTCATTGCACCCCTCCTACCTTCTTACTGTGGCTTCTCCTTTCTCTTTGGGTAACTTTTTTGGTGAATTCCAGGGTCTTCCTGTCGATGATTGTTCAGGAGTTAGTTTTGATACTGGTTGTTTGCTAATATTTTGTTGACGATTTTTGCATCTATGTTAATCAGTGGTATTGGCCTGTAGTTTTCTTACTTTGTGACATCTTTGTCTGGTTTTGGTGTCAGGATGATGGTGACCTCAATAGAATGAGTTTGAGAGTGTTCCTCCCTCTACTATATTTTGGAAGATTTTGAAAAGGATAGATGTTAGCTCTTCGCTAAATGTTTGATAGAATTAGCCTGTGAAGCAATCTGGTCCTGGGCTTTTGTTTGTTGGAAGATTATTAATCACAGTTTCAATTTCATTGCTTGTGATTGGTCTGTTTTTATTTTCTATTTCTTCCTGGTTCAGTCTCGGAAGGTTGTGCTTTTCTAAGAATTTGTCTATTTCTTCCAAGTTTTCCATTTTATTGGCATAGAGTTGCTTGTAGTAGTCTCTTAGGATGCTTTGTATTTCTGCAGTGTCTATTGTAACTTCTCCTTTTTCATTTCTAATTTTATTGATTTGAGTCCTCTCCCTCTTTTTCTTGATGAGTCTGTTTAATGTTTATCAATTTTTTTATTTTATTTATTTATTATTTTTTTTGCGGTACCTGGGCTTCTCACTGTTGTGGCCTCTCCCATTGTGGAGCACAGGTTCCAGATGCACAGGTTCAGTGGCCATGGTTCACGGGCCTAGCTGCTCCGTGGCATGCAGGATCTTCCCAGACCAAGGCACGAACCTGCATCCCGTGCATCGGCAGGTGGACTCTCAACCACTGCGCCACCAGGGAAGCCCAATGTTTATCAATTTTGTTTATCCTCTCAAAGAACCAGCTTTTAGCTTTATTGATCTTTGCTATTGTTTCCTTCATTTCCTTTTCATTTATTTCTGATCTGATTTATAATTTTTTTTCCTTCTGCTAGCTTTGTGTTTTACTCTGTTCTTCTTTCTGCAATTTCTTTAGGTATAAGGTTAGGCTGTTTGTTTCAGACGTTTCTTGTTTCTTAAGGTAGGCTTGTATTGCTATAAACTTCCCTCTTAGAACTGCTTTTGTTGCATCCCATAGGTTTTCGGTCATCGTGACTTCATTGTCATTTGTTTCTAGGTATTTTTTAATTTCCTCTTTGATTTATTCAGTGATCTCTTGGTTATTAAGAACTGTATTGTTTAGCCTCCATGTGTTTGTATTTTTTACAGATTTTTTTCCTGTAATTGATATTTAGCCTCATAATGTTGTGGTCAGAAAAGATACTTCATATGATTTCAATTTTCTTAAATTTACCAATGCTTGATTTGTGACCCAAGATATGATCTATCCTGATGGATGTTCCATAAGCACTTGAGAAGAAAATGTATTCTGTTGTTTTTGGATGGAATGTCCTATAAATATCAATTAAGTCCATCTTGTTTAATGTATCATTTAAAACTTGTGTTTCCTTATTTATTTTCATTTAGGATGATCTGTCCATTGGTGAAAGTCCCCTACTGTGATTATGTTACTGTTGATTTCCCCTTTCATGGCTGTTAGCATTTGCCTTATGTATTGAGGTGCTCCTATGTTGGGTGCATAAATACTTACAATTGTTATATCTACTTCTTGGATCAATCCCTTGATCATCATGTAGTGTCCTTCTTTGTCTCTTGTAATAGTCTTTATTTTAAAGTCTATTTTGTCTGATATAAGAATTGCTACCCCAGCTTTCTTTTGGTTTCCATTTGCATGGAATATCTTTTTCCATCCTCTCATTTTCAGTTGGTATGTGTTCCTAGGTCTGAAGTGGGTCTCTTTTCGACAACATATATATGGGTCTTGTTTTTGTATCCATTCAGCCAATCTATGTTTTTTGGTTGGAGCATTTAATCCATTTATATTTAAGGTAATTATCGATATGTATGTTCCTATTACCATTTTCTTAATTGTTTTGGGTTTGTTTTTGTAGGTCTTTTCCTTCTCTTGTGCTTCCTGCCTAGAGAAGTTCCTTTAACATGTTTTGTAAAGCTGGCTTGGTGGTGCTGAATTCTCTTAATTTTCACTTGTCTGTAAAGGTTTTAATTTCTCAGTAGACTCTGAATGAGATCCCTTACTGTGTAGCAGAATCTTGGTTTTAGTTTTTTCCCTTTCATCATTTTAAATATGTCGTCACTCCCTTCTGGCTTGGAGAGTTTCTGCTGGAAGTTTAGCTGTTAACCTTATGGGGATTCCCTTGTATGTTATTTTTCCCTTGTTGCTTTTAATATTTTTTCTTTATATTTAATTTTTGAAAGTTTGGTTAATATGTGTCTTCATGTGTTTCTCCTTGCATTTATCCTGTATGAGACTCTCTGTGCTTCCTGGACTTGATTAACTATTTCCTTTCCCATATTAGGGAAGTTTTCAACTATAATCTCTTCAAATATTTTCTCAGTCTCCCTCTTTTTCTCTTCTTCTTCTGGGACCCCTATAATTCGAATGATGGTGCATTTAATGTTGTCCCAGAGGTCTCTGAGACTGTCCTCAATTCATTCTTTTCTCCCTATTCTGCTCTGTAGCAGTTATTTCCACTATTTTATCTATCAGGTCCCTTATCCGTTCTTCTGCCTCATTTATTCTGCTCTTGATCCCTTCTAGAGAATTTTTAGTACCATTTATTGTCTTCTTCATCATTGTTTGTTTACTATTTAGTTCTTCTAGGTCCTTTTTAAATGTTTCTTATATTTTCTCCATTCTATTTCCAACATATTGGATCAACTTTACTATCATAACTCTTAATTATATTTCAGGTAGACTGCCTATTTCCTCTTCATTTGTTTGGTCTGGTGAGTTTTTACCTTGCTCCTTCATCTGCTGTGTGTTTGTCTGTCTTCTCATTTTGCTTAACCTCCTGTGTTTGAGGTCTCCTCTTTGCAGGCTGCAGGTTGCTAGGTCTTATTGTTTCCAGTGTTTGCCCCCAGTGGCTAAGTTTGGTTCAGTGGGTTTTGTAGTCTTCCTCATGGAGGGGACTAGTTCCTGTGTTCTGGTGGATGAGTCTGAATCTTGTCTTTCTGGTGGCAGGTCCATGTCTGGTAATGTGTTTTGGTGTGTCTGTGACCTTGTTATTGTTTTAGGCAACTTCTCTGTTAATGGGTGGGTTTGTGTTCCTGTCTTGCTAATTGTTTGGCATAGGGTGTCCAACCCTGTAGTTTTCTGGTCGTTGAGTGGAGCTGGTTCTTAGCGTTGAGATGAAGATCTCTGGGAGAACTTTCACCATTTGATATTATGTGGAGCCAGGAGGTCTCTGGTGGACCAGTGTCCTGAACTCGGCTCTCCCACCTCAGAGGCACAGTCCTGACACCCACCTGGAGTACCAAGACCCTGTCAGCCTCATGGCTCAGAAGAAAAGGGGAAAAGAAAGAAAGAAGGAAAAATAAAGTAAAAGAAAGCTATTAAAATAAAAAATTAAAATTAAAATGTAATAAACAATGAGAAAAAAAATGAAAGAAGAGAGCAACCAAACCGAAAAACAAATCCACCAATGATAACAAGTGGTAAAAACTATACTAAAAAAAAAACCAAAGGGCTTCCCTGGTGGCACAGTGGTTAAGAATCTGCCTGCCAATGCAGGAGACACAGGTTCGAGCCCTGGTCTGGGAAGATCCCACATGCCGCGGAGCAACTAAGCCCATGCACCACAGCTGCTGAGCCTGCACTCTAGAGCCCGTGAGCCACAACTACTGAAGCCTACGTGCCACAACTACTGAGGCCCGCATGCCTGGAGCATGTGCTCTGCAACAAGGGAAGCCACCACAATGAGAAGCCCGTGTACCACAACAAAGTGTAGCCCCCACTTGCCGCAACTAGAGAAAGCCAGCACGCAGCAACAAAGACCCAACACAGCCAAAAATAAAAATAAATAAAATAAATTTTTTTAAAAAAATGGACAGACAGAACCCACAAGTGGTAAAAGCAAAGCTATACAGACAAAATCACACACAGAAGCATACACATACACACTCACAAAAAGAGAAAAAGGAAAATATATATATATCGTCACTCCCATAGTCCACCATCTCAATTTTGAGATAATTCATTATCTATTCAGGTATTCCACAGATGCAGCCTACAGCAAGTTGATTGTGGAGATTTAATCCGCTGCTCCTGGGGCTGCTGGCAGAGATTTCCCTTCTCTTCTTTGTTCGCACAGCTCCTAGGGTTCAGCTTTGGATTTGCCCCACCTCTGCGTGTAGGTCCCTTGAGGGCGTCTGTTCTTCACTCAGACAGGATGGGGTTAAAGGAGTAGCTGATTAGGGGGCTCTGGCTCACTCAGGTGGAGGGAAGGGAGGGGTACAGAATGCGGGGCGAGCCTGTGGCGGCAGAGGCTGGCATGACTTTGCCACAGCCTGAGGTGCACCATATGTTCCCCCAGGGAAGTTGTCCCTGCACCAGGGGACCCTGGCAGTGCCAGGCTGCACAGGCTTCCGGGAGGAGAGGTGTGGATAGTGACCTGTGCTTGCACACAGGCTTCTTGGTGGCTGCAGCAGCAGCCTTAGCATTTCATGCCCGTCTCTGGTGTCTGCGCTGATAGCCGCAGCTTGTGCCCATCTCTGGAGCTCATTTAGGCAGTGTTCTGAATCCCCTCTCCTCATGCACCCTGAAACAAGGGTCTCTTGCCTCTTAGGCAGTTCCAGAGTTTTCCCGCCCTCCCTCCCGGCTAGCTGTGGCGCACTAGCTCCCTTCAGGCTGTGTTTATGCAGCCAACCCCAGTCCTCTCCCTGGGATCTGACCCCCGAAGCTGGAGCCTCAGCTCCTAGCTCCCTCCTGGCCCGGCGGGTGAGCAGGCAAGCCTCTCCGGCTGGTGAGTGCCGGTCGGCACCGATCCTCTGTGCGGGAATCTCTCCACTTTGCCCTCTGCATTCCTGTAGCTGTGCTCTCCTCTGTTGCTCCAAAGTTCTCCCCACCACCACCACCCCCCATCTCTGCCAGTGAAGGGGCTTTCTAGTGTGTGGAAACTTTTCCTCGTTCACAGCTCCCTCCCACTGGTGCAGGTCCCATCCCTATTCTTTTGTCTCTGTTTTTTGCTTTTTTCTTTTGCCCTACCCAGGTATGTGGGGAGTTTCTTGCCTTTTGGGAAATCTGAGGTCTTCTGCCAGCATTCAGTAGGTGTTCTGTAGGAGTTGTTCCACATGTAGATGTATTTCTGAAGTATTTGTGGGGAGGAAGGTCATCTCCACATCTTACTCTTCCACTGTCTTGAAGGTCTCCCCTGAGTTTTTAATTTTTTTAATTTGAATAAATTTGAATTTAAACTTAATAGCCACATGTGGCTAGTGGTTACCATTTTCGAAAAAGGATCAGAGATTGGGTTAAATCTGAGGTAACCCAATGATGTACCTTGTATGCAATATTTCAGAATTAACTCAACATGAGGTATTTATTTGACTCTATGTATTTATATTTATATGAGTCTCACATATGGAAGTATTGACCGACCTCAATGCCAATTGCTCCCCCATAGTAAATACTTTCCATCCAACTGTTTGTTTTAAAAATTAAGAATTTGCTTCCAAAGAAATTAAGTGACCTGCTCTGGATCCCACAGCTGGTGAAGTTACCTAGACCATGCATAAATTGCCAATTGCACCTGGGTGTAAAATGTATATGTGCTTTTCTCTGCAAGCTACACTAGATTTTCATGAGAAATAAATGAGTTATAGCAAATAAAAGATGTTTTCTTGTAGTCCACCATTCTTATGCTCATAGGAAAACTGAAAGAAAAATTCTCATACTGGGGACTTGTGATGCTGCCATAGACTGGCACCTGGGCATATAAAGAGCTCTGAATTCCCTTTATTACAATGGCAGAGTTGAGTAGTTGTGATAGAGACTGTCTGGCCTGAAAAGCCAGAACATTTACACCTGCCCTTTAAGAAAATGTTTGCCAACTTATGCCATCAATTATTACAATACTGTATAGTTAGTGTGATAATTGAGCTAACTACCAAGTGTTACAGGTGCATCAGGGAGTTAATAACTAGAGGAGCCAGGGAACGCTTCCCAGAAAACTGGATCTTGAAGGATAAGTAGTTGGAGGATATGGTATGTTATGGGCAAAATTGTGTCCTCCCCATCCCCAAAATTCATATGTTGAAGCGCTAATCCCCAATACTGCAGAATGTGACTCTATTTGGAGATAGTGCCATTAAAGATCTGTTTCAATTAAAATGGGACCATTAGGGCCCTAATCCAAACAGACTGGTTTCCTAATAAGAAGAGGAGATTTGGACACAGAAGGAGACATGAGGGAACAACCATGTGAGGACAAAGCAACGAGAAGGTGGCTGTCTGCAAGGCAAGGAGAGAGACCTCAGAGGAAACCAACCATGCCAACGTCTTGATCTTGAACTTCCATCCTCCACAACTGTGAGAAAATGAATTTCTGCTGTTCAAGCCACCAATCTGTGGTATTCTGTTATAGCAGCCTTAGCAAATCAATACAGGGTAGAAGAAAATGTTATTTTAGATCAGGGAAATCAACATGCTCAGAGCCTCAGAGGGTGAAAACCTTTGACATTCTCAGTGAATGGTGAAAATGTGTCTTTGAAGAATTATGAGTACTGGAGTACAGGAAGTTGTGGGAGTGGGAAGTGAAGATGGAAGAGGGACTCTAAATGCTTAAGCATTCATTTTGTCCCCTGGGCAGATAATGAACTACTAGGATTTGATTTCTAGAATGGTAATTCTAATGGTAGATGAGAGAACAGTGCCAGGAAGACCAGTTAGGAACCTTGAAATTTATGAGAAAATTATGAGGAAAAGCTGAACAATGGTATTGCCCATGGTGTGCAAAAGGGTGAGTGGATTTAAGAAACATTTCTGGAAAACTCACAGGGGTGGCTCTGAGAAGCCACTGCTCCTGGCTCACTGTCCCCAGGAGGGGGTTTTGGGGGAACGTTCCTAGCAGCTGCTAAAACCATTTGTTTGGGGGATACTCCCTGTTTCTCTCCTGCTGGGCACTGGCTGCCAACTTATGCTTATTCCTTGGTGGAACAGAAACATGCATCTGCACGAGCTGACAAGCTCAAAGACCAAGCATTGTGACTTCACCTCTGGGGAATTGTAATTTATGCCAAAGAGTAATTTTGGTCATTTGAAGTAATTTTCTCCTTTTGGCTCTTGGTGCTCCAGCCAGGCGTCAGAGCTGTGCCACAGAGGTGGGAGAGACAAGTTCAAGACACTGGTCCAAAAGACAGGTCCCAGCTCCATGTAATATCAAAGGGGGAGAATCTCCCAGAGATAACCATCTCAATGCCAAGACCCAGCTCCACTCAAAGACCAGCAAGCTACAGTGCTGGACACACTATGCCAAACAACTAGCAAGACAGGAATACAACCCCATCCATTAGCACAGAGGCTGCCTAAAATCATAATAAGGACACAGAGACCCCAAAACACACCACCAGAAGGGGACCTGCCCAACAGAAAAACAAGATCCAGCCTCATCCATCAGAACACGGGCACTAGTCCCCTCCACCAGGAAGCCTACACAGCCCACTGAAACAACATTAGCCACTGGGGACAGACACCAAAAACAATGGGAACTATGAACCTGCAGGCTGCAGAAAGGAGACCCCAAACACAGTAAGGTAAGAGAAACACATAGCAGATGAAGGAGCAAGGCAAAAACCCACCAGACCTAACAAATGAAGAGGAAATAGGCAGTCTACCTGAAATAGAATTCAGAATAATGATAGTAAAGATGATCCAAAATCTTGGAAATACAATGGAGAAAATACAAGAAACTTTTAACAAGGACCTAGAAGAACTAAAGAGCAAACAAACAATGATAAACAACACAATAAATTAAATTTAAAATGCTCTAGAAGGGATCAAGAGCAGAATAACTGAGGCATAAGAATGGATAAGTGACCTGGAAGATAAAGTAGTGGAAATAACTACTGCAGAGCAGAATAAAGATAAAAGAATGGAAAGAACGGAGGACAGCCTCAGAGACCTCTGGAACAACACTAAATGCATGAACATTCAAATTATAGGGGTCCCAGAAGAAGAAGAGAAGAAGAGGAGGACTGAGAAAATATTTGAAGAGATTATTGTTGAAAACTTCCCTAATATGGGAAAGGAAATAGTTATTCAAGTCCAGGAAGCACAGAGAGTCCCACACAGAATAAATCGAAGGAGAAACACACCAAGACACATATTAATCAAACTGTCAAAAATTAAATACAAAGAAAACATATTAAAAGCACCAAGGGGAAAACAACAAATAACACACAAGGGAATCCCCATAAGGTTAAATGCTGATCTTTCATCAGAATCTCTGCAAGCCAGAAGTGAGTGGCAGGACATATTTAAAGTGATGAAGGAGAAAAATCTACAACCAAGATTACTCTACCCAGAAAGGATCTCATTCATATTTGATGGAGAAATTAAAACCTTTACAGACAAGCAAAAGCCAGGAGAATTCAGCACCACCAAACCAGCTTTACAACAAATGCTAGAGGAACTTCTCTAGGCAGGGAACAGAGAGATGGAAAAGACCAATAATAATAAACCCAAAACAATTAAGAAAATGGTAATAGAAAAATACATATCGATAATTACCTTAAATGTAAATGGATTAAAACCTCCACCAAAAGACATAGATTGGCTGCATGGCTACAAAAACAAGACCCATATATATGCTGTCTACAAGAGACCCACTTCAGACCTAGGGACACATACAGACTGAAAGTGAGGGGATGGAAAAAGATATTCCATGCAAATGGAAACCAAGAGAAAGTTGCAGTAAAAATTTTCATATCAGACAAAACAGACTTTAAAACAAAGACTATTACAAGAGACAAAGAAGGACACTACATAATGATCAAGGGATAAATCCAAGAAGAAGATGTAACAATTGTAAATATTTATGCACCCAACATAGGAGCACCTCAATACATAAGGCAAATACTAACAGCCATAAAAGGGGAAATCGACAGTAACACAACCATAGTAGGGGACTTTAACACCCGACTTTCACGAATGGACAGATCATCCAAAATGAAAATAAATAAGGAAACACAAGCTTTAAATGATACATTAAACAATATGGACTTAATTCATATTTATAGGACATTCCATCCAAAAGCAACAGAATACACATTCTTTTCAAGTGCTCATGGAACATTCTCCAGGATAGATCATATGTTAGGTCACAAATCAAACCTTGGTAAATTTAAGAAAATAGAAATCGTATCAAGTATCTTTTCTGACCACAATGCTATGAGACTAGATATCTATTACAGGAAAGAATCTGTAAGAAATACAAACACATAAAAGGTAAACAACACACTACTGAATGACCAAGAGATCACTGAAGAAATCAAAGGGGAAATCAGAAAATACCTAGAAACAAATGACAATAAAAACATGACACAAAACCTATGGGATGCAGCAAAAGCAGTTCAAAGAGGGAAGTTTACAGCAATACAATACTACCTTAAGAAACAAGAAACATTTAAAATAAAGAACCCAACCTTAAACCTAAAGCAATTAGAGAAAGAAGAACAAAAAAAAAACCCAAAGTAAGCAGAAGGAAATGTATCATAAAGATCAGATCAGAAATAAATGAAAAAGCAGTGAAGGAAGTCATAGCAATGATCAATAACAGTTAAAGCTGGTTCCTTGTGAAGATAAACAAAATTGATAAACCATTAGCCAGACTTATCAAGAAAAAAAGGGAGACGACTCAAACCAATAGAATTAGAAATGAAAAAGAAGACGTAAAAACTGACACTGCAGAAATACAAAGGATCATGAAAGATTACTATAAGCAACTCTATGCCAATAAAATGGACAATCTGGAAGAAATGGAAAAATACTTAGAAATGCACAACCTGCCAAGACTGAATCAGGAAGAAATAGAAAATATGAACAGACCAATCACAAGCAATGAAGTTCAAACTGTGATTAAAAATCTTCCAAAAACAAAAGCCCAGGACCAGATGGCTTCACAGGCGAATTCTTTCAAACATTTATAGAAGAGCTAACAACTCTCCTTCTCAAACCCTTCCAGAATACAGCAGAGGAAGGAACACTCCCAAACTCATTCTATGAGGCCACCATCACTCTGATACCAAAACCAGACAAAGACGTCACAAAGAAAGAAAACTACAGGTCAATATCACTGATGAATATAGATGCAAAAATCCTCAACAAAATAATAGCAAACAGAATCCAACAGCACATTAAAAGGATCATACACTATGATCAAGTTGGGTTTATCCCAGGAAGGCAAGGATTCTTCAATATACGCAAATCAATCAACGTGATACACCATATTAACAAATTGAAGGAGAAAAACCCAATGATCGTCTCAATACATGCAGAGAAAGCTTTGGACAAAATTAAACACCCATTTATGATAAAAACCCTGCAGAAAGTAAGCATAGAGGGAACTTTCCTCAACATAATAAAGGCCATATATGACAAACCCACAGCCAATAACGTCCTCAATGGTGAAAATTTTGAAAAATTTTTTCAATTGAAACTTCAAAAATTTCCACTAAAATCAGGAAAAAGACAAGGTTGCCCACTCTCACCACTATTATTCAACGAAGTTTTGGAAGTTTCAGCCACAGCAATTGGAGAAGAAAAAGAAATAAAATGAATCCAAATTGGAAAAGAAGAAGTAAAGTTGTCACTGTTTGCAGATGACATGATACTATACATACAGAATCATAAAGATGCTACTAGAAAACTACTAGAGCTAATCAATGAACTTGGTAAAGTAGCAGGATACAAAATTAATGCACAGAAATCTCTACCATTCCTATACACTAATGATGAAAAATCTGAAAGTGATATTAAGGAAACCCTCCCATTTGCCATTGCAACAAAAAAAATAAAATATCTAGGAATAAACCTACCTAAGGAGACAAAAGAACTGTATGCAGAAAATTATAAGACACTGATGAAAGAAATTAAAGATGATACACATAGATGGAGAGATACACCATGTTCTTCAATTGAAAGAATCAACATTGTGAAAATGACTCTATTACCCAAAGCAATCAACAGATTCAGTGCAGTCCCCATCAAACTACCACTGGCATTTTTCACACAACTAGAACAAAAAATTTCACAATTTGTATGGAAACACAAAAGACCCTGAATAGCCAAAGCTATATTGAGAACAAAAAATGGAGCTGGAGGAATCAGGCTCTCTGACTTCAGACTATACTACTAAGCTACAGTAATCAGGACAGTATAGTACGGGCACAGAAACAGAAATATAGATCAACAGAATAGGATAGAAAGCCCAGAGATAAACCCATGCACATATGGTCACCTTATCTTTGATAAAGGAGGCAAGAATATACAGTGGAGAAAAGACAGCCTCTTCAATAAGTGGTGCTGGGAAAACTGGACAGCTACATGTAACAGTATGAAACTAGAACACTCTCTAGCACCATACACAAAAATAAACTCAAAATGGATTAAAGACCTAAATGTAAGGTCACTCACTGTCAAACTGTTAGAGGAAAACATAGGCAGAACACTCTATGACATAAATCACAGCAAGATCCTTTTTGAACCACCTCCTAGAGAAATGGAAATCAAAACAAAAATTAAAAAATGGCACCTAACGAAACTGAAAAGCTTTTGCACAGCAAAGGAAACCATAAACAAGAGAAAAAGACAATGCTCAGAATGGGAGAAAATATTTGCAAATGAAGCAACTGACAAAGGATTAATCTCCAAAATTTTCAAGAAGCTCATGCAGCTCAACATTAGCAAAGCAAACAACACAATCCAAAAATCGGCAGAAGACCTAAATAGACATTTCTCCAAAGAAGATATACAGATTGCCAACAGACACATGAAAGAATGCTCAACATCATTAATCATTAGAGAAATGCAAATCAAAACTACAATGAGATATCATCTCACACCAGTCAGAATGGCCATCATCAAAAAATCTAGAAACAATAAATGTTGGAGAGGGTGTGGAGAAAAGGGAACACTCTTGCACTGCTGGTGGGAATGTGAATTGGTTCAGCCACTATGGAGAATAGTATGGAGGTTCCTTAAAAAACTACAAATAGAACTACCATATGACCCAGCAATCCCACTACTGGGCATATACCCTGAGAAGACCAAATATCAAAAAGAGTCATGTACCAAAATGTTCATTGCAGCTCTATTTACAATAGCCCAGAGATGGAAACAACCTAAGTGTCCATCATCGGATGAATGGATAAAGAAGATGTGGTACATATATACAATGGAATATTACTCAGCCATAAAAAGAAACGAAATTGAGCTATTTGTGATGAGGTGGATAGACCTAGAGTCTGTCATACAGAGTGAAGTAAGTCAGAAAGAAAAAAACATATACCGTATGCTAACACATATATATGGAATATAAGGAAAAAAATGTCATGAAGAACCTAGGGGTAAAGCAGGAATAAAGACGCAGACCTCCTAGAGAACGGACTTGAGGTTATGGGGAGGGGGAAGGGTGAGCTGTGACAGGGCGAGAGAGAGTCATGGGCATATACACACTAACAAACGTAGTAAGGTAGATAGCTAGTAGGAAGCAGCCGCATGGCACAGGGATATTGGCTCGGTGCTTTGTGACAGCCTGGAGGGGTGGGATAGGGAGGGTGGGAGGGAGGGAGACGCAAGAGGGAAGACATATGGGAACATATGTTTATGTATGACTGATTCACTTTGTTATAAAGCAGAAACTAACACACCATTGTAAAGCAATTATACCCCAATAAAGATGTTAAAAATAAATAAATAAATAAATAAATCTCATAGTCATATCTCCAAAAAAAAAAAAAAAACTACAATGAGGGGCTGGGAATCGGAAAGATGGCGGAAGAATAAGTCGCGGAGATCACCTTCCTCCCCACAGATACACCAGAAATACATATACACGTGGAACAACTCCTACAGAACACCTACTGAATGCTGGCAGAAGACCTCAGACCTCCCAAAAGGCAAGAAACTCCTGACGTATCTCGGTAGGGCAAAAGAAAAAAGAATAAACAGAGACAAAAGAATAGGGATGGGACCTGCACCAGTGGGAGGGAGCTGTGAACGAGGAAAATTTCCACACATTAGGAAACCCCTTCACGGGCGGAGACTGTGGGTGGCAGAAGAGGGAAGCTTTGGAGCCGTGGAGGAGAGCACAGCAACAGGGGTGCGGAGGGCAAAGCAGAGAGATTCCCGCACAGAGGATCGGGGCCGACCGGCACTCACCAGCCCGAGAGGCTTGTCTGCTCACCCGCCAGGGCAGGCGGGGGCTGGGAACTGAGGCTCGGGCTTCGATCGGAGCGCAGGGAGAGTTCTGGGGTTGGCGGCGTGAACACAGCCTGCAGGGGGTTAGTGCACCACAGCTAGCCGGGAGGGAGTCCGGAAAAGTTTAGACCTGCTGAAGAGGCGAGAGACTTTTTCTTCCCTCTTTGTTTCCTGGTGCACGAGGAGAGAGGATTAAGAGCACTGCTTAAAGGAGCTCCAGAGGGGGCACTAGCCGCGGCTAACAGCGCGGACCCCAGAGATGGGCATGAGACGCTAAGGCTGCTGCTGCCGCCACCAAGAAGCCTGTGTGCGAGCACAGGTCACTATCCACACCTCCCTTCTGGGGAGCCTGTGTAGCCCACCACTGCCAGGGTCTTGGGATACAGGGACAACTTCCCCGAGAGAATGCATGGCATGCCACAGAGTGGTGCAATGTCCCTCCGGCCTCTGCCACCGCAGGCTCGCCCTGCATCCGTACCCCTCCCTCCCCACCGCCTGAGTGAGCCAGAGTCCCCGAAGCAGCTGCTCCTTTAACCCTGTCCTATCTGAGCGAACAACAGACGCCCTCCGGTGACCTACATGCATAGGCAGGGCCAAATCCAAAGCTGAGCCCCGGGAGCTGTGCGAACGAAGAAGAGAAAGGGAAATATCTCCCAGCAGCCTCAGAAGCACTGAATTAAAGCTCCACAATCAACTTGATGTACCCTGCATCTCTGGAATACATGAATAGACAATGAATCATCCCAAATTGAGGAGGTGCACTTTGAGAGCAAGATTTAATTTTTTTTTCCCCTTTTCCTGTTTTTGTGAGTGTATGTGTATGCTTCTGTGTGAGATTTTGTCTGTATAGCTTTGCAGTCACCATTTGTCCTAGGGTTCTAACCGTCCATGTTTTTAAAAGCTTTTTCTTAATAATTATATTTTATTTTAATAAATTTATTTATTTATTTATTTTTGCGGTACACGGGCCTCTCACTCTGGTGGCCTCTCCCATTGCGGAGCACAGACTCCAGACGCGCAAGCTCAGCGGCCATGGCTCACGGGCCCAGCCGCTCCGCAGCATGTGGGATCTTCCCGGACCGGAGCACAAACCCGTGTCCCCTGCATCGGCAGGCGGACTCTCAACCACTGTGTCACCAGGGAAGCCCTAATAAATTTATTTTATTTTATCTTACTTTACTTTATTTTACCCTCTTTCCTCTTTCTTTCTTTCTTCCTTCCTTCCGTCCTCCCTTCCTTCCCTCCCACCCTCCCTCCTTCCATTCTTACGTCCTTCCTTCCTTTCTTTCTTTCTTTCCTTCCTTCCTTCCTTCTTTCTTTCTTTCTTTCTTTCTTTCTTTCTTTCTTTCTTTCTTTCTTTCTTTCTTTCTTTCTTTCTTTCTTTCTTTCTTTCTTTCAATTTTTCCCCCTTTTATTCTGAGCCGTGTGGATGAGAGGCTCTAGGTGCTGCAGCCAGGAGTCAGTGCTGAGCCTCAGAGGTGGGAGAGACAACTTCAGGACACTAGTCTACAAGACACCTCCCAGATCCACAAAATATCAAATGGCAAAAATCTCCCAGAGATCTCCAACTCAACACCAGCACCCAGCTTCATTCAACGATGAGCAAGCTACACTGCTAGACACCCCATGCCAAACAACTAGCAAGACAAGAACAAAACCACACCCATTAGCAGAGAGGCTACCCAAAATCATAGTGAGTCCACAGATACCCCAAAACACACCACCAAACGTGGACCTGCCAACTAGAAAGACAAGATCCAGCCTCATCCATCAGAACACAGGCACTAGTCCACTTCACCAGAAAGCCTACACAACCCACTGAACCAACCTTAGCCACTGGGGACAGACAAAAAAACAACAGGAACTACGAACCTACAGTCTACAAAAAGGAGACCCCAAACATAGTAAGATAAGCAAATTGAGAAGACAGAAAAACACACAGCAGATGAAGGAGCAAAGTAAAAACACACCAGACCTAACAAATGAAGAGGAAATAGGCAGTCTACCTGAAAAAGAATTCAGAATAATGATAGTAAAGATGATCCAAAATCTTGGAAATAGAATAGACAAAATGCAAGAAACATTTAACAAGCACCTAGTAGAACTAAAGATGAAACAAGCAATGATGAACAACACAATAAATAAAATTGAAAATACTCTAGATGGAATCAATAGCAGAATAACTGAGGCAGAAGAACGGATAAGTGACCTGGAGATAAAATAGTGGAAATAACTACTGCAGAGCTAAATAAAGAGAGGATGAAAAGAATTGAGGACAGTCTCAGAGACCTCTGGGACAACATTAAACGCACCAACATTCAAAATATAGGGGTTCCATAAGAAGAAGAGAAAAAGAAAGGGACTGAGAAAATATTTGAAGAGATTATAGTTGAAAACTCCCCTAATATGGGAAAGGAAATAGTTAATCAAGTCCAGGAAGCACAGAAAGTCCCATACAGGATAAATCCAAGGAGAAACATGCCAAGACACATATTAATCAAACTGTCAAAAATTAACTACAAAGAAAACATATTAAAAGCAACAAGGGGAAAACAACAAATAACACACAAGGGAATCCCCATAAGGTTAACAGCTGATCTCTCAGCAGAAACTCTGCAAGCCAGAAGGGACTGGCAGGACATATTTAAAGTGATGAAGGAGAAAAACCTACAACCAGGATTACTCTACCAAGCAAGGATCTCATTCAGATTTGATGGAGAATTTAAAACCTTTACAGACAAGCAAAAGCCGAGACAGTTCAGCACCACCAAACCAGCTTTACAACAAATGCTAAAGGACCTTCTCTAGGCAAGAAACACAAGAAAAGGAAAAGACCTATAATAAAAAAACCCAAAACAATTAAGAAAATGGGAATAGGAACATACATATTGATAATTACCTTAAATGTAAATGAATTAAATGCTGCCACCAAAAGACACAGACTGGCTGAATGGAAACAAAAACAAGACCCATATATATGCTGTCTACAAGAGACCCACTTCAGACCTAGAGACACATACAGACTGAAAGTAAGGGGACGGAAAAAGATATTTCATGCAAATGCAAACCAAAAGAAAGCTGGAGCAGCAATTCTCATATCAGACAATATAGACTTTAAAATAAAGACTATTACAAGAGAGAAAGAAGGACAATACATAATGATCAAGGGATTGATCCAAGAAGTAGATATAACAATTGTAAGTATTTATGCACCCAACATAGGAGCACCTCAATACATAAGGCAAATACTAACAGCCATAAAAGGGGAAATCGACAGTAACACATTCATAGCAGGGGACTTTAACACCCCACTTTCACCCATGGACAGATCATCCAAAATGAATATAAATAAGGAAACACAAGCTTTAAATTATACGTTAACCAAGATGGACTTAATTGGTATTTATAGAACATTCCATCCAAAAACAACAGAATACACATTTTTCTCAAGTGCTCATGGGACATTCTCCATGATACATCATATCTTGGGTCACAAATCAAGCCTTGGTAAATTTAAGAAAATTGAAATTGTATCAACTATCCTTTCCGACCACAGCGCTATGAGACTAGATATAAATTACAGGAAAAGACCTGTAAAAAATACAAACACATGGAGGCTAAACAATACACTACTTAATAACGAAGTGATCACTGAAGAAATCAAAGAGGAAGTTAAAAAATACCTAGAAACAAATGAAACTGGAGACACGACGACCCAACACCTATGGGTTGCAGCAAAAGCAGTTCTAAGAGGGAAGTTTATAGCAATACAATCCTACCATAAGAAACAGGAAATATCTCGAATAAACAACCTAATCTTGCACCTAAAGCAATTAGAGAAAGAAGAAGAAAAAACCCCAAAGTTGGCGGAAGGAAAGAAATCATAAACATCAGATCAGAAATAAATGAAAAAGAAATGAAGGAAACGATAGCAAAAATCAATAAAACTAAAATCTGGTTCTTTGAGAAGATAAACAAAATTGATAAAACATTAGCCAGACTCATCAAGACAAAAAGGGAGAAAACTCAAATCAATAGAATTAGAAATGAAAAAGGAGAAGTAACAACTGACACTGCAGAAATACAAAAGATCATGAGAGATTACTACAAGGAACTCTATGCCAATCAAATGGACAACCTGGAAGAAATGGACAAATACTTAGAAAAGCACAACCTGCCAAGACTGAATTTGGAAGAAAGAGAAAATATGAACAGACCAATCACAAGCACTGAAATTGAAACTGTGATTAAAAATCTTCCAACAAACAAAAGCCCAGGACCAGATGGCTTCACAGGCGAATTCCATCAAACATTTAGCGAAGAGCTAACACCTATCCTTCTCAAACTCTTCCAAAATATAGCAGAGGGAGGAACACTCCCAAATTCATTCTACGAGGCCACCATCACCTTGATACCAAAACCAGGCAAGGATGTCACAAAGAAAGAAAACCACAGGCAAATATCACTGATGAACATAGATGCAAAAATCCTCAACAAAATACTAGCAAACAGAATCCAACAGCACATTAAAAGAATCATACACCATGATCAAGTGCGGTTTATACCAGGAATGCAAGGATTCTTCAATATACGCAAATCAATCAACGTGATATATCATATTAACAAATTGAAGGAGAAAAACCATATGATCATCTCAATAGATGCAGAGAAAGCTTTCGACAAAATTCAACACCCATTTATGATAAAAACCCTGCAGAAAGTAGGCATAGAGGGAACTTTCCTCAACATAATAACGGCCGTATATGACAAACCCACAGCCAACATCATGCTCAATGGTGAAAAACTGAAAGCATTTCCACTAAGATCAGGAACAAGACAAGGTTGCCCACTCTCACCACTATTATTTGACATAGTTTTGGAGGTTTTAGCCACAGCAATCAGAGACGAAAAGGAATCCAAATCAGAAAAGAAGAAGTAAAGCTGTCACTGTTTGCAGATGACATGATACAATACATAAAGAATCTTAAAGATGCTACCAGAAAACTACCAGAACTAATCAATGAATTTGGTGAAGTAGCAGGATACAAAATAAATGCACAGAAATCTCTGGCATTCCTATACACTAATGATGAAAAATCTGACAGTGAAATCAAGAAAACACTCCCATTTACCACTGCAACAAAAAGAATAAAATATCTAGGAATAAACCTACCTAAGGAGACAAAAGACCTGTATGCAGAAAATTATAAGACACTGATGAAAGAAATTAAAGATGATACAAATAGATGGAGAGATATACCATGTTGTTAGATTGGAAGAATCAACGTTGCGAAAAGGACTCTATAACCCAAAGCAATCTATAGATTCAATGCAATCCCTATCAAACTACCACTGGCATTTTTCACAGAACTAGAACAAAAAATTTCACAATTTGTATAGAAACACAAAAGACCCCGAATAGCTAAAGCAATATTGAGAACGAAAAATGAAGCTGGAGGAATCAGGCTCCTAGACGTCAGACTATACTACAAAGCTACAGTAATCAACGGAGTATGGTACTGCCACAAAAACAGAAAGATAGAACAATGGAACAGGATAGAAACCCCAGAGATAAACCCACGCACATATGGTCACCTTATCTTTGATAAAGGAGGCAGGAATGTACAGTGAAGAAAGGACAGCCTCTTCAATAAGTGGTGCTGGGAAAACTGGACAGGTACATGTAAAAGTATGAGATTAGATCACTCCCTAACACCATACACAAAAATAAGCTCAAAATGGATTAAAGACCTAAATGTAAGGCCAGACACTATCAAACTCTTAGAGGAAAACATAGGCAGAACACTCTATGACATAAATCACAGCAAGATCCTTTTTGACCCACCTCCCAGAGAAATGGAAATAAAAACAAAAATAAACAAATGGGACCTAATGAAACTTCAAAGCTTTTCACAGCAAAGGAAACCGTAAACACGACCAAAAGACAATCCTCAGAATGGGAGAAAATATTTGCAAATGAAGCAACAGACAAAGGATTAATCTCCAAATTTATAAGCAACTCATGCAGTTCAATAACAAATAAACAAACAACCCAATCCAAAAATGGGCAGAAGACCTAAATAGACATTACTCCAAAGAAGATATTCAGACTGCCAACAAACACATGAAAGAATGCTCAACATCATTAATCATTAGAGAAATGCAAATCAAAACTACAATGAGATATCATCTCACACCAGTCAGAAAGGCCATCATCAAAAAATCTAGAGACAATAAATGCTGGAGAGGGTGTGGAGAAAAGGGAACACTCTTGCACTGGTGGTGGGAACGTGAATTGGTACAGCCACTATGGAGTACAGTATGGAGGTTGCTTTCAAAACTACAAATAGAACTACCATATGACCCAGCAATCCCACTATTGGGCATATACCCTGAGAAAACCATAATTGAAAAAGAGTCATGTACCAAAATGTTCATTGCAGCTCTATTTACAATAATCAGGACATGGAAGCAACCGAAGTGTCCATCAACAGATGAATGGATAAAGAAGATGTGGCACATATGTACAATGGAATATTACTCAGCCATAAAAGGAATGAAACTGAGTTTTTTGTAGTGAGGTGGATAGACCTAGAGTCTGTCATACAGAGTGAAGTAAGTCAGAACGAGAAAGACAAATACCGTATGCTAACACATATGTATGGAATCTAAAAAAAAAAAAAATTGGTCATGAAGAACCTAGGGGCCAGATGGGAATAAAGATGCAGACCTACTAGGGAATGGACTTGAGGATATGGGGTGGGGGAAGCGTAAGCTGGGACAAAGTGAGAGAGTGGCATGTACATATATACACTACCAAACGTAAAATAGATAGCTAGTGGGAAGCAGCTGCATAGCACCGGGAGATCATCTCAGTGCTTTGTGACCACCGAGAGGGGTGGGATAGGGATGGTGGGAGGGAGACACAAGAGGGAAGAGATGGGGAAGTATGTATATGTATAGCTGTTTCACTTTGTTATACAGCAGAAACTAACACACCGTTGTAAAGAAATTATACTCCAATAAAGACTTAAAATTTTTTTTTAGTTAAAAAAAGGAAATGATAAGAACAGCCTATTCTATGTTAAAGAAAAATACAGTTAAGATTATTAGATAATAGAGTCTTAATAAATGAAGTGTTTTTCATTAAAAAAATAAAAAGGAGAGACATTTCTGAGGGAAAACACAAAAACGATTTTGTTGGCCAGTTGAATGTGGAGGAAATGTACAGTAAAACTCCAGCATCAGCAAAACAAAATCTCCACTAGTTGAATCTGGTTCTTTACCCAACTGTATGCTAATTTCTAGCTCAGGAATAACAGGAAACACTATTTTAAAGGACCCAATAAACTGTGCTTCTTCAGATTCAAGATGGATAAGAAAACACCAAATGACTTAATTTGAAAGAATTTTTGGATAGAAAATATCAGGTCATTTATAAATTACAGCAGTAAAAGAAACAGATGAAATGGATAGTTAAAACTACACAGAACAATGAAAGACACTTTATCAATACCAGTATTTGGAAGTGTTGGAATGATGGATGTATGGGCTTTACCAAGCAAACAGAGATGGCAGCCTTAAAAATGAGCTCTGCTTTTGTGAGGCTGGGTTAGAAATTTATTACTTTAATATACATTTTCAATTGATGCCAGAGTTTTAAATAATAACAGCATCATTGCACAAAATGTGGGTGTTTTTGTCCTGCAGTAAAACATCTGTTCTTAGTAATGTGATGTTATTTGAAATTGATATCCTAATTATGCAGATGTTCATTCCTGAATGAAATATAGCCAAAGGAGAAGCAGCCCAGCCAGACCTAATGCCTGGATATACCCTCCTTTTCAGACGCCTTATTTGGAGGTCTTGAGCTGCACTGGAATCTAAATAGCAAAATTTCAGTTGTTTAACATAACAAAAATTTCTTTGTTGTTCATACTACATGTCCATTGTGAGTTGTCAATCAGGGATTGACAGGCTAATGAATCAGGCTAATGGAGAAGCCCTCATCTTAGAAGTTGCCAGTTGTCATGCTAGAAGGAAAAGGAAGTGAGGCAACATGTACCCTGACTCAAAGTTTCTACGCCAAGAAATCATTGCCAGAGCAGGTCACTTAACTTCCAGTAAGTGGAAAATAAAATACTACCTTGTGCTCAGAGGAGAGGGTGCTGGAACATCTATGAAATGAAACATTTGTGAAAAGTCTTAATGGACACCTAGTGCAGAATATGTCTCAAGTCTTCAAAGCATGACCACTGACCCCTACTTTGTATTTTTCTGAAAGATAGAGCTCACGAACTTTCTGCAAAGAGTCCATTTTATCATTTCAATGAAATTCAAAAAAGTATGCAAGAAAGTCCATTTGTATCAATCTCTTATAGTCTTGAAGAAATTAATAATTCTCAAAGAGTATTCTAATATTAATAGTGAACATTAACTGAATGCTGACTACATGCCAGGCACATGTTCTAAGCACTCTGCACGTATAACTAATTTTATAGTCATAACAACCTATGAAAAGGTCACAATTATTGCTCCCACTTTACAGGTGAATAATCTGAGGCATAGGGAGATTATGTAATTTTTCCAAGGCCATACAGCTAGTAAGTGGCAAAGAAAAATACCAAACCAAGCAAATTACCCCCAGAGCTAGACTGCTTAATCACTTATTATTTACACAATTAACAAATAACAACAAATAAAACTAAATACATATTCAATTGAAGGAACATTTCAGTAGCTGGGGGAACTAAGCCATATTATAATGATTTTATATTTCATTTTCATTGCATTCCAATACTCCATCAACCTTCCAATATTTACATATTTTTAATAAACTAGATATTATGACTGAATTATTACATTATCTTTATCCATGTCATAAGTAGGAACTACATATTTTTAAAACATCCATGTTTTTCTCAAGGAACCATTTAATATTGCCAGCACCAAAAATGATTTGGTATTTTATGTGAAATTTTCCTTAAATTGATGCTAAGGGGTCAGTGTAATGAATAATTATTACTTCAACTACATGGAGCCACCTCTACCGCTCCCCTGTTTTCTTCTGAAAATAGCCTCTTCTCCCTCTTCTTCCCTGTTTTATCAACATAGTAACCTCTGGACCAAACATCTTGTACAAAATGTACCGTGACCATAGTTAGCTGGTCCAGGACAAGATATCTGGGCCAATCACCTTCCAGAACGTGACCTAGCAAGCAGATTGGTTCCAGAGTGAGCATTTGATCCAAGCTGGGCCATTCCAAGTCCTTTGCCAGGATTTTGTAACTGAAATGAAGAGAGTCCATCTCTTCCCAGGTGACTGAAGCTTTAAATGAAAAGGTCAGGTAGGTCCTGTTGACCGCCATGTTTTCTTCCCATGCAAGCACAGCAAGCCAGCTGAAGGAGTGAGGAAGAGAGAAATGAGGTAGAAAAATAAAGACATCAACGTGAAAAATGTTAAAAGAGAGGCCTGCCCTTGAGATCTGTGAGACACCACAACATACTTGCTTCAACAACTATCACTTGGCTTTCTGTCATTTGCAACCAAAATAGTTTTAATTACTACAATCAACTTCTGAAATTCTTTATTCAACTTGTATATTGTTGAAAGATTGCAAAAGGGAACATGTGCAATCATGGCTGCTTATGATTCACCAAAGCAAATAAAATTATCAAACTTGAACAGAAGATTAAAGAGGGACTTCCCTGGTGGTGCAGTGGTTAAGAATCCTCCTCCCAATGCAGGGGACATGGGTTCGAGCCCTGGTCCGGGAAGATCCCACATGCCAAGGAACAACCAAGCCCACACGCCACAGCTACTGAGCCTGCGCTCTAGAGCCCGCGTGCCACAACTGTTGAAGCCCGCGTGCCTAGAGCCCGTGCTCTGCAACAAAGAGAAGCCACTGCAATGAGAAACCCGTGCACCACAACAAAGAGTAGCCCTCGCTCGCCACAACTAGAGAAAGCCCCCACACAGCAACGAAGACCCAACACAGCCCAATATAAATAAAATAAAATAAATAAATTTATTTTTTAAAAATATTAAAGAGATTCCACAATTACTAATTACCCACATAATGCAACCACAAGAAAGAGGGTGAGTCCAGGTTTTCTCTTACTTTTGCCTGTCCTAGCAAAGGAAAAAGAAACCAGAACCACATGATATCTACCAGTTACTCAGAAATGAGCAATAATAGGACAAAAATCACTTGAAGCATGCTATCAAGTGACTAGAACCCCAGCCTCAGCAACCCTAGAAGACAGCAAATTTTTAGGGATCCCCTCCCCCAAAACTCTCTTATAACATAGCTGTTCCTTTGAGATTTTGATGGGATTCTATTTTCCTATTCCATTGGGCTGGTCCAATGTGTGTTCTTTCAAACACCACCGAGCAATTCTCAGCAGACACTGACTGGGTGTCCTACAATTTAACTCAATTCTGACACTATCTACCTGGACATAGTGTCAGATCCCCCAGGTTAAGGGCTTAGTCCTATGAGACTGCACCTCCCTCCCCTAACCTCAGATGCCAATGGCAAGTCCAGGCTGTCACCTGGGCCTCTGGCCCACTAGATAAGAGGTTTCCATCACCCCCTCTTTGGGTTCAAGTAATTTGATCGATCAGTTCATAGGACTCAGAAATTTACTTATTTTATCAGTTTATTATAAAGGATATTTTAAAGGATACAGATGAACAGCCAGATGAAGAACATAGGCAAAGTACATGGGAAGGGGTTCAGGGCTTCCATGCTCTTTCTTGGGGGCACCACTATTCCAGGACTTCCATGTGTTTACCAATCAGGAAGCTCTCTAAACCCCATCCTTTAGGGTTTTTATGGGGACTTCATTACATAGGCATGGTTGGTTAAATCATTGGCCATTGGTGATTGAATTTAATATCCAGTCCCCCTCCCCTCCCCAGAGGTGAGGATATGGGGGTGGGTAGTGGGACTGAAAGTTCCAGCCCTCTAATCACAAGATTGTTTCCCCTGGCAACAAGCCCCCATCCTTAGGTCACCTAGGGGTTTTCCAAATGTCACATCATTAACATAACATAATTTTCTCTCTCTTCACTTAGTAAGTTCCAAGGGTTTTAGGAGCTCCATGCTAGGAATGGGATGAAGGCCAAATATATATTTATTATAAATCACAATATCACAGCAGAGAAACAATTTCCTTCTCAAGACATTGATTATGTAAATGTTTTTCAGGATTCCCCCTCCACAGTCATGAGGCTCTAGAATTTGGAATGGGCCTAGCTTTACTTAAGAAGGTGTTCTTCTAACCCCCTTTCCTTTTAACCCCTTAAACATCCTTCTATTAGCTATTTTGACAATGAATCCATTAGGAACTTCCAATTAAACAGGTTTCCAGTTTTAAATAAAAGAAAATCATATTCTCTATCACCAGTACCAATTCAGTCAATCCTTATTATTCATATTAATAGGAATAAAATGTGTATTATCCCAATCAGCAGATAATTCCAATTTAACTTTTACAGTTAAGTGTGTTATCTGCTTTGTAGATTCTCTAAGATCTCTTCCCTACGATTATACTACAGGATCTTAAGTTATAAAAGAAGTATCAAGTTGGAAGGAACTTGAAGCCAGGAATAGAAAAGGAAATATGAGTTTTGACTATTAGTAAATGGGGGGAATGTGTACATCTTAATTTTAAATATAAAAGATTTTTGGATAACCCACTTATCTATCTCTTTGTGTGGAAAACCAAATAACTAATACAGCTGGCTTTGGAATGCAGTTTCACACTCTGGCATATGCATGCATACATACACATTCACCAAACTCTCAAATGCTTCTTCTCTATATGTTTGACTCTCTATTAGTAGGCTTTAATGAGAAAATACTAGCTCCTATTTTATAAAGAAGATATTATCTTAGCCTTGTTTCCCTCCCAAAGCAGAACCTGAGGCAAAAACTTCCTTGTAGGTAGGTTATTTTGGAATATGGTTCCTAGGGAACAAGACTGCAGGACAGGAAAAGCAAAACAGAAAGAAAGCAAAGCCTTCTGTTATTGACTTGGCCTTTACTATGAGCAGCCAGTACTTGATCCACCATGACTTTCCAAGGAGCCTTATTCCAGAAGTGTCCTGGGGATAAAAGATGAAGCAGAGGGATATACCTGCTCTTCTCTCCCATTGGTCAAGGGTGGCTCAAGTAAGAGTTTATTCCTCTGAATTTTGGGGTTGTATATTTGTATGTACAGAGCAGTATCCCATTATGTGGTATCAGAGAAGTCATAGGGCAAGAAACTAGAGGTGCATGACCATGGCATGAGCCCAGAAGCCCTGCATGAAACAGATTAAAGTCTACAGGAACTAGCTGCGATAGAAGTAGCTCAAGTAAGAAGTAGACCTGACGAATTTTTTAAGTAATGTACAAAGCTGTCCAACACAAATAAGGTCATAGGATTTGAAACCAAGAGGCAACTTTCAGAAATGCATCTTTTATCAAAATGCTATACATCTGCTCATGAACATGCTCCCAACATCCTGCGTCAACTAAAGAGGAAAGGAGAGTTTCCTCTGTATGGTCCCTGTCACCAGAGAGAAATGTAGTGATTTTATCTAGCACAAACTTTCAGCAAGGAAGACAGATGGCATATTCCTGAAGCATGATTTGATTGTTTGATGGGGAGGTAAAAGACAGAGTATCATGAATTCAACAAATACAAGATCATGCATGGCTAAAAATATTCAGCAATAAACTAAAAAAAAAAATGAGAAAGCTCTTGAGTAATCATTATTTTTCATGAAGAATAATCAAGAGTCTCCAGGATAAACCATTCTCAAGGCTCAAAAGCAGCAAGACTCCCTGAGGTTCAGCTTAAAATGATCTATTGGTATCATATTTACAGTGGACATCCCATAAGAGAGGTGCAAAATTAGACAAGATACTCTGTACAAAAATGGGAATTTCTCTTAATAAGGTAAAATTCACTTAAGACGTCCATGTACCAACTAAAGATATGACAAAAAGCAAGGTAAAAAAATGAAGTCTGCATTTATTCATTTGATCCTTGCTAGTCTTGAAATAAGCCATGACTATCTGAGTAAGACCCTAAAGGAAATTAAAGTATGGAGTTTAGGAAAACAAGGTAGCTGGCAGACTGAAAAGAAAAGATTGTCTTTCCCTTAGGGTTTCTATGGGAATTGGAGGTTAAACTCAGTTTATTTTGCAGCAGGCAAATATTTTATATATAGTATTCCACAGAATGGAAGAAGCTCCCTTTGTCAGTCAACCAACTTGAACCAAGAAGGTTGACACCAGGGCTGTTCACACCCCTTACCACACACTGGAGGCTGCTGGACTCTCCTCCAAGTGAGTCAGCAAATGCCAAAAATGTCAGGACAGTAGGCAGAATTTCCAAGGAGGAAGTGCTTTATAAATGCTAATGTAATTATCTTGAAAATTGTGAACCTAAGTTTTTTTTATTCTCCCCATAAATCATGTTTGCCATTAAGGCCAAGCCACGAGACTTAATGCCTTAATGAAGGAGGCAGGGCCATGTAGAACAAAGATGTCTACAGAAGAGAAGAAGGAAGTGACTTAGAGGAAATCCCCACCAGGAAGAAAGGGCAGGTCATATCCTATCTGGAGGGGAAAAGCAGACTGGGGGCAGGGGAGAGTGTAGGAGGAAGAATTTGTCTGGTCCCTAAGGGCCCAAGCACTCCTGTCTCACTGATCCTTAGCTCAGGCAGTGGGGACAGACAGTGAAAGGATAGAAACCTAAGATAAATAAAGAGGAGGCAGTAAAAAAGTGATTCAGACAGGCCTGTAGGCCAATGTGAGGACCCAAAAATGTAGCTGAGGGTAAGGACTCTCAATTCTGCATCGTACTTCCATGGAAAGGTAACTCTATAATAGAGGTTGGACCAGGGGTTGGACATCCTGGGCAGGGCTACTAGATGGGACTTAGCCAAGACCTGAGGACCTGCCAAGCCTAGGAAAACCTGGGAAAAATGGAGTCAGATGCAATCCTAGCCATAAACTTCTGCAGCAAAGTCAGCATGGTATCCAGGGTCCAGGAAGAGCATAAATCTCTCTCCTCCCTTCTGCCATGAAGACAAATGAGCTACCCTCATGTCTAGATACCATGTTGGCTGAGAAAAAAAAAACTCTATGAACTTGAGTTTGGGGGAAAAACAAAGCAAAACAAAAAACAATACATACACACACACACACACACACACACACACACACATAGATATGTATAAATTCCAAAAATGAGACTATTACCATTAATTGGCATGCTTAAGTTCCCTTGTCAGCCTCCAGCAAGATGTAGACTTGACAGCAAAATGAAATAAATTATAGAAAATAATACTATAGCATTTGCACATCTGACTTGTGTCATTCATGACCAATTAGATTATGCTGAGGTAATAACCCCACATCTCAGTAGTTTAACACAATTATTTCTTTGCTCATGCAACATGTCCATTTTACATCAGTGGGGTTATGGGTGGGGCGTCTCTTGTCCACATTGCCATCATTCCAGAACCAGAATAGTGAAGGCTCCATCATCTGGAATATTTCAGGTTCTGCAGGCAGAGGTAAGAGAGAAGTGGAGGGTCTTACACAGCAGTAATTAGATACTTTGGTTCACATGACCTGTGCCCATAGCCCACAGGTCAGACTAGTTACATGGCCCCATCCAAATAGAAGACAGATGTACAAGAGTAGCTTCTGTGGGCCAAGAAGAGAGGCGAACAGGATAGGGTGAGCATTAGAAGTCTCTGCCACATAAGGCAGAGACTTATCCTACTACATAAATTATTTTTTTGAAAGATTAAATTACCCAAATTTCATGTTATCTCCCAGAAGGCAAAATGGAAGTACCCCACGCACCCAGGTCACCTTTTCTTTCTCAAATTTATCTCAGAACTGGTCTGGGCTTCTTCATCCTTAATCCAATCTCCCACTGCTACCATCCTTACAAATCCTTTCCACGGTGCCTGCATGAAATTACCCATTCCTGGGAAACTAACTTCTCTATTCTTGGTTCCCTCACTTTCCCTTGACTTCCAAACACTTCCTGGCCTTTACCAAGTCCACCTGGACCCTGCAATGCTCTCATAGCACCCACTATTCCCCTGTATGCCTCTGCTTCTGAAGCACCCATGCAGCCAAACCCCAACATTTGTAGGACTTTCATAGCCCAACATCCTGCGGTCCCAATAGTCAAAGGCTAATTAAAATAGAACTAATCAATAAAGTTCAGTCTCAGCTGTCTGATACTTTGAAAACTGCAAAAATCTGGTCCATTTAAACTGTATTAAGATTTGAAATCAATTCTAATATTTTATGACCTAAATGCTTTTTATTTTTTAAAAAGCTTTCTTCCTGGGCTTCCCTGGTGGCGCGGTGGTTGGGAGTTCGCCTGCCGGTGCAGGGGACGCGGGTTCGTGCCCCAGTCCGGGAGGATCCCACGTGCCGCTGAGTGGCTGGGCCCGTGAGCCATGGCTGCTGAGCCTGCGCGTCCGGAGCCTGTGCTCTGCAACGGGAGAGGCCACAACAGTGAGAGGCCCGCATACTGCAAAAAAAAAAAAAAAAAAAAAAAAGCTTTCTTCCTGCTTTGTGTCACCTTGCTCATGAGTGCTGATGGGGAGCCTAGAACTTCCTCTGATTGGACCATATATGAGCAAAGCCAGGAAACGTCACCCTGATGTTTGTCCCCATAGCATACGCACTGCTTGGAAATCTGAAATCATCCCAAATAACTCGCCAAATTTGCCCACATATTTGCATTCGCTTTACCATGAGCTTCCGTAACACCAAGGATTTCTTTCATTTCCCTCCCAGTCTTTATCTAGAGGTTGTGAATCTTTCTAATCTACCCTCTAACCTGGACAAAGACAATAATTTCTTCTAAAAATTGGTCCATGGTGCTGACTTAGTATGTGGGGAAAGAAGAGCTTTGCCCCAGATTTAAATCTTCAGAGGTAAAGGGTATGATATAGCCTGATTCTTTTTGCACATGTCTGGAGGGAAATTGGTGGAAGTTAAGAACAGAGTGGATCAGGGAATTCAATGCCCTCTTGTCAGGGAGGGGAACAGCTTCATAGGAAAGCTTCTCTCTTATATGGGTGATGTCTGCAAACTCCCAAGGGCCTTCAGTAATTGTTTGCATCTTCACCATATGTCACTTCCTTGTGCCCTTTTGAGAAGTCATCCAGCAAACTGTACAAATACTGCCTTAATGAGGCTGTGAACCTGAGATACAGATACAGACCTTTTCCTGAAGCAACATTTTCATGGTCTGCAAAGTAGGAAGGAAAAAAAAAGCATTCCTAAAATTAGTGACGGAAGTCCTTACCTCAACCTTCAATCTCTTCTCGGAGGTGTTTATCTCTTCTCTACTTCCCTCCTCAAAAACTCTTTGAATTTAATAGCTTATGTTCCTGATAGTCACTAAATCTTTAGCAGATTGTATTTTCTCAAAGATGGATGCGCACCAATTTATATATCCCATTCCATATGCTCCTCTTGCAATGTGATTGACACTCTCCCCACTGAGAGGCAGGACCTGTATTCCTTGATCTGAACCTGGGTGAGCTTGAGACTGCCCCTACAAAGAGACTATGGCAGAAGTGAAGCATGTGACTTCTGAGGTTAAGCCAGACAAAGGAGATAGCGTCCACCTGGCTCTCTATTTCGGGAAACTCATCCCTGGAACCCAGCCACCATGCTGCAAATAAGTCCAAACTAGTCCATGCAGAGAGACCACATGGAGAAGCCCAAATGGAGAGAAACTGTGGCCCCAAATGGCACCTAGTACCAGCTGCTAGTTGAGTGCACAAGCCTTCAGATGATTCCTGCTCCCAGCTTCACATCTTCTACCTGATGCCCCAGGCATCAGGGAAGAGGAAGCCAGCCCTGCTGTGCCCTGTCCAAATTTGTTACCCACAGAATTTGAGAGCATAATAAATGTCTGCTTTATTCCACTCAGTTTTAGGGTAATTTGTTTTGCAGCCATAGTAACTGTAACAAAACCTTTCCTGATATTTTATCTTTCATTTCATCTTTAGATTACTCAGAGTGACTTTTGCAAACAATCTAAAAATTATATAACATCCAGAGTAGTGAAAGGATTATTTCTGCCCATCCACATTTCAATGAAATAAGATTTTGTTCCTCCATTTGGAAAACGAAGGCAATTCTCAAGGTCATGGATGAAAACAAAACAGCTGGAATGTTTCCTATCTTTATTTCTTATAGGAAGACAATGTTTTTTAAACTAAAACTCTGTTTTAGTTTGATAAGGCCCTTGAGCCCACAGAAAATATAGTAGTTATTTTTGTGCCTCCTTGGCTTCCTTTAATTTCCAAAGAGCTGAAAAGAGTGGAGAGCAGTTTCAAAAAGAGACCAATAGGGCTTCCCTGGTGGCGCAGTTGTTAAGAGTCCGCCTGCAGATGAAGGGGATGCGGGTTCGTGCCCCGGTCCGGGAAGATCCCACATGCCGCGGAGCAGCTGGGCCCGTGAGCCATGGCCGCTGAGCCTGCGCGTCCAGAGTCTGTGCTCTGCAATGGGAGAGGCCACAACAGTGAGAGGCTCGCGTACCACAAAAAAAAAAAAAAAGAGACCAATAGTAGTAACTTCAGGGCCCATTAATCTGAGAGGGAACCAGAGCAAGTGGCCTGCAGGGCTGGTTTTCATAAAGATAAAATTAGTAAGAACCTCTTTAGTAAGGAAAAGGGTGGGTGAGGAATAAGTGAGAAATGTCATGAAAATATTAAATAGTAATAAGGGATAAAACCTTTCCAATAACCTTTCTGTAATTGAGAGACAGTTTTCATTTTAACTCACATTTTCATCAAAGTTACAAGGAAATTCAAACTGAACTTCTTTTTTCTGTCTACACTCCCTCACCCTCTAGTAACTCATCTAGTCTCTAGCTTTGAATCTTTCCTCTTTTCTCACAAGTCCCAAATTTGTATCTTCAGCCCAGATCTTGTCCCTACACTCTAGACTCATATCCATCTGCTATCCAGCATCTCCACTTGATGTCTAACAGGCATCTCAAGTTCAACTTCTCCAAAAAACAGACTTCTGATATCCCTCCCCAAACCTGTTCCTCTCCCGGCCTTCTCCACTTTAGGTGATAGAAATTCTACCCTTCCAACAGCTCAGGACAAAAACCTTGACATCACCTTGACCTCACTTTCACAAACCACAGCCAAGCCATCAGCAAATCCTGATGGCTCTAGCCTCAAATCATATCCGGAATCTAACCATTCTCATGACCTCCACCACTGCTAATTCCGTCCAAGCCAACATCATCTCTCATCTGGATTGTTGCCACAGCCTCCTAACGGGTCTCCCTGCCTCCATCCTTTCTTTCCTGTGGTATGTTCTCACCCCAGGAACCATAATAATCCTTTAAGAATATAAGTCAAATCATGTGCTTCCTCAGATTGGAATCATCTACTGACTTTGCATCTCATTCAGAATAAATGCCCCAATCCTTAAAATGTCAAATAAGACCCATCATGATTGGCACCCTATTACTTCTCTCTTACCCCTCTGCCCCTGGCTCACTCTGCTCCAGGCTCACTGGCTTCCTGACTGTTCCTAGAAGATACCAAGTACCCTCCTGCCATGGTGCTTTTGGACTTGCTCTTCCCTTTTCCAGGAACACCCCAAACTCCAACCCCACCCCATATCTGTGTGGCTCATTTCGCACCTCCTTCACCTTATCAACAAAGAGGTCCCTCACCACCCTATTTAGAACAACAAATACCATGCCCTCCAGGTTCCTCTTCCCAATTTTATTTTTCTTCAAAGACCTTATTACTCCTCAACATTAAATAAGTAAATAAACAGACATGTTTGTTCATTCACTTACTGCCCATGTTCCCCATTTAGAATGTAAGTTCCATTAAAGCAAGGTTTTTTTTTTAGTCTATTTTGCATATGGCTGAACTTCCAGTGCCCAGAGTAGTTTCTGGCATATAATAGTCACATAAATGGTCAGAATAACATACACCTGTCGATGAATGAATAAACAAACAAAGGAACAATTAGACCATAGTTGATTCACAGCCAAGCACCACCTGTGCTGAAGGCAGAAGACACATGGAGAGCTTTAGAGAATGCCCACATCTGCCTGGCCAGCTCCTGGGTACACAAGTTGCTCTGGAAATTCTCCTGAGTGCAACGTGATGGCAGTTAGACTTGAGGGTCTTGGGTCACTCTTGTCTTCACCCCAGGGGACACAGCATTGCTCCATGAAAAGCATAAGCTTTAGTACCCAGAGACTGGTGTTAAAGCCCACGAACTGTTTGGATGATTCTGGACAAGTCACTTAACCACATTGAGTCTTGGTTTCCTTATCTGTAAAACAAAAACAATATCAGTTATTTTTCATAACAGATGCAATAAAGATTAAATGAGGTAACATATGGAAACAATGATCTGTAAATTATAAAGGGGTAAATAAAAATAAAGGTTGTAATTATATAAGAAAACAACCTTGATTTGAGCCTACTTAGTAATTAAAGCAGAGTCACATATCCAGTGTAATTGATGGGTACCTGATTAGTCATATAAATGGCCAAAATGACTGGTTGGTTATTGCTGTGAGACTTAACTGGCCTAAAAGGGGAGGCAACTGGGAAATTTTTTAGTACCCACAAGTGGTGGGTACTCTACATTCATTATTTCATTTTATCCTAATAAAAATTCATGGGAGGTAAGTATTACAGAAGTCACATTAAAGTGATAAGTGAGGTTCAGAGAGTTTAAGTAACTTGCCAAAACTCCCTTGGTCAGGTAGCTAGGAATTACAAGGCCATTTCCAAATCACCAAGTCATGTTCTTGGACTTTAAAAATTAAAACTCCCTACCAGTGATTTTTAAATGTGTTAAAGACAGGTTGTCCATATAAAATGTAGATGAAAGGGATATTACAGAAGAATATGAAATATTTCATCAAAATTCATAGAAAATGAGAAAAGCCTGATACAAAAGGATACATACTCTTTGATTCCATTGAGATGAAATTCTAGAACAGACAAAAGCTGTGGTGATAAAATCAAAATAGTGATTAATTCATGTGTGTTGGGTGTGGGGGACAGGGATTGATTGGGAAGGGGCTATGGGAACTTAATAGGGAGATAGAAATCTCTTTCACCTTGATAATGGGTTATATGGTATATATATTTGTCAAAACTCATCAAACTGTATACTTAAGACCTGTGCATTTCACTGGACATAAATTGTTGTCTTAGTGTGTTCTGGCTGCTTTAATACTGGTAGCTTATAAACTACTGAAATTTATTTCTCACATTTCTGAAGGCTGGAAGTCCACAGTGCTAGCATAGTCGAGTTCTGATGAAGGTCTGCTTATGGGCGGCCGACTTCTGGTTAGGTCCTCACATGGTGGAAGGGGCAAGGGAGCTCTCTCTGGGGTCTCTTTTATAAGGGTATTAATCTCATTCATAAGGGCTCTATGAATTTGAGGGGGGATACAAAATCATTCAGACCATAGCAATTGAATTTTTAAGGTTTAAAGTCATGGAAAATTGATTTTTTTTAGGCTTGGAACCCGAGTGAAAGGTAAAGGCACTGTTTTAAGGACTTTTATTAAACCTCAGGAAAATCCAGTGATGTAGTTTGGAAATCTAACTCATCTCCAAGATGAAGAAGTTGAAACAATATACAGTAATTTTTATGGTCCACACAGTCAAGAGGGGTGGAGCTAGGATTCAAACCCTAGTGGGATGTAATTAACCCCCCACTACAGCTGTCTCTGAAGATGGCTTGTTATGACAACAATGAAGCTGGAAAAGGGAAGTTTGGGTTCATTTTTTCCAAATATATACCAAGTCTTTAGCCTCAGCATCATGTGGATAAACAGAATACATGAATACTTAGTAGCCAGTCCAGACCTTATTCAAAGAGGTGCCTTAGTAGGAAATTACAAGGAAAAATGATAATCTGTGACCCATAGGGATAGAAATGATTAGATTGTGTCTCTTATACTACAATACATCTTATTTGTTTCTTCATATTTTACCTTACTTAAAAATTTTAAAAAACATTTAATCTTATCTTCATAGGAATAAATAAGGTAAGCATATGGCTTTGAGTTGTAACAAAGAATGAACATTATATTGAATAGCCACCATAACCAAGATTAAAATCATTTCAAATGAACCCCATTTAAAACTAATGTGGAAGCTTTAGCCACATTGTATCATGTGGCCTATTTTCAATACACCTCCCTTTGTACAATAGCTTTGATTTAACGTGGGAGAAGAGGCAAGAATAAAAATGTCTCAGAATAGATAGGAGCCTTATGGAACATTATTCCCCTAAAGTCCCTTCCTTTAATGACTGAATTCACTACATCTTCCTTAGAAAGGCAAAATGGTAGGTAATTTCAATTCAAAAAACCATGCAGAACATAGCCAACTTAGCAGTCACAAAAAAGAATTCAGAGGAAGCAGGGAAGATATTAACCACCATAACGAAACAACAGAAGATAAATAATAGAATCTCGCTTACCACACAGGCCTCTAACTATAGGGAATAAAACTTCCTTGATATTTTTCTCAAATGAGACATTAAACAGAAAGGCCTTGGAAGAGAGAAGCATTTATTTGGGTGAAAGAAACATAAAATAGTTACATGATATAAATAATGGTAATACTAAAGAACATAACTGGCTCATGCAAGCAAAAACTTTTGCAAAACCTCTAAACTACAGTGCAGAGGAGTTCAGGTTTGTTACAGGAGGCCTTAAAACAGTGCTGTCCACTAGAACTTTCTGTGGTGGTAGAAATGTTCTTTATCTGTTCTGTCCAATGTGGTAGCTGCAAGCCACATGTGGCTAGTTGAGCACTTAAAATGTGGCTAGTGTGACTGAGGAACTGAAGTTTTAATTTTATTTAAGTTTAATTAATTTAAATTTAAATAACCAAATGTGGCTAATGGTCATTGTATTGGACAGTACAGCATGGTTTCAAAGAAATAAACATTTGAGACTAAACCCCATCAGGGGTTTCAAAGAAATCCCTGATGACTCTGTCATTTCCCAAACTGACTTTTGAACGTTAATCAGTCTGTATGGTTTAAAGAGTTCAATTTGTTGTAGACACCTGCTGTTCCCAGGGGTGAAACTTATAGCCATGTCTGATGAAGGTTTGCCTCATAGTAATGAAATGGATTGTGACATTCAGAAACACTCTCACTCCTCACCTTGGCCCATGAGATTCCCAGAGTATGGCCTTACACAGAGTTGATGTAGTCCTTTACCTGATTCTTAGATTCTAAACCAAGAAAATAAAAAGGTCTCTGATGGGTTTCTTGGGAAGAAAATAAAATTGGTCTGACAGCCTGGCCTCTCTTCAGCAAGAGCTTGTTGCTGTTCTTAATAGATTTCTTCCATGTGGCCAGCTCTGCCACATGCTATAATGCTATAGCATTATAATCCTCTAACTTTCTATCCTCTACCAAATAAATTTAGTCCTCGGTAGAAACCACCCATGGAGTCTATGTGGTGAAATTCACTTCAACTAACCAAAGCATTAAGCTTTTGTTATGAAGATCACAAATTTAGCTAAAGATGGAATGCAGATTTCATTTAATCAACTGGTAATAACTGCCTGGAGCAGTTATTAATAATAAATTAATAATATCCCTAATCTTACATATAGAAAACCCTTAAGACTTCACCAAGAAACTATTAGAACTAATAAATGAATCTAGTAAAGTTACAGGATAGAAAATCAACATACAGAAGTCAGTTCCATTTCTATACACTAACAAAGAACTATCTGAAAGAGAAATAAGGAAAATCACATTTACAAGAGCATCTAACAATAAAATACTTAAGAATAAATTTAACCAAGGAGGTGAAAACTCTGTACTCCTAAAGTTATAACACACTGATGAAAGAAATTGATGAAGAGGCAAGTAAATGGAAAAATACCCTATGCCCATACATCAGAATAATAATATTATTAAATATTATTATTAATAAAATGTTCACACTACCCAAAGACATCTATAGATTCAATGCAATCCCTATCAAAATTCCAATGAAATTTTTCACAGAAATAGATACTTCAATCCTAAAATTTGTGTGGAACCACAAAAGTCCCCCAGTAGCCAAAACAATCATGAGAAAGAAGAACACAGCTGAAGGCATTACATTTTCTGTTTCAAACTATATTACAAAACTATGGTAATAAGAACAGTAAGTTAGTGGCATAAAAACAGACACCCAGACCAATCAAACAGAATCAAGAGTCCAGAAATAAACCCACACATATACCATCAACTAATATTTGACAAACCAAGAATATTCAATGGGGAAATTATATTCATATAGAGAAGAATGAATTTGGATTTGTATCTTACACAACTCAGAAATATTAACTCAAAATGGATTAAAAACTTACATTAAGACCTGAAACCATAAAACTCCTGGAAGAAAACATAAGAAAAGCCTCCTTGGCATTGGCCCTGGCAATGATTTTTTGGATATGACACAAAAACCACAAGTAACAAAAACAATAAACAACAAGTGGGACTACATCAAACTATAAAAAGCTTCTGCACAGCAAAGGAAACAATCAACAAATTGAAAGGGCAACCTACAGAATGGGAGAAAATATTTGTAAGCCTCTGAGAAGGGGTTAATATCATAATTACATAAGGAACCCATACAATTCAATAGCAATGAGACAAATAATCTGATTTTAAAATGGACAAAGACTTGAATAGACATTTTTCCAAACAAGACACACTAACGGCTAGCAGGTATATAAAAATGTACTCAACATCACTAATCACAGGGAAATGTAAATCAAAACCACAAAGAGATATCACCTCACAATTGTTAGATTGGTTATCATCAAAAAGCCAAGAGATAACAAGTGCTGTTGAGGATAAGGAGAAATCACTGTGCACTGCTCATAGGAATGTAAACTGGTACAGTTACTACAAAAAAAGATGAAGTTTCCTCAAAAAATTAAAAATATAACTATTGTATGATCCAGAAATCTGACTTCTGGGTATATATTGGAAGGAAAAGAAATCACTATCTTGAAGGGATATCTTCAATCCTATGTTCATTGCAGCATTAATTATAGCCAAGAAATGGAAACTACCTGTCTGTCAATGGATAGATAGATGCATAAAGAAAATGTTCTGTGTGTATATATATATGCGATGGAATATTATTCAGTCATAAAAGAAGGAAACCTTGACGTTTGCTGTAATGTGAATAACACTTGAGATCATTATGCTAAATAAAATAAGTCTAACAGAGAAAAACAAATACTGTATGATCCTTATACAGTATCCTTATAAATACTTATATGTGGAATCTAAAAAAGCTGAACTCATAGAAAAAGTAGATTGATGGTTGCCAGGAGTTGGGGGGTGGGGGAAATGGGGGTATATT
Source organism: Delphinus delphis (assembly GCF_949987515.2). Classification (NCBI taxonomy): domain Eukaryota; kingdom Metazoa; phylum Chordata; class Mammalia; order Artiodactyla; family Delphinidae; genus Delphinus; species Delphinus delphis. Next base: position 110,132,527 of record NC_082686.1, on the reverse strand, counting down.
GGTCAAAAGGTGTAAACTTTCAGTTACATGGTAAATAAGTTCTGGGGGGGTTAATGTACAGCATGGTGATTACAGTTAACAATATTGTATACTTGAAAAAAACAATAATGTCCTGAGGTGCCTTGAAGTGCACTTAGGTTTAGTGGAAAATCATGCTGTAATCATTTAGTAATATTTTCCATGGGCTCACAAATGGGGACTTGTGGCTTCTGAGCTGTCTATCTGCCACCCCTATGTGAGCCAATGTAGTGATACACAGTTGAGGAAAACATAATCTAAACACATTTGCCACTAAATATCCAACAAGAGAGCACTATAGATATAACAGAGCACAGAGATAATATAGATCAATTGCAACGGGAATAATTGTGGCTGGCATCATGGAAGAGGTGGCATTTGAGCTGGATTTTGAAAGATGCATGGATTGTAGAGTGATAATGTGGAGGCATTACTGACAATAACAGACACAGGGATGCACAGCATGTCAGAGGAAGGGCAGATGTGTGACAAAGGTAGAAGGAGGTACACTGAAAGATACTGCTGAAAAGACAACATGGAGTCAAATCCATAAAGGCTTTGGATGTCATGCTACAGAACTTTTTTAAAAAATGAATTTATTACTTACTTACTTATTTATTTATTTTTGGCTGTGTTGGGTCTTCGTTGCTGTGCACGGGCTTTCTCTAGTTGCGGTGAGTGGGGACTATTCTTTATTGCAGTGCGCGGGCTTCTCATTACGGTGGCTTCTCTTGTTGTGGAGCACGGGCTCTAGGCATGCAGACTTCAGCAGTTGCAGCACATGGGCTCAGTAGTTGTGGCTCACAGGCTCTAGAGTGCAGACTCAGTAGCTGTGGGGCACAGGCTTAGTTGCTCTGCAGCATGTGGGATCTTCCCGACCCAGGGCTCGAACCCATGTCACTGCATTAGAAGGTGGATTCTTATCCACTGTTCCACCAGGGAAGTCCCAGAACTTGTTTTGTAGTGATAGGTAACCAGCAAAAAATTTTGAGCAAAGCTGTAGCATGGTCAGATCTGTATTTAAGAAGACAAGTTAGACTGCCATGAGCAGGATGGGTAGGTGAAACAAGACATCAAATGTAGCAGGACATTCTATTAATTTTCTGGTAATATACGCTTCAAAAATTGAGTTCAGAGGTCTTCTTATAACCATGACTGCTGGTTGCCAACCCAACGACCATTTTCTCTTCTTTATTAGTTTATAAAATCTTACTGTTGTTCAGGCAGGAAAATGCACAAAGAAGTTGGGCCTTTCACCTTACTTCAGGAATTGAATCATTGTTGGTCCATAAGATTCATTGCTTTTTGCTAGAGATTTTTTTCAATAGGCACAGAAAAGGCATTCAACAAAATTCAGTGTATGTGCATGATAACTTTTGGAGGTGACGTATATGTTTATTACCTTGATTGTGGTTTCATAGGTGTATGCATATGTTCAAATTCATCAAATTTTATACATTAAACGTGTTTTTTTGTATACCAACTATATTTCAGTAAAGTTGTTTAGAAAAACTCTTGTCAAAGCAGGAATAGAAATGAGTTTCCCCCATCCAATAAAAGCTGTCAACAAAAATGTGTAACTAATGTTTTCCCTAATAGTGAAATACCGAATGCTTCCACCCCAAGATTGGGAGCAAGGCAAAGATGTCTGCTCTCACAACTTTTACTAAACATTGTCCTTAAGGTCTTAGTTGTTCACTAAAGCAAGAAAATAAGTAAAAAGCATAAAGTTTAGAAGGAAGAAGTAAAACTGTCTTTATTCACAGTCAACAGACTATATGTAAGAAATGTTTTAAATAATCTACTAAAAAACTGGTAGAACGAATAAATGAATTAACAAAGTCACAGAAAGAAAACAAGATCAATATACAAAAATCAATTGTATTTCTATATTTTAGAAATAAACATTTGGAAGATAGTCTTAAAAATACCATTTAAAGTATATAGCCAAAAGCATTGAAAGCAGGGATTCAAACAGATATTTGTACATCCATGCTCATAGCAGCGTTATTCACAATAGCCAAAAAGTGGAAGAAACCCAAGTATCCATTCCAATGATAAATGAATAGATAAATAAAATAGGACATATGCATACAATATAATATTATTCAGTCTTAAAAGGAAGGAAATTCTGACACATGTTACAACATGGATGAACCTTGAGGACATTATGCTAAGTGAGATAAGCCACTCACAGAAGGACAGATATTGTATGAGTCCACTTACAGGAGGGACCTAGAGGAGAAGTTACAGGACTCAAATTCATAGAGATAGACAGTACAATGGTGGTTTCCAAGAGCTGGGGGAAGGAGGAACTGGGGATTATTGTGTAAAGGGTACAAAGTTTCAGTTTGGGAAGATGAAAAGAGTTCTGGAGATGGATGGTAGCAATGGATGCACAACAGTGAGAACATACTTAATACCACGGACCTGTACCTTAAAAATAGTTAAAATGAAAAAATTTTATGTTATGTATACTTTACCATAATTTTTAACTTCTTTAAAAATATCATTAACAGGTCTAAAGGAGGGCCTCTGGAGGCTGCAGTTCTGGAGTTTGGAGGTATCCAGTGTTCTGCTTATGCCTCTGGACCGTCTCCAGCTCAGCATTGCATCTCCTCATTCAGTTGTCTCACTATCCCCAGTGGTGTTCAAGGATTCACACTTTTTCCACAGTGCAGTGCTAACCATGGCAAGATGTGGCCGAATAGGTCTGCTAATGACAGCCTGACCTCATGTGTCAAGGTCCTGAATGCTCTTCCTGCTACCTTGTGCATTTATTGATTCTTTGGAGACACCTCATAGCTGCCATGTGGATGACAGGCTCTTGGTGTTCCAGCCAGGCATCAGGGCTGGGCCCCTGAGGTGGGAGAGCCAAGTAAAGGACATTGGTCCACCAGAGACCTCCCAGTTCCACGTAATATCAAATGGCGAAAAACTCCCAGAGACCTCCATCTCAATGCCAAGACCCAGCATCACTCAACAACCAGTAAGCTACAGTGCTGGACACCCTATGCCAAACAACTAGCAAGACAGGAACACAACCCCACCCATTAGCAGAGAGGCTGCCTAAAATCATAATAGGGTGACAGACACCTCAAAACACACCACCCGACCTGGACCTTCACACCAGAAAGAAGAGATCCAGCCTCATCCACCAGAACATAGGCACTAGTCCCCTCCACCAGGAAGCCTATGAAACCCACTAAATCAACCTAAGCCACTGGGGGAAGACACTAAAAACAACGGTAACTATGAACCTGCAGCCTGCGAGAAAGAGACCTGAAACACAGGAAGTTAAGCAAAATGAGGAGACAAAGAAAATCAGCAGATGAAGCAGCAAGGTAAAAACCCACCAGACCTAACAAATGAAGAGGAAATAGGCAGTCTACCTGAAAAAGAATTCAGAATAATGAGAGTAAAGATGATCCAAAATCCTAAAAATAGAATAGAGAAAATACAAGAAACGTTAAACAAGAACCTAGAAAAACTAAATAGCAAACAAAAAATCATGAACAGCGAATAAACGAAATTAAAAATCCTCTGGAAGGGATCAATAGCAGAATAACTGAGGCAGAAAAACGGATAAGTGACCTGGAAGATAAAAGAGTGGAAATAACTACTGCAGAGCAGAATGAAGAAAAAAGAATGAAAACAATTGAGGACAGTCTCAGAGACATCTGGGACAATACTAAACACACCAACATTTGAATTATAGGGGTCTCAGAAGAAGAAGAGAAAAAGAAAGGGACTGAGAAAATATTTGAAGAGATTATAGTTGAAAACTTCCCTAATATGGGAACGGAAATAGTTAATCAAATCCAGGTAGCACAGAGAGTCCCATACAGGATAAATCTAAGGAGAAACTAACTGACACATATTAATCAAACTATCAAAAATTAAATACAAAAAAAATTTTTAAATAGCAAGGGAAAAACAACATATAATATACAAGGGAATCCCCATAAGGTTAACAGCTGATCTTTCAGCAGAAACTCTGCAAGCAAGAAGGGAGTGGCAGGACATATTTAAAGTGATGAAAGGGAAAAACCTACAACCAAGATTACTCTATGCAGAAAGGATCTCATTCAGATTTGACAGAGAAATTAAAACCTTTACAGACAGGCAACAACTAAGAGAATTCAGCACCACCAAACCTGCTTTACAACAAATGCTAAAGGAATTTCTCGGCAGGAAACACAAGGGAAAGAAAAGACCTACAATAATAAACCCAAACAATTAAGAAAATGATAATAGGAACAGACATATCAAAAATTACCTTCAATGTAAATGGATTAAATGCTCCAACCAAAAGACACAGACTGGCTGAATGGATACAAAACAAGACCCATATATATTCTTTCTACAAGAGACCCACTTCAGACCTAGGGACACATACAGACTGAAAGTGAAGGGATGGAAAAAGATATTCCATGCAAATGGAAAGCAAAAGAAAGCTAGAGTAGCAATTCTCATATCAGAAAAAATAGACTTTAAAACAAAGCCTATTACAAGAGACAAAGTAGGACACTACATAATGATCAAGGGATAAATCCAAGAAGAAGATATAACAATTGTAAATATTTATGCACCCAACATAGGAGCACCTCAATCCATAAGGCAAATACTAACAGCCATAAAAGAGGAAATCAATAGTACCACAATTATAGTAGAGAACATTAACACCCCACTTTCCCCATTGGACAGATATCCAAAATGAAAATAAATAAGGAAACACAAGCTTTAAATGATACATTAAACAAGATGGACTTAATTGATATTTATAAGACATTCCATCCAAAAACAACAGAATACACATTTTTCTCAAGTGCTCATGGAACATTCTCCAGGATAGATCATATCTTGAGTCACAAATCAAGCATTGGTAAATTTATTAAAATTGAAATCATATCAAGTACCTTTTCTGACCACAACGTTATGAGACTAGATAACAAAAACAGGAAAAAAATCTGTACCAAATACAAGCACATGGAGGATAAACAATACACTACTTAACAACCAAGAGATCACAGAAGAAATCAAAGAGGAAATCAAAAAATACCTTGAAACAAATGACAATGAAACACGACAACCCAAGACCCATGGCATTCAGCAAAAGCAGTTCTAAGAGGGAAGTTTATAGCAAAACAATGATACCTTAAGAAACAAGAAACATCTCAAATAAACAACCTAACCTTACACTTAAAGCAATTAGAGAAAGAACAAAAGAACCCCAAAGTTAGCAGAAGGAAAGAAATCATAAAGATCAGATCAGAAATAAATGAAAAAGAAACGAGGTAAATGATAGCAAAGATCAATAACACTAAAAGCTGGTTCTTTGAGAAGATAAACAAAATTGAAAAACCATTAGCCAGATTCATCCAGAAAAAAAGGGAGAAGACTCAAATCAATAGAATTAGAAATGAAAAAGGATAAGTAACAACTGAAACTGCAGATATACAAAGGATCATGAGAGATTACTACAAGCAACTCTATGCCAATCAAATGGACAACCTGGAAGAAATGGACAAATTCCTGGAAATGCACAACCTTCTGAGACTGAACCAGGAAGAAATAGAAAATATGAATAGACCATTCACAAGCACTGAATTTGAAACTGTGATTAAAAATCTTCCAACAAATAAAAGCCCAGGACCAGATGGCTTCACAGGTGAATTCTATCAAACATTTAGAGAAGAACTAACACCTATCCTTCTCAAACTCTTCCAAACTATAGCAAAGGGAGGAACACTCCCAAACTCATTCTATGAGGCCACCATCACCCTGATACCAGCAGCAGGCAAAGATGTCACAAAAAAAGAAAACTACAGACCAATACCACTGATAAACATAGATGCAAAAATCCTCAACAAAATACTAGCAAACAGTATCCAACAGCACATTAAAAGGGTCACACACCATGATCAAGTGGGGTTTATCCCAGGAATGCAAGGATTCTTCAATATACGCAAATCAATCAATGTGATACACAATATTAAAAAACTGAAGGAGAAAAACCAAATGATCTTCTCAAGAGATGCAGAAAAAGCTTTTGACAAAATTCAACCCACATTTATGATAAAACCCCTCCAGAAAGTAGGCATAGAGGGAACTTTCCTTAACATAATAAAGGCCATATATGACACCCACAGCCAACATCGTCCTCAGTGGTGAAAAACTGAAACCATTTCCACTAAGCTCAGGAACAAGACAAGGTTTCCCACTCTCACCACTATTATTCAACATAGTTGTGGAACTTTTAGCCACAGAAATTAGAGAAGAAAAAGAAATGCAAATCAGAAAAGAAAAAGTAAAGCTGTCACTGTTTGCATATGACATGATACTATACATAAACCTAAAGATGCTACCAGAAAACTACTAGAGCTAATCAATGAATTTGGTAAAGTAGCAGAATAAAAAATTAATGCACAGAAATCTCTTGCATTCCTATACACTAATGATGAAAAATCTGAAAGTGAAAGCAAGAAAACACTCCCATTTACCACTGCAACAAAAAGAATAAAATATCTAGGAATAAACCTACCTAAGGAGACAAAAACCTGTATGCAGAAAATTATAAGATACTGATGAAAGAAATTAAAGATGATACAAAGAGATAGAGAGATAATACCATGTTCTTGCATTGGAAGAACCAACATTGTGAAAATGACTCTACTACCCAAAGCAATGTACAGATTCAATGCAATCCCTATCAAACTACCACTGGCATTTTTAACAGAACTAAAACAAAGAACTTCACAATTTGTATGGAAACACAAAAGACCCTGCATAGCCAAAGCAATCTTGAGAAAGAAAAACAGAGCTGGAGGAATCAGGCTCCCTGACTTCAGACTATGCTACAAAGTTACAGTAATCAGGACAGTATGGCACTGGCACAGAAACAGAAATATAGAACAATGGAACAAGATAGAAAGCCCAGAGATAAACCCATGCACATATGGTCACCTTATCTTTGATAAAGGAGGCAAGAATATACAGTGGAGAAAAGACAGCCTCTTCAATAAGTGGTGCTGGGAAAACTGGACAGCTACATGTAAAAGAATGAAATTAGAACACTCCCTAACACCATACACAAAAATAAACTTAAATGGTTTAAAGACCTAAATGTAAGGTGAGAGACCATCAAACTCTTAGAGGAAAACATAGGCAGAACACTCTATGACATAAATCGTAGCAAGATCCTTTTTGAGCCCCCTCTAGAGAAATGGAAATAAAGACAAAAATAAACAAATGGCACCTAATGAAACTTAAAAGCTTTTGCACAGCAAAGGAAATCATAAACAAGACGAAAAGACAACCCTCAGAATGGGAGAAAATTTTTGCAAATGAAGAAACTGACAAAGGATTAATCTCCAAAATTTACAAGCAGCCCATGCAGCTCAATATCAAAAAAACAAACAACTCAATCCAAAAATGGGTAGAAGACCTAAATAGATATTTCTCCAAAGAAGATATACAGATTGTCAACAAACACATGAAAGAATGCTCAACATCATTAATCATGAGAGAAATGCAAATCAAAACTACAATGTGATATCATCTCACACTGGTCAGAATGGCCATCATCAAAAAATCTAGAAACAATTAATGCTGGAAAGGGTGTGGAGAAAACGGAACCCCCATACACTGTTGGTGGGAATGTAAATTCATATAGCCACTCTGGAGAATAGTATGGAGGTTCCTTAAAAAACAAAAAATAAAACTACCATAGGCCCCAGCAATCCCACTGCTGGGCATATACCCTGAACAAACCGTAATTCATAAAGAGTCATGTACCACAATGTTCATTGCAGCTCTATTTACAATAACCAGCACATGGAATCAACTGAAGTGTCCATCAACAGATGAATGGATAAAGAAGATGTGGCACATATATACAATGGAATATTACTCAGCCATAAAAAGAAATGAAGTCGAGTTATTTATAGGGAGGTGGATGGACCTAGAGTCTGCCATACAGAGTGAAGTAAGTCAGAAAGAGATAAACAAATACCATGTCCTAACACATATACATGGAATCTAAAAAAAAAAAAAAAAAAGGTCACGAAGAACCTAGGGGCAAGATGGGAATAAAGATGCAGACCTACTAGAGAATGAACTTGAGGACACGGGGAGGGGGACAGATAAGCTGGGACAAAGTGAGAGAGTGGTAGTGTATATATGAACATATATACACTATCAAACCTAAAATAGATAGCTAGTGGGAAGCAGTCACATAGCACAGGGAGATCAGCTCAGTGCTTTGCGACCAGCTGGAAGGGTGGGAGGGAGGGAGACGCAAGAGGGAGGAGATATGGGGATATATGTTTATGTATAACTGATTCACTTTGTTATAAAGCAGAAACTAACACACCATTGTAAAGCAATTATACTCCAATAAAAATGTTTAAAAATATCATTAACAGAAGGGCACAAACACACACACACACACACACACACACATAATTTAACAAATGACATGCAAGTCCTATACACCAAAGCCCTATATGCAAAACATAGCTGAGCAAAATTATAGAAGGCCAAAGTAAATGGAGCAAAAAAAAAAATGTTGGAGGGGCTTCCCTGGTGGCGCAGTGGTTGAGAGTCTGCCTGCCAGCGCAGGGGACACGGGTTCGAGCCCTGGTCTGGGAGGATCCCACATGCCGCGGAGCAACTGGGCCCGTGAGCCACAACTACTGAGCCTGCGCGTCTGGAGCTTGTGCTCCACAGCAAGAGAGGCTGCGACAGTGAGAGGCCTGCACACCGCGATGAAGAGTGGCCCCCACTCGCCGCAACTAGAGAAGGCCCACACACAGAAACTTAGACCTAACACAGCCAAAAATAAATAAATAAATTTAAAAAAAAAAAATGTTGGAAACTCATCCTACCTGATTTCAAGACTTATTATAAAGGTACCGTAATCAAGACAGTGTGGTATTGGTAAGGATAAATAGATTAGTAGAACAGATTAGAAAGCCCAGAAATGGACCACACATTTATAGTCAATTGATTGGAACAAAAGAGCTAAGGCAATTCAACTGGGAGAAAGAAAGTCTTTTTAATAAAGGGTGCTGGTACAACTGGAAAAGTACACGGAAAAATATTAACATGAGATGAATTATAAACCTAAATACAACAGTTTAAACTATAAAGTTTCTAGGAGACACACATATGGTCTGGGTGGTAGCCCAAGAATTTGCATTTCAGACAAGTTTCCCAGATGATGTACAGGCTGCTGGCCCAGGGACCACATTTTAACATTGTTTTTTAACAGTGTGGAGCAAGAAAAAAAAGTGATAACTTTTTTTTTTTCACTCAACTCTTCCCCTTGAATAATTAGAAAGTAAAATAGTAACTTCTTAGTAATAAATTGAAACTATTAATAATTTAGGATTAAGTAGAAATGATAGAAGCTGTGAAGAAATATCTTTTTCAGCCATGTTGAATTTAGGACTAGGAAATAACAGTTTTTTGAGAAGCCTAACTGGATACGGTATACCAAGAGAAATTTACTGCCTTAACCCAAAGAAAAATAGTCGTGCATATAATATGTACCCTTGCTTATGTGCCCAACACGAAGATAAGATATTCAAGTACATTTCAGCCTGGCAGCCCATTCTGCTAGGTCATGCTCCATGATGAAATGTCATTGCCATTTCCCTGAATTAGAAAAAAGCCTTCCGTATGGAGACTTCCCTAATGTTCTTCTGTGATTTGCCATTACAATCACTCTCCATGTCATGCTTCTTTTTGCTTTTTTTTTTTTTTTTTTTTTTTTTGCGGTACGCGGGCCTCTCACTGCTGTGGCCTCTCCCGCCGCGGAGCACAGGCTCCGGACGCGCAGGCCCAACGGCCATGGCCCACGGGCCCGGCCTCTCTGCGGCACGCGGGATCCTCCCAGACCGGGGCACGAACCCGCGCCACCCACATCGGCAGGCGGACCCTCAACCACTGGGCCACCAGGGAAGCCCTCCTTTTGCTATTTTCTTTGAAGTTTTAGCCAGGCAGTTTGCAGCTAGTACATATTCCTTAGAGCAGTAAACAAGCTTTAAACAAATAGGTAGCATCAAGGAATTTTGGAGCTTTATAAAGGGGACCTTACAGATGACGATCTTACAGAGAGGCAGAGAGAGTGCAAACCTTTAGAGCATGGGCTATAGAGTTTGGCAGCTCTGAGTTAAAATCCTGCTCTACCATTTAACTAGGAAGGATTTCTAGAGCAGTTTCTTCAACCATTTAAGGTCTCAGTTTTCTCACATGTAAGAAGAGACAATCTCTTGTGAAGATTAAATGGGACAATATGTAGAAAGTACTCAGCCCCTTGCTTGAGCCTAGTGTGAGTAACTATTGTAAGTATAATTGGGATAGTATCTTAAGCCATATAAATGTGCATTTCTCCTTTGTATTTCCATATGAAGCATCTCCTTAACCAGTATAAAGCATTAATCTGGGGAAGGGGATGGCCAGGGAGTATGGAGTAGAAAGGGAAAGAAAAGACAATTAGGAGATTTATTGCAGAAACATAAAGAAAATAATTAAGATTCTAGCAGGCAACAAAAATGTTTTTGAGCACAAACTGAGAGAGAGAGAGAGAGAGAGAGAGAGAGACGAAAACTGAGGTGCTGAGCATTTTATTTGAGAGACTGAGTGTTGACCTAAAGGGGCCACGTGGTAGGTTTCTTGCCAAACTGATTGCTGTCATGCCTCTCTTTGTATCCAAGCCCTTTGCACCATGACTTTGCATGCCTCCATCAGGTGAATGGTCCAGCAGACTAAACAACAAGTGCAAAGACACTGAGGCAAGAAGGAGCTTGACAGTGTTCAAGAAACACAGAGAAGGCCAGTGTGGTTGGAGTGCAGGGAGAGGGACTGGGGAATGATAGAAAGTGAAGTCAGAGAGAGGACAACACCAGATCATACACAGCCTTTGAGACTAGAAATCTCTGGCAACAGTAGAAGGAAAAGCCCAAATCACTGTGGCCTGCTTATACATGAGTGCAGAAGGACCTATGGTTAAAATATCAAAATGCTTTCATTCCAGTTGGTAAATAGCCACTGTGCTGATCCCACCTAAAAGTCCCCTCAGCTCTGGCCAGCCATGCCCCTCCCTGAGGGCCATAAACCTTCCAGGATCCTGTAATTTAAGAATTCAGGGTAACTAGAAGCCTCTAACCCTGATCTAGTGCCATGACTACAGATGCGTAACATTATCCCCAGGCAAAAGGAAGAGCATTTCTTTATATACATTTTTATGAAGTTCAAAATAAACATGTATTCATTCACTTAGTATTTATTAAGTACCAACTATGGGCCAGGAGGTATTAGAGGTGTCGGGGATGAGTGAGAGAAAACAGACCAGTTTCTGCCCTCACAAAGCTTAGAGTTTGTACTTTAGGCAAATTATTGCCTGTAGGGAGTAATTTTTAGGCAGTGGTCCTTAACCTAAACTACACAGCAGAATCACCAGAGGGTTTTTAAAAGTACTGATACCTAGGTCCCACCCCAAGAGGGTCTGATTTAATTCCTCTGAGTAGTGGCCAGGGCATTGGAAATTTCTAAAAGTCTGCCAGCTGATTCAATGTGCTACCAGGGCTGAGAACTTCTCTCCTAGAGATATGAGCCAACATGGATGACAGAGTGGAACTGTGACATTTTAGTAAAATTTATGGTTGCAAACCTAGAGAGTTAAGTCTTCACTGCATTTTAATACATAAAGATAAATCAAGATGGAAACATGATTCTTTCAAAGGTGTTTTTCAGAAAGTTCTGGAGGCCGTCTTTGTAGAATGGTGTCCTGACTAATGCTGCCTGGCAGTCTGACCCAATGTTAGGCAGGTCAACTCCACGTATTCTGCCAATACTCAGCAAAACTCTGGGCTTTGTGAAATAGAATTCCTGAGGAGAAGGACCTGTAAATGTGAACACTCCTACCCTTCTCTTCCCCCACCCATGACCTGTCTGCACGTCCCACCCAAAGCCAGCAGTCAGCCTGAGGAATGGGTGAACGCCCAGGACTCCATGCCATAGGTAAGGAATCCAGCCCTTGGGGTCAACAACCAAAACTTGAGATTGCTTTTCACACGGATTTATTACCTCTCCAAACCACTTTCCAGTTGCTTCCTTCAGCTGTCCATCAAGTGACAAATGTTTAGGATGAAACAGAATGAGAAACTCCTTGAAAAGATTTGACCCAAAGGAGAGTCGAGAGGAGCTATGGAAAGGGAAACATGCACCAAACGCTGGGCTGCAGCATAAAGATTTTTCTAGATTCATTGGGTCACAGAGAAGCATCAAAGCACATTCTAGGACAATGAATGTGCTCAGGGCTAGCTCTTGATTATTCTGTCCTAATGAAGGGGGACAATGATGTGAGTTTTCTGAAACAGCAGCTGATTTTAATGAGCGGTTTGGTTTTGACTCTGGAAATCACTACTAGGTAAATAAAAACGTACCCAGCATGTCTGACCATTTTTCAGCTGGGCAGCTTGGAATGTGGCCAAGAATGTAGAAAGAAAATGGCTAGCATTTCAAAATTCATCTGAGAAAACCCACAAAACAGAAGCATCTTAGTGGAAACAACAGAGCTCTGAATTATGATTTAGAAGGCAAGAATTCTTGTCTCTGGTCTATCGTGACCAGGTGTGTGACATGGGTAAGTAACTTCTCTTCTCTCTGTGCCTCAGTTTCCTCACTTTTAAAATGAGGGGACTAGACTTAAGTGATCTCCAATAGAACAGATGAGTAAAATGGAATTTAATATCAGAGAGAGAGAGAGAGAAAATAGTGATGTGTAAAGCATGAAGACCACTGTCAGGGAGCAACCAAGTTTGTATTTGGAGCCCAAGACACTCGTAGGGGATGAGGGCAGGAGGGGATCAAGACACTTACACTTTTTCTCGAAAATTAAAACTAGTCAGGGCGAACTGGGGATTGCCCTGAGCTATTCTTAGAGTCAGGGAAGGGCCACGAGAACCCTAGGTAAACTCACCACCAAGGAGAAAAGATAGGACCACCAGCCCAGCTTCTGCACCAACTTAGAAGTTCAAAAGTGTAGTGCACACTGGGACCAGACCCAACCTAGGATCAGGGAGCAGGCTTGAGTCCTGGGGAAGTGGCCATGTGAGTGAGGAGCTATAATGATGGGAATCCAAGCCAGGTTTGCCTGAAGCCCACCACTGGCTGAACTTACTCCTGAGGGCTGGGACCTTCTCTTTGGTCCCTTAAAGAAGAGCGGTGGCCAAAGCAAGCTACACTAGCGGCTTCCCCTAGAGCCACCAACCTCTGTGGAACGACAAGAATCCCCAGTCTCAGTTGGGACTCCAGAAGTTGAAACAGAAATGACCAGGAGAGCCCTGGCCTATTAGAGGAAGGGGATCCCAGCAAAGGTCACTGTATTTCCTGTTCACTGGGCATGCGAGAGCTCCCACATTCAACTTTGGGACCCCACCTGAGTGGTGCCTTATTTGCATCCCAAACTATGAATTGGGGCACTCCAGTTATAGATCTATAAGATCCCTACAGCTCTAATATGATGTGGTTTTAGTGTACCCACACTAATATCACAAAGACTGACTTTATTTCAGAGTTTAGCATATAACTATCCCCTTAAGTTTGTAGACATTGGGACTCCTGTCTAAAAATAGGGAGAAATGGGTAAATTAGGGATCCATCTGTGACCATTACATAGCTTAAAATAAACACAAAAGGCATATCACTGCTAATGATCCATGAATTCACTCCATATGCATGCATTAGAGATCATTAAAGTAAAAGCTGGGAATGCAAAAGATAATTATATAGTTTGAATATCTAAAAATTTTTCCTCATAGAGGGCATATTTGTATGTATGTGTAAAATATAAGTGTATTACCCCCAAATGGAAACTGAAACACATGCTTGCTTTAGTGGAATTTCCTGTTTCAAATGGCCTTAGACAATAACCATCAGCTTTGTAAACATGAGGACCTCTTGATCCAGCAATTTCATATGTAGAAATTTAACCTGATGAGAATTTTCACCAGTATACAAAAACAAATATATATGAATGTTCATTGTCACAACATTGTTAACAACGAAAAAACTGAAAAGAATTGAAATATTCATTAATAAGGGATTAGTTAGATAAATTAGCAGGCATCCATATGCCAGGATACTCTGAAATTATTAAAAATAGTCAAATGTACTTTTATAGCAGAGAAATAATTTTATGTCAACTGAGGGAGCTGACATTTACAGTTTGTATGTTTACCCCATATCCATTCCCTGCCTCAAATCAAATCTACATTGAGGCTGAGGCCTTCCTTGTGTCAGGGAAGTTTGGTTACAAAGAGTGCTGATCACAAAAAGATAATTCCTCACACAGGTCAGAATGGCCATCATCAAAAATTCTACAAACAGTAAATGCTGGGGAGAGTGTGGAGAAAGGGAACCCTCCTGCACTGTTGGTGGGAATGTAAATTGGTGCAGCCACTATGGAGAACAGTATGAAGGTTCTTTAAAAAACTAAAAATAGAGCTACCATATGACCAAGCAATCCCACTCCTGGGCATATATCCAAAAAGATAGATGCAGCCCAATGTTCACTGCAGCACTATTTACAATAGCCAAGACATGGAAACAACCTAAATGTCCATCAACAGATGAATAGATAAAAAAGATGTAGTATATTTATACAATAGAATATTACTCTGCCATAAAAAAGAATGAAATAATGCCATTTTCAGCAACATGAATGGACATAGAGATTATCATACTAAGTGAAGTAAGCCAGACAGAGAAAGACAAATATCATATGGTATCACTTACATGTAGAATCTAAAAAAAAAACAAAACAACAAATGAACTTATATACAAAACAGAAATAGACTCACAGACATAACAAACTTATGGTTACTAAAGGAGAAAGGGGGGAAGGGAAAAGTTAGGAGTTTGGGATTAACATAAGCACACTGTTATACATAAAATAGATAACCAACAAGGACCTACTGTATAGCACAGGGAACTATACTCAATATTTTATAATAACCTATAAGGGAAAAGAATATATATATATTTATATATACATATGTGAACTTGAATCACTTTGCTGTCCACCCGAAACTAACGTTGTAAATCAACTATACTTCAATAAAAAAAAACACAAAAAGATAATTCTTAGTGCTTAGCACCAATGACAAGAGACCCAGAGAAAGGTATTCTCACCATCCCACTGGCACACTTTTGAGAATGAAAGTGAGTGCTATTAATAATGACATGGAAATAACCCAGACTGTTCTGAGGAAACAGGGACACACTACCTGGACCTTTCCCTGAAAGTTAATTCATTTTCTTATAAACCAAAGACAAATGTCATCTTTTAGTAGATAAGGCCCTTGCTCTCATGGAGACTTAGGTGAGGGGAGATGGCAAATAATAAAGAAAACAAAATAATGAACAAGATAATCAGAGACTAATAAAGCTTTGAAGAAAAAAATTTTAACGGGTGAAGTGATGCAGGGTGGGGAGGTAGAGTGGTCAGGAAGACCTGCTTGAGAAGAAAAGATGTGGTGGGAGATCTTAATGTCCAGAGAGGGTTGGGCATGCCAAGATGTGGGCAGAGCACTCCTGATGGAAGACCAATGACCAGTGATGCCCGAGGCCTCTGATGTGTTGAAGGAATGCACCCTGTGAAAGCAGAATTTGTTGGAGGGTTAATCAAGGGGATGACATGATCTATATCACGGTCTAGGGGAAGGAATGAGAAAGAAGGAAACAGAGCCAAAGATACCTGATGGAGGGGGATGGATGATGTGTCTGGGGAGAAAATTAGTAAAGGCAGGAAAAGGGGGGTGGGTGGGAGCACAAGAAAGAACCATCCCAGCAACTGCTCCAGACTAGAGGTAGTATAGCTGGTGCTGATACTGGACAGTGCCAGGACTGGCTCACCTGAGGGGCTCAGGAGTTTTTCTAAAACTCCAGGGAGATCAGAGGGAGATAGCAAGAAAACCTTGGATTGGAGATGTGTAGCCTTGCCAAGAAAAGGCTAGTGCAGAGTTCACTCTTAATCTACAAACAGCAAATGCTGGAAAGGGTGTGGAGAAAAGTGAACCCTCCTGCACTACTGGTGGGAATGTAAATTATACAGCCACTATGGAGAACAGTATGGAGGTTCCTTAAAAAACTAAAAATAGAACTACCATATGATCCGGCAATTCCACTACTGGGCATATACCCAGAGAAAACCATAATTCAAAAAGACACATGCACCCCAATATTCATGCAGCACTATTTACAATAGGCAGGACATGGAAGCAACCAAAATGTCCATCGACAGATGAATGGATAAAGAAGATGTGGCACATATATACAATGGAATATTACTCAGCCAGAAAAAGGAACAAAATTGGGTCATTTGTAGAGACGTAGATGGACCTAGAGAAGTCATACAAAGTGAAGTAAGTCAGAAAGAGAAAAACAAATATCGTATATTAACACATATATGTGGAATCTAGAAAAATGGTATAGATGAAACAGTTTGCAAGGCAGAAATAGAGACACAGATGTAGAGAACAAATGTATGGACACCAAGGGGGAAAGTGGTGGTGATGGTGGTGGGATGAACTGGGAGATTGGGATTGACATATATACACTAATATGTATAAAATGGATAACTAATAAGAACCTGCTGTATAAAAAAGAGAATAAAAAAGAAGAAAAGGAAGAGGGAGGGCGAAATGAGGAGTATGGGATTAACAGACACAAACTACTATACATAAAATAGATGAGCAACAAGGATTTACTGTATAACACAGGGAACAATATTCGATATCTTCTAGTATCCAGTAATGGAAAATAACATGAAAAAAATATATATATATAACTGAATCACTTTGCTGTACACCTGATCCTACACAATATAATACATCAACTATATTTCAATTAAAAAAATCTGTAACAAAGGATATATTAAAAATTTTAAAAACTCACACAACTGTACACCAAAAAGAGAGAATTGTACTGAATGTAAATTTAAAAATAAATTTTAAAAAGCTTTGGAGAAGAACCATTTCTCACTAGGAATTCTGGTCTGAAGCATCGGTGCAAGGCCTCTGCCCAGAGCAACCTATGAGCAAATGAAACTAGACAGAGCACAAAGGAAAACAAAAGGTACTACAGACCCGCCTCTTTGCCCTGGAAGTGTACTTGCGGCATGTTTCTCCAGGCCTTCAGGCTTGGGTCTTGGACTGGAACTACACCACCAGCTTTCCTGGACCTCCAACTTGCAGAGGTATTTCTCGGCTTCCAAAATCAACTGTGTGGTTGACAGGGTCTTGTTGCTCCGGCCAGGTGTCAGGCCTGAGCCTCTGAGATGGGAGAGCCCAGATAAGGACATTGGACAACCAGAGACGTCTTGGTCCCACATAATATCATTCGGCAAGAGCTCTCCCAGAGATCTCCGTCTCAATGCTAAGACCCAGTCCACGCAATGACCAGCAAGCTCCAGTGTTGGACACCCCATGCCAAACAACTAGCAAGACAGGAACACAACCCCACCCATTAGCAGAGAGGCTCCCTAAAATCATAATAAGGCCACAGAGACCCCAAAACACACACCAGACATGGTCCTGCCCACCAGAAAGACAATATCAAGACTCACCCACGAGAACACAGGCACCAGTCTCCTCCACCAGGAAGCCTAAACAACCCACTGAACCAACCTTACCCACTGGAGGCAGATACCAAAAACAACAGGAACAACAAACCTGCAGCCTGTGAAAAGGAGACCCCAAACACAGTAAGTTAAGCAAAATGAGAAGACAGAGAAATACACAGCAGATGAAGGAGCAAAGTAAAAACACACCAGACCAAACAACTGAAGAGGAAATAGGCAGTCTACCTGAAAAAGAATTCAGAATAATGATAGTAAAAATGATCTAAAATCCTGGAAATAGAATAGAGAAAATACAAGAAACGTTTAACAAGGACCTAGAAGAACTAAAGAGCAAACAAACAATGATGAACAACACAATAAATGAAATAAAAAATTCTCTAGAAGGAATCAATAGCAGAATAACTGAGGCAGAAGAACGGATAAGAGACCTGGAAGATAAAATAGTGGAAATAACTACTGCAGAGCAGAATAAAGAAAAAAGAATGAAAAGAATTGAGGACACTCTCAGAGACCTCTGGGACAACATTAAATGCACCAGCATTTGAATTATAGGGGTCCCAGAAGAAGAAGAGGAAAAGAAAGGGACTGAGAAAATATCTGAAGAGATTATAGTTGAAAACTTCCCTAATATGGGAAAGGGAATAGTCAGTCAAGTCCAGGAAGCACAGAGAGTGCAATACAAGATAAAGCCAAGGAGAAATATGACAAGACACATATTAATTAAACTATCAAAAATTAAATACAAAGAAAAAATATTTAATACAGCAAGGGAAAAGCAACAAATAACATATAGAGGAATCCCCATAAGGTTAACAGCTGATCTTTCAGTAGCAACTCAGCAAGACAGAAGGGAGTGGCAGGATGTGTTTAAAGTGACGAAAGGGAAAGACCTACAACCAAGATTACTCTACCCAGAAAGGATCTCATTCAGATTTGACAGAGAAATTAAAACCTTTACAGACAAGCAAAAACCAAGAGAATACAGCACCACCAAACCAGCTTAACAACAAATGCTACAGGGAGTTCTCTAGGCAGGAAACACAAGAGAAGGAAAAGACCTACAATAACAAACCCAAAACAATTAAGAAAATGGGAATAGGAACATACATATAGATAATTACCTTAAATGTAAATGGATTAAATGCTCCAACCAAAAGACATAGACTGGCTGAATGGATACAAAAACAAGACCCGTATATATGTTGGGTACAAGAGACCCACTTCAGACCTAGGGACACATACAGACTGAAAGTGAGGGGATGGAAAAAGATATTCCATGCAAATGGACATCAAAAGAAAGCTGGAGTCCAAGTGGAGCAAGTGAGCTGAGTGGTTGTGTAGTCGCGTCCTGGAGACCAGTAGCGCTTGCAGCATGGCTGAGTGACTGACTGAAGAGCAGATTACAGAATTCAAAGAAGCTTTTTCACTATTTGACAAGGATGGTTATGGAACTATAACAACAAAGGAATTGTGAACTGTAATGAGGTCTCATGGGTAGAATCTCACAGAAGCAGACTTACAGTACATGATTAATGAAGTGGATGCTGATGGTAATGGCACAATTGACTTCCCGGAATTTCTGACAATGATGGCAATAAAAATGAAAGATGCAGACAGTTAGGAAGAAATTAGGGAAGCATTCCATGTATCTGATAAGGATGGTAATATCTATATTAGTGCAGCAGAGCTCTGCCATGTGATGACAAACCTTGGAGAGAAGTTAAGAGGTGAAGAGGTTGATGAAATGATCAGGGAAGCAGATATTGATGGTGATAATCAAGTAAACTATGAAGAGTTTGTACAATTGATGACAGCAAAGTGAAGACATTGTACAGAGTGTGTTAAATTTCTTGTACAAAAACGTTTATTTGCCTTTTCTTTGTTTGTAACTTATCTGTAAAAGGTTTCACCCTACTGTCAAAAAAAATATGCATGTATTAGGACTTCATTCCTCCATGTTTTATTCTCTTATCTTACTGTCATTGTCCTGAAACCTTATATTTTAGAAAAATTAAACAAGTAACACGTTGCATGTGGCTTACTCTGGATATATCTAAGCCCTTCTGCACTTCTAAACTTAGACTGAGTTTGTCAAATGAGGGAACATGTGGGTTATGCCTTTTTTTTTAAGTTGTTTTCTTTAGGAACTGTCATCATGTTGTTCTTGAAGTGTGGAGTTGTAACTCTGTGTGGACTATGAACAGTCAACAGTATGTACTTAAAAGTAGCACTATTGCAAAATTGGTGTTTTATCCAGGACCCATACACTATCTTTTTGTACTGCTGGTCCTTTACCAGAAACAATTTCTTTTATTGTTACTTGCTTGTTGTTTTAGCCACTTAAAGAAAATCTGCTTAAGGCACAATTTGCCTCAAATCGACTCCAAGATGTATATTTGTTTTCCAATAAAAATTACAATTTACCTAACAAAAAAAAAAAAAAAGAAAGAGAACTGGAGTCACAATTCTCATATCAGACAAAATAGACTTTAAAATAAAGACTATTAGAAGAGACAAAGAAAGACACTACATAATGATCAAGGAATCAATCCAAGAAGAAGATAAAACAATTGCAAATATTTATGCACCCAACATAGGAGCACCTCAATACATAAGGCAAATGCTAAGAGCCATCAAAGGGGAAATCAACAGTAACACAATAATAGTAGGGAACTTTAACACCCCACTTTCACCAATGGAAAGATCATTCAAAGTGAAAATAAGTAAGGAAACACGAGCTTTAAATGACATATTAAACAAGATGGGCTTAATTGATATTTATATAGGACATTCCATCCAAAAACAATAGAATACACTTTGCTCTTAAGTGTCTATGGAGCATTCTCCAGGATAGATCATATCAAACCTTGGTAAATTTAAGAAAATTGAAATTGTATCAAGTATCTTTTCCGACCACAATGCTATGAGACTGGATATTGATTACAGGGAAAAAACTGTAAAAGATACAAACACATGGAGGCTAGACAATGCACTACTAAATAACCAAGAGATCACTGAAGAAATCAAAAAATACCTAGAAACAAATGATAATGAAAACACGATGACCCAAAACCTATGGGATGCAACAAAAGCAGTTCTAAGAGGGAAGCTTATAGCAATACAATCCTACTTCAAGAAACATGAAAAATCTCAAACAAACCACCTAACCTTACACCTAAAGCAATTAGAGAAAGAAGAACAAAAAACCCCAAAGTTAACAGTAGGAAAGAAATCATAAAGATCAGATCAGAAATAAATGAAAAAGAAATGAATGACACAATAGCAAAGATCAATAAAACTAAAAGCTGGTTCTTTGAGAAGATAAACAGTTTTGATAAACCATTAGCCAGAGTCATCAAGAACAAAAGGGAGGAGACTCAAATCAATAGAATTAGAAATGCAAAAAGAGGAGTAACAACTGACACTGCAGAAATACAAATGATCATGAGAGGATCAACTATATGCCAATAAAATGGACAACCTGGAAGAAATGGAACAATTCTTAGAAAAGCACAACCTTCCGAGACTGAACCAGGAAGAAATAGAAAATATAAACAGACCAATCACAAGCACTGAAATTGAAACTGTAATTAAAAATCTTCCAACAAACAAAAGCCCAGGACCAAATGGCTTCACAGGCGAATTCTATCAAACATTTAGAGAAGAGCTAACACATATCCTTCTCAAACACTTCCAAAATATAGCAGAATGAGGAACAATCCCAAACTCATTCAACGAGACCACCATCACCCTGATACCAAAACCAGACACAGATGTCACAAAGAAAGAAAACTACAGGCGAATATCACTGATGAACATAGATGCAAAAATCCTCAACAAAATACTAGCAAGCATGGGATGAAGTGAGACAGTGGCATGGACATATATACACTACCAAGTGTAAGAGAAGATAGCCACTGAGAAGCAGCTGCATAGCACAGGGAGATCAGCTTGGTGCTTTGTGTCCAACTAGAGGGGTGGGATAGGGAGGGTGGGAGGGAGACGAAGGAGGGAGGAGATATGGGGATATATGTATACATACAGCTGAGTCACTTTGTTATACAGCAGAAACTAACACACCATGGTAAAGCAATTATACTCCAATACAGATAGTTTTAAAAATAATACTAGGAAAAAGACTCCAACAGCACATTAAAACTATCATACAACATGATCAACTGGGATTTATCCCGGGAATGCAAGGATTCTTCAATATATGCAAATCAATCAATGTGATAAACCATATTAAAAAACTGAAGGATAAAAAACATATGATCATCTCAATAGATGCAGAAAAAGCTTTCAACAAAATTCAACACCCATTTATGATAAAAACCCTCCAGAAAGAAAGCATAGAGGGAACTTTCCTCAACATAATAAAGGCCATATATGGCAAACCCATAGCCAACATTGTTCTCAATGGTGAAAAAATGAAACCATTTCCACTAACATCAGGAACAAGACAAGGTTGCCCACTCTTACCAATATTATTCAACATAGTTTTGGAAGTTTTAGGCAGAGCAATCAGAGAAGAAAAAGAAATAACAGGAATCCAAATTGGAAAAGAAGATGTAAAGTTGTCACTGTTTGTAGATAACACGATACTATACATAGAGAATCCTAAAGAGGCTACCAGAAAACTACTAGAGCTAATCGATGAATTTGGTAAAGTAGAGGATACAAAATTAATGCACAGAAATCTCTTGCATTCCTATACACTAATGATGAAAAATCTGAAAGAGAAATTAAGGAAACACTCCCATTTATCACTGCAACAAAAAGAATAAAATACCTAGGAATAAACCTACCTAAGGAGACAAAAGACCTGTATGCAGAAAACTATAAGACACTGATGAGAGAAATTAAAGATGATACAAACAGATGGAGAGATATACCATGTTCTTGGATTGGAAGAATGAACTTTGTGAAAATGACTCTACTACCCAAAGCAATCTACAGATTCAATGCAATCCCTATCAAACTAAGGCATTTTTCACAGAACTAGGACAAAAAATTTCACAATTTGTACGGAAACACAAAGGACCCCGAATAGCCAAAGCAATCTTGAGAAAGAAAAATGGAGCTGGAGGAATCAGGCTCCCTGACTTCAGACTATACTACAAAGCTACAGTAATCAATACAGTATGGTACTGGCACAGAAATATAGATCAATGGAACATGATAGAAAGCCCAGAGATAAACCCATGCACGTATGGTCACCTTGTCATTGATAAAGAGGCAAGACTATATAATGGAGAAAAGACAGCCTCTTCAATAAGTGGTGCTGGGAAAACTGGACAGCTACATGTAAAAGAATGAAATTAGGACACTCCCTTACACCATGCACAAAAAAAAAAAAACTCAAAATGGATTAAAGACCTAAATGTAAAGCCAGAAACTATCAAACTCTTAGAGGAAAACATAGAACACTCTATGACATATATCACAGCAAGATCCTTTTTGACCCACCTCCTAGAGAAATGGAAAAAAACCCAGAAATTAACAAATGGGACCTAATGAAACTTAAAAGCTTTTGCACAGAAAAGGAAACCATAAACAAGATGAAAAGACAATCCTCAGAATGGGAGAAAATATTTGCAAATGAAGCAACTGACAAATGATTGATCTCCAAAATATACAAGCAGCTCATGCAGCTCAATATCAAAAAAACAAAAAACCCAATCCAAAATGGGCAGAAGACCTAAATAGACATTTGTCCAAAGAAGATATACAGAGCCAACAAACACATGAAAGGATGCTCAACATCACTAATCATTATAGAAATGCAAATGAAAGCTACAATAAGGTATTACCTCACACTGGTCAGAATGGCCATCATCAAAAAATCTACAAACAATAAATGCTGGAGAGGATGTGGGGAAAAGGGAACCCTCTTTGCACTGTTGGTGGGATGTAAACTGATACAGCCACTATGGAGAATAGTATGGAGGTTTCTTAAAAAACTAAAAATAGAACTACCATTTGACCCAGCAATCCCCCTACTGGGCATATACCCTGAGAAAATCATAATTCAGAAAGAGTCATGTAGGGCGGAGGGGAAGATGGTGGAAGAGTAAGACGCAGAGATCACCTTCCTCCCCACAGATATACCAGAAATCCATCTACACGTGGAGCAACTCCTACAGAACACCTACTGAATGCTGGCAGAAGACCTCAGACCTCCCAAAAGGCAAGAAACTCCCCACGTACCTGGGTAGGGCAAAAGAAAAAAAGAAAAAACAGAGACATAAGAATAGGGACGGGACCTGCACCAGTGGGAGGGAGCTGTGAACGAGGAAAGGTTTCCACACACTAGGAAGCCCCTTCGCAGGCGGAGACTGCTGGAGGCGGAGGGGGGAGCTTCGGAGCCGCGGGGGTGAGCACAGCAACAGAGGTGCGGAGGGCAAAGCGGGGAGATTCCTGCACAGAGGATCGGTGCCGACCGGCACTCACCAGCCCGAGAGGCTTGTCTGCTCACCCGCCGGGGAGGGCGGGGCTGCGAGCTGAGGCTCGGGCTTTGGTTGGAGTGCAGGGAGAGGACTGGGGTTGGCTCCGTGAACACAGCCTGAAGGGGTTAGTGCACCACGGCTAGCCGGGAGGGAGTCCGGGAAAAGCTCTGGAGCTGCCGAAGAGGCAAGAGACTTTTTCTTCCCTCTTTGTTTCCTGGTGTGCGAGGAGAGGGGTTTAAGAGCGCTGCTTAAAGGAACTCCAGAGACGGGTGCGAGCCGCGGCTAAAAACGCGGACCCCAGAGACGGGCGGGAGATGCTAAGGCTGCTGCTGCCGCCACCAAGGGGTCTCTGTGCGAGCACAGGTCACTATCCACACCCCTCTTCCGGGGAGCCTGTGCAGCCTGCCATTGCCAGATTCCCAGGATCCACGGACAACTCCTCCGGGAGAACGCATGGCAGGCCTCAGGCTGGTGCAATGTCACGCTGGCCTCTGCCGCCGCAGGCTCACCCCGCTCTCCGCGCCCCTCCCTCCCCCCGGTCTGAGTGAGCCAGAGCCCCCGAATCAGCGGCTCCTTTAACCCCGTCCTGTCTGAGCAAAAAACAGACGCCCTCTGGCGACCTACACGCATAGGCCGGGACAAATCCAAAGCTGAGTCCCTCTGAGCTGTGAGAACAAAGAAGAGAAAGGGAAATCTCTACCAGCAGCCTCAGAAACAGCGGATTAAAGCTCCAAAATCAACTTGATGTACCCTGCATCTGTGGAATACATGAATAGACAATTAATCATCCCAAATTGAGGAGGTGGACTTCGAGAGCAAGATTTATGATATTTTTACCCTTTTCCTCTTTTTGTGAGTGTGTATGTGTATGCTCCTGTGTGAGATTTTCTCTGTATAGCTTTGTCCTAGGGTTCCATCTGTCCATTTTTTAAAAAAATTTTTTTCTTAATAAATAATTTTAATAACTTTATTATACTTTACCTTCTTTCTTTCTTTCTTTCTTTCTTTCTTTCTTTCTTTCTTTCTTTCTATCTACTTCTACTAACTCTTTCTCTCTACTTTTTCTCCCTTTTATTCTGAGCCGTGTGGAGTCTCTTGTTGCTGCAGCCAGGAGTCACTGCTGTGCCTCTGAGGTGGGAGAGCCAACTTCAGGACACTGGTCAACAAGAGAGCACCCAACTCCACATAATATCAAACGGCGAAAATCTCCCAGAGATCTCCATCTCAACACCAGCACTCAGCTTCACTCAACAACCAGCAGTGCTGGAAAACCTATGCCAAACAACTAGCAAAACAGGAACACAACCCCACCAATTAGCAGAGAGGCTGCCTAAAATCATAATAACTCCACAGGAACCCCAAAACACAACACCAGACGTGGACCTGCCAACTAGAGAGACAAGATCCACCCTCATCCACCACAACACAGGCACTAGTCCCCTCCACCAGGAAGCCTACACAACCCACTGAACCAACCTTAGCCACTGGAGACAGACATCAAAAACAACGGGAACTACGAACCTGCAGCCTGCAAAAAAGGAGACCCCAAACACAGTAAGATAAGCAAAATGAGAAGACAGAAAAACACACAGCAGATGAAGGAGCACAATAAAAACCCACCAGACCTAACAAATGAAGAGGAAATAGGCAGTCTACCTGAAAAAGAATTCAGAATAATGATAGTCAGGATGATCCAAAATCTTGGAAATAGAAGAGACAAAATGCAAGAAACATTTAACAAGGACCTAGAAGAACTAAAGAGGAAACAAGCAACGATAAACAACACAATAAACAAAATTAAAAGTACTCTAGATGGGATCAATAGCAGAATAACTGAGGCAGAAGAACGGATAAGTGACCTGGAAGATAAAATAGTGGAAATAACTACTGCAGAGCAGAATAAAGAAAAAAGAATGAAAAGAGCTGAGGACAGTCTCAGAGACCTCTGGGACAACATTAAATGCACCAACATTCGGATTATAGGGGTTCCATAAGAAGAAGAGAAAAAGAAAGGGACTGAGAAAATATTTGAAGAGATTATAGTTGAAAACTTCCCTAATATGGGAAAGGAAATAGTTAATCAAGTCCAGGAAGCACAGAGAGTCCCATACAGGATAAATCCAAGGAGAAACATGCCAAGACACATATTAATCAAACTGTCAAAAATTAAATACAAAAAAAGCATATTAAAAGCAGCAAGGGAAAAACAACAAATAACATACAAGGGAATCCCCATAAGGTTAACAGCTGATCTCTCAGCAGAAACCCTGCAAGCCAGAAGGGAATGGCAGGACATACTGAAAGTGGTGAAGGAGAAAAACCTGCAACCAAGATTACTTTACCCAGCAAGGATCTCATTCAGATTTGATGGAGAAATTAAAACCTTTACAGACAAGCAAAAGCGGAGAGAGTTCAGCACCACCAAACCAGCTTTACCACAAATGCTAAAGGAACTTCTCTAGACAAGAAACACAAGAGAAGGAAAAGACCTATAAAAATGAACCCAAAACAATTTGGAAAATGGGAATAGGAACATACATATCGATAATTACCTTAAATGTAAATGGACTAAATGCTCCCACCAAAAGACACAGATAGGCTGAATGGATACAAAAACAAGACCCTTATATATGCTGTCTACAAGAGACCCACTTCAGACCTAGAGACACATACAGACTAAAAGTAAGGGGATGGAAAAAGATATTCCATGCAAATGGAAAGCAAAAGAAAGCTGGAGTAGCAATTCTCATATCAGACAAAATAGACTTTAAAATAAAGACTATTAGAAGAGACAAAGAAGGACACTACATAATGATCAAGGGATCGATCCAAGAAGACGATATAACAATTGTAAATATGTATGCACCCAACATAGGAGCACCTCAATACATAAGGCAAATACTAACAGCCATAAAAGGGGAAATCGACAGTAACACATTCATAGTAGGAGACTTTAACACCCCACCTTCACCAATGGACAGATCATCCAAAATGAAAATAAATAAGGAAACGCAAGCTTTAAATGATACATTAAACAAGATGGACTTAATAGATATTTATAGATATTTATAATAGATATTTATATTTATAAATATAAATATATTTATAAATATAAATATATAATATAATAATTTATATTTATATAAATAAAAATATAAATATATTTATAAATATAAATATAATAGATATTTATATTTATAAAACAACAGAATACACTTTTTTCTCAAGTGCTCATGGAACATTCTCCAGGATAGATCATATCTTGGGTCACAAATCAAGCCTTGTTAAATTTAAGAAAATTGAAATTGTATCAAGTATCTTTTCCAACCACAACGCCATGAGACTAGATATCATTTACAGGAAAAGATCTGTAAAAAAT
The DNA here is from genome assembly GCF_949987515.2 of Delphinus delphis. NCBI lineage: Eukaryota > Metazoa > Chordata > Mammalia > Artiodactyla > Delphinidae > Delphinus > Delphinus delphis. Next base: position 110,105,031 of record NC_082686.1, on the reverse strand, counting down.
ACACATGCAGGATAAACAATACACTACTTAATAACGAAGTGATCACTGAAGAAATCAAAGAGGAAATTTAAAAATACCTAGAAACAAATGACAATGGACACACAACGACCCAAAACCTATGGGATGCAGCAAAAGCAGTTCTAAGGGGGAAGTTTATAGCAATACAAGCCCACCTTAAGAAGCAGGAAACATCTCGAATAAACAACCTAACCTTGCATCTCAAGCAATTAGAGAAAGAAGAACAAAAAAACCCCAAAGCTAGCAGAAGGAAAGAAATCATAAAAATCAGATCAGAAATAAATGAAAAAGAAATGAAGGAAACAACAGCAAAGATCAATAAAACTAAAAGCTGGTTCTTTGAGAAGATAAACAAAATAGATGAACCATTAGCCAGACACATCAAGAAAAAAAGGGAGAAGACTCAAATCAATAGAAATGAAAAAGGAGAAGTAACAACTGACTGCAGAAATAAAAAAGATCATGAGAGATTACTATAAGCAACTCTATGCCAATAAAATGGACAATCTGGAAGAAATGGACAAATTCTTAGAAATGCACAACCTGCCAAGACTGAATCAGGAAGAAATAGAAAATATGAACAGACCAATCACAAGCACTGAAATTGAAACTGTGATTAAAAATCTTCCAACAAACAAAAGCCCAGGACCAGATGGCTTCACAGGCGAATTCTATCAAACATTTAGAGAAGAGCTAACACCTATCCTTCTCAAACTCTTCCAAAATATAGCAGAGGGAGGAACACTCCCAAATTCCTTCTGCGAGGCCACCATCACCTTGATAACAAAACCAGACAAGGATGTCACAAAGAAGGAAAACTACAGGCCAATATCACTGATGAACATAGATGCAAAAATCCTCAACAAAATACTAGCAAACAGAACCCAACAGCACATTAAAAGGATCATACACCATGATCAAGTGGGGTTTATTCCAGGAATGCAAGGATTTTTCAATATACGCAAATCTATCAATGTGATAAACCATATTAACAAATTGAAGGAGAAAAACCATATGATCATCTCAATAGATGCAGAGAAAGCATTTTTAAAAATTCAACACCCATTTATGATAAAAACCCTGCAGAAAGTAGGCATAGAGGGAACTTTCCTCAACATAATAAAGGCCATATATGAGAAGCCCACAGCCAACATCATCCTCAATGGTGAAAAACTGAAAGAATTTCCACTAAGATAAGGAACACGACAAGGTTGCCCACTCTCACCACTCTTATTCAACATAGTTTTGGAAGTTTTAGCCATAGCAATCAGAGAGGAAAAGGAATCCAAATTGGAAAAAAGAAGTAAAGCTGTCACTGTTTGCAGATGACATGATACTATACATAGAGAATCCTAAAGGTGCTACCAGAAAACTACTAGAGCCAATCAATGTATTTGGTAAAGTTGCAGGAGACAAAATTAATGCACAGAAATCTCTTGCATTCCTATACACTAATGATGAAAAATCTGAAAGTGAAAGCAAGAAAACACTCCCATTTACCACTGCAACAAAAAGAATAAAATATCTAGGAATCAACCTACCTAAGGAGACAAAAGACCTGTATGCAGAAAATTATAAGACACTGATGAAAGAAATTAAAGATGATACAAATAGATGGAGAGATATACCATGTTCTTGGATTGGAAGAATCAACATTGTGAAAATGACTCTACTACCCAGAGCAATCTATACATTCAATGCAATCCATATCAAACTACCACTGGCATTTTTCACAGAACTAGAGCAAAAAATTTCACAATTTGTATGGAAACACAAAAGACCCCGAATAGTCAAAGCAATTTGGAGAACGAAAAACAGAGCTGGAGGAATCAGGCTCCCTGACTTCAGACTATACTACAACGCTACAGTAATCAAGATAGTATGGTACAGGCACAAAAACAGAAAGGTAGATCAATGGAACAGTATAGAAAGCCCAGAGATAAACCCACGCACATATGGGCACCTTATCTTTGATAAAGGAGGCAGGAATGTACAGTGGAGAAAGGACAGCCTCTTCAATAAGCAGTGCTGGGAAACCTGGACAGGTACAAGTAAAAGTATGAGATTAGATCACTCCCTAACACCATACACAAAAATAAGCTCAAAATGGATTAAAGACCTAAATGTAAGGCCAGAAACTATCAAATTCTTAGAGGAAAACATAGGCAGACCACTCTATGACATAAATCACAGCAAGATCCTTTTGACCCACCTCCTAGAGAAATGGAAATTAAAACAAAAATAAACAAATGGCACCTAATGAAACTTCAAAGCTTTTGCACAGGAAAGGAATCCATAAACAAGACGAAAAGACAACCCTTAGAATGGGAGAAAATACTTGCAAATGAAGCAACTGACAAAGGATTAATTTCCAAAATTTACAAGCAGCACATGCAGCTCAATAACAAAAAAACAAACAACCCAATCCAAAAATGGGAAGAAGACCTAAATAGACATTTCTCCAAAGAAGATATACAGACTGCCAACAAACACATGAAAGAATGCTCAACATTATTAATCATGAGAGAAATGCAAATCAAAACTACAATGAGATATCATCTCACACCAGTCAGAATGGCCATCATCAAAAAATCTAGAAACAATAAATGCTGGAGAGGGTGTGGAGAAAAGGGAACACTCTTGCACTGCTGGTGGGAATGTGAATTGGTTCAGCCACTATGGAGAACATTATGGAGGTTCCTTAAAAAACTACAAATAGAACTACCATATGACCCAGCAATCCCACTACTGAGCATATACCCTGAGAAAACCAAAATTCAAAAGAGTCATGTACCAAAATGTTCATTGCAGCTCTATTTACAATAGCCCGGAGATGGAAACAACCTAAGTGCCCATCATCAGATGAATGGATAAAGAAGTGGCACATATATACAATGGAATATTACTCAGCCATAAAAAGAAACAAAATTGAGCTATTTGTAATGAGGTGGATAGACCTAGAGTCTGTCATACAGAGTGAAGTTAGTCTGAAAGAGAAAGACAAATACCCTATGCTAACATATATATATGGAATTTAAGGGAAAAAATGTCATGAAGAACCTAGGGGTAAGACAGGAATAAAGACACAGACCTACTGGAGAACGGACTTGAGGTTATGGGGAGGGGGAAGGGTGAGCTGTGACAAAGCGAGAGAGAGGCGTGGACATATATACACTAACAAACGTAAGGTAGATAGCTAGTGGGAAGCAGCCGCATAACACAGGGAGATCAGCTCGGTGCTTTGTGACCACCTGGAGGGGTGGGATAGGGAGGGTGGGACGGAGGGAGATGCAAGAGGGAAGAGATATGGGAACATATGTGTACATATATAACTGATTCACTTTGTTACAAAGCAGAAAGTAACACACCATTTTAAAGCAATTATACCCGAATAAAGGTGTTAAGAAAAAAAAAGAGTCATGTACCACAATGTTCACTGCAGCACTATTTACAATAGCCAGGACATGGAAGCAATCTAAGTGTCTATCAACAGATGAATGGATAAAGGTGCGGCACATATATACAATGGAATATTACTCAGCCCGAAAAAGGAACGAAATTGCGTTATTTGAAGTGAGGTGGATGGACCGAGAATGTTTCACACACAGTGAAGTCAGAAAGAGAAAAACAAATACCGTATCGTAACACATATATATGGAATTAAAAAAAAAACAGTTCTGAGGAACCTAGGGGCAGGACAGGAATAAAGATGCAGACATAGATAATGGACTTGAGAACATGGGGAAGGGGAAGGCAAGTTGGGACGAAGTGAGAGAGTGGCACTGACTTATATACACTACCAAATGTAAAATAGATAGCTAGTGAGAAGCTGCCACATAGCACAGGGAGATCAGCTCAGTGCTTCGTGACCACCTAGAGGGGTGGGCTAGGGAGGGTGGGAGGGAGATGCAAGAGGGAGGAGATATGGGGATATATGTATATGTATAGTTGACTCACTTTGTTATACAGTAGAAACTAACACAACATTGTAAAGCAATTATACTCCAATAAAGATGTTAAAAAAATAAAATAAAATAAATAATAAACCATTCTCCCCCCCCTAAAAATAAAAAGGTACTACAAACAAAAGTGAGGTTTTGAAAATAGGGTTTATATCACATATTTATATTTGGATTTCTCTGACTACTCTTCAAGATTTAAATAGTCGTGAAGATGGACTAGAAAAAGTCTTCCACTTCTGTATTTTTCTGCTACTTCTTTGTATTTCCTGCTATTATTTTTCAAGTAAATGATGATAACTTATTGGGGTAATAAAGTTTCTTTACTATAAAAAAAAGCTTTCAAAGAAAAGAAAAATAATTTACTTTTAATCATATTCATTACAATCACAATTTATCTCAGGCTTAGTCACTGGGAATTGAGCTGACTTGAAGCTCCAGGCAGAAGAGGTAATTTAGGTTGTTGGATTTTTCCTCCGTATGGATATGCTCCACAGTGATGAATACTTTGCAATTCGATCTTTTCTGGACTAGGTGTCATGTTCCATTGGTCCATTTTGCCAATAACACACTGTCTTGATTTATAAAGACTTTATAAAAAACTTAGTTTTAGAGTAAGTCTTAAAGTCAGGCAGTGTGAGTTCTCCAACTTTGTTCTTTTTCAAAATTGTTTCACCTATTGTGCAATTTCATATTTTAAAAACTTATTTTAATATTTTGTGGAAACGTTTTTATATTTATTAAATATAGCTGCTTTGTTTACTTTTATCCGGAAAAAAAAGGAAAATAAAAGAATGAAGCGCTGTCAGTAAGGGATACTTTGGGCTGAAAGTGAATCTGTCATTTCTGTGCCTTAAACAAAGAGGGGGTTTATTTTTCCCTCACATAAGAGAAGTCTGAAGATAGGTGTCTGCTAGCATTGGTTCAGTGGCTCAACAGTGTCAGGGCCAACGTCTCTGTGGTTCTCTTGACCTCTCCCTCATGGTCACAAGATGGCAGCTACACCTACTGCCATCTTGTCCATTCACGGTAGAAAAAAGTAACTTTTGTCTCCCTGTCCAGAATTCTGTCAAATGCCTCCTTTGGCTTCAAGAGAGGTTGGGTATGGTATTTTTGTCTTTCAGTCTGTGAAATAGACATAGACCAGAAAGAAGGGGTTTGATATGAGAGTCAGGAGTACCAACCTGAGGTGTTGGCCACCAAAGATTGAGGAGAGGTTTAGAGAAGGCTTTTCATTGCATTCTGCACCCCCCAAAAATATTAGCAAATAAAGCAGTGATTTAGAATCCAAATGAAGCCACATCACTTTCCTTCTCAGTGTTGCACAGGAACCACCTCAGAGCCTCCTGATCCTGCCTCTCATGAGCATTAACTCTCCCCCAGCACTCACATAGGCCTTGAGAGTCGGAGACACCAGCTAGAAAAACAAAGCTAGTGTATTGCTGAAGGACAAGAGTGACATTGTGGCCAGGCTACAGCATAGCTCCCTTTAATAAACTTTCAACTAAAGAATGTTGGAATTCAATGCATGTCCATGAATTGCCTGTTTCAGTCCCTGAATGGGGAAAACTTGGCATTTCTTCTTTTCTCTCATTCAGTAAATATTTATAGGGCTCCTATGTGCCAGGCACTGGGTGTTTTTTATTCTTCTTCCTTTTATTATTGTTCCCTGTCCTGTTTTCTTGGATTATTATTCTCTCCAAGTGTCTACGGGGATACGTGTAAAAGTATACGACAATATGTCAAACCTGCAGAGCGCAGAGCACTGTCAGAGCACTGCTCACACCCCGGAGAAGGAAAGACTGAGAAGGCGTGAAGGAATCAGGATGCAAGAGAATACCTGTGAGGAATGGTGTTTCTTACAATACTCATGTGCTTATTCATGCATTTATTTGTTCACTAAATATTTATTGAGTCCATTTGCTAGATTCTGGAGATATTCTGGTGAATATACAGATAAGGTCTCTACCTTCATTGAGCTTAAACTTGTTGTGGGACAATATTTTTGAAATATGAACCAATGTTATTTCTCCCAATAGTTCACGTTTTCTTTCCCTCCTCCCAATCAAGTAGCTAGGCTATGCTCATTGCCTCAGTGGAGAGATGAAATAAGCAGAAAGCAGAGAATAAAAGGAGATTTCCTATACTTTAGGGGAATAGAAATGACATTAAGCATAAACAGTATGTTAGCATGAATGGACCACACCCATACAGACACCTCACTAGATGGCAAAGATTCATCTGAGCTGAAAGGGGGAAGAGAGATGGAGGGCAAGGGAATTGCCACAGAGGCCAGCGGGGAAAGGAAGGAGCACTCCAGACCTGAAAGGGCTGTGGATGAGCACAGCTGTATCTCAGCCCAGGGCCAGAGTGAGGAGAATTTGTGGGCACCAAGGAACCAGATGGCAACCAGGCTGCATTTACCCAACACAGAGGGAGAACCCACCACCCACACTGGGTCTATACAAACTATCCTTTCCCCAGGCATCCAAACTCCGTGCCCGCCTCTTCTTCCTGGGCACACAGTTATGCTTTATTTCCCAGCCTCCCTTGCAAAAAGATGAAGTCATATCATGAAGCAGGGAGTTCTGGCCAATGGTCTTGAGAAGAAGTGATATACATCATTTCCTATCCTGTCCATAAATACTTCCAATACAATCCCCATGCTCCCTCTTTCCTGTTCTGCCAGGTATAAATGACAGGTTACAAGGCCACAGGAAATGGCAAAGCCAAAAGGTGGAAGGAGCCTGGGTCCCCAAGTCCCTTCTTGGAAGAGTCCCTGAGTTTCTGGTCCCACTCTGACCAGAAACATCTGTGTTATGTGAACTGAAGTTAATTTTTCTTAAGCCACTAAAATGTTGAAGTTTGTTACAGAAATTTTAGCCTACTCTGACAAATATTCCAAGCAACGCCCCCAGCTCAAGTAACACTTTCCTGTCCCTGGACCTAGTTCACTCCTTACCCAAGTTAGTCCATGAGGACAGGTACCTCACTGCAAAATACCAGGACACGGTAAGCACCCTCCCCCAAAAGAAGGTGGGGCCCTCACAATCTACCACGTGGTATGATGATGAGAAAGGGAAAGGTCCTGCTCTTTTACTTGTGAAGCTAAACAGAACCTGCTTAAGATTTTCCCTGAGCTAGAAGAATTATTAAGCACACAAGCATCACAGTGTAGAAGGGGAAAGAAATATGCAACAAGCAAGTGTAGAGTTATATGCTGAGCTCCATGGAAGAAAAATAAAAATAATCTGGAGAGAATAATAGGTGAGGATATAACTTATATTAGGGAGGGGGAATGAGTGAAGACTTCTCTGAAGAAGGAACAGTTGAACAAAAACCTAAAGGGGGAATCACAGCCAAGCAGGTTAACAGCCAAGGGAATAGCATTCCAGGCAAAAGGAACAGAATGTGCAAAGGCCCTGAGAAAGGAAAGAGGTTGGCTTATGTGAGGATCTGAAATATGCTAGTATAGCTGTGACACAGAGAAAAGAGTATGATATGGGGATGGAGAAATAGGCAGAGGCAAATTCATATTGCCCCATGTAGACTTGGCTCTTGATTTTGCATTTTATTACAAGAGCCTGGGAAGGTGTTGAAATATTTTAAGGAGGGATCATGGTCAGGACTGCACTTTTAAAATATCAAACTGGCCAAGATGGAGACTGGTTGGGAGGGAAGTAAAAGAGGAAGGAAAGAGCCAATGTAAGAGGCTATTTCAGCAATCCAGGCAAGAGATTAATGGTGTGTTGAATTAGAGGGATGGCAGCATGTATGTGGAGAGAATTGGATGAGTCTAAGATATACTTGGGAAGCTAAATAGAATGGAGCTCTTGCATTCAATATCTTTAAACTCTAGTGAGAGATGGGAGCAGGAATAAGTGGTACGAGACAGTTCTCAGCTGGGCGCTCTAAGGGTTGAGAGGATGTGGAAAATGACAGTAACAGCAGCTTCTCCTGTCTGAACCACCATAATTTGAGCAGGGTGGTTTGGAGGAGGTGGAGGCTGCAGGGAGAGCTGGGCTTGGAATCAGAAGGTTGTAGCCCAGTTGGGTAGGTGACTGTGTGCTCACTCAGCTGTGCTGTCATGCCAGAGGGATAGAGCCCAAATAGGTAAGCGACTCAGAAACCTAACAAATAAGGCCTCTGCCTGGACATGATCTAAACACTATGGAGGAGGGTGGCACTCAAATAATTTCACCCTTTACCCATCCTTATTAGCTAATGATAATAATAATAAGAGGAAGAATAGCTAATATTATGGAGCTCTTTGTGCCAGGCCCTGTGCTAAGGAATGTGTTACATTCTCTCATTTCAGCTCACTAGAACTTTAGTAAGATAGCTATAATCATTACCACTGTTTACTAACACTAGTGCCTAGAAATTAGAACCTTGTCCAAGGCCATGTCTTTAGTAACTACAGTAGCAAATATTCAAACCCAGCTCTGTCTTGAATCCAGAGCCAGGCTTCTACCTGTATCATCTAACATGTTGAGAAGGATTCTGAAGATGCATTTGGGTTCAATGGGGCAAAGTCAGGTAGATGCAGTCTGGTCAGTCATGTATTTGCCACCTCTGTACTGAATACTTCCAAAATATATCAATCCTATTTAAATAAAAGTATAATAGGGCTTCCCTGGTGGCGCAGTGGTTGAGAGTCCACCTGTTGATGAAGGGGACGCGGGTTCGTGCCCCGGTCCGGGAAGATGCCACATGCCGCGGAGCAGCTGGGCCCGTGAGCCATGGCCGCTGAGCCTGCGCGTCCAGAGACTGTGCTCCACAACGCGAGAGGCCACAACAATGAGAGTCCCGCGTACCACAAAAAAAAAAAAAAAAAAAAGTATAATAGATGCTAGGATTAATAAATCTCTCTCTCCTAGCTGTCTTACTATAAAGTGAGTACCTTATAACCATGCTGCCTTATTCTAAAAGATAAATCAATATGGATTTCATCCAACTTACAATAACAAAAGAAAATTGTAATTATACTTTCTAACCTTATAGAATATCATATTCTAATATTTCTAATATGTCATTCTAATATGTCTAATGTCTGGTTATATTTTTCAGCCCAACTAACTAGAAAAAATATTGTTTGAAGAATCCAATACACAGAGGCCTCTAGACACCTTAACACAACAATTCTAAAAACATTATGAAATATTAAAAACCTACTTTGAGATCCTCTTCTCTTTAGAGCTCAACTGGAGAGTCATATCAGGCTAGAAAATGGTTCTGGGGCAAAAGCAAGCTTCGAGCTGTCAGGGAAAGGCTGCATTGAAACAGAACTGCATCGTCTCTAGGAACTCAATGTTAACTGATAAAAACCAACATTGTTGTTCCTGAATGCTCTCATGAGAAAAGAGCATTTTAAACTACTAATGTAGTTTTCTTCTCCTCACCCCCTTTCCTACCCCCAGGGGAGAAAATGTTTATTCTTCTAATATAATTTCTTTCTTCTTTATGTCACCAACTGCCTCGTGATAGTATTACACTTGACTTCTCTTATTGAGAAGTTGCCAACAACCAAAAGATAATTAGCTTAGTTTTTCAGACATATAAAAATGCCAGAGAGCAGACCATGCACATTTAATTGTAAATAGTGTCTGACTGCTCATATCTCAATGAAATTTTCTGGGGTTGTAAACAGTTTTGCATCTTAAAGAATGCTTTGTGCAATAGAATGTTTTGCTGAAAGGAGCTTGGTCCCTAACTTTTAGGGAATATAAGTGGGATAGGGCAGGGAATCAGCAGACATTCATGAAATGTCTACTTAGTCAGGCACATTGCTAAACTCTGAGGATACACAGAAGAGAATTGACAGTGTAATAAAGAAGGGAGAGAAGATCTGTACAACACCTCTTAGAGTGAGCAAAAGAGACTAGTATAGATATTAGAGTAGTTCTCGAAGTTGTGATCCCCAGACAAATATCATCAGCGAGGAGCTTGTTAGAAATGCAATTCTCGGGCCCTACATGAACCCTACCGTGAGGGTGGGCCTAGAAATCACCCTCCAGGTGATTTTAATGCACACCAATATCTGGTAACCACTGGTTTAGCAAAAGAGATGACAATAAAGTGTAATTGCTTAGATCTTGTATGGGTTACTAATATCTAACCAAGAAATAATGAACTTAGATGCTGGGGCCTTTCGGAGTGACGTAACCCAGCCCTTATGAGGCAGGTTTGAGGTTTCAGTCATGCCAACACCTAAGGCCATTGGGTGTCCCTCCAGCTTTGATTCTTGATACATTTCTGTATTAGTTTCCTATTGCTGATGTAACAGATTACCACAAATTTAGTGACATAAAACAACAAAATTTATTATCTTTCAGTTCTGGGGGTCAGAAGTCCAAATTCAGTCTCATTGGCCTGAAGTTGAGGCGTAGGCAGATCTGCTTCCTTCTGGAAGCTGGGGGAAAATCCATTTCCTTGTCTTTTCCAGCTTCAAGAGGCCACTTGCATTCCTTGCCTAATGGCCCTGCATCACCTTGACCACTGCTTCCCTCATCACATCTCCTCTGACTCTGTCCTTCCCACCGCCTTCTTTATAAGGACCCTTGTGATTATACTGGGCCACCCACATAATCCGAGATAGTCTCCCCATCTCAAGCTGTTTTACTTTAACCACATCTGCAACAACCCTTTGGCCACGTGGGTGGCATACTCACAGGTTCCTGGGATTAGGACATGGACATCTTTGAAGGGCGTTATTCAGTCTCCCACAACTTCCCCTTCAGTGTTGTTGGGAGAGCAGGGAAGAGGGATGGGGCAGGAGGTATTGAGTTAAAGAGTTTATAGGTGGATAGGATTAATAAGTTAGTTCATGTTAAATAAATAAAGTCTGTGGGTTCTGGAAAAAAAATAAGTTATTTCAGTTGTTAGGTTGTTTCACTCTGTTGGGTAGCCATTTCTCCAATAAAATCTCAGTCAAGCATGCGTGGCTGGGGGCACCCAAAAAAAGCAGAGTCAGTATGGTCAGCAAGGCCCAGCCCTCCTGAGCAGGCCTGCTTATCCCTGTGTTCACCTGTCTACTGGACATCACTTGGGCAGACCCAGAACTAAACTCTTCATTCCTCGTCCCTGTCCTGCCACACCCAAGCCAACCTGTTTTTCCTCCATGAGTCCCCAACCCAGAAACCTACACCATATCTTAGGCTCCTCTTTCTCTTTCACTCCAAAACCCCCACCCCCACCCCAGCCGCCCCACATCAAATCAGCCACCGAGTTCTATCAATCCCACCTCCCAGATATCTCTCTTCATCTTCCACCACCCTGACCAGGCTTGTCTCAAGGGGCTCACCATTCCTTACCCCAAGTTTTTGCAAGGGCCTCTTAACTGGTTCCCCTGGTTCTGGGAGTGCCACCTTTATCACCACTGCTGGGAGAGTATTTCCAAAACATAAATCTGTCACCCTTTTTCTCTGCTGCTTAAAACTCCCTAATGCCATCTTAGAATAAAGACCAACCCCTTAACAAGGTGGTTAAGGCTCTTCAAGAGCACCCTTAACTTACCTGGTCAGCTTCATGTTAGCCATTCCCTCAACAAATTATTTACAGATCCCAGAATGTACCTTGACCCCTCACACCTCCTACCTTTTGGACAGGCTCTTTTCTTTGCTGGAACATCCTCATTCAATTCTGTACCTGGCTGGAGTGACAACTCTTTAAGCCTTCCTCTAGGCATATTGCCCTGGCCTCTTACATCTAACTTAGCACCCACTACTCACCCTGGAAGCACTTATTACCCTAAATTACAGTTGATGATTTAATTGTAATCATCTCTCAGACCATTAGACTGTGAGCTCCTTAAGTGTAAGGATTATTCCCAGGGCCCAGCACAGTGCAGGGCACACAGTAATTGTTCAATACATTTCTTAGTTGAATTGAGATATTAAATTGGGAAATGCTAGCTAAGAAAACAAAAAGGAGTGGGAGTTAGGAGGAGAGTTAGGATAGAGTCCTAAGTGCCTAGTAACTGGAGCAGATCAGAAAATTTTAGGGGACACCCATTGGGACATATACCCATGAGGACATAAAGAATAAAAAGAAAAGACTTTCAACAATCTCAGCTGTTCCTGAGGATCAAATCCAGAGAATAGACAAGTAAGAAAGCCACCCATGCCATTCAACACAGCAGCTTCAAGTGGAATATAGAAGGTACAGAAGAAGGTGAGGGAAGATGGTCCGGCTTACAGGGTGTCAAGTACTTTACTGTGCTTGAACTTTACTGTGCATCACAATGTGGGGAAACCTTATTCAAAATGCATATCCTGGTTCAATCAGTCTGGAGGTGGGGGACCTCAGAATCTGCATTTTTATCAAGCGTTCTGACCAGTCACTTTGAGAAACACTTGAATATGTTGCAGTAAGATACTGACTATAAACTACATTCTAGAGAATGTTGAGATAAAAAAGGAAGAATATGGGCAGTATATAATTTGAGGGTGTTAGGTAAAAATGTCAGGAGGTGTGCATCAGTAACAGCCAACCACTAGGAAATGTGTGTGTGCACACACTTACACACACAGGGATTTGTTATGGGGATTTGACCTTACGGAATTATGGGATCTGCACAAGCAGTTTCTGTGAGGCTGTCTTTGCGTCTGGAGCTGGAGCATGAAGTCCACAGGGTAAATAGAAGGGAAGATGGATGGAAAGTGGAGGAGATCAAGAGCAGGCCAGAGCCCACAAACATGAGCTGGAGCCCCACAAGGGTGGACTGAGACCCATGTCATTTCTCGCTGCCTCTGAGTGGTGTGGTATTGTCCCAACTTCACAACTTCAAAAGTTGGAACCTTCCTAATGGAGCTAAATTCATACACCTGGCCTAGGAATGGGAGCACGGAAGGAGGGTCCAGGGGAAGGTAGGGCAGTTGCAGACCAGGCTGCTGCCTCACGGCAACCACGGCAACCATGGCAACTGATAAGTGGCAATGTGTGCAAGCTACAAAATGGCTGCTGCTTCACTTCCACCCACCCAATCTCCCACAAGAATCTCACTTTGGCCCAGATAACTAAAAATATACAGGGAGGAGAATTCTGGGAAATGCAGTTCAGCTTAGTCAAGTTAACACATTACAAACCCACCACAAGGGTGTGTGTGTGTGTGTGTGTGTGTGTGTGTGTCTGCGTGTGTGTCTCTGTGTGTGTGTGTCTGTGTGTGTGAAGAAAGGACAGTGATCACCAGATGGAAAGGCTGGGGAGTCAATTAAGAGGGATAATTGATTGAGCAATAGCCCAGCAAAATAAGGAAGGCAAGGGGTCTGGGCTTTGATGTTTGAAAGGAGGGACATCCTTCCTCTATCATAAATAGAAAGAAGCAGGGTAACAGGAAAAGGGAGGGCAGGGCTGGAGTGGGGAGGAAGTGGGGTATCTTGCACCAAAGCACACTCGTTAGAAGAAAAGGAAAGGAGGCAGACAACTTGAGACCCCATGTGGGGAGCACGGCCCTTCTCAAAGATAAAGAACAACTTGTGTCACTTTCATTCTGAGGGTCCTCACATAAGAAAACTTTCAAGAGCAACCAACTCAAAGAAAATCTGAAGTCTTCTGGTTGTGGATACAGGATGAACTAATGTTCTTCCAAAACCCAAACTGTGACATAATTTTGAAATATGGTTATTAAGCACATCACTGTGAAGTTAAGGATGGTTACAGAGCTCACATCTTAGCATATGGTCTGCTTCTTCCTCGTTGAAGTTGTTGGCAGCATAGCTGCTCACAGCTTGGTGTGCTGTGCTAGCATCAGCATGAGAATTTAAGGAATGCCATGCCATGTCAGCCAGTCCATCTAAGATTTCTGGCAGAGAGAGGCCCCAAGGGGAACTTCATGGGCAAGGCAGAGCTCTTCTTTAAAACTTAAACCTACAAGTTAAGGATGTACCCAAACGCCAACAAAACTTCCCTAATCTGAGTCTATTGTGAATGAATGGCCTAATTCACCTTCAGCCAATTTATTGTCTTCACTTCTTCTTGGGGTAGTGATTTCTCTTAGTTGACTTTCTATGCAAAATGGAACAGTTCCTCTTTTTATTAACTTTAACTCTTCTGGTTTCAGGCTTCAAAGAAGCCCCCCAGCTCTAATAGACAAAATTTGATGAGCAAGACGCATTCAAACTCTCCTTACTTGATTTTATCAACTTCTGGTCATGTCTCCTTGACCTTTTACTTTCTGGACTAGAAAATGTTTGTTTGTTTGTTTTTTTCTCCTGAAAAGAATCCATTTGGAGAAAAGAATTAGACTTGAATATAGATTATCTGGACTTCACTTGCAGTTTTCCTACTTGCTTGGGCAAATTAATCTCTGAATCAGTTTCTTCATCTTTAAATGGAGATATCAACAGGTACCTCACATGTTAATTATAAGGATTAAATGAGAAAATACAGGTGTTAGGGCATAAGCTAAAAAGAACCTAAAATATAGAGGCTTAAGTAAGACAGAAATCTGTTTCTTATGTAGTATTTGGAATTAGTGGCTGGTAGGTGTCTCTACATTCTCAATATACAGCTCTCATTTGTGGATGGGTTATCTCCCAGCCAGCAGTGTGGAGGACAGAGATAGTGGTGGGAAAGAGCTTCCTTTTTAAGGTGTGACCCAGAGACCACACACATCACGGTTGTTTATACCCCACTGGCCAGAATGTAGTTATGTCGCCACATCTAACAGCTAGGGAGGCTGGGAAATGTCTCTATCTGGATGGACATATGCCCAGTTAAAATTGTGGGGAAGTGGTTTGTTATTAAAAGGAAGGATAGAATGGATATTGGGGGATAATGAGCAATTTATATCAGCTACCCTGTCACTATTACATAGATTTCTATTATGTTTTAAAAAAATATGACCTCCTATTTCTCATCCCCCTTCCTATGGACAAAGAATCCCATATAGCCTGCAACTTGAAAGAATAGAAGATGAGTTTTTTGGAGGCAGAGAACCATGTCCTACTCATCTCTACATCTTCAGAACCTAACACAGAATTATTCTTAATAAATGGTTATCAAAGTGAAAAATCATAATCATTCCTAGAGCCCCCATCTGGGTTAAACCCTTTTTGTAACATGTGGATTGTAGACTTTCCAGCTGTAATGAGCTGTATATATGCCATATATATAACACTATTGGCTTCACCTACCATATGATCCAGTAGTTTGCATAGTGAAGCACTTAATATGTTCTTGGTGTGTTGTATTTTTGAGGAGAAAAGAGTAAAATCTAAAAAAAAAAAAAAAAAAAAAGCCTAGCTCCTAAAGCAAGGTCATGTTCTCTCAAGGTGACTATTTAAACCAAACATGAGGCCATTAACTTTAAAAATGTTTACTATTCATTTTCTTGGCAATCAGAGGAAACCTGACACAGAAACAGCCACTGGGAGCCATAGTCTGGTGTACTTAGCTATGTGATAATATCCTGTAAACCCCCTTTCTTCATAACTAGTCCCAGAATGGAATTGTTTTGCCTGAGGTTGGGGAAACCAACTGAAAGTTTTCACAGAATCTCAAATCTTAGATTCTGCCAGTTATGTGTAGTTGCATAAGGTGAGTAGTGTGGGGGAAAATTGACTTAGCTACATAGAGGAAGGAAATATACCTGGAAAACAGAAAAGAACTTAACATTATTGGGCATCTATCCCATATCTGACATTGTGCTAGAACGTTATTTAATTTAGTTCGGATAACAAGTTTAAATGAGATAGGCTTTGTTACATGAAGTTTAAGGTTAAAGAAGTTAAATAACTTATAAAAGATCACTGTTGCACATTGGGTTTCTAGGAAGCAGACACTGAGACAGAGGTTTGTGTTCAGCAAATTTATAGAGCGTATCCTCATGATTAATACCTAGAGAAGAAGGGAAGGAAGCAGGGTTGGACAGAGGGAGGATATGGGCTTCGATGCAGTCTCAGTGAGGCCTCAGCTGATCCCATGGGGAGCCCTAGAGCTGTGATGGCCCTTAAGAGTTGTTCCAAGTTGGGGTGAGGGGGCCAGGATTTTATACTCCATGACAAGTTGGATGCAATCTATAGCACTTGCAGCAGCAGGAGAAAATAAATTCTTCAGTCCTAAATAGGGATCCGAGCAACACAACTCAAATTCTGCTATAGTTAAACAGCTTGGAAGTAACAAAGTCAGAATACAAACACAGCTCTGACACCAAAGCCCATACACTTTTCTACTGTGCTTGCCCCGATAGGCAATCAGGTAGTTGGTTAGTTATACATTCTAACATTTTAGAAAATGGTAAACAGGAAAATAATTTGCATTCTGGTTCTGGAAATATGGACTTCGTGTCTTACATCATGAGATTTTTCCAAGTTTTATGTAAATAATTCAACCTTGGATCCACTGTTTTTTATGATTAACACCTTTAATAAGGTTATACACAAAAATTTCCTTACTTCTTAAACTAGATCCAACCAAAACAATAAGTATGCTAAAGACTTAACACATACCCTATCTAGGCTGATTCATTTGATAACTTCCAAATGCTTCATCTTAGAATTCTCTTAGAAATTGGGAATCACTGAGTAGCATAATTTGTGTCAGATGTGTGGCATTTGTTTCTAAATATATTTGATCACCTAAGGCCTAATGTTTAAGTTCAGATATTGGTTCAGAACTCCCAGGGGAAAAAGATGTACAAGGATTCAGAAAGACAGTAAAATGCATATGCCTCTCACCTTGACATGGAAGCCTGAAAAGTATAGCTAAAATTTATCAGCCATGTTCTTCAACTTGAAAGTTATCATGACTGAGCCAAAGTAAAACCCATGGTAGATAAAGCATTCATCCATTCTCTCTGTTTACAGAGAACCTATGCCATACAAGGATCAGTGTTAACTACTCTAAGCACCCTGGCCATGACTTAGCTCTTTCAGAGAAATTTGATCAGCTTTCCAGCTGCATCATAACAATATCTTTTTGCTGTCTTGTTTTAGAACAAACATTCTATGTAACAAGTGAAGCCAAATATCCTTGTCAAATGTTTTCATGTATATACAATTATATATAATGTTTCATATATATATATTACATATGTAATTATGTCTAATGTTTAGATGGTACAAAGTTCTGCAATTTGTGATTACGGAAATCAAAAGAACTGGCATTTTTGTTACAATCTCCCTTTCAAACTAGCATAAGAAAAAGCAAGTCATGTATTTCAAAGTATACACTGAAAAAGATTAAAATTAAGAACATCTGGAAAAATTTTCACTTGTATATGGCATTGTATTATAATCGGGTCCTGCCATCCTCCACAGTATCCCTACCCCAGACATTGAAATGTTTTCTTTCTTCTAGTACAGTGGTTCTCATAGTGAGGTCCCTGGACCTCCAGGCATCAGCATCACCTGGGAACTTTAGAAATGCAAATTATTGGGTCCCTCCACACTCTCCTAAATCTGCAACTTGGGAGGTGGGGCTGAGCAATATGTGTGTTAATAAGCCCTCCAGGTGATTCTGGTACATGCTCATTTCAGAACCATGGTTGTAAGATTACACATTAAACTATGTTTTTCAATTTCCACTCAATATATGTTTATTTGGAGTCATGTAATAAGTGCTATACATTATTCAACCTTTGTCACTGGCACTTGTGCATCATGTCTCATTATTTTAAATACATATTTACGTAATACTGCATATTATGTATGTTGGACACAATTGTGTTTTCACAAGCTCTCCAGGCAATTCTGATGCATGCTCAAGTCTGAGAGGCACTGCTCTAACTCATTATCCTTTAGTCCTGCCCTAAACAGAAACCTGGCATGATCCACAGCAATAAATATAAATGGTGTACTCATCTTTAAAGAACAAGAGGCAAGCAAAGATCTAAGAATTCTTGGCAGCAGAGAGCATAATTTTGCATTTCCAAGCAATGAAATGCATCAGCTAGAGTGGCAAATTCTGCATAAACATTTGGGTTTGAATCTCCATTCTTTAATCTCCTGGCTGTTGCTTCTCAGGAAATCATTTAATCTTTACAATAGTTTGTTTCCTTGGAGGGCTTTGCCTTGGGCATCTTTATGGTACCCTCCAGCTCTTATGTTATGATTCCAAGCACCTCAATCAATATGTATATTATCATTTTCAGAGATACCCATATTTTTCCATTTCATGCTGTTACTCAAAAGCATATCAAAACTCTTAGAACTCATGATAAGAATACAACCCAGTTAAAAAGTGGGCAAAGAATCTGAATAGATATTTATCCAAAGAAGATACACAAATGGCCAATAAGCATATGAAAAGATGCTCAACATTATTAGCCCAGGGAAATGCAACTCAAACCCACAATGAGATACCACTTCACACATGGCTGTTGGGAATGTAAAATGGTGTAGCACCTTTGGAAAACAGTTTAGCAGGTTCTCAAAAGACTAACAGACTTCCCATATGACCCAGCAATTCTACTCCTAGGTACATACCAAGAGAATTGAAAACATATGTCTATGCAAAAAGTTGTATGCAAATGTTTATAGTAGCATTATTCAGAATAGCCAAAAAGTGGAAACAATACAAACATCCATCGATGAATGGATAAATAAAATGTGATGTATCTATACAATGGAATATCCTCCAACAATAAAAAGGAATGAAGTAAGGATACATGTTACAGTATGGATGAAACTCAAAAATATTATATTAATTAAAAGAAGACAGTCACAAAAGACTACATATGATTTCATGCATATGACATTCTGGAATAGGCAAAACCATAAAAATCTGTAGATACAGAAAGAGTCGTGGCTACCTAGGGCTGGCAATGCTGAGGGGAAATGGGGGAGGGAGGTGACTGTTAATAAAAAAAAAAGTTCTGAAACTGATTGTAGTGCTGGTTGCACAGCCCTGTGAATATACTGAAAACCATTGAATTGTACTCTTTAAATGGGCGAGCTGTATGGTAGGTGAATTATATCTCAATAAATCTGTTACCAAAAAATAAAAGAATATTCTCTCCTGGTCAATTTCTCCCCTTGTCATATCAAATGGCCATCAGTGAGACTAAACTAATGTCTTTATGAGTATAATAGTCTGGAATGAAGTACCATCCTACTGTTATTTAAGTCACTATTGGAATACTCAAGCAATGTATTAGATGCAATGTAGATTGGTCAACTCATGATAATTCTATGTAACTTTTAGTCAAACCTAACTCCTAACAAAAGGCATTTACAAAGATAAATGCTAGAAGCCATTTCTTTTATTATTATATTGTAAATGACCATTGCAAATTAATGGCACACTTTGAACTGGGCATAAACAGGACATCTACAGAATGAGCAAACATTTCTCAACTCTTTCTTTAATCCTTGAATTCATTCAGTGCGAATTCTAAAAGTGGATGTGAGGGGGTTACAAAAAGGAAACTTTCTTTCTTCTGAAGCTCACTGCCTTTTTAAGTTACACACACACAAATGGTGCTTTGAAAACTTCAGCTAAATTATGCACATGAAAATAAACAACAATCTAGAAAGCAAATTCCTAAAAGACTACATTGATGAGGCTAATCACAATAACAAATTGGGCTTACAGAGCATGCTGAATGTCTGTGGACAATTAGCCCTACCTGTTTTATTTGCTCAAGTTTCAGGTAGACCAAAAGACATTCCTTGTGAAAGTCTCCATGACTAATTTTTCCTTAATCAAATCAGGAATGCAAATTTCCTTTCCTAATAAATAACACAGAGCCAGAGGACATAATTTTCACTATCGAAAGGACTCTGGATACATGAGGACATTTCAGAAATCTGGGCCAAATGGTATTTTAAGACTTTAAGAGCTAATAAGAATCTGTGTTATGTTTAACTGCACATTACAGTGAAACAAAATCTTTAAGCTGTGAGAACATAAATAGTTGATTGCTGCTGGTTAATTATGGCCTAGCCTATCAGACTGACAAAAAATCATATCTTCAGAGACTGCTGTTTGTATAATTGTTAACATTTGAGGGAATGAGGAGCTGCTTTAAAAAGCTGAAATTTATATAGATTCTATCCTTATGAAAATGTAAGCAGGCATACATTTTTGCATATAACTTCATCAACATACCCCAAGAGGGTTCCACGAAACCCCGTTTCGTGAGTTTAAGAACCCACGAAAACTTGAAAAAAGAACTAGAGATAGCACGACACACCCATGGCCATAATAAAAAAAAACTTCGACAACACCAAATGTTAGCAAGGAAATGGAAAAACTGGAATTGTCCCATACTTTGGGAAACCATTTGGCAGTTTCTTAAAAAGTTAAACATGCAACTACACTGTGATTCAACAATTCCACTCTTAAGTATTTACCCAAAAGAAATGAAAACATGCATCTATACAAAGTCTTATATGAGACTGTCCTTAGCCCATTCTTGATAGCTAAAAACTAGAAACAACCCAATGGCCATTGACAGGAGCATGGATAAATAAATTATGTTATATTCATACAATGGAATCCTATACAGAAAAATATAAAAGAATGTGCTACTTATATCCACAACAATATGGCTAACTTTCAAAAACATTATCCTGAATGAAAGAAGCCAAGCACAAGAAAGTATGAAGTTCTAGAACAGGCAAAACTAACACACTGCAGTAGAAATCAGAACAATGGTGTTTCTTAAGGGTGTGATGGACTAGAAGGGGGTACATAGGATCTTTATGGGTGTTGGAAATGTTCTATATCTTGATGGAAGTATGGGTTACATAGGTGTATGCATTTGTCAAAATTGATTGAACTGTATATTTAAGATCTATGTGTTTCAATTAATGGAAAGTATACTTTAATATTTTTTAGAAACAGAGATGAATCAGGGATCTGTAAGTATAAGTAAGAGAATTCAGACTTTTTTACTACATATTTAGGCCAGTATTAGTAAAAGCACTGGAAGAGATAGTACTGGAGAAGCACTGGAGAGACAGTATTGCTTCTTTAAATTGATTGCTCTAGTAGAAATATGACTGTATTTTGTACAGTTTATTTAGCATTTTCCTACATCTTTCATTTGATTCTCATGGCAACTCCATGGGGGAGGTAGTATGATCACCCTCCCCATTGTGCAGATGATAAAATTGAGGTTCAGAGAGGTTGAGGGTTCTGTCCAAGGTCACACAGTCCACTTGCAGCAGAGCTAGGGCCAGAACCCCTATTTTCTAAAGGAGGTTTAGTGCTCATTTTACCTCTACATTTTTAGAGAGAAGAAAGTTATGATAGCCAGAGAAATAACTGAGTTAGATTCTAGAACATGGATATTACTTAGTGAATTAAAAATCCAATGAATTTGACACACATCGTTAAGAGGTTCTAGCCCCTTGTTTTTAGGGTTCAATAATACCTTGTTCACTGAAAAAGCATGGCTGGACCATGCCAACAACTCTCTGGGTTAGTGTGAGTTTCTCTGTTACTCACTGTCAAGTTTCACTAATCATTTTAAGGAGACATGTAATTAAGAGGTACAGGTGAAGCAGGGAGGAGTCCAGGATACGGAGGGTGGTTCCCCAGGTCCTCTCTTCCTACATCAGACATGTACTCTTTAGCCCATGGCAGAGATGTGTGGGTTACCTTACACAACAGGGAGACTGTAGGTTATGAATCATCTCTATTTTTACCCAGATCATTATGACTTAAATGGAATCCTCCAGGGAGCCATGATTCATAACTCAAAGACTCTAAATTAGTCTTCCATAAGCAATCCTAATCCAGGATCAATTTTGCTAAAAGCGTTCCATAAATGGGGTGTCTCTTGCTAGCCAGTCTCATTAGTTTATTTACCAGGAGCCCGATTATCAGCATGTTCATAAAGAGATTACATTGGGTCACTTGTTTTCTTTATCTTCCAGGAGTGTCCTCCTGGTTACATGAGATAAAGGATGATAGGCTAGCTGCTTAATTTCTTCCCCCAGGACTGAAATCCAAGTGATACACCACAGACCACAGTCCAGTGCTGCCACCACTTATTTCTCGGAATCTCGTATCATAAGGAGGCTTTTCATGATGAGACTGGAGGGCACAGAGCTGGTGAGGCACATGTGAGCAGAGCCATCCCAAGGACCAGGTAACTAGGCCATGATGCTGGCAGTGATTTAGAGGAGTGAGTGATGGGGGGACTAGTGCTATATAAGTAAAACAATTAAATGTTGGAGCCCACTTTTTTTTTTAACATCTTTATGGAGTATAATTGCCTTACAATGGTATGTTAGTTTTCTGCTTCATAACAAAGTGAATCAGTTATACATATACATATGTTCCCATATTTCTTCCATCTTGCAACTCCCTCCCTCCCACCCTCCCTTTCCCCCACCCAGGTGGTCACAAAGCACCAAGCTGACCTCCCTGTGCTATGCAGCTGCTTCCCACCAGCTATCTATTTTACGTTTGGTAGTGTATATATGCCCATGCCACCCTCTCACTTTGTCACAGCTTACCCTTCCCCATCCCCATATCCTCAAGTCCATCTTCTAGTAGGTCTGTGCCTTTATTCCCGTCTTGCCCTTACGTTCTTCATGACCTTTTTTTTTTCTTAGATTCCATATATATTTGTTAGAATACGGTAATTGTTTTTCTCTTTCTGACTTACTTCACTCTGTATGACAGACTCTAGGTCCATCCACCTGACTACAAATAACTCAATTTCATTTCTTTTTATGGCTGAGTTATACTCCATTGTATATATGTGCCATATCTTGTTTATCCATTGATCTGTTGATGGACACTTTGGTTGCTTCCATGTCCTGGCTATTGTAAACAGAGCTGCAATGAACATTTTGGTACATGACTCTTTTTCAGTTATGGGTTTCTCAGGGTATATGCCCAGCAGTGGGATTGCTAGGTCGTACGGTAGTTCTATTTTTAGTTTTGTAAGGAACCTCCATACTGTTCTCCATAATGGCTGTATCAATTTACATTCCCACCAACAGTGCAACAGGGTTTCCTTTTGTCCACACCCTCTCCAGCATTTATTGATTGTAGATTTTTTTGATGATGGCCATTCTGACTGGAGTGAGATGATATCTCATTGTAGTAATGATTTACATTTCTCTAATGATTAATGATGTTGAGCATTCTTTAATGTGTTTGTTGGCAATCTGTATATCTTCTTTGGAGAAATGTCTTTTTAGGTCATCTGCCCATTTTTGGATTGGGTTGTTTGTTTCTTTGATATTGAGCTGCATGAGCTGCTTGTAAATTTTGGAGATTAATCCTTTGTCAGTTGCTTCATTTGCAAATATTTTCTCCCATTCTGAGGGCTGTATTTTCACCTTGTTTCTGGTTTACTTTGCTGTGCAAAGCTTTTAAGTTTCATTAGGCCCCATTTGTTTATTTTTGTTTTTATTTCCATTTCTCTAGGAGGTGGGTCAAAAAGGATCTTGCTGTGATTTATGTCATAGAGTGTTCTGCCTATGTTTTCCTCTAAGAGTATGGTAGTGTCTGGCCTTACATTTAGGTCTTTAATCCATTCTGAGGTTTTTTTTGTGTATGGTGTTCGGGAGTGTTCTAATTTCATACGTTTACATGTAGCTGTCCAGTTTTCCCAGCACCACTTATTGAAGAGGCTGTCTTTTCTCCACTGTATATTCTCGTCGCCTTTATCAAAGATAAGGTGACCATATGTGCATGGGTTTATCTCTGGGCTTTCTATCTTGTTACAATGATCTATATTTCTGTTTCTGTGCTAGTGCCATACTGTCCTGATTACTGTAACTTTGTAGTATAGTCTGAAGTCAGGGAGCCTGATTCCTCCAGCTCTGTTTTTCTTTCTCAAGATTGCTATGGCTATGCAGGGTCTTTTGTGTTTCCATACAAATTGTGAAATTTTTTGTTCTAGTTCTGTGAAAAATGCCAGTGGTAGTTTGATAGGGATTGCATTGAATCTATAGATTGCTTTGGGTAGTAGAGTCATTTTCACAATGTTGATTCTTCCAGTCCAAGAACATGGTATATCTCTCCATCTATTTGTATCATCTTTAACTTCTTTCAACAGTGTCTTATAATTTTCTACATACAGGTCTTTTGTCTCCCTAGGTAGGTTTATTCCTAGATATTTTATTCTTTTTGTTGCAATGGTAAACGGGAGTGTTTCCTTAAATTCACTTTCAGATTTTTCATCATTAGTGTATAGGAATGCAAGAGATTTCTGTGCATTAATTTTGTATCCTGCTACTTTACCAAATTCACTGATTAGCTCTAGGAGTTTTCTGGTAGCATCTTTAGGATTCTCTATGTATAGGATCCTGTCATCTGCAAACAGTGACAGCTTTACTTCTTTTCTGATTTGGATTCCTTTTATTTCTTTTCTTCTCTGATTGCTATTGCTAAAGCTTCCAAAACTATGTTGAATAATAGTGGTAAGAGTGGGCAACCTTTTCTTGTTCCTGACCTTAGTGGAACTGTTTAGTTTCTCACCATTGAGAATGATGTTGCTGTGGGCTTGTCATATATGGACTTTATTATGTTGAGGTAAGTTCCCTCTATGCCTACTTTCTGGAGGGTTTTTATCATAAATCGGTGTTGAATTTTGTTGAAAACTTTTTCTGCATCTATTGAGATGATCATATGGTTTTGGTCCTTCAATCTGTTAATATGGTTTATCACACTGATTTCCGTATATTGAAGAACACTTGCATTCCTGAGACAAACCCCACGTGATCAGGGTGTATGATCCTTTTAATGTGCTGTTGGATTCTGTTTGCTAGTATTTTGTTGAGGATTTTTGCATCTATATTCATCAGTGTTACTGGCCTGTAGTTTTCTTTTCTTGTGACATTTTTGTTTGGTTTTGGTATGAGGGTAATGGTGGTGTCATAGAATGAGTTTGGGAGTGTTCCTCCCTCTGCTATATTTTGGAAGAGTTTGAGAAGGATAGGTTTTAGCTCTTCTCTAAATGTTTGACAGAATTCGCCTGTGAAGCCATCTGGTCCTGGGCTTTTGTTTGTTGGAAGATTTTTAATCACAGCTTCAGTTTCAGTGCTGTGATTGGTCTGTTTATATTTCTTCCTGATTCAGTCTCAGAAGGGTGTGCTTTTCTAAAATTTTGTTCATTTCTTCCAGGTTGTCCATTTTATTGGCGTACAGTTGGTTGTAGTAATCTCTCATGATCCTCTGTATTTCTGCAGTGTCAGTTGTTATCTCTCCTTTTTCATTTCTAATTCTGTTGATTTCAGTCTCCTCCCTTTTATTTTTTTTTTTTTGATGAGTCTGGCTAATGGTTTATCAATATTGTTTATCTTCTCAAAGAACCAACTTTTACTTTTATTGATCGTTGCTATCGTTTCCTCCATTTCTTTTTCATTTATTTCTGATCTGATCTTTATAATTTCTTTCCTTCTGCTAACTTTGGGGGCTTTTTTTTTGGCGGTACGTGGGCTTCTCACTGTTGTGGCCTCTCCTGTTGTGGAGCACACGCTCTGGACACGCAGGCTCAGTGGCCATGGCTCCCAGGCCCAGCCGCTCTGCGGCATGTGGGATCTTCCAGGACCGGGTCATGAACCTGTGTCCCCTGCATCGGCAGGCGGACTCTCAACCACTGCACCACCAGGGAAGCCCTCTTTGGGGGATTTTTTGATCTTCTTTCTCTAATTGCTGTAGGTGTAAGGTTAGGTTGTTTATTTGAGATTTTTCTTGTTTCTTAATGTAGGATTGTACTGCTATAAATTTTCCTCTTAGAACTGCTTTTACTGCATCCCATAGGTTTTAGGTTGTCGTGTTTTCATTTTCATTTGTTTCTAGGTATATTTTGATTTCCTCTGATTTCTTCAGTGATCTCTTGGATATTAACTAGTGTATTGTTTAGCCTCCACCTGTTTGTATTTTTTACAGTTTTTTTTCCCTGTAATTGATATCTAGTCTCATAGCACTGTGGCTGGAAAAGATACTTGATACAATTTCAATTTTCTTAAATTTATGAAGGCTTGATTTGTGACCCAAGATATGAGCTATCCTGGAGAATGTTCCATGAGCACTTGTGAAGAAAGTGTATTTTTTTTTTGGATGGATTGTCCTATAAATATCAATTAAGTCCATCTTGCTTAATATGTCATTTATATCTCGTATTTCTTTGTTTATTTTCATTCTGCATGATCTGCCCATTGGTGAAAGTGGGGTATTAAAGTCCCCTACTATAATTGTGTTACTGTCAATTTCCTCTTTTATGGCTGTTAGCATTTACCTTATACATTGAGGTGCTCCTATGTTGGGTGCATAAATATTTATAATTGTTATATAATCTTGGATTGAACCCTTGATTATTATGTAGTGTTCTTCTTTGTCTCTTGTAATAGTCTTTATTTTAAAGTCTATTTTTTAAAAAAAAAAATAAAGTCTATTTTGTCTGATATGAGATTTGCTACTCCAGCTTTCTTTTGATTTCCATTTTCATGGAATATCTTCTTCCATCCCATCACTTTCAGTCTGTATGTGTCCCTAGGTATGAAATGAGTCTCTTGTAGACAGCATATATCTGGGTCCTGTTTTTGTATCCATTCAGCCAGTCTATGTCTTTTGGTTGGAGCATTTAATCCATTTACATTTAAGGTAATTATCGATATGTATGTTCTTTTCCCATTTTCTTAATTGTTTTGGATTTGTTATTGTAGGTCTTTTCCTTCTCTTGTGTTTCCTCCCTAGAGAAGTTCCTTTAGCATTTGTTGTAAGGCTGGTTTGGTGGTGCTGAATTCTCTTAGCTTTTGTTTGTCAGTAAAGGTTTTAATTTCTCCGTCGAACCTGAATGAGATCCTTGCTGGGTAATCTTGGTTGTAGGTTTTTTTCCCTTTCATCACTTTAAATATGTCCTGCCACTCCCTTCTGTCTTGCTGAGTTTCTGCTGGAAGATCAGCTGTTAACCTTATGGGGATTCCCTTGTATGTTATTTGTTGCTTTTTCCTTGTTGCTTTTAATACTTTTTATTTGTATTTAATTTTTGATAGTTTGATTAATATCTGTTTTGGCATGTTTCTCCTTGGATGTATCCTGTATGGGACTCTCTGAGCTTCCTGGACTTGATTGACTATTTTCTTTCCCATATCAGGGAAGTTTACAACTATAATCTCTTCAAATATTTTCTCAGCCCCTTTGTTTTTCACTTCTTCTTCTGGGACCCCTATCATTTGAATGTTGGTGCATTTAATGTTGTCCCAGAGGTCTCTGAGAGTGTCCTCACTTCTTTTCATTCTTTTTTCTTTATTCTGCTCTGTGGTAGTTATTTCTACTATTTTATCTTCCAGGTCACTTATCCGTTCTTCTGCCTCAGGTATTCTGCTATTGATTCCTTCTAGAGTATTTTAATTTCATTTATTGTTTAATTCATCATTGGTTGTTTGCTCTTTAGTTCTTCTAGGTCCTTGGTAATGTTTCTTGTATTTTCTCCATTCTATTTCCAAGATCTTGGGTCATCTTTACTATCATTACTGTGAACTCTTTTTCAGGTAGACTGCCCATTTCCTCTCCACTTGTTTCGTCTGGTGGGTTTTTACCTTGCTCCTTCATCTGCTGTGTGTTTCTGTCTTCCTATTTTGTTTAACTTACTGTGTTTGGAGTCTCCTTTTCACAGGTTGCAGGGTCATAGTTCCCATTGTTTTTGGTGTCTCTCCCCAGTGGCCAAGGTTGGTTCAGTGGGTTGTGTAGGCTTCCTGGTGGAGGGGACCAGTGCCTGTGTTCTGGTGGATGAGGCTGGATCTTCTCTTTCTGGTGGGCAGGACCGAGTCCAGTCATGTGTTTTGGGTTGTCTGTGGCCTTATTTTGATTTTAGGCAGCCTCTTTGCTAATGGGTGGGGTTGTGTTTCTGTCTTGCTATTTGTTTGGCATAGGGTGTCCAGCACTGGAGGTTGCTGGTCATTGAGTGGCGCTTGGTCTCAGCATTGAGACAGAGATCTCTGGGAGAGCTTTCGCCATTTGATATTATATGTGGCTGGGAGGTCTCTAGTGGACCAATGTCCTGAACTCGGCTGTCCCACCTCAGAGGCTCAGGCCTGACACTCGGCCAGAGCACTAACACCCTGTCAGCCATACGGCTCAGAAAGAAAGGGAGAAAGAACGAAAGAAAAGGAAGGAAGGAAGGAAGGAAGGAAGGATGGAAGGAAAGGAAGGAAGGATGGAAGGAAAGGAAGGAAGGAAGGAAGGAAGGAAGAAAGAAAGAAAGAAAGAAAGAAAGAAAGAAAGAAAGAAAGGAGGGAGGGAAGAAAGAAAGAAAGAAAGAAAGGAAGGAAGGAAGGAAGAAAAGAAAGATAGAAAGAAAAAAGATAACGTTATTAAAATATAAATTAAAAAAATTATTAAAAGTAAAAAAACTAAAAAATAATTTAAAAAAGAAAAAAAGGAAGAAGAGAGAAACTAAACCAAAAAACCAATCCACCAATGATAACAAGCGCTAAAAACTATACTAAAAAACAAAAAACATAAACAGACAGAACCCTAGGACAAATGGTAAAAGCAAAGCTATACAGACAAAATCACACAAAGCAGCATACACATACACATTCACAAAAAGAGGAGAAGGAAATATATATATATATATATATTTTTTTAAAAAGTAAGAGAGCAACCAAATCAATAAACTAATCTACCAATGATAATAAGCTCTAAATACTGAACTAAGATAAACATAAAACCAGAAACAAATCAGATGCAGAAAGCAAACCCCAAGTCTACAGTTGTTCCCAAAGTCCACCGCCTCAATTATGGGATGATTTGTTGGCTATTCAGGTATTCCACAGATGCAGGGTACATCAAGTTAACTGTGGAGATTTAATCCACTGCTCCTGAGGCTTCTGAGAGAAATTTCCCTTTCTCTTCTTTGTTCACACAGCTCCTGGGGTTCAGCTTTGGATTTGGCCTCGCCTCTGCATGTAGGTCACCTGAGGGTGTCTGTTCCCTGCCCAGACAGGATGGAGTTAAATGAGCGGCTGATTAGGGGGCTCTGACTCACTCAGGCTCGGGGAAGGGAAGGGTACAGAATGTGGGGTGAGCCTGCAGCAGCAGAGGCCAGTGTGATGTTGCAACAGCCTGAGGTGTGCCGTGTGTTCTCCCAGGGAAGTTGTCTGTGGATCACGGGATCCTGGCAGTGGCGGGCTGCACAGGTGTGAATAGTGACCTGTGCTCGCACACAGGCTTCTTGGTGGCTGCAGCAGCAGCCTTAGCATCTCAATCCCATCTCTGGGGTCCGTGCTGATAGCCGTGGCTCGTGCCCATCTCTGGAGCTTGTTTAGGCAGCGCTCTGAATCCCCTCTCCTCTCACACCCCAAAACAATGGTCTCTTGCCTCTTTGGCAGCTCCAGACTTTTTCCTGGACTCCCTCCCAATTAGCTGTGGCACACTAGCCCCCTTCAGGCTGTGTTCGTGCAGCCAACCCCAGTCCTCTCTCTGGGGTCTGATCTCCGAAGCCCGTGCCTCAGCTCCCAGCCCCCACCCATCCTGGCGGGTAAGCAGACAAGCCTCTCAGGCTGGCAAGTGCTGCTTGGCACTGATCCTCTGTGTGGGAATCTCTCTGCTTTGCCCTCTGCTCCCCTGTTGCTGTGCTCTCCTCTGTGGTCCGAAGCTTCCCCCCCCACCCCCCATCTCTGCCAGTGAAGGGGCTTCTAGTGTGTGGAAACTTTTCCTCCTTTACAGCTCCCTCCCAGAGGTGCAGGTCCCATCCCTATTCTTTTGTCTCTGTTTTTTCTTTTTTCTTTGGCCCTACACAGGTACTTGGGGAGTTTCTTGCCTTTTGGGAAGTCTGAGGTCTTCTGCCAGCGTTCAGTAGGTGTTCTGTAGGAGTTGTTCCACATGTGGATGTATTTTTGCTGTATTTGTGGGGAGGAAGGTGATCTCCACGTCTTACTCCTCTGCCACCTTGAAGGTCCCCAGAGGCTCTTTAAATAAAAGATGATGCTGTTGAAAAGTGGGCATCCATGAAGTGGAGTGGAAAGTAGCACATTTAGATCTTTATCATACCACTTCCCTCTTGAGTCTGTCCTTTGAATCACAGACAACTTCTCAGCCAATCCACATTAACTCTGATCTTCATGAATGGGATGCAATACTTGATAGCCAAGTTCTTTTGGGGAGGAGGCAACACTACCAGCAAAAGCTTCTGCCCCTGTGAAGTGTGACCTGACCCAACCGGAAGAATGCTGCTACCAACAAAACATGCCCAATCAGTGTAACCTGGAGTCCACTTATTGAAGACTCACTACCACAAACTTATAACATTACCTTCATTTTACTGATGTGGAACTGAGGCTCAGAGAGGTTAAGTAACCTGCCCAAGTTCACAAAACAAGTGAGGAAAAGCCAAGATTTAAATACAAAATTGCTTGAGGCCTAATCTCAACTTCACCATTCCGCAACCCCTATATTCACCATGCTTATAAGGCTGGAGCTTGGACTCTGCAAACCAACATTTCAGTTTTTCCACGTGCTCACTTTGAGGCAATGCCAATTGGGGGCACTAGAGGGAGACTGCAAAGTTGGTGGAGGGAGAAAGGATGTGCTTTCTCCTGTTTGCTTCGTGTTACTCTAAGTGTCACCCCAGAAATGCCTCTTCACCCCAACATTAGCAGATTCTTCCTGTGGCAATAGCTGAATCTAGTTTGTAGTTTCTTTGACATGTAAAACTAGCCTCAGGAACACTTGCGCCAGCCATCCTGGGCCACCTCCTCAGAGGTCTAGGTCCCAGCCCCCAGGACCATCCTCTGAGTTTCCAAGTTTTAATAATTCTAACCTCTTCCACCTGTTTCCCCCAAACCTGGGGGGAGAGTGGCTGCATCCTGCAATTATTGTCTCTGATACCTCAGTGTTCTCTTTTTTACTTTTTCAATTATGTAGCTAACAATTCTTTAAATTTCACTCCCCACTCACATCCTCCATTTGCCTCTATAAGGCAGAGTGGGACTGTCCCTTCCCCTTACTCAGATCCTACCAGACTAGCTTTCATTTTATTTAGGGTGTGGGGTCCTAGGAAGGAAATTGAAGTTTATTTAGTAGTGTCTGCTGGAACTTTTTGGTCACTGAGTATTCTTAATTTGATATATATTATTTTTCATCAACTCTATTGAAATATAATTTATGGAAAATAAACTGTATTACTTCAAAGGATACAATCTGATGCATTCTGACATATATATACACGGGAAACCATTGATACAATCAAGATTCACCCCCAGCCAAGGTTTCCTCATGCCCTTTTTCAGTCCCTCCCTCTACCCGGGACCCCAGACAACCAACCACTGATCTGCAATTAGCTTGCATTTTCTAGGATTTTATATAAATGGAATCATACTAGTATGCAGACTTTTGTGTCTGGCTTCTTTCACTCAACATAATGATTTTGAGATTCATTCATGTTGCTGCGTTTATCAATCATTCAGTTCTTTTTATTGCTAAGTAATAATCTATTGCACAGATGTACCATAGTTTGTTTATCCATTCAAGTGTTGATTCACATGTGGGTAATTTCCAGTTTGGGGTTACTATAACTAAAGCTGCTACGGATATTTATGTATAAATCTTTGTATGGTAAATACCTAGGCACAAAGATATGTTATTTTTAAATTGAGGTGTAACATACATAAAGTGCACAAATCATAAATATGCAGACTGACAATTTCTTATATTTATATACACCAGTGTAACACCACCCAGATTGATTTAGAACATTTTCAACACACAGAATGTCCCTCTGTTGTCCTTCCAAGTCATCAGACTCCTGCAGAGGTCATCACTATTCTGACTTCTGTCTCCATTGATTGCTTTTTCTTGTTTTGGGACACCATATAAATGGAATTATAGAATATGTACACACCCTTTGTGTCTGGCTTCTCTTGCTCAGCATGTGTGTGAGATTCAGTCATGATGTTAAGCATAATTGGAGTTTATTCTTTTTATTGAAGTGCTGTGTTACACTGTATGGATATACACTTATTTATTCCCTTGTTGATGGATATAGGGTTGTTCCCAGTTTTATTTCACTTATAAATATAGCTAATATGAACATCCTTGTACACACCCTTGGTGAACATATAATCTCATTTTTCTTGGCCCAGGAATGGAATTGTTGGATAATGGGGTAGGTTAATGTTTAGCTTTCCAAAGTGTTTTTATCAGTTTACACACCTACCACCAATATATGACAATTTCAATTACTCCATATCCTCATCAATATTTGGCATTGAGATCTTTTTAATTTTAGTCATTCTAGTAGATGTGTCATGCAATCTCATTGTGATTCCAATTTATATTTCCCTGATGAAAAATTATGTTGGGAACTTTTTCATGTACATATTGGTCATTTGGAATATACTCTTTTGTGAAGTGTCTATTCAAGGCTTTGTCCATTGTAATTGGGCTATTTATCTTTTTATTATTGATTTATAGGAGTTCTTTACATATTCTGAATATAAAGCCTTTCTTAGATTCATGTACAACAAATACATATATCCTAGTCTGTGGCTTACATTTTCATTCTCTTCAGTGTATTTTGATGAACAGAACTTATTTTAATAGTTTAATGTAACAACTTTTATGACAAGTGTTATTTGTGTCCTCTTTACAAAATCTTTGCCTATCCCAAGGTCACTTAACATCAATTTAAGATCACTTAGCTACATAAAATTTCAGGGTTTCAAAGGCCAGGGCTCATGTACTGTGTGATAAATCTTGGGTCCTACCCCGTAGTAGACAGCCCTGACATCATACATGAGGGGTGAGTGGGAGCAAGAAGAGCAGTTTGGGGCAAGACAATGGAGACAGATCTCAGGAGAGATGGAAAGGTTATGAAGGGAGATGTGGAGATGTGGAAAGACAAGATGGAGAGAAGCAGAGAGAGGAAAAGAGAAAGAGGGTGAGGAGGGAAGGGATGTCTTCCCAGCCTGAGCAAAGTGTGCCTCTGTCTCAGGAATCCCAGCACTCCGGCAAAGCAGGGACCCACCAAGTGGGCAGGACTCGAGTCAGGGAAACATAAACAAGATCAGAAGTTCCTTCCCCAGACCTCCTAACCCTCCCTCCCCTCTCTGTGCTCAGGCTAATAAGCACTTACCCTTGAAAAACACTTTTTAAAACATCGGCTTATTTTGTTATAAGAAATCTTCATTTCCCAAGAATGTGCTGAGACATCATTAC
Source organism: Delphinus delphis (assembly GCF_949987515.2). Taxonomy (NCBI): domain Eukaryota; kingdom Metazoa; phylum Chordata; class Mammalia; order Artiodactyla; family Delphinidae; genus Delphinus; species Delphinus delphis. The sequence continues at coordinate 110,071,981 of NC_082686.1, read as the reverse complement.
ATTAAGGTGTATCTGAAGCCACAACTAGGTTTTGACCAATATCCAGAAATTAAACCTGACAAAATGTGTAGTAATCATAAATGTGGACTTTGAAGTCATATAAACCTAGGTGCCTTTATTTACCCACTCCTGTCCTTGGGCAATTTCATAAACTTCTGTGAGTCTCAGTTTCTTCATCTATTAAATAAGCATTTATTTATTCATTCATTAGCAAATATTTATTGAGTGCCTATTATGTGCTAGAGACTATTACTGTCCAATAAAAATTATTTACTCCCATGAAGATTGCCTTCTAAGGGGAAGCAGACAATAAACACGATGAAACAGCATAATGTATAGTACGTTATACAGCGATAAGTAGGGAACAACTGGAAGAATGGATTTGCTGTTACCTAGGATGGAGAAGGCTGCAGGGGGTGCCAGATGAGGGGAAATATCAGGGCCTTTGGGTACATTATGTTTTAGATGGCTAAGGAGATGTCAAGACACTTGGATATATAAGTTCAGGGAAGAAGTGCAGATTAGAGATACACGTTTGGAAGTCACTAATGAATAAGTAGTATTCAGAGCCATAAAACTGGAGGAGATCATCCAAGGAGTGATTGTAAAGAAAGAATATGAAAATGTTGCTCCACTCACAGGGTTGGTGGTGGTGGTAATGTGTGTGTGTGTGTGTGTGTGTGTGTGTGTGTGTGTGTGTGTGTATGAGGTTTAGTTGGATTAATACTAAGTGCTTTATTTATTGAGTGCTTAATATGCACCAGATGCTGTGCCAAGAGTTTTATATCCCTTAAATCATTTAATTTTCTAGGAAGTAAGTGATATTATTTTCTCCATTTTAAAGATGATGTTACTGAGAAAGTTTATATTTGCCCAAAGTCATGGAATTAGTAAGTGATAAAATGGGGATTTGAACCCAGAACGCATGTCCTTAATCCATATACTTCATCTCACATAATCTAATATAAAAATCTAATACCCACTGGTCATTCTAATACGTTATAATCACTTAATTAAATGCCCCCTCCACTATATATCAGTTTGTGCCTTGGATGATAACTTGTCTGACCATTGTTTGAGATCCTCAGTTTCAAATGGGCATATAAATAATAATAATGACTCTTCTGCCCAACTAATAGAGCCACTGTGAGGGCCAAATGAGGTAATGTCTAAAGAATTATATCTCCATACCTGTTACAGAACATAATCGCTATCACTGCAAAATAAGCCTGAGTTTTGCAAATACAGGATCGGATCAAATTAGTTCTGTTCATAAAATATACACTACAGGTGCACAGAAGCATTACACTTTAGACAAATGCTATTCTTTGCATGATATGTTTGATCTTGACTCGGGACTTCAGCAACTGGCAGCTCATAAACTGGAACATACACTGAAATATGTGCAGAAATAAAAACAGAAAATTTCCACAATGGCAAGAATTTTTTTAAATCGATGTTTTGAATTGTTTTTTTCAGTTACACTATTAGAATGTCTCAACATTAAATTATCTTTTTAAGTTTCTGGACTAATGTAAAAGCACTTTAGTTGGGTAAGAATTATTTGCTTCCCTGTTTCTTGATTTTAATATTAGGAAATATCTCCATACATAATACACATTCCCATAGCTAGAAGGAATTTGACCTAGGACCTCAAATGCCTGCTTCGTGCTTTTTTAAGGAGGTAAAAAATAGGTAGACAAAGTGTGGAATTTGAAGTCAGAAGACAAGCGTTAAGTTCTTTTTTAAAAAATTTATTTATTTTTTGGCTGCTTTGGGTCTTCGTTGCTGCGCACAGGCTTTCTCTAGCTGTGGCGAGTGGGGGCTACTCTTTGTTGCAGTGCGCAGGCTTCTCATTGCAGTGGCTTCTCTTATTGCAGAGCACAGGCTCTAGGTGCGCAGGCTCAGTAGTTGCAGCTCACAGGCTCTAGAGAGCAGGCTCAGTAGTTGTGGTGCACGGGCTTAGTTCCTCCGTGGCATGTGGGATTTTCCCGGACCATGGACTGAACCCATGTCCCCTGCATTGGCAGGCAGATTCTTAACCACTGCCCCACCAGGGAAGTCCCAAGCAATAAGTTCTAATATGCTAGCTAAACCTTTCCATGGCAAGTTTAAAATATTTTTTTCTTCTCTTCACAGTGCCTGCTCACAGATATGGCAGGATGTTAAGACTTGAGCAGAACATCTCCTTGATCTTGGGTTATTTCACTGACCACCAATAAGCAGAGTTTTGTTAGGAACTTTTCACTCAAAACAATATAAGATGGAAAATACAGAACTACAATTGACTAAACATCCACTGGTCCCCCAGTTATATGCTTATCGTTGTACCCCATACACTAAGGAGATAAAAAGAATAAATAAAAGTTGTGGTCCTTGCTCTCTAACAGCCACAATCTATGATCAAAACCACACATAGATGAAAAATAATTTTAAAGATTTATAAGCCAGATTTGAACAAAAATAAACAATATGAGAATGACCATGCTTCTTAGTATGTGGAGGAAACTCAAAATGAGGAAAAATTATTATAAAATCATCAGGAAAGAGTTCATGGAGGTTGATTGGAGATAGCTATATCCATCTGCACCATTTTATTTCCTACCAGACAATTTATTAGTTTCTGCAACCACAGGCCTTGGGTGATTTTGATTGACACTTCATTGCTCTGTGACTTGACTTCTTCATTTAACAAACAGAAAATCAAACTCCTCATTTCTTATATAAATCTCAGGGTGACAGCTGGAGAACATTGGGAAATACCTCATATTATTATTGCAGATATATTTGAGATAAAATGCAGATAAATTAAATTATATGTCATAGACACTTATAACTATGATAATTAAGAGATAGCCCAGTGAGTCAACTTACCTCTGCAGCCTAAACTTAAGATAGGTGAAAATAAAGATCTTATGACAAGGTAGATTCACATAGAATTGTGAATGAAGCTTACAAGTTTTTAAACATTTCAATCAGCATTTTTAATGTACCAGGAGTGGGATGTTGAGAAATAAATCAGTAAAGTGCTTCTAGCAAGGCAATAAGGGCTTTTTTTTTTTGAGAATTAAGGTTTTTTTAAAAATCAGGTCAAAATTAATTAACTCGATTGCTGCCAGGAGCATCTGAACCATTTATTTTTCCTGTGTTAATTGGACAGCAGAGATTTCCCTGGTGAATTCCTTAGTGAAAGGTGTAGAAGAAATTCTTCCATCTAATTCAACCTGTGAGAAATGGTCCAGGAAATGTTTGTCAAATAAATAAATCAGTAAATGAATGAATTAATCAATCATTAAAAATAGACATTTATATGCTGAAAATTATCCCGCTCTTTTGAAGGAATGATCTGTAATTAGTACTGTTTTTGTCAAGTATTTTTCTGTTCTAAAATTAAAGTTACAGGGAGTGTGGCCAAGATGGCAGAGCAGGAAGACCCTGAGTTCACCTCTTCCTGCAAGCACACCAAAAATATAACTACTTAAAGAGCAAATATCTATGAGAATGACCTGACGACTAGCAGAAAAGGTTTTCCACAGTTAAAGATATAAAGAAGGAACTACCACAAGATTTGTAGGAGAAGTGAAGATGCAGTAGAGTCAAAACACACACTCCCAGGGAAGCAAATCACAAACAGAAGGATAATCACAATTGCAGGGGTTTTCCCAAAGGAGTGAGGGGTCCAAGCCCCACATTTGGCTCCCCAACTTGAGGGTCCTGCATGGGGAAGAAGAGCCCCTTGAATGGCTGGCTTTGAAGGCCAGTGGGGCTTGTATACATGAGAGCCACAGGGTGTAGAGAACAGAGATTCCACTTAGAAAGGGTGCATGAAAAATCTCATATGCTCCAAGACCCATGGCAGAGGCAGTGATTTGAAAGGAGCCTGGGGCAGACCCACCTGCTGATCTTGGAGAGCCTCCTGGAGAAGCAGGAGGCAATGAGAACTCCCCCTGGGGACACAGGTGCTGGCAGCAGCCATTTTGGGGATCTTGTCTACCATGAAGACACTGATACTGACAAGCACCATTTGGAGTGCTCTTGCTAGCCTAATAGTGCCCGGGGGGCTTACCTGCCCGCCAGCAGGCCAGCACCAGTCCTGGGACCCTCCGAGGCTGAGTAGACAGCTGCACAGGGACCTGGCTCCACGCACCAGCAGATGGCAGCCACTGCATAAGGCAGGGCCTGGCAGCCAATCAGGCCAAGTCAGTCCCACCTATCAGCTCACCCACAGCAGTCATCCCCACTACAAAAGAAGGACCCACACCCACACAACTCACAAAGGAAGCACCCCTAGAGCATATAGCTTCTTTTTTTTTTTTAAAGAAGATGTTGGGGGTAGAAGTTTATTTATTTATTTATTTTTGCTGTGTTGGGTCTTCGTTTCTGTGCAAGGGCTTTCTCTAGTTGTGGCAAGCGGGGGCCACTCTTCATCGCAGTGCGCAGGCCTCTCACTATCGCGGCCTCTCTTGTTGCTGAGCACAGGCTCCAGACGCGCAGGCTCAGTAGTTGTGGCTCACGGCTCTAGTTGCTCCGTGGCATGTGGGATCCTCCCAGACCAGGGCTCGAACCCGTGTCCCCTGCATTAGCAGGCAGATTCTCAACTGCTGTGCCACCAGGGAAGCCCATAGAGCATATAGCTTTGATGACCAAAGGGGAGTGTGCTGCTGGGCCCCATAAGATGTATCCTACATAAGGTCATTTCTCCAAGATCAGGGAAATGACCTACCTAATACATAGAAATAGGCACAGAGAATTAAGCACAATGAGGACAGAGAGGAACAAGTTCCAAATAGAGGAACAAGTTCCAAATGACGGAACAAGACAAAACCCCAGAAGAAGAACTAAGTGAAGTGGTGATAAGCAATATCTGATAAAGAGTTCAAGGTAATGATCATAAAGATGTTCAACAAACTCAGGAGAAGAATGGATGAACACAGTGAGAAGTTTAACAAAGAGTTCGAAAATATAAAGAAGAACCAAGCAAAACTAAAGGATACATAACTGAAATTTAAAAATACACTAGAATGAATTAATAGTAGTTTAGATAATACAGAGGAATGGATCAGCAGACTACAAGACAGAGAAATGGAAATCACTCAAGCTGAACAGAGAAAAAAGAAAAAAGAATTTTTTAAAATGAGAAGAGTTTAAGAGACCTCTTAGACAACATGAAGCATACTAACATTGCATTATAACAATCCCAAAAGTAGAAGGAAAGGCAGAAATCTTATTTGAAGAGAAAATTGATGAAAACTTCCCTAGCGTGGAAAAGGAAACAGAAATGCAGGTCCAGGAAACAGAGTCCCAAACAAGATGAGCCCAGACAGGTCCACACCAAGTCATATTGTAATTACAATGGCAAAAATTAGAAATAAAGAGAGAATTTTAAAAGCAGCAAGAGAAAAGCAACTAGTGACATACAAGTGAACTCCCACAGGACTATCAACTAAGTGTTCAGCAGAAACTTTGCAGGCCAGAAGGGGATGGCACAATATTTTCAAAGTGATGAAGAGGAAAACCTACAACCAAGAATAGCCTACCTGGGAAATTTTATATATATATATATAAAATTTATATATATGTATATGATATATATGTAATATGCGTGTGTGTGTATATATACAGGCTGTTATATATGAAACTCATGGTAACCACAAACCAAAAATCTATAATACATACACACAAAAAATAGAGACAGGAATCCAAACATAACACTGAAGATAGGCACAAAATCACAAGAAAAGAGAGAAAAAGAAGAAGAAAGCAACAGAAAGAACTAAAACATAACCAGAAAACAAAATGGCATTAAGTATATACCTGGCAATAGTTACTTTAACTGTAATTGGACTAAATATTTCGATCAAAAGACAAAGAGTGGTGGAATGAATACAAAAGCAAGACCTATATATATGCTGCCTACAAGAGACTCACTTCAGATCTAAAGACACACAGAGACTGAAAGTGAGAGGATAGAAAAATATATTCCATGCAAATGAAAAGAAAGCTAGGGTATCAAACTTATATGAGACAAAATAGCTTTTAAAACAAAGACTGTAATGAGACAAAGAAGGACATTACAAAATGTAAAGGGATCAATTCAAGAAGAAGATATGACAATTGTAAATATAAATGCACCAACATAGGAGCACCTAAATACAAAATGCAAATATTAACAGACATAAAGGGAGAAATTGACAGTAACACAATAATGGTAGGGGGATTTAACACCCCACTTACATCAATGGATAGATCATCCAGACAGAAAATCAATAAGGAAACAGTGGCCTTAAATGACACATTAGACCAGATGAACTTAATAGATATATACAAAGGCAAAATACACATTCTTTTCAAGTGCACATGGAACATTCTGCAGGATGGATTACATGCTAGTCCACAAAACAGGTCTCGATAAATTTAAGAAGACTGAAATCATATCAAGCATCTTTTCCAATCACAATGGTATGAGACTAGAAATCAACTACAAGGAAAAAAACTGCAAAAAACACAGACGCATGGAGGCTAAACAATGTGCTACTAAACAACCAATGGGTCACTGAAGAAATTAAAAAATACCTAGAGACAAATGAAAATGGAAATGCAGCAATCCAAAATCTATGGGATGCAGCAAAAGCAGGTCTAAGAGAAAAGTTCACAGCAATTCAAACCTACCTCAGGAAATAAGAAAAAAATCTCAAATAAATGATCTAACCTTACACCTAAAGGAAGTAGAAAAAGAAAAACAAACAAAACCCAAAGTTAGTAGAAGGAAAGAGATCATAAAAATCAGAGCAGAAATAAACAAAATAGAGACCAAAAAGAAAAAGACAAAGAAAAGATCAATGAAACTAAGATCTGGTTCTTTGAAAAGAAAAATAAAATTGATAAAACTTTATCCAAACTCATCAAGAAAAAAAGAGGGCCCAAATAAACAAGCATAGAAATGAAAGAGAAGTTACAACCAACATCACAGAAATACAAAGGATCACAAGAGATTACTACAAACCATTATATACCAATAAAATGGACAACCTAGAAGAAATGGATGAATTCCTAGCAATGTACAATCTCCCAAGACTGAATCAGGAAGAAATAGAAAATCTGAACAGACTGATTACTAGTAAAGAAATTAAATCAATAATTTAAAAAAATCTCCCAACAAACAAAAGTCCAAGACCAGAGAGCTTCACAGGTGAATTAAACCAAATATTTAAGGAAGAGTTAATGACTATACTTTTCAAACTATTCCAAAAAATTGAAGAGGAAGGAATGCTTCCAAACTCATTCTATAAGGCCAACATTCACACTGATAACAAAACCAGGCAAAAATACCACAGAAAAAGAACATTATAGGCCAATATCCCTGATGAACATGGATGTAAAAATCTTCAACAAAATATTAGCAAAAAGGATCAAACACCATAATCAAGTGGAATTTATCCCAGGGATGCAAGGATTATTCAATATCTGCAAATCAATCAATGTGATACACCACATTAACAAACTGAAGAACAAAGATCATATGATCATCTCAATAGATGCAGAAAAAGCTCTTGACAAAATTGCACACCCATTCATGATAAAAGCTCAATAAAGGGAACATACCTCAACACAATAAAGGCCATATATGACAAGTCTACAGCCAACATCATATTCAGTGGTGAAAAGCTGAAAGCATTCCCTCTAAAATAAGGAACAGACAAAGATGCCCACTCATGACACTTTTATTCAACCTAGTATTGGAAATTCTAGCCACAGCAATCAGACAAGAAAAAGAAATTTTAAAAATCCAAATATAGGGACTTCCCTGGTGGAGCAGTGGTTAAGAATCTGCTTGCCAACGCAGGGGACATGGGTTTGAGCCCTGGTCCGGGAAGATCCCACATGCCGTGGAGCAATTAAGCCCATGAGCCACAACTACTGAGCCTGGGCTCTAGAGCCCACATGCCACAACTACTGAAGCCCGTGTGCCTAGAGCTCATGCTCTGCAACAAGAGAAGTCACTGTAATGAGAGGCTTGTGCACCACAATGAAGAGCAACCCCCACTTGCTGCAACTAGAGAAAGCCTGCACCCAGCAACAAAGACCCAACACACACACACACACAAATAATTTGAATTGTAAAAGAAGTAAAACTGTCACTGTTTGCAGATGACATAATACTATATATAGAAAATCCTAAATACACCACCAAAAAAACTATTAGAACTAATATTATCAAAAAGATAACAAATAACAAGTGTTAGTCAGGATGTGGAAAAAAGGGAACTGTCATGCACTGTTGGTGGAGATGTAAATTAGTGCAGCCTCTATGGAGAACAGCATGGAGGTTCCTCCAAAATTAAAAATAGAACTACCGTATGATCCAGCAATGACTCTTCTGGGTATTTTTCTTAAAAAAAAAAACAACAACCAAAAGCCTAATTCAAAAAGATATACGCACCTTTATGCTCACTGCAGCATTATTCACAATAGCCAAGATATGGAAGCAACCAAAGTATTCATCGATAGATGAGTGGACAAAGAAGATGTGGTATATGTATACAATTGAATTACTCAGCCATAAAAAAGAAGGAAATCTTGCCATTTGTGAAAACATGAGTGGATCTAGAGGGTATTATGCTAAGTGAAATTAGTCAGCCAGAGAAAGACAAATTCTGTATAATTTCACTTATATGTGGAATCTAAAAAACAAAACAAATGAACAGTCATAACATACAGAAAGAGAGTCATAAATACAGAGAACAAACTGGTGGTTGCTGGTGAGGGGAATGAATGAAATAGGTGAGGAAGATGAAGAGTTACAAACTTACAGTTGTAAAATAAATACGCCACAGGGATGAAATATACAGCATGCAAAATATAGTCAGTACACAGACCTACTAGAGATTGGACTTGAGGATATGGGGAAGGGGAAGGGTAAGCTGTGACAAAGCGCGAGAGAGGCATGGACATATATACACTACCAAACGTAAGGTAGATAGCTAGTGGGAAGCAGCCGCACAGCACAGGGAGATCAGCTCAGTGCTTTGTGACCACCTGGAGGCGTGGGATAGGGAGGGTGGGAGGGAGGGAGACGCAAGAGGGAAGAGATATGGGAACATATGTATATGTATAACTGATTTACTTTGTTATAAAGCAGAAACTAACACACCATTGTAAAGCAATTATACTCCAATAAAGATGTAAAATATATATATATATATATAGTCAATAATATTGTAATAACTTTGTAAGGTGACAGATTTTGTATGGTAACTAGACTTATCATGGTGATCATTTTGTAATGTATAAAAATATGGATCACTATGTTGTACACCTGAAACTAATATTTTTAAGTCAGTTATACTTTAAAAAATAATTAATTAATAAAAATAAAATTGAAGTTACAGGATTCTAGAAATTCACTTTGAGGTAGTTACCTGAGGGACAAGTCCTCAAACAGAACTTAGGGTTATAAGCAAGCTCAAAACCTGTCAATATTCTCAGATCTGCCCATAAGCTGAGAACTTCCTGACATAAAACCGAAATTTACCATGAGGTTTACTAAGTTGCTCTAGCTGAAAAAGAATGAAACAAGAAGTCTGTGCTGGAGGCAGCTGAGAAGCAAAAGAAAACTGAAAGGGCCCTTGGAATAGGGGGTTATCATTAAAGTCCTCTCAATTAGGCTTACACCCATACCTAGTAGATAAATAGAACAGACCTAGACACATGCTGGTGAATACGGCTCAGACAGGTTGGATACGTTGGAAAGAAATGGACCAGAGGTGAGGCTAGGACTTCCAGAAGTCATCTCTCCCTGTAGTAGCTCAAGGAAGAGTAAGGGAGATGATATTCCACCAGTGGGCTGGAGCTCAGGGCAGCTCCGTGTGGGGAGGAATAGATAGTCCTGTTGTAACAAAGGGGCCAGTGGAACTTCAAGGAGGAATTTAGGGCAGCCCAGGGCCAGGGAATGCAACTCTAGGATCTAAATCCAGGGTAAGTTCCTACTAAAAGTTTGTTAAAGATATTAAAATGTTCCCCAAGAGGCCAGATGCAGTAGTAGCCCAGAGTGGGGGAAGCCCTGGATGGACTCCAATACCCAAAATCTTACTTGACAGCTCCTCTCAGGGCCCTCAAATGACCTTCAAACTCAACATATCAGAAACAAAAAACTCATGAAAAACTTGTTTCCTGAAAGCCAGGTCTCAGCCCTGATGCCCCTTCCCTCACCCTCCATATCCAATTCCTTTTGTCTGACCATTTGTCTCCATCTCCATCACGATGCTAGTTCAAGCCACTCCCTTTGTTTGTGTGGATTTAGAAGTAACCTCCTAAAGAATATCTCCTGAACCACTTTTGTCTCTATAGTAATCTGTTCTCACCCGCTACCAGAGAGGGCATCTTTTCAAAATGCAGATCTAGTCATGTCATACCGTTGGTCAAAATGCTTTAAAGCATTCTCACTACTTTGAAGATAAAGGAGAAACTCCTTATGACAGTCTACAAAGCCCGGAATGCTCTGGCTTCTACCCACCTCTCTATAGCCTTTCTAGCTCCACACTGCCCTCAGCCATCTGTTCTGGCCATTTTGTCCTTCTTTAAGCCCTCTGCACTCACTAGATTCTGTCTAGCCAAAGGGCCTCTCATCTAGGAAGTCCACCTTATCCTTTCAGACTTTAGCTCAAACAGCTTCTCTCCAGGAAAGCTTTCTTGACCTCCCTGGCCAGGTTAACTCTCTCTTTTCTGGGTGACTTATACTGGGAATTGCTCTACAGTTGCAATTTAACACTGATTCACACAGTTTGTTTTTATTACTATTTCTCTGTAGATTCCCTAAGCTCCATGAGTGCAAGGTGAGGGTCTGTTTATTTCTCACCACTAGACCTCAAGCTCTCAGAAAACAGCAAACGGGCCAAGCATTGTTGAAAAACAAAAATGAATGAATGGCACAGAAATGTAAGCCAGAAAGAGCCAGGGACCACCTGAGTGTCTTTCTTCCTGTTTCTGATCTCCCTTATATGTGACCAGTAATGATTTTAAAACACAGTTTGTCACAAAATGCTCCCCTAGTCCAGGAACTCCTTGGTGAATGTCCTAAGACCTGACTGACGCAGAGCGAGATTCCTGGTTATAACTCCATCAAGGGACAAGGCTTTGGGCACTGTCAAGTCAGCATCTGTAAGTCTTGTTGATGAAATTAGGATTTTTCTTCTTGCAATGTAAGTGTAATTTTAATGGCAGGTCATCTTTGAGATGTATAGAGTATAAAAATTGTGAAACCTAGGACAATGGGAAAATATTCTCATAATAGTGTTTAACATGTTAGGCTAGAAATGAAAGAAAAGTTATTTTTAAAGACCTTATTAATGAGATAATCTAGAAGAATCATTGCTAGAAAAATAATTTTTAATCAAATGTAACATCTACATGTATTTTCTGACAGAGAAGAAACTCTCTTTCAAAGGCTTCCATATTAACAACTCATAAAAGATAGAACAAGTGAGGAATCATACTTTCTGATTGTTTAATTCACTTTTTAAAAAATTATATTAGCACTTTAATATCCATGCTTTTCAAGGTGGAAGTGAAAGGTATTAAATACTTGACATTGTGATTACTTCTTTTTTTTTTTATGTTTCAGACCAAGACTCTCTACTTCTTCCATCAAAGTTCTCATATTTAATATATTATTTTCAAATAATCCACAGTAAATATCCATAATATGCTTCCTAGTATGACTCTAGTCATTTAAGAACTTTAGTTCTAAAGTCCACGTGTTTGTTTGTTGAATGAAAAGTCTACTCTTAAGTGTTTTTAGAAATTCCAAAAGGTTCTGTTTTGAAGCACCAAACCTAATGAAAAATAAACATGCTTTTACAGGCAAAACACACATACTCATGCACATGTGCACATAGATAGATATACCTAACATAAAAGTTTTAGAATATCATCAGTAATACTAACAGAACTCACTTACTGAGTGAGTGTGCCAGCACTGGGTTGAACAATTTATAGATATTATCTCCTCCCACCCACTACAACTTTGTGAAGCAGACTATATTTCTGTTCCCATTTTATCATTTAAAAAATTCTGATAAAATACTAAGGCTATACTAAGAGTTAAAATATACTAAGAGTTAAAATACTAAGGCTATACTAAGAGTTAAACAAATTGCTTGAAGTCATAGCCATTAAGGGTGATAACCTTGGTTAAATAAAACGGTCTGAAATGGAACAATTAATACATAAACAAACTAAATTGTTTATTGTTAATCAATTTTTGGCAGGGTTGCCGAGGGTCTGACTTTCCCATACACACATCAGCATAACCTAAAATACCAAGGACTGAAAGAAGGCAATTACTACAGAACAAACAAGATGCTGATTAGTATATCATCCTTTCCATCCCAAATAAAAATGTCATTCATCTCACTCACATAATTCAAAAGCTAAAAAAATAACCCTGTAGAAAATACCAATTAGTAGTTTGCGGTGAATAAATGTTGACTTTGTCTCTGATTAATGCTCTGGAAATAATGAGAATTGGTTCCAATAAAGTGGTCTTTCTTTGTTGCTAAATTTCAAGGAGTGCAAATCAAAAGTTCAACATAAATAGACAAAATCTTCAGGAAACTGGGTGATAGTCACCATTCTGAATGACTATTGTCATCCTGTTTGTGTTTCTATTTCTCACAGGAGTTTTAGTTAAAATCTTAAACAGTCTCATGCTTGAAAATTTTGTCTTTCCTGATTTAACAAGAAGCCCCATGCAGGGGCAAAATTTGCAAAGTAATTACCATGGAGTGGTCACATTATTTCAATATTTGTCAGGGACCATCTTTATCCCTGTAGAACATATGTGTGCTCATTCTACTCTACTGCTCTGTGCCCCCAAGACCCTCAATGCTGTTCTTGATGCAGTCAACATCATTCTTTTAAGCATTATAAAGCATATTCCTTAAAAATAATTCTGTGGAATCTACTCTACTGAACTGAGACACATATCAAGTTAATGTCAAAGCTACATTGGCAATGCACTAGAATGTTAGAATAGAGTTCATTTCTTCACTCTAATCATTATTTAAGCAATCATATTTCTGATTTTATAATTCTCTTTTGGGAGTTGTGATACATATTTCAAAAATCCCCTGAGAACTGGAATATTTCTCTCTTGACCCAGAAAAGGGAAACTATAATAGGTTTTCAAAATGAAAACACCCAGTATTACCTTTGCCTAGTGTGCTACAAAAGGAACTCATTAGCATTCAGTCACTGAGGGACCTCTGGACCAGGTGTCAGGAACTGAATTCTAGATGCTGAGCACTCCGCCACTCACCTTTTCGACCTGCTAAGGGACTCATAGGTGTTCTCCGTCCAGAACCAAGCTTATTCACCTCTGAAATGGGCTCACAGTAAAAACCCTACACCAACTCATTTATATCAGCTGCACAAAGAGTCATTGGTCCAAAAAACAAAAAATAGACACTTGATTCAATAAAATGTAAACTATAACTGCCAGTATTGGCACTGTAGTTTATTCTATGAGAATCTAATTAGAATACTTTAATGTTCTGTAGGAAAGTACAATGGGGGAAAATGGGCAACTTTGCTAAGCTAGCCTCACCGAGTTAAATCTATTGATGGTACTTTAATAATCCTGCATTTAATATCTTATTTCCTAATTAATTTTCAGAAAGATTCTCAAAAAACTTCAGATTTCCCTATTTTCCAATATGTCTATATGGATAGTTATGTGTGGAAGAAAGATGTTTTCAGGGAAAGTAACTAAATTAATAGCATTTAGTTAGGTCCCTTTTAACTGATAACTAGTAGAACTATATTTTGTCCAAACAACAGTCCATCTAACTTAAAATAAATCTAGATAATAACAAGCTTTCTACACAGACAACAGAAAGGAGTTTACTCCACAAAGGCCAGTGGATTGGTTCCATTTGTCATGCTCTGCAGTGGTTAACAAGAGTGTAGACAGGATGTTTATCATTGTTAACACTAGAATTTTTTTTTTAACGTCATCATTTCAACCACTTACTTAGTTTGCCATAACAAAGCACTAGCTTAGTTTTATTGATCTTTGCTATCGTTTCCTTCATTTATTTCTGATCTGATCTTTATGATTTCTTTCCCTCTGCTAACACTGGGGTATTTTGTTCTTCTTTCTCTAATTGCTTGAGGTGCAAGGTTAGGTTGTTTATTCGAGATGTTTCCTGTTTCTTAAGGTAGGATTGTATTGCTATAAACTTCCCTCTTAGAACTCGTTTTGCTGTATCCCATAGGTTTTGGGTCATCGTGTCTCCACTGTCATTTGTTGCTAGGTATTTTTTGATTTCCTCTTTGATTTCTTCAGTGATCACTTCATTATTAAGTAGTGTATTGTTTAGCCTCCATGTGTTTGTATATTTTACAGATCTTTTGCTGTAATTGATATCGAGTTTCATAGTGTTGTGGTCGGAAAAGATACTTGATACAATTTCAATTTTCTTAAATTTAACAAGGCTTGATTTGTGACCCAAGATATGATCTATCCTGGAGAATGTTCCAAACGCACTTGAGAAAAATGTGTATTCTGTTGTTTTTGGATGGAAAATGTCCTATAAATATCTATTAAGTCCATCTTGTTTAATGTATCATTTAAAGCTTGTGTTTCCTTATTTTCATTTTGGATGATCTGTCCATTGGTGAAAGTGGGGTGTTAAAGTCCCCTACTATGAATGTGTTACTGTCAATTTCCCCTTTTATGGCTGTTAGTATTTGCCTTATGTATTGAGGGGCTCCTATGTTGGATGCATAAATACTTACAATTGTTATATCTTCTTCTTGGATTGATCCATTGATCATTATGTAGTGTCCTTCTTTGTCTCTTCTAATAGTCTTTATTTTAAAGTCTATTTTGTCTGATATGAGAATTGTTACCCCAGTTTTCTTTTGGTTTCCATTTGCATGGAATATCTTTTTCCATCCCCTCACTTTCAGTCTGTATGTGTCCCTAGGACTGAAGTGGGTCTCTTGTAGACAGCAAATATATGGGTCTTGTTTTTGTATCCATTCAGCCAGTCTGTGTCTTTTGGTGGGAGCATTTAATCCATTTACAATTAAGGTAATTATCGATATGTATGTTCCTATTCCCATTTTCTTAATTGTTTTGGATTTGTTATTGTAGGTCTTTTCCTTCTCTTGTGTTTCCTGACTAGAGAAGATCCTTTAGCAATTGTTGCAAAGCTGGTTTGGTGGTTCTGAACTCTTTCAGCTTTTGCTTGTCTGTAAAGGTTTTAATTTCTCCATCAAATCTGAATGAGATCCTTGCTGGGTAGAGTGATCTTGGTTGTAGGTTTCTCTCCTTCATCACTTTAAATATGTCCTGCCACTCCCTTCTGGCTTGCAGAGTTTCTGCTTAAAGATCAGCAGTTAACCTTATGGGGATTCCCTTGTGTGTTATTTGTTGTTTTTCCCTTGCTGCTTTTAATATGTTTTCTTTGTATTTAAATTTTGACAGTTTGATTAATATGTGTCTTGGCATGTTTCTCCTTGGATTTATCCTGTATGGGACTCTCTGTGCTTCCTGGACTTGATTAACTATTTCCTTTCCCATATTAGGGAAGTTTTCAACTATAATCTCTTCAAATATTTTCTCAGTCCCTTTCTTTTTCTCTTCTTCTTATGGAACCCCTATAATTAGAATGTTGGTGCGTTTAATGTTGTCCCAGAGGTCTCTGAGACTGTCCTCAGCTCTTTTCATTCTTTTTTCTTTATTCTGCTCTGCAGTAGTTATTTCCACTATTTTATCTTCCAGGTCATTTATCCGTTCTTCTGCCTCAGTTATTCTGCTATTGATCCCATCTAGAGTATTTTTAATTTCATTTATTGTGTTGTTTATCGTTGCTTGTTTCCTCTTTAGTTCTTCTAGGTCCTTGTTAAATGTTTCTTGCATTTTGTCTCTTCTATTTCCAAGATTTTGGATCATCTTTACTATCATTATTCTGATTTCTTTTTCAGGTAGACTGCCTATTTCCTCTTCATTTGTTAGGTCTGGTGCATTTTTATCTTGCTCTTTCATCTGCTGTGTGTTTTTCTGTCTTCTCATTTTGCTTATCTTACTGTGTTTGGGGTCTCCTTTTTTGCAGGCTGCAGGTTCGTAGTTTCCGTTGTTTTTGGTGTCTGTCTCCAGTGGCTAAAGTTGGTCCAGTGGGTTGTGTAGGCTTCCTGGTGGAGGGGACTAGTGCCTTTGTTCTTGTGGATGAGGCTGGATCTTGTCTTTCTGGTGGGCAGGTCCACGTCTGGTGGTGTGTTTTGGGGTGTCTGTGGACTTACTATGATTTTAGGCAGCCTCTCTGCCAATGGGTGGGGTTGTGTTCCTCTCTTGCTTGTTGTTTGGCATAGGGTGTCCAGCACTGTAGCCTGCTGGTCGTTGAGTGAAGCTGGGTGTTGGTGTTGAGATGGAGATCTCTGGGAGATTTTCGCCGCTTGATATTACGTGGAGCTGGGAGGTCTCTTGTGGACCAGTGTCCTGAAGTTGGCTCTCCCACCTCAGAGGCACAGCACTGACTCCTGGCTGCAGCACCAAGAGCCTTTCATCCACACGGCATCTCGGTCTGATCCGGTAGCTCCGCATAGCCAGCCCTCTCAAAGCACTAGCTTAATATGCAGCAGTGAGCTTTCCTTCTGATTTAAAAGCTGTATGCATCTCTGACAGTTATGAGCAATGCTTTTTATGGCTTTGTTTGCCTTTTTCTAAAATGAAATGACAATTCATTTTCCATAAATAAGCTGAACAGTCTTTGCAGCAGATATTTTTCCTTTGAAGTAAATTTAAAAGAGATTTTCAGATGTGTATATATATTTTTTCTTAAGTTGCAAATGGAAAACACCTCCAAAAGTTTTGCCTTATGACATCTGGTAGAAAGCCTTGTAAAGCTGGATCCACTCTACAGGCAAATGACAAACCCTCTGAAAGTCATAATTTACAATTCTTTTTGAACAGATAATTTTCCACATGTTAAGATTCGGTTGTTTCTTTCCTGTTATATTAGAAACACAATAATAAAGCCATTGCTTTAGAACAAGAAAGCCTGTTGACTCTTGAGCTAACAGATTTTATAAAAAGTACAAATTTTGAAGTGTCCTATTTTTCATTTGGAGGTAGCTATACTTTTTAAAATTTACTTGCTTACTTCCTATACTCAATGTAGAGCTATGGAAAATCTCCAGAGTAGAAGGCAAGAGACTTCAGGTTCTGGTCTGGGCCCTAGCATTAGTTTTTAAGAAACACTAGTTTTTGAGAAAAACAGTGAAACTCTTTGGGCCTCAGTTCTCACAACTATAAAACTAGGCAAGATAGTCTTCAAATCTTCCAGGTCTACAACTCTGTGACTCTATGATTTCATAACCCAAAGGAGGTAATTTGATATAAGTAAGATGGCTTGAGTCCATAAGGAATATTTGTGAATTCTAGTATTAATTACCAAGGGAAGTAACTGCCCATGGTAAGATTTTAGAAAGCACAGCTGTGTCTGATAGTAAAGGGAGTGTTTAGAAAGCATCCTATTAATTAAGGCTTTTCTTTCTTCCTCAATTTTCCTAGGGTATTGTATACATTGACAATTGAATCTGCTTTCAATGACATGTCTTTTCTCTTAAGGAACTGTTTTTATTAGATATAATAGATTTATTTTTATCATAAATATAAAATGATACATGTTATCTCCTACAAATATATAAAAAGAAAGTGGATCTCTAGCCAGCACACAATATGTAAGTTAAAATAGCTTATAGGCATAATACTTTGCATTTAATTATTCTATACTATCATCTAGGAGTCACATAAATTTTTAGTATTTACCATAGGTATGTGGATTATCTGTATTTTATACATAGGGAAACAGGCAGAGGATAAACATGGGACCTACTCTTGAATACATAGTAATCTCTGAGCAGGTCAAAGATGAAAGTCCTTACTCTCCCATCCCAGTGGAAGCTATTATGCTTAGCTCACCATTACTACCTTCCCCCTGCCTCTGGAATTTTATAATTCATACATTTCTAAATATCTTTATAGCACTGACAAAAAAATTGACTAGAACCACGAACAACATAAAAAATCATAAGCAAAAACCACAAGCAAAAACTGGCAATAATATGAGTATAAAATGAAATGAGACTAATACCTTTAATATGTAAATTTGTGGAACAAACAGGAAATAAAGGTAGGATCCCTATTGATAAATCATGGACATGTGAGCATATTATATGATCTGGCTTTCAAAAATGAGGAAAACAAGTTTAATAAATCTAATTTAAAAGTACAAACTCATTAATAATAAAAGAAATACAAATTGACACTATAAGAAATATCTTCTTTAACATGCCAAAGGAAAAAATATTTACAGAGGGCTAATACTCATTGAGAGGATATGATGAGATCACTATTCTCATATGCTGCTAGAGGGAATTTAAGTTGTCACATTTACTGGAAAGCAATTTGGGGATACAATGTGTATTAAGTGTCTTAAAGATGTTCCATAGTTTTGGCCCAGTGATTCCCATTCTAGGAATGCACCCAAAAGAAATAATCTAAAATGCACATATATATGCAAAAACCCCACCATTTTCACTGCAAATATTATTTATAACAGAAAACAACCTAAATGTCCCAAAATAAAGGAATAGTTAAATAAATTATGGCACATCCATAGCATAGAAAGTTATACAGCACCTAATACCATTCATGAAGTACTTTCAGTGACATGTGAAAAGGTTGATGAAATAGAGGGGGAACAAATTGCAAAGCTATATACACAGTGTATCTAAAGTATGTTAATATTTATGGTAGATCATAGACCTAAACATAAAAATAAAACCATAAAGCCCTTCAAAGAAAAAATATGAGTATATTTTCATAACCTGAGAGTGGGCAAAGATTTCTTAGAATGTAGAAAGTGATAACCATAGAAGAAAAATTTGATAAATTAGATTTCATCAAAATTTAAAACTTGTGCTCATCAAAGGACAACATCAAGAAAAAGAATAGGCAAGCCACATACTTAACAGAAAATATCCACAAATCATGTCTGACAAAGGACTTATATCCAGAACATATAATGAATTACTATAACAACAACAACAACGACTACAGCATAATAATAATTTAAAAATAAGCATACTCACAGCAGACACTTCACAAAGGAAAATATACAAATGGTCAATAAGCACATAAAAAAAGTGTTCCACATCATTCATCATTACGGAAATACAAGCTAAAATCCCACTACACATCCACTAGAATGGCTAAAATACCAAAGACTAAAAATACCAAATGTTGGCAAGGATGCAAAGCAACCAGACTCTTACACATACCTAGTTGGAATGTAAAATTGATACAATCACTTTAGGAAAAGGTTTGGTAGTTTCTTATGAAATTAAACATACACATATTCTTTGACCCAGCAATTCTACTCCTAAGCATTTATCTGAGAGAAATCAAAACTTATATCCACAAAAAGGCTTGTACAAGAATGTAAATAGCAGCTCTCATCACAACAGCCAAAAACTGAAGTCAACTCAAGTGTCCATCACTATGGGAACAGATAAATTGTGATGTGTTCATGCAACAGAGTCCTACTGAACAATGAAAAGGAATTAACTACTTTTCATACAACAACATCGATGAGTCTCACAGATATAATGCTGAGCAAAAGAAACACAAAGACAACATACTGAGTCATTTCACGTATAGGAATTTCTTAAACAGGTAAAACAAATATAAGGTGTTACCATGTGATACTGCAATCCCAATCCTGGGCGTATATTCAGAGGAAACTCTAATTCGAAATGATACATGCACCCTAATGTTCATGGCAGCACTATTTACAATAGTCAAGAAACGGAAGCAAGTAAAACTCCATTGACAGATGAATGGATAAAGGAGGTGTGGTATATATACACAATGGGACATTAATCAGCCATAGAAAAGAGTGAAATAATGCCCTTTGCAGCAACATGGATGGACCTACAGATTATCATATTAAGTGAAGTAAGACAGAAAGACAAATATCATATGATATCACTTATATGTGGAATCTTAAAAACTGATATAAATGAACTTACTTACAAAACAAATAGACTCACAGACATAGAAAACAAACTTATGGTTACCAAAGCGGATAGCGGGAGCTGGGGGGAGAGATAAATTAGGAGTTTGGGATTAACATATACACACTACTATATATAAAATAGATAAACTACAAGGACCTACTATATAGCATAGGGAACTATATTCAATATCTTACAATGATATATAATGGAAAAGAATCTGAAAAAAATATTTTATATATATATATAATCACTTTGCTGTACACCTGAAACTAACACAACCTTGTAAATTAACTATACTTCAATTAAAAAAATAAATATAAGGTAAAGTAAAAAATATTGTCTCAAGAATGAGAAGAAGAGCAAATAGGGACGGTCTGGAAAGAGACATGAGGGGTTTTCTGGGTAGGTTAAAATGTTCTCTATCATGGTAAGATATGTGTATTGGTCTGATAGGACTGCCATAAGAAAGCACCACAGACTGGGAGGCTTAAACAACAGAAATTTATTTCTCACAATTCTAGGGACTGAAAATTCAAGATCAAGGTGCTGGAAGGTTTAGTTTCATTCTGAAGCCCCTTCCCTTGGCTTGTAGGTGGCCACTATCTCCCTGTGTGCTCACGTGGCCCTCTCTGGGTGCAGAGAGAGATCTCTGGTGTCTCTTCCTCTTCTTATAAGGACAGCAGTCCTATCAGATTAAGGACCCATCCTAATGACCTCACTTAACCTTATTATATGCCCTATCTCCAAATACAGGCACAGTGGGGGTTAGGGCTTAAAATTATGAACTTTAGGAGACATAATTCAGTCCATAAGAGAACAGTTACATGAGTAGATCCACATGCCAACATTGCACAGTTATGATTTGTCTTTTCAATGTTCATAAATTCTACCTCAAAAAAATTATAAATTGAGGGTTGGAGAGTGGATAAAGGAATAGATGAAACAATAATTACATGAAATAATAATTAGAATGTTGAACAATTTTGAACTTTGTTGATATGTACATAAGGATTCAGTATTCTACTTTGTGTAAATCATTCTATTTACTTTGTATATGTTTTACAGTTTTTATAATAAAAAGTCTAATAAACAAAGGAAAATGACGTGTCAATGGAAGATACTTTGTAGAGATGACAACTTTGTGTGACATTCTCCTGAGTTGAGCTCCATCTTAGGTATGTTTGTATTGTGTTTCTTGGGCAGGTCATCTTCTGGGCTTGATTCACTCATCTAGAGAATGCACTCATAATATAGACTTATTGAGTGTTCATTAGGTGCAAGGCACTATGGTGGGCTTACCTGACATTATCACCAAAGTCCTATTCAGTATTTAAATTCTATCACCATTTTATGTCATCAATGCAGATCACCCTCTCTTTTGCTACATATAATTCTCATGACTTTTAACCTTTATATCTTGTGTTTATTTTTCCTTCCTGTAGAGATAAGATTCAATAGGCCAGTGCAGCAGTCATCTTTCAGCAGATTTGTTTTCTACTGCAATCTTTTGGTCTAGTGAGATTTCTGGAAGATACATTCAAGAAAATAGGTGACACCCACAGCCAATATAATACTCAATGGTGAAAAGCTGAAAGCCTTCCCACTAAAATCTGGAACAAGACAAGGATGCCCACTCTCACCACTTCTATTCAACATAGTATTGGAGTCCTAGCCACAGCAATCAGACAAGACAAAGAAATAAAAGGTGTCCAAATTGGAAGGGAAGAGGTAAATGTGTCATTATGTGCAGATGACCTGATACTCTATATAGAAAATCCTAAAGACTCCACACAAAAACTACTAGAACTGATAAAAGAATTCAGCAAAGTAGCAGGATACAAGATTAACATACAGAAATTGGTTGCATTTCTCTACACTAAACAATGAAATATCAGAAAAGGAATGTAAAAAAAGTCCTTTTTAAAAAATTCTATACCATTTATCATATTTTTAATTAATTTTTATTGGAGTAGAGTTGATTTAAAACATTGTGTTAGTTTCTGCTGTACAGCAAAGTGAATCAGTTATATATATACACATATCTACTCTTTTTAAGAATCTATTCCCATATAGAGTATTGAGTAGAGTTCCCTGTTCTATACAGTAAAACAATCCCTTTAAAAATTGCATCCAGAAAATAAAAATATGTAGGAATAAACCTGACCAAGAAGGTGAAAGATTTATATGCTGAGAACTATAAAATATTAATTAAGGAAACTGAAGGTGATCCAAAGAAATGGAAAGATATCTCATGCTCTTGGATTGGAAGAATTAATATCGTTAAAATGGCCATATTACCCAAAGCAATCTACAGATTTAATGCAATCCCTATCAAATTACCCAGGACATTTTTCACAGAACTAGAACAAATAATTCTAAAATTTATATGGAACCATAAAGACCCAGAATTGTCAAAGCAACCCTGAGGGAAAACAACAAAGCAGGAGGCATAATCCTCCCAGATTCAGACAATACTACAAAGCTACAGTAATCAAAACAGCATGGTATTGGCACAGAGACAGACATGTGGATCAATGGAACAGAATAGAGAGTGCTTAAATAAACCCACACACCTACTGTCAATTAATCTTTGACAAAGGAGGCAAGAATATACAATGGAGAAAAATTCACTTTAGCAAATGGTATTGGGAAAGTTGGAAAATGCATATAAATCAATGAAGCTAGAACACATCCTCATGCCATACACAAAAATAAACTTGAAATGGCTTAAAGACTTAAATATAAGACAGGATACCATAAAACTCCTAGAAGAGAACATAGGCAAAATATTCTCTGACATAAATTGTAGCAATACTTTCTTAGGTCAGTCTTCCAAGGCAACAGAAATAAAAGCAATAATAAACAAATGGGACCTAATCAAATTTAGAAGCTTTTCTACAGTTAAAGGAAACCATAAACAAAATGAAAAGACAAATTACAGACTGGGAGAAAACATTTGCAAATGATGAGACTGACAAGGGTTTAATTTCCAAAATATACAAACAGCTCATACAACTCAATAACAAAAAACAACCAACCCAATGAATAAATGGGCAGAAGACTTAGATAGACATTTCTCCATAGAGATGTAGATGTACAGAATGGACATGTGGACACAGAGGGGGAAGGGGAGGGTGGGATGAATTGGGAGATTTGGTTTGACATAGATACACTACCATGTGTAAAATGGATGGCTAGTGGGAACCTGCTGTATAGCACAGAGAGTTCAGCTTGGTGCTCTGTGACAACCTAGATGGGTGGGATGGGGGGGGGTGGGAGGGAGGTCCAAGAGGGAGGGGATATAGGTATACATATAGCTGATTCACTTCATTGTACAGCAGAAACTAACACAACATTGTAGAGCAATTATACTCCAATTAAAAAAAAGAAGAAGACATACAGATGGCCAAGAGGCACTTTTAAAGATGCTCAAAATTGCTAATTATTATAGAAATGTATATCAAAACTACAATGAGGTGCCACCTCACAACAGTCAGAATGGCCATCATCAAAAAGTCTATAAATAACAAATGCTGGATTGCGTGTGGAGAAAAGGGAACCCTCCTACACTGTTGGTGGGATGTAAGCTGGGGCAGCCAGTATGGAAAACAGTATGGAGGTTCCTAAAAAATAACAACTAAAAATAGAGTTACCATATGATCCAGCAATCCCACTCTTGGGCATATATCCAGACAAAACTATAATTCAAAGAGACACATGCATCTCTATGCTCATTGCAACCCTGTTTACAACAGCCAAGACATGGAAACAACCTAAATGTCCACCGACAGATGAATGGAAAAAGAAGATGTGGTACATATACCCAATGGAATGTTACTCAGCTATGAAAAAGAGTGAAATAATGCCATTTGCAACAACATGGATGGACCTAGAGATTATCGTACTAAGTGAAGTCAAAAAGAGAAAGACAAATACCATATGATATCACTTATATGTGGAATCTAAAATATGACACAAAAGAATTTATCTATGAAACAGAAACAGACTCACAGACCTAGAGAACAGACTTGTGTTGACATGGGGGAGGGAAGGCAGGGAAGGGATGGATTGGGAGTTAGGGGTTAGCAGATGCAAACTATTATATATAGAATGGATAAACAACAAGGTCCAACCGTATAGCATAGGGAACTATATTCAATATCCTGTGATAAACCATAATGGAAAAGAATATAGAAAAGAATGTATGTGTATGTGTGTGTACATGTGTATAACTGAGTCACTCTGCTGTACAGCAGAAATTAACACAACATTGTAAATCAACTATACTTCAATTAAAAATATACAAAAAATAAAAATTAAAAAATAGTAGAATAACTAAAAAAGAAAATAGATGACAATATGGAGAATTTTATGAAAGGACTGAACTCTTTTCAAGGAATTAAACTAAAATTCTAATATAAATAAGCAAATATAGCTAAATGAATAAATATGAGAATTAAATAGATGATTCCAAAGGCAGATTAAAGTCAGTATAAGTGAGGATTAGTGAAATTGAAGATAGTTAGTATAAAACATCCAGACTGAAGTATGAGAATAAAATAATAGAAAATGTAGAAAACAGATAGGAGACATATAAGGTAAAGTGAAAATGTCAAACACACATTTAATCAAAGAACCAGAATAGGAAGAGAGAGATTTGGGCAAAAACATTATTTGAGTCAAAGAGATTGGCTAGGATTTGTAAAAATTATCAACCTAAGATATCAAGGCTTCAGCTCAAGAAACTAAAATCCCAACCAGGATGCAAAAATCATAGTCAAACTGCTGAAAATGAAAGATAAAGAAAGGATCAAAAAGCAGGTATGCAAGGCAGTGGTAGGGGGGACACTATCTTCAAGGTCTCAGTAATAAGACTTATAGCTGAATGTGAAACATAGTAATGAAAGCTAGAAATCAGTGGAATGACACATTTAAAATTAAACAAACCTGCCAGTCTAGAATTCTATATTCAGCAAAAACATCCTTCAAAAAAGAAAGTGAAATAAGATGTTTTAACACAAACAGAAATGGAGAGTGTTTGTCACCAGCAGACTTTTCCTAAAAGAAGATTACTAAGGGAATTTTCAAGTGACCCAGATGGAAGCAGGAGAATGCAGCAAGGAATGAAGAGCAACAGAAAGGGTAAAAAGGGCATAAATATGAATAAGCATCAACTATATAAAAAGAATTGCGTCTTATAGGATTTTAAATATATATGTGAACATAATGCCTGACAACAAAAGCACAAAAGTTAAGGAGAGTACATAGAGTTTAAGTTTTTAAATTCTTGCATTATATGAGAAATGCTAAAAGTTCTAATTCATAATAAACTCTAATAGACCACGGATACATGTTGAAATGTTATAGCAACCATGAAAAGATTAATACATAAATGTATAACTAGCAAGCAAATACTGAGAGATGGAATAATATTTTTAAATACTTGAATCTAAATGAAGGTAAGATATAATTTTTTTCCTTTTAAATGGAAGTAGAACTCCAGAATCTGTTGGATCTAAGTCTTTGATCTATTTTGAGGAAAAAACTTTTTAAAAGAAGAGGAAAAAATAAAAAATTAAGTCATGAGTATTGACAATAAATATTGTCAATTTATATGTGCCTTCTGTAAGTATCGCATTTAAGTCCATGAAGTTACTAACGAAAAATTACCCAGGACAGGAACTTTGCCACAGAGTTCAATCATATATAGAAATTACTTCTAAGGAAAGAAAAGTAATTTCAAAAACATAGGTAGTTCTGGGGAAGCCAATTTACTCTAAGAAGTTGAAACATTCAAGATAATTTAATGTGGAGAAAACAGTGACAAAAATTACTTTTTAGGAGATGATGAGATGCCTGATATTTTATTTCTTAAGGTAAAGAAGGATATAATTTACTCAAAGGATGTTTGTTCATAATCCAAGGAAATAGTATTTGATAGATGTGGTTTTATTGTCTGAGATCTCACTGCAGCAATGTTCTGTGAAACCGTATTAGAATTAAGAATTTTTATTCTTTTAGTAACTGGGTAAATCTCCCAATGTAGAGTTCAAAGAGGATATTTTTACATGAATATATTATCTTTATAGCAAAATCTTTTATTTTTGCTGTACGTGGGCCTCTCACTCTTGTGGTCTCTCCCGTTGCGGAACACAGGCTCCGGACGCGCAGGCCCAGCGGCCACGGCTCACGGGCCCAGCCGCTCCGCGGCACGTGGGATACTCCCAGACAGGGGCACGAACCCAAGTCCCCTGCATCGGCAGGCGGACTCTCAACCACTGCGCCACCAGGGAAGCCCTATAGCAAAATCTTTTAAAAGAATTAATTATATGTGTGTATGTACACGCACACGCACACACAGAGGCATGAGTGGAAGTAACTGACATCCACAGTTATTCTATAAACTGAAATTTCAAGATGACTTAAATTTCTTGATGAAGGGCCACCAACATCTTTTATAAGGAAATATATTAACTACTTACATATTACATATTACCTACTTTTTAAAAAATGGAAATTAAAAAAGTATTACATACTTTCCAATATACTTAAAACAACTAAAAATAACATATACTTTTATTGACAATTAAGGAATAATTATTATTGACATAAATTATTATACTATCTTACAATGTTCAAAGGGACAACAGGAATGCTAAACTCCTTTTTTAAAAATTCTACACTACCCCCTTTAAAAAAAAAATTCTCCTAATTTTTACAGTTTCCCTGCTTCCTCCTTGACTTCAGACCACAGTTCCTGTTTTCACTGCTGCAGTGTTCCTGCCCTGTAATCCACTGTAAATTTGGGAGCCAATATCTAACATAATAGTTCATAGGACCTTCATGGCAACCTCAGATCCTCTCCTGTGAATTAGGTGAATGTTGGCCACGGAAAGTGCAAGGACTTTTACAGACATCACTTTTCTCCTTTTCCATTTATGGCTTTTGGGTGGAATTTCCCATAGGTGAGGTTTCCCTATAAGTGAACTATATGGAAGTGA
This sequence comes from Delphinus delphis, assembly GCF_949987515.2. Taxonomy (NCBI): domain Eukaryota; kingdom Metazoa; phylum Chordata; class Mammalia; order Artiodactyla; family Delphinidae; genus Delphinus; species Delphinus delphis. The sequence goes on along the minus strand of NC_082686.1, from coordinate 110,044,895 downwards.
CAGCTATATGTTCATTGACTTTTATTAATGATGCGTATAATGTCAGACCTACTTCCATCTGAACGTCACCTTTTAACTTATTCAGGAAATTGGTTCTATTTAGTTCCCAGATGCAAGTGGGTAGGGTGGGGTGGGAGGTGAGGGAACAAGGAGCTACCATCGACTGAGAAGGGATCATGTGAAATAAAGCTCAGTCACCCTGTGATATCAAATATAATTCTTATAGCCAGCCTATGACACACCTATTGACAACTCCATTTTACTATTAAGGAAAAAAAAAAAAGACTTGCAGAAAAAAGGCAAAGGTAAACTGACTTGCCAAAAATCACATTGCTAGAAAATAGCAGAGCTGAGATTAAAACCCTGGTATGTTTCAGTGTCTCCTTTTTTTCCCTTCCACTACACCAAAGCTTTGGAAAATCTCAGGGATTAACTGGAAAGGATGAATGCTGGAGAATGTTCTATGGTGAAAACATAGCTCCAACATTCTGAGCAATATTGTTGTGGCTCTAAAACTGCACAGAGATGAAAAAGATGGCATCAAAATCTAAAATCCTCTAAAGAAAAAGTGAACAATACTTTTTAATTTTTTAAGCATAAATTTCCTTTATTAAAATATAGTAGACATTCAGAAAAATCATAAGTTTAAATCTCAGTTAATTTTTATAAAGTGAACAACTCATGTTACTACCTCCCAGATCAAAGAGTAGAACGTATGGCACCCTAGAAGGCCCAGGCTCTTTCTCACACACAAAGAAACTACTACTCTGACCTCTATCATCATAAATTATTTTTGTCTGCTTTGGAACATGCTATGAAATGACATCATGAAACATGAACTCTTTTGTGTCTGCTTATTTCACTCTACATTTGTGAAATGTAATTATGTTGTTGCCTGTTGAAGTAATTTATTCATTTTCATTATTGTGTAGTATTCCTCTGTGACTATACCACCACATATTCATCCACTTTACTGTTGATGAGAACTTGGATAGTTATGATACTACTTTTCACATTCTGGTACATGTCTTTTGGCAAACATATGTATGCATCTCTGCAAGGTTTGTGCCTAGGACCAGAATAGCTGGGATATGCAGCTTTAAGAGATACTAGGTGACAATTTTCCAAAGTGCTCATGTCAATTTACACTCCCTCAGAGTAGAAAAGTTACAGTTGCTCCAAATCCTTGTCCTTGCAGACACTTAAAATTGTCTGTCTTTTTCACATTTTTTCCCAGCTTTTTTGAGATATGATTGAAAATAGCATTGCATAAATTTAAGGTATACAAAGTGATAATTATATATATATATATATATATATATATATAGTGAAGTGATTACCACAATATGGTTAGTTTACACAACTATGAGCTCATATGTTACCATTCTTTTGTGTGTGTGGTGAAAACATTTAAGATCTACTCTCTTAGCAAATTTCAAGTATACAATATTTTAACTACAGTCATCATGCTATACATTAGATCCCCAGAACTTATTTATCTTATAACTGATATTTTGACCAATATCTCTCCATTTTCTCTACCTCCCCCACCTCTGGTAATCACTATTCTACCCTCTGCTTCTACGAATTCAACTTTTTTAGATTCCACACACAAGTGTAATCTAAAAGTGTCTTTCTGTGTCTGGCTTATTTCACTTAGCATAATGCCCTCCAGGTTCATACACATTACTGCAGATCGCAAAATTTCCTTCTTTCTTCGGGCTGAATAATACTCCATTGTGTATGTATACCACAGTTTATTTATGCATTCATCCATCAATGGACATTTAAGTTGTTCCCATGTCGTGGCTATTGTGAATAATGCTGGAGTGAATATAGGGTGCACATATCTCTTTGAGATAGTGATTTAATTTCCTTTGGATATATACCCAGAAGTGGGATTGCTGGATCATATAATTGTTCCATTTTTAATTTTTTGAGGAAGCTCCAGTGTTTTCTATAATGGTTGTATTGATTTATAGTCCCACCAACAGTGGGGCATAATTGTTCCCTTTTCTTCATACCTTCACCAACAACCATCTTTTGTCTTTTTAATAATAGCAATTCTCATAGGTGTGAGGTAGTATCTCATTGAGGTTTTGATTTGTATTTCCCTAATGATTAGTGATGTTGAATACCTTTTCGTGTACCTGTTGGTCATTTGTATGTCTTCTTCAGAAAAATGTCTATTCAGGTCCTTTGCCCATTTTTTAATTGGATTAATTTTTGCCATTGAGTTGTATGAGTTCTTTATATATTTTGGATATTAACCCTTTATAATTTCTCCCATTCCATAGTTCACCTTTCATCTTGTTGATTGTTTTCTGTTTGTTGTTGCTATACAGAAGCATTTTAACTTGATGTAACCCACTCATTTATTTTTGCTTCTGCTGCCAAGACCAATGTCAAGGAGCTTTTCCTCTATGTTTTCTTTGAGTCTTCTTTCCTTTTTTCTTAGCCCAACTAAAGTTTTATCAGTTATGTTTATGTTTTCAAAAACACAACTCAGTTTTGTTGATCTTTTCTATTGTTTTCCTATTCTCTGTTTCATTTACTTCTATGCTACTCTTTATCATTTCCTTCTGTAGGTGTCCTCTTCATAGTGTTTAACAGGCCACAAACATGAACAGGGGTGATATCTAAGATTTCATAACCTGAGGATGGATATATTCCTAGAAAATCCGAGTTAATATGCTGAGAGCATGGTTCCACAGAATACAAAATACAATGGTATTTGAGTTGTTTTTATTCTGCACTAAGCATAAATAGTATTCTGTGTGCTGAGCTGAAACAATATCACCTTGTCTAACATTGTTTCTTGAGAAAATATGGTTCAAATACTAAATACTATCCATGTACTTTCTTGCAACAACAGATCTCATCTGACTCCCCAGTGTCTGACTTAAGTCAGAAAAGGCATATCCTTTCTCAATTCTATAGAGTAGTGAAGAAGACTACATTTCTTCTCTGTAGGAGCTGGTTAAATCTGGCTCCTTGACTGCTTCCTGCCATGTGGGTCATAAGTGTGGGTAAGAAGTGATGTTACTAATGACAGTCTGAAGTGGACATTGGGTACCAGATTTGGAATGGGGGGTTCCATAAAAGAAATTAAGGTTACATTCAACTCTACAGCTGAATGTGAGTAGGGATGGGAGGAGTGGGGAGAACAGTCCTGAACTTCAGAAACAAAGGGACATGCCTCAGCAAGCAAGAAATAAATGGCTTCTTGCATCTCAGAGGCTGCTTCTTCCCCAGAAAAATAGGCCTATTTTATTTATTAAACAAATGTCCAAAATGTGCAGTATGCTTTAGAACCACAAGTAAATATCTTTGATAGCATATTCTTAACAAGACCCACTGCAGCTCTTTTCAATGCATGGCCTTCTATATACCCATACATTTCCTTAGTCCAAGGCAAAATGGCCCAGGGCAACCCTATCTTTAGAGAACATACTTCATGAGGAATGGATACTCCATATTTAAAATATTCTTATCCAACTTCCCTTCCACTGCATCTGTGTATGTTGCCTGTGTTTCAGCCTTGTACTCACCTAGGCATTAAATCCCTCGCCTTCACCAATTTCTGCAAAAAAAAATAAAAATCAAAAAAATCAAAAAATCAAAAATCCAATCACAGCAAGTTTTTTGTGAGAGTGGAAGTTTATTGAAGATTTTGGACATTTTGGGGAAGTACTATACAACATTCCACCAACTCTCTACATTCTTCCTTCCCCTTTTTCCATGTCTTCAATCTCTTCCCCTTCCCAGTTCAAAGTAATTCAGTATGGTCCTCTATCAGTCAGGGCAGGCTGGGATGTGCTGTGGTACAAAACAACCCCCAAACCAGTCACTTAATACAAACATTTATATGGGAATGAGACCTTCATTGATGTGCTTTGAAAGTACCCACAGAGATAATCTGAGCCTAAGCTCTACGTTTATATCTTTTGTACCATGGATAGTTACTCTGATACTGAAAATATTACAATATGCCGAGGAGGACGTTATAGTTCCCTAAAAGGGGAACTGTATTTTGGTCTAATGGTTGCTAAATAAGAATTTACTTCAGAATCATGTGGGAACTTTTAAAAATTCAGATGCCTGGGCCCCATCCACAGATATTTTGATTCAGTAGATTTCATGTGCGGTCCAGGACTCAAAATTTTTAACAAGCTCCCCACGTACTTCTGAAAATTATCCAGGTTTGAAAACTACCCCTCTAGTACAGGGGTCATCAAACTACAGCCCTTAAGCTAAAGCAAACCCTGCCATCTGTTTTTGTAAATAAAGCTTAATAGGAATGCAGACATGCCCATTCATTTATATCTTGTGTATGGCTGTTTTGTGCTATAATGGCAGAGTTGAGTAACTGAGACAGAGACCATATGGCCCACAAAATGTAAAATATTTACTATCTGGTCCTTTACAGAAAAAGATTGCAAACCCTTACTCTTGTCTATTTCATGACTAATTTCCAGAGTCATGTGATTACTTGTGATGGGAATTAAGTAAGGCAATGCAGATGATCACTACTGAAAACAATAATACCTGGACTGAATTCTTTACAATCTTTATCTTCATATGAGAAAAACGATTGTTTTTTATATACAAATTACCAGCCAAATTTTTTCCTGAGTTATACTGTCCCCTAATGGTAGAAATGTTAAATCACAGATGCTTAATCAGATTAGATGTTCCCCATTGTTAATCAATTCCTGAAATCAGTCACTATAGACTTTGTAGCAAGGGACTTCAGGAATCAGTTCAGGTGGTAAAACTGAGCAGGACTAAACGCGCTCAGAGAAGGTGGGCAATTTTAATGAGAATTAGAATCCCTTCCCTCTGTAAAATTCCTTTCTCTTCAAAGACTATTACTCTTTGCATATGCAATTAGATAGTCATTTATCCCAAGGTGATACATTTCTTGAGGACATTTCAGCCATTTGTGATGACATGTCCATCTCCAAAATTGAAGCACAATACTATCAATATGGTCAAAATCACATGTGTACTCACTATGATGAACGGTGATGAAAGGAAAGAAAGCTTAAACAGGAATCTGGATGCATACACATAAATGCCAAGATGGTTACCAAGGCGGATTGCACCCATGTTGGCAATAATGAGTCAGCAGAGGATGAAACCACTGGTTTTCTCCTTGACTAATGATTAAAATCCTCTGAGTCGCTTTTAAAACATGATGATGGCCAATTCCTGACCCCCATCAGAATTACTTGGGACATCTCTTAAGGTGATGCTGGACCTTTGTAAGGTGGACCACACTTTGCGTAGGAATGAATTAGATCATCCCTAGCCACTAGCTACCATTTTCATACAAACTCAGTGGTTCTGAGACCTTAAAGTATGTAAGTATCACTTGGAAGCTAACTAAACATGCAAATTTGCAAGCTCCAGTGTCACAAATTAAAACTCAGTGCGGAGACGAGGGGAAGATGGCGGAAGAGTAAGACGCGGAGATCACCTTCCTCCCCACAGATACAACAGAAATACATCTACATGTGGAACAACTCCTACAGAACACCTACTGAACGCTGGCAGAAGTCCTCAGACCTCCCAAAAGGCAAGAAAGTCCCCACGCACCTGGGTAGGTCAAAAGAAAAAACAATAAACAGTGACAAAAAGGATAGGGACGGGACCTGCACCAGTGGGAGGGAGCTGTGAAGGAGGAAAGGTTTCCACACACTAGGAAGCCCCTTCGCGGGCAGAGACTGTGGGAGGCGGAGGGGGAAGCTTCAGGGCCACGGAGGAGAGCGCAGCAACAGGGGTGCGGAGGGCAAAGCGGGGAGATTCCCGCACAGAGGATCGGTGCCTACTGGCACTCACCAGCCCGAGAGGCTTGTCTGCTCACCTGCCGGGGAGGACGGGGCTCAGAGCCGAGGCTCGGGGGTTTCGGTCGGAGCGCAGGGAGAGGACTGGGGTTGGCGGCGTGAACACTGCCTGCAGGGGGTTAGTGAGCCACGGCTAGCCGGGAGGGAGTCCGGGAAAAGTCTGGACCTGCCGAAGAGGCAAGAGACTTTTTCTTCCCTCTTTGTTTCCTGTGAGTGAGGAGAAGGGATTAAAAGCGCTGCTTAAAGAAGCTCCAGAGACGGGCACCAGCCGCGGCTATCATCGCGGACCACAGAGACGGGCATAAGACTCTAAGGCCGTTGCGGCCGCCACCAAAGAAGCCTGTGTGCGAGCACAGGTCACTATCCACTGCTGTGCAGCCCGCCACTGCCAGGGTACCGGGATCCAGGGACAACTTCCCCGGGAGAACGCACGGCGCGCCTCAGGCTGGTGCAACGTCACGACGGCCTCTGCCGCCGCAGGCTTGCCCCGCATCCGTGCCCCCCCTCCCCCCCGCCTGAGTGAGCCAGAGCCCCCGAATCAGCGGCTCCTTTAACCCCGTCCTGTCTGAGCAAAAAACAAACGCCCTCCAACGACCTACATACAGGCAGAGGCAGGGCCAAATCCAAAGCTGAGCCCCTGTGAGCTGTGAGAACAAAGAAGACAAAGGGAAATCACTCCCAGCAGCCTCAGAAACACCGGATTAAAGCTCCACAATCAACTTGATGTGCCCTGCATCTGTGGAATACATGAATAGACAACGAATCATCCCAAAATGAGGAGGTGGACTTCGAGAGCAAGATCTATGATTTTTTCCCCTTTTCCTCTTTTTGTGAATGTGTATGTGTATGCTTCTGTGTGAGATCTTGTCTGTATAGCTTTGCTTCAACCATTTGTCCTAGGGATCTATCCGTCCATTGTTTTTTTTAAATTTTTTTTCTTAATAATTAATTTTAATAACTTTATTATACTTTACCTTCTTCCTTCCTTCCTTCCTTCCTTCCTTCCTTCCTTCCTTCCTTCCCTCCCTCCCTCCCTCCCTCCTTTAGACAACGAATCATCCCAAATTGAGGAGGTGGACTTTGAGAGCAAGATTTATGATTTTTTCCCCTTTACCTCTTTTTGTGAGGGTGTATATGTATGCTTCTGTGTAAGATTTTGTCTGTATAGCTTTGCTTCCAACATTTGTCCTAAGATTCTATCCATCCCTTTTTTTCCTAAATAATTATTTTTTAATTCAAAAACTTTATTATATTTTATTTTACTGTATCTTCTTTCTTTGTCATTTTTCCTTCCTTCCCTCCTTCCTTCCTTCCTCCCTCCCTCCCTCCTTTCTTTCCTTCTTGCCTTCTTTCTTTCTTTCTTCCTTCCTTCCTTCCCTCCTTTCTTTCTTTCTTTCCTTCTTTCTTCCTTCATAGTTCTACTAATTCTCTCTACTTTTCCTCCTTCTTATTCTGAGCCGTGTGGATGAAAGGCTCTTGATGCTCCAGCCAGGACTCAGTGATGTGCCTCTGAGGTGGGAGAGCCAACTTCAGGACACTGGTCCACAAGAGACCTCCCAGCTACACATAATATCAAATGGTAATAATCTCCCAGAGATCTCCATCTCAACACCAGCACCCAGCTTCACTCAACGACCAGCAAGCTACAGTGCTGGAAAACCTATGCCAAACAACTAGCAAAACAGGAACACAACCCCACCCATTAGCAGAGAGGCTGCCTAAAATCATAATAACTCCACAGGAACCCCAAAACACAACACCAGACGTGGACCTGCCAACTAGAGAGACAAGATCCACCCTCATCCACCACAACAAAGGCACTAGTCCCCTCCACCAGGAAGCCTACACAACCCACTGAACCAACCTTAGCCACTGGAGACAGACATCAAAAACAACGGGAACTACGAACCTGCAGCCTGCAAAAAGGAGACCCCAAACACAGTAAGATAAGCAAAATGAGAAGACAGAAAAACACACAGCAGATGAAGGAGCAAGATAAAAATGCACCAGACCTAACAAATGAAGAGGAAATAGGCAGTCTACCTGAAAAAGAATTCAGAATAATGATAGTCAGGATGATCCAAAATCTTGGAAATAGAAGAGACAAAATGCAAGAAACATTTAACAAGGACCTAGAAGAAGTAAAGATGAAACAAGCAATGATAAACAACACAATAAACGAAATTAAAAATACTCTAGATGGGATCAATAGCAGAATAACTGAGGCAGAAGAACGGATAAGTGACCTGGAAGATAAAATAGTGGAAATAACTACTGCAGAGCAGAATAAAGAAAAAAGAATGAAAAGAGCTGAGGACAGTCTCAGAGATCTCTGGGACAACATTAAACGCACCAACATTCGGATTATAGGGGTTCCATAAGAAGAAGAGAAAAAGAAAGGGACTGAGAAAATATTTGAAGAGATTATAGTTGAAAACTTCCCTAATATGGGAAAGGAAATAGTTAATCAAGTCCAGGAAGCACAGAGAGTCCCATACAGGATAAATCCAAGGAGAAACATGCCAAGACACATATTAATCAAACTGTCAAAAATTAAATACAAAAAAAGCATATTAAAAGCAGCAAGGGAAAAACAACAAATAACACACAAGGGAATCCCCATAAGGTTAACAGCTGATCTCTCAGCAGAAACCCTGCAAGCCAGAAGGGAATGGCAGGACATACTGAAAGTGGTGAAGGAGAAAAACCTGCAACCAAGATTACTTTACCCAACAAGGATCTCATTCAGATTTGATGGAGAAATTAAAACCTTTACAGACAAGCAAAAGCGGAGAGAGTTCAGCACCACCAAACCAGCTTTACCACAAATGCTAAAGGAACTTCTCTGGACAAGAAACACAAGAGAAGGAAAAGACCTATAAAAACGAACCCAAAACAATTTGGAAAATGGGAATAGGAACATACATATCGATAATTACCTTAAATGTAAATGGACTAAATGCTCCCACCAAAAGACACAGATTGGCTGAATGGATACAAAAACAAGACCCTTGTATATGCTGTCTACAAGAGACCCGCTTCAGACCTAGAGACACATACAGACTAAAAGTAAGGGGATGGAAAAAGATATTCCATGCAAATGGAAAGCAAAAGAAAGCTGGAGTAGCAGTCCTCCTATCAGACAAAATAGACTTTAAAATAAAGACTATTAGAAGAGACAAAGAAGGACACTACATAATGATCAAGGGATCGATCCAAGAAGAAGATATAACAATTGTAAGTATTTATGCACCCAACATAGGAGCACCTCAATACATAAGGCAAATACTAACAGCCATAAAAGGGGAAATTGACAGTAACACATTCATAGTAGGGGACTTTAACACCCCACCTTCACCAATGGACAGATCATCCAAAATGAAAATAAATAAGGAAACACAAGCTTTAAATGATACATTAAACAAGATGGACTTAATAGATATTTATAGGACACTCCATCCAAAAACAACAGAATACACATTTTTCTCAAGTGCGTTTGGAACATTCTCCAGGATAGATCATATCTTGGGTCACAAATCAAGCCTTGGTAAATATAAGAAACTTGAAATTGTATCAAGTACCTTTTCCGACCACAACGCCATGAGACTAAATATCATTTACAGGAAAAGATCTGTAAAAAATGCAAACACATGCAGGATAAACTATACACTACTTAATAACAAAGTGATCACTGAAGAAATCAAAGAGGAAACTAAAAAATACCTAGAAACAAATGACAATGGACACACAATGACCCAAAACCTATGGGATGCAGCAAAAGCAGTTCTAAGGGGGAAGTTTATAGCAATACAAGCCCACCTTAAGAAGCAGGAAACATCTCGAATAAACAACCTAACCTTGCATCTCAAGCAATTAGAGAAAGAAGAACAAAAAAATCCCAAAATTAGCAGAAGGAAAGAAATCATAAAAATCAGATTAGAAATAAATGAAAAAGAAATGAAGGAAACAACAGCAAAATCAATAAAACTAAAAGCTGGTTCTTTGAGAAGATAAACAAAATAGATGAACCATTAGCCAGACACATCAAGAAAAAAAGGGAGAAGACTCAAATCAATAGAAATGAAAAAGGAGAAGTAACAACTGACACTGCAGAAATAAAAAAGATCATGAGAGATTACTACAAGCAACTCTATGCCAATAAAGTGGACAATCTGGAAGAAATGGACAAATTCGTAGAAATGCACAATCTTCCGAGACTGAACCAGGAAGAAATAGAAAATATGAACAGACCAATCACACGCACTGAAATTGAAACTGTGATTAAAAATCTTCCAACAAACAAAAGCCCAGGACCAGACGGCTTCACAGGCGAATTCTATCAAACATTTAGAGAAGAGCTAACACCTATCCTTCTCAAACTTTTCCAAAATATAGCAGAGGGAGGAACACTCCCAAATTCCTTCTGCGAGGCCACCATCACCTTGATAACAAAACCAGACAAGGATGTTACAAAGAAAGAACTCTACAGGCCAATATCACTGATGAACATAGATGCAAAAATCCTCAACAAAATACTAGCAAACAGAATCCAACAGCACATTAAAAGGATCATACACCATGATCAAGTGGGGTTTATTCCAAGAATGCAAGGATTCTTTAATATACACAAATCTATCAATGTGATAAACCATATTAACAAACTGAAGGAGAAAAAACATATGATCATCTCAATAGATGCAGAGAAAGCTTTCGACAAAATTCAACACCCATTTATGATAAAAACCCTGCAGAAAGTAGGCATAGAGGGAACTTTCCTCAACATAATATAAGCCATATATGACAAGCCCACAGCCAACATCATGCTTAATGGTGAAAAACTGAAAGCATTTCCACTAAGATCAGGAACAAGACAAGGTTGCCCACTCTCACCACTCTTATTCAACATAGCTTTGGAGGTTTTAGCCACAGCAATCAGAGAAGAAAAGGAAATAAAAGGAATCCAAATCGGAAAAGAAGTAAAGCTGTCACTGTTTGCAGATGACATGATACTATACATAGAGAATCCTAAAGATGCTACCAGAAAACTACTAGAGGTAATCAATGAATTTGGTAAAGTAGCAGGATACAAAAAGAACGCACAGAAATCTCTGGCATTCTTATATACTAATGATGAAAAATCTGAACGTGAAAGCAAGAAAACACTCCCATTTACCATTGCAACAAAAAGAATAAAATATCTAGGAATAAACCTACCTAAGGAGACAAAAGGCCAGTATGCAGAAAATTATAAGACACTGATGAAAGAAATTAAAGATGATACAAATAGATGGAGAGATATACCATGTTCTTGGATTGGAAGAATCAACATTGTGAAAATGACTCTATTACCCAAAGCAATCTATAGATTCAATGCAATCCCTATCAAACTATCACTGGCATTGTTCACAGAACTAGAACAAAAAATTTCACAATTTATATGGAAACACAAAAGACCCCGAATAGCCAAAGCAATCTTGAGAACAAAAAACGGAGCTGGAGGAATCAGGCTCCCTGACTTCAGACTATACTACAAAGATACAGTGATCAGCACAGTATGGTACTGGCACAAAAACAGAAAGATAGATCAATGGAACAGGATAGAAAGCCCAGAGATAAACCCACACACATATGGTCATCTTATCTTTGAAAAAGGAGGCAGGAATGTAAGTGGAGAAAGGACAGCCTCTTCAATAAGTGGTGCTGGGAAAACTGGACAGGTACATGTAAAAGTATAAGATTAGATCACTCCCTAACACCATACATAAAAATAAGCTCAAAATGGATTAAAGACCTAAATGTAAGGCCAGAAACTATCAAACTGTTAGAGGAAAACATAGGCAGAAGACTCTATGACATAAATCACAGCAAGATCCTTTATGACCCACCTCCTAGAAAAATGGAAATAAAAACAAAAATAAACAAATGGGACCTAATGAAACTTCAAAGCTTTTGCACAGCAAAGGAAACCATAAACAAGAGCAAAAGACAACCCTCAGAATGGGAGAAAATATTTGCACATGAAGCAACTGACAAAGGATTAATCTCCAAAATTTACAAGCAGCTCTTGCAGCTCAATAACAAAAAAACAAACAACCCAATCCAAAAATGGGCAGAAGACCTAAATAGACATTTCTCCAGAGAAGATATACAGACTGCCAGCAAACACATGAAAGAATGCTCAACATCATTAATCATTAGAGAAATGCAAATCAAAACTACAATGAGATATCATCTCACACCAGTCAGAATGGCCATCATCAAAAAATCTAGAAACAATAAATGCTGGAGAGGGTGAGGAGAAAAGGGAACACTCTTGCACTGCTGGTGGGAATGTGAACTGGTTCAGCCACTGTGGAGAACATTATGGAGGTTCCTTAAAAAACTACAAATAGAACTACCATATGACCCAGCAATCCCACTACTGGGCATATACCCTGAGAAAACCATAATTCAAAAAGAGGCATGTACCAAAATGTTCATTGCAGCTCTATTAACAATAGCCCGGAGATGGAAACAACCTAAGTGCCCATCATCGGATGAATGGATAAAGAAGATGTGGCACATATATACAATGGAATATTACTCAGCCGTAAAAAGAAACGAAATTGAGCTATTTGTAATGAGGTGGATAGACCTAGAGTCTGTCATACACAGTGAAGTAAGTCAGAAAGAGAAAGACAAATACCGTATGCTAACACATATATATGGAATTTAAGAAAAAAAAAATGTCATGAAGAACCTAGGGGTAAGGCAGGAATAAAGACGCAGACCTCCTAGAGAACGGACTTGAGGTTATGGGGAGGGGGAAGGGTGAGCTGTGACGGGGCGAGAGAGAGTCATGGACATATACACACTAACAAACGTAGTAAGGTAGATAGCTAGAGGGAAGCAGCCGCATGGCACGGGGATATTGGCTCGGTGCTCTGTGACAGCCTGGAGGGGTGGGATAGGGAGGGTGGGAGGGAGGGAGACGCAAGAGGGAAGAGATATGGGAACATATGTATATGTATAACTGATTCACTTTGTTATAAAGCAGAAACTAACACACCATTGTAAAGTAATTATACCCCAATAAAGATGTTAAAAAAAAAAAAAAAAAAAAAGAAATGAAATTGAGCTATTTGTAATGAGGTGGATAGACCTAGAGTCTGTCATACAGAGTGAAGTAAGTCAGAAAGAGAAAGACAAATACCGTATGCTAACACATATATATGGAATTTAAGGGAAAAAAATGTCATGAAGAACCTAGGGGTAAGGCAGGAATAAAGACGCAGACCTACTTGAGAATGGACTTGAGGTTATGGGGAGGGGGAAGGGTGAGCTCTGACAGGGCGAGAGAGAGTCATGGACATATACACACTAACAAACGTAGTAAGGTAGATAGCTAGTGGGAAGCAGACGCATGGCACAGGGATATTGGCTCGGTGCTTTGTGACAGCCTGGAGGGGTGGGATAGGGAGGGTGGGAGGGAGGGAGACGCAAGAGGGAAGACATATGGGAACATATGTATATGTATAGCTGATTCACTTTGTTATAAAGCAGAAACTAACACACCATTGTAAAGCAATTATACCGCAATAAAGATGTTAAAAAAAAAAAAAAAAGAGGCATGTACCAAAATGTTCATTGCAGCTCTATGTACAATAGCCAGGAGATGGAAACAACCTAAGTGCCCATCATCGGATGAATGGATAAAGAAGATGTGGCACATGTATACAATGGAATATTACTCAGCCATAAAAAGAGACGAAATTGAGCTATTTGTAATGAGGTGGATAGGCCTAGAGTCTGTCATACAGAGTGAAGTAAGTCAGAAAGAGAAAGACAAATACCGTATGCTAACACATATATATGGAATTTAAGAAAAAAAATGTCATGAAGAACCTAGGGGTAAGACAGGAATAAAGATACAGACCTACTGGAGAACGGACTTGAGGATATGGGGAGAGGGAAGGGTGAGCTGTGACAGGGCGAGAGAGAGGCATGGACATATATGCACTAACAAACGTAAGGTAGATAGCTAGTGGAAAGCAGCTGCAATGGCACAGGGATATCAGCTCAGTGCTTTGTGACCCCCTGGAGGGGTGGGATAGGGAGGGTTGGAGGGAGGGAGATGCAAGAATGAAGAGGTATGAGAACATATGTATATGTATAAGTGATTCACTTTGTTATAAAGCAGAAACTGGCACACCATTGTAAAGCAATTATACTCCAATAAAGATGTTAAAAAAAAAAAAAAGTCACTTAGTGGTACCCAGTGAGCAAATAGTTTGGCCTGAGGAGTCCAAGATGGCTTCATTTCACATGCCTTGGCTGGAAGGCTAGGCCAGCTGGGACTGTTGCCTGGAATGCCTACACACAACTTCTCCAGTCTGGCAGCCTTGGCAGTAGGTCTCCTTACATGGCAGCTCAAGGTTCCTAGAGAGAGTGTTCCAAAATACAGAAAGTGGAACAGAGTCATTTCTGCCATAGTCTACTGGTCAAAAAAGTTCCAGTGCTCAACCAGATTCAAGGGGAGGAGTCATAAACAGGCTGGAGTCATGGCTGTGTGACCCTTTGAAAAATCTCAAGTGCAGCTGTATAGAAACCTGAACTCAAAAGGAGTTCATGCTTGGTTTATTGTTGTCTTGAAATTCTTTATAATTTTTGAACAAAGGGCACTACATTTTCATTTTGAACTGGGTCCCACAAATTATGTAGCCTGTCCTCATCATAAACCTCACCTTTCAATGGATAGAGTATTAAAAATTTTGTAGCCATCTTTAACGGGCCATAAGCTGCCTGCCAGAGACTTCATTCCGCACCATAGTTCTGTATTCAAAATTATCCTTTCAAAATGAAGACTGATGTTTGTGGGTTAAATTCACCATAAAGAAGGGAAACAAATTATGAGGTTGGAAACTGGAACAAATTCTGTGATAAGTTTAGGATTAATAAATATGTTGGAAACCAACAACACTGAGTATCTGCTGGCACCCTGTAACTGGTCAACTCTGGGCTCACTCACTCAGTTATGTCACTTAGGCATTAACCAACAGTTATCCAAGATCAGTATGTGTGCTGAATTTATCCATATTGTCCTTGATGAGAAAGACAGCCAGTAATCACTATATAGAAAGGAGTCTCCATGGTCTCAGCAAACCTGGATTTGTTTTGGGGGGGTATCTGCAAAACTATGTGAAGGTTATTAGAGAAGGCAGTGACAACTCCTATGCTTTTTGAGAACCCCAGCCACATCTGACATCTCTTTGGGTCATCAGTCATTTGCACTGCATTATGTTCTCAGCAGGAGTTCAATATGATTGCTGGTGATGAATCTAAGCAACAAATGGCATCGTAACAATAACAACTACCAAAAACCAAGATGAATAGAATGGGGACACAATTAATGGAGAACAAGGTCAGGAAAAGTTAAGTACAGTATTTTGCACAAAGGCAAAGATTATTGAATTGAAAATATTGATATGATAAACTCTTGAAAGGTATTATTATCCAGGGAAAGTTTCTTAGAGAAAGAAGCTAGACTTTGAAAGAAATGAGGGTTGGCAGAGTACTGAAAGGAAATAGAAACTACATTGGTATGAGGACAAGAAGAAAATCAGCCCAACTAGGGTGGAAGAACGTGGGTAGACGGATGTTACTGGATAAATTAGAGGTGAGGAAAGGAGAGTCATTGCTCCAGGGCACTGGTCCTAGGCTGCGGAATCTGAATTTACTCCACAAGTTATGGGAAGTTACTGTAGTTTGCTATTGGTTTGGAGGGAATGAGTGATGGCTTTTTATTTTAGTATGCAAGTATAATAGTGGAAGTCTCCAGCTGATGCACATTCCAAAGGAGGTGGCAGAAACCTAGTGAATGATTCCCTGAACCACTGATCCACATTGAGGGTACAAGTATTAGAAGCTGGTGATCAGAAAGGACTTTAAAAGAGAGGAGTTCTTGAGATACTTGATGGTGGGAATGTTTCCCCTTATCTCAGGAGACTATTTGAAGAAGTTAATATGTATCTCTTGGAGTTTGAAGAACACAGTGGCCTGGTATCTGATTCCCTCCTGAAGAAAATTTATAGGGTAAAAGAAAGGATGACTAGCTACTTTGATGGAGGTAGTGAGAACTGGCCTGCATTCCCAGAATTCTTTGAGGTGAAAATGTGTTTCCTGTTGTGGTAGATGTTGTGATGCCTGAAAGACTTGTTCCTCCAGCCACTGGAAGTGATGCCAGCAGACAGTCCTCAACTGTCAGTCTCCTAGGGGATTGCTTTGGCTGAAGAAAGCTGATGACTGTCTGGTATGGGGGTACAAAGTCCCAGCCCCCCACCCCAATTTAGAACAACTCTGCAGAGCTATCCCAGGATCAGAACTCCCTGTAGATTGGCTAAGGTATCTGTCGAGGCTGCAGCAAAGCTCAGCTTCTCCCGCTGACCAATTTTGCTTCTTTCCCTTCCTTTCTACAGGTGTTGATCCCAAGGACACTCCCAAATAAACATCTTGCATGGTTATCTCCATTTCAGAATCTGTTTCCCAGGAAACCTGACCTGTAACACCTGTAGATCAGATATGGACCCCACCAGTAAGTCAACTAGCATGAATTATCTTGGGTCTGCCCAAGTGGGACCCTGTAGGGAGGAATAAACATCAGTGGACAGGATCCTTAAAGTATCACTGAATTCCTTACAGCTGGGGAAGCAGTGAGCACCAGCTGGAATATAGCTGCACCAGCCCAGGTCAAGAAAACTGAAGATTAAAGATTTCCAGTTATGAGGGGGAGAGAGTCTTTGAAGAACTTACAAAACTATCTCTGAGAAGAGCCAGTTTTAACCATTTGCCAAGTCCAAAGAGCACAAACATCCAGTTCACAGCAGTGTCAATCAAATAAAGCCTTTCCCTCCCCTCTCCTGTCCTCCTTCCCAGGGCTCCAAACCTGGAGAGGTTAGAAACCCGGCGGAGGGGCAAGAACACAAGGTACCATAAGAGAGAAGACGCCAACCCCACACTTTTCTTGACTTAAAAGTTTAAAACTGTTTTCCCATCTCTCTCCATTTTTCATGATATCCCTCAAATACTGTCATAGTCTATCCTTTCCTTTACTTGGTGAGATGCCCCATATTCCTGTGAAGTGTTGTCTGCAGTGTCCCTTGTTGCAAAAAGTCAAAACCTCACCTTGTCCGTAGGCCCTGACGTAGCGCTGTGGTGGAACTGCGCGACCGCCACGCTGCTCACCCCGCCCAGCGGCTCACTCCGCCCCGCGGCTCACTCCGCCCACGCGCGCTCCGCTCTCACTCCCAGCCCAGCCCTGCTGCCCCGCCCCATCCGTTCCGCTCCTCTGGCCCCGCCTAGCCACCCTGCCCCGCCCCATCCCTGTCATCCGCCCACTAGCCCTCCCCTTCTCGATGCGCTCGCCCCGCCCCTTCCTGCTGTCCCGCCCCGTCTCACTCGTCTGGTCCCGCCCCCTCCTGGTAACCTGGTGGCAAGGAGCGGCGGCCGCCGGCGCCATGGGGACTGCCTCGTCGCTCGTGAGCCCCGCCGGCGGGGAGGTGATCGAGGACACGTACGGGGCGGGCGGCGGCGAGGCCTGCGAGATCCCGGTGGAGGTGAAGCCCAAGGCCCGCCTGCTGCGCAGCTCGTTCCGCCGGGGCGCGGGGGCGGGGGCGGGGGCCGGGCCGGGTTCGCTGCCCCGCGGGGCGGGCGGCGGCGGGCTGCTGGGGGCCAGCTTCAAGTCCACTGGCTCGTCGGTGCCCGAGCTGGAGTACGCGGCGGCCGAGTACGAGCGGCTGAAAAAGGAGTACGAGATCTTCCGGGTCAGCAAGAACCAGGAGTTGTTATCCATGGGCCGCCGCGAGGCCAAGCTGGACACGGAGAACAAGCGGCTGCGGGCAGAGCTGCAGGTAACGCTGGGCCCGGGCGCTCACCGGAGACGGCCGCGACACCCGGGAAACTGAGCCCCGGGGCCGCCTGCCCACCTCCCCGCAGCCTCTTGGCCGCATTGCCAGTTGGACCCCTGGACGCCTGACTGCTCTGCATTTTAATTTGAGGGGACGTACTGTCTTGGGGTCTAAACTGATTCCTTAACTAACCGCCCCCCCCCTTTTCTATTTCTGGTCCATTCATTCAGATGCCTTGAAGCAATTAGCCTGAAAGTGTCCTGAAGCAACAAATGCTAATCTCCAGAGAAGTAGGTCCACACGGGGCACACATATACACCAAAGACTTTGGTGACATCTGTTGAGGAAACTCATCAAACCCTTCCTAGGAGTTTTTAACCACGCCTCGCCCTCCCACCCCTCCACCCCCCCCCCACAAATTTACATACCTCGGAGGTGGGGCTTCTGTCTCAGTTTCTTTTTTTTTTTAATTTTTTTAAAATTTATTTTTATTTATTCTTTTAAATATATTTTTAAATTTATTTATTCTTGTTTTTTTGGCTGCGTTGGGCCTTTCTTGCTAAGAGCGGGCTTTCTCTAGTCAGAGGCAAGGGTGGGGGCTACTGTTCATCACCGTGCGCAGGCTTCTCACTGCCGTGGCTGCTCTTCTTGTGAAGCACGGGCTCTAGGCACGCGGGCTTCAGTAGTTGTGGCACACGGGCTTAGTTGTTCCGCAGCAGGTGGGATCTTCCTGGACCAGGGCTTGAACCCGTGTCCCCTGCACTGGCAGGTGGATTCTTAACCACTGCACCACCAGGAAGCCCCTATTTTTGTTTCTTTGTGAAGTTCCATAGCTGTTGGATTTCAGTGATCTTGAAGTGAATTTTTCTGGCAGCCCCTGATTTTCACCACCTTAACTGCTGTGGTTGAAAATGTTCCCTAGGGATAGTCAAATTTCCTTAATCCACTTGATTAAATTACTCTAAAAACAATTATTTCATGCCCTTCCTGTAATAGATCTATTTTAACTGATTATTAGGAAAGTTATTTTTTTGTGAGCAAAGGCGTGAGATTTTGTGTCATCAGTTTGGGGCCCCTCTGAGGGTTGTAGTTTGTTTACTCTATTTTTCTTTACTATGGAAGAGACTTCTGGACAGCCCAAGTGTTCCTGAGCTCATTACAGGAGGAATAGAATAAATACCTCAGACCTGATTTTTCTAGAAGGAAGAAGCCTTCTTCCTTCTAGACTAGTCCTTCTAGTCAATCCCTCTCCACCCCTACCCCACTCCCATTAGCTGTTGTCTAATTAGCACTGTTATCTGAGAATACATAAGCAGTTTTATCTGTTGTCTTACAGATTTTCCTATTGGGCAGTCTTAATGCACTTGCATATATGAAGTGGACTTATGCATTTCAGATATCTGATTTCATGCATCCAAGCCATTGTCTTGGATTCACTGCATATTGCAAAAGACTGAGGTGGAGGTAGAAAAGAAAGCCAGACCAACCAGGGTAGAGTGCACTAAGTGTTGACAAATGTCACAGTCCCAGGTTATTTCCTGTTACCAATCCTGATTCCTTATGTAACCCTTTTGATTCCTTTCTCACATATCTAGACATTTTTTAAAAACCTTCTGTATTTATTTAATCCATTCAGTCAGACATTTACTGGAAGCCTATCGTGTATCAGGCACTGCTAGTGCTTGGGGCTAGCAAGAGGAGTAAGACATGGAGCCAAGGAGTGCACAGTCTCACAGAAGTAATTATCCTTCAGGTTAAGCCTTACAAGTTGTACTTTTTGTTCTCTTAAAGATGGGAAAGCTGAGGTGTAGTGAAGATTAAGAACTAGTGCAGTATTTCAAAGAAAAAGCATTAATTTCCATTGAAAGCTTAATGTCAAATATCTTTATTTATAGTTCAAGCATATTTGCGTTTTTTTTTCCCATTATGTGTTTGAATAGAATGGCAATATGCAGTTCTTGATAACTGGTGAAAAAGTAAGTAGATTGTTAAAATTCTAAGATATTTAATATGTATATAAGATAATGTAAAATTTGGGAGGCATGCTATTTTTGTTATAAATAATGAGGTAAATTATTCCAGGCACTTCAGAAAACTTACCAGAAGATACTTCGGGAAAAGGAAAGTGCTTTAGAAGCAAAATATCAAGCAATGGAGAGAGCAGCTACATTTGAACATGACAGAGATAAAGTTAAGAGGCAATTTAAGGTAAATTTCATACATCTTTATCCCCAAAGTGATATGGAATAAAAGCAGTATATTTTAAAAGTTCATATAATACTGCGATGAATAGCCAGAAGTAAATGATGTAGGAGCCATGAAAGTTATAAGAACTAAACTAAAGCACTTTTTACATTTTTGAGTTGGACGAGGTAAACTTAAGGTAGTTTCAAAGAAAAGGTATAAAAGTGAACATTTTAATAGGGATCTGGGGGGGAGCGGGAAAGGAAAGTGTTTCTATTAGGGGAAAGCATTTAGAATGTTTGGGGATGTTTTCTATGGATAAGCATTACTGGCATTAAATGGGAGGGGGACAAATTTGCTAAACATCAGGTAGCACACAAGGCAGCTCCACACTACAGACACACATCCTGCTGGAATTCCAGTGGGTTCCAGTTACAAAACAGTGATGTAGAGGTACTCAGATTATTCATCCTACAAAAGGGGAGATCAAGGACCAAATGAATATTGATTTTGTGAAAGAAAGAATTTTCTCTTAAAAGTTGCTGATACAATTTTTGATTATGGAAAACGGTTTCAAAATTAAAATCCTTCTTTTAAAGATTTTTAGGGAGACCAAGGAAAATGAAATTCAGGATTTATTGAGGGCCAAGCGAGAGTTGGAGAGTAAACTTCAGAGGCTACAGGTTCAGGGGATACATGTATTTGATCCTGGAGAGTCTGATTCAGATGACAACTGTACAGATGTTACTGGTAAATTTATTTCCTATATATAATATTTTGAGATTTCAATATAGGTATAATGATTATAGAGCCAACTTTGAATCCTTTTACTTATAAGTAATTGCTGTTACAAATAGAGTTGCACTTTCTCTTTCTCAGTTGTTATGACAGCTCTTTTCTATGAAGTCCATGATGTAGAGGCTGAGGTTCCTTCTCTCTCATTGTTCTACCAACCTTAACCCATAGCTTTTCTCTCTCTGGTCTAAGCCCCTCTAAGTCCCAACATCACATCTACAATTTAGCCAGGGGGAGGGAGGGAATACCTTACTTTCCTTGAAAGCACAATCTGAAAGATATACAGATTACTCCTACTCAAACCCCATTGGCCAGAACTCTACCTAGGAAGATGGGAAAGTGTAATCATTAGCGGGAGAGCCATGTATCCACATAAAATTTGGGGTTGTGTCACTAAAGGAAGAAGGGAAGAATGGATGTTGGAGGACAGTAGTCTATGTCACATTATTTTTCCACATAATTGATATATTCTTTACAACTATCAGAATATCTGCATAATATTTCACTGAGTGGTTTCCAATGCAGTTTTGTGAAATACTTTTAAAGTTTTTGTTTTACAATTAAACATAGAAAGTGTTTTTTCTAGAAATAAAGAAAAACTTGGAATCATAGACTGAAAGGGTCCACTGTGTTCCAAGGAAATAATAATGAAGTGTGATTGATTTTGAGAAATATTCTATTTTAAATGTGGTGGAAAAATGCAGTCACTCTACCATTTATTAAAAAAACTATAATTATATTCTTACAAACTGATGTATTTTGGAGTGAAATATGGCAACTAGCATCCTGGGACTTTTATTACTAACTTTTGAGGAAAAAAAGTGAAGTGATTCTTAATGGCATTAGTCCTCGTGATTATTTCAGTATTGACATATGTTAAAATGTACAGGGTTTCAAAACTATTATATTCTAATTCTCTTAGCAAGTTAATAAAAACGAGTTAATATTTCCTCATAGGTCTTTCTTCCTATTTCGATATAAACATGAAGAAGGAATGCTTGAGGGAATGTCACTCATTATTTGTCACCCACAAATAATAATCTCAGTTTTGCCAGAGATTTAGCCCAAATACCAGTTTACTTATGTTTAGTCAAGGATGCCATGAATTATTATTTATTAAAAAAAAATCAACGTGTTCATAAGTACCTATTGATTCAGACAATTTTTTTTGCTCTGAGAGGTTAAAGAAAATGTGCTCTTTACATCCTTAGCTTACATCCTAATGAATTACCAATATTAATTACTGGTGTGCTAGTAATAGTCTTCCTTTGAAATTCTTTCCTTCACATTTTACACTGATACCTAAATCATATAGTTAGGAATGTTTTTTAGAATTTTTTTGTTGGGGGGTGTTTTTAACTCCTCTCTGTTATTATAATTCTTTTGGTTATTGTATTCCTAATTTCTTTTCATCTTTCTCTTTTTAATCCCCTTTTTAAGTTTGAGGTAATAACCAGAATTATGTTAACCACCACCTTAGAACTTGCCAGAAGTTGGTGGCAAAGTACTTTCAAAATCATTGTTTTGATTTCAAAATCAAACTTTGAATATCTGTTGTATTTATAATATTGTTGTATTTTTTGCATTAGAAATCCATTGAATATATATGATAAGTTTTTGAAATTCCAATATAGTTTGGTTTTCATCAGATGAAATCTCTTGCTTTTACAGCTGCTGGACCCCAGTGCGAGTATTGGACTGGTGGAGCCTTGGGAAGTGAGCCCTCCATAGGGAGTATGATTCAGCTTCAGCAGTCTTTCCGGGGCCCTGAGTTTGCCCTTAGTTCTATAGATATAGAAGGACCCTTTGCTAACGTCAACAGAGGTAACACACGCCATTTGCCAATTACCTTGGTTAATGGTAGTGACTGTTTGTGTACTATAATCTTATGCTGGGAAAACTGCCATCAGCAGAGCATGAGACTTGTGTTCTGGGTGTCTTCCACTGTCAAACCATCATGTACTCGTGCTTGTCACTGACCAGGAATGATGAAGTTACATAATTCACATCAGGATCAGTTGGTGCCTCCCGGCCAGACTGGCCAATAGGTTCTAATAACTGAATTTCTGGTCTGAGTTCTCGGATATTTTAGTTGAGCGGTGAGAGCCTAATGTAGATTAACGGAAAAACAGTAGTGTTTAGTCTTCCCTCTGCATCTTTGATGGTGTTGAAGGTTAGAGAAGTTGTGGAGTAGAGTACAAAACTTCAGTTATATAATATAGTATTCTTATTCATTATCTTTTATATAATTTGGTATCGAAAACAGCTCTTAAGATCTGTTCAGAATTTCAATACCACCTCAGATCTGAAATGTTATAAGTAGCTCCACTCTTTTCTTAAAACTTTGAAATATAGGGACTTCCCTGGTGGCACAGTGGTTGGGAGTCCACCTGCCAATGCAGGGGACACAGGTTTAAGCCCTGGTCCAGGAGGATCCCACCTGCTGTGGAGCAACTAAAGCCAGGGCTGCTGAGCCTGTGCTCTAGAGCCCGTGAGCCACAACTACTGAGCCCACGTGCTACAACTACTGAGGCCCACGCGCCTGGAGCCCGTGCTCCATGACAGAGACAGGCCACTGCAGTGAGAAGCCCATGCACCACAACAAGGAGTGGCCCCTGCTCACCGCGACTAGAGAGAGCCTTGCGTAGTGGCCAAGACCCAATGCAGCCAAAGATAAATAAATGAATAAATAAATTTTTTTAAAAACCTGAAATTATTTATCTATTAGCAAAATGAAAATTATTTTTTAATTATGCATTTTGAATTAGTCAAATATGTCTTAAAATATTCATTCTCACTAACTATCTTTTGGTTATTTTTTGTACCGTTCTTGAACTTTCTTTTTGACTCAATGTATTTCAAAAATAATAAGTAGATAAAACTATAGGCCAGCCTGGGAATGTAGGCTCTCCTCAAGTAGCAAACTAATTGAACAGCCCATGTTGCCTAGTTCCCTGACATTTGACTGGAGCCACGGGTACCCCAGCAAAGACCACTGGTGACATTGATTGCTTTATGCCCCAGGATAGAATTTGAGGTTAGAGAACTGATTGCCTTCTGATACCTTATTCTAGAAGCTTTGTCGGTATTACAAGTGAGATCAGATGATGCCTGTTGTTTTCTTTCAGACTTTTGGGGAATCATCTTGTCAAATGTTTTCTAGTAATTATTTTCCGGGAACTTATGAGAAATTTTATTTTCAGATGACTGGGATATTGCTGTAGCTAGTTTATTACAAGTTACCCCCTTGTTTTCACATTCTCTGTGGAGTAACACTGTCAGATGTTACCTCATTTATACAGATGAAACCCAGCCCGAAATGGATCTTTTCCTTAAGGTGAGGGCATTTATAAATTCTGTATTCACTGATTTAAAATAAAGTTAATATTGTGTCCTGGTTATGATACTACTGATTGCCTGAACCAAGTAGTTTACTACCCACTAGATTATGTCTTAAAGAGTAGGAAGCATCTTGGGCTTTTCTTAAGAAAACGTCTTACTCAGTATTATCAGTATATTCAAATTAAGGCCTTAGAACTTTATGCTTTTGAAAACTTCATTACACGTTCTCCACAGTGTTTACGGCCCTTACTGATGGTGCCTGCTATAGTTAATACCTGCCAGCTCTATTCTTGAATCTGTTTCAGATTATGTCAAAATTTAATCCTTGTCATGGTTTTAAATTTTTCAAGGCAGCCATTGGGGTTAATCTAAGGCAGGGGTCAGCAAACTACAGCCTGTGGGCCAAATCTGGCCTGCAGTCTGTCTGTGTATGACCTAGAGCTAAGATTGGTTTTTACAGTTTTAAACGGTTGAAAAAAATCAAAAGAAGAAGAATATTTTGACATGAAAATTATATGAAATTCAAATTTTGGTGTCTATAAATAAAGTTATATTGGAACACAGCCACGTGCAATGTATTGTCTCAGGTTGCTTCTCACTAATGGCAGAATAAATTATGATGGAGACTAAATGGACCACAAAAACCTCTGCCAGAACAGCCAAGTTCTTAAGCTGTTATTAATTTGCCATCTGGCCCTTTACAGAAAAGTTTACCAACTACTGTTCTAACTGAATTTTAAATAAATATGCATGTCACATGCTATACCTGCTATATTAACATCATCCAGATTGTTGATTAATAAGTTCATTTAGCTTTCCTTTTTGATAATACTCAGTTTTGGTAAAAAGACAAAGTATTTTGAAAACCAAAGCTTCTACTCATTGAGTATAGGCTGTTCCCAAACACATGTTGAGGGAATTACTAACTTATTGCATAATAATAATCATCATACTAAGTGCCTTAATTTGTTATAGACCAACATATTTTTATATCTGTTTGCTTTAGTGTTCTAATATATCACAGCGGACACTTTTTACTATATAAATCTATGGATTTACATTTTTCACCCTATAACAATAAACAAAAGTCATTTGTAATAATAATAATAAATAACTACCAAAGCAAAATAGTCTAATACTTTACTCCTGTTGTTTTAGGTTTATTATGAGATAAATCATTTTCTGCGCTAGGAAACAGGAAAGTTGCTAAGCTATTACTATTTTTATTTTATAGAGAAACTTGCCTTTTCTCTTAAAGATTTTCTTTACGATGTGATCATATAATTTTTAAAGTTTTAAATCAGAGAATATACAACATAACCTTTTTGATTTTAAGTAGTATGAAGCTGACTAGATCTTTAGTTAAATAAGCTGTGCTTTCTTATGTTTTAATTTGTTTTTAGGACTATTCACCTAAACTTAAAAGAATGTGTGAGACAATGGGATATTTTTTCCATGCTGTGTATTTTCCAATTGATATTGAAAATCAGTACCTCACTGTAAGAAAATGGGAAATTGAGAAGAGTTCATTAGTTATCTTATTCATTCATTTAACCTTACCAAGGTAAGCTGAAAATTCTATAATTTATTATAGAAGTTAAACTCATAAATAGAAATTGAGATTACCAGATGAACTTGAAAGATAAGTTCTAATTGCATTCTTACAATCAAAAACAATCCATGAAATTCAGTAAATTCTATGACTTTTAATATGTGAATAAAATAAAAAATTAAAAGTTTCATGCTGTTAGGCTTGTTAATAGGTTATAAGATTAACATCATTAATGTAAAGATCATTTTAATCAGACGTCAGCAACCTATGGCCCTCAGGTCAAATCCAGTCAGCCACCTGTTTTTATAAATAAAGTTTTATTGGAGCCCAGGTATGGTCATTCATTTATGTATTGTCTACAGCTGCTTTCACACTACAACAGCAGAGTTGAGTATTTCAGCAGAGACTGTATGGCCCACAAAGCCTGAAATGTTTACTAGCTGACCCTTTACAGAAGAAGGTGGTGACCCCTGATTTCAATAATCAGCATTAACCTTCATTATTTTCTTTCTTCAGATACAGATTGAGAGGCACTTGAACACTTGCATAGGTGTTAAATCATATTTTTAATTCTCTGAGGAGCTAACTACTTAAATCCAGTAAAGTGAGCAGTTTTCTTATAATGTGAAATATAATCACATCAATGAATCTAGTCTGCAAATGAAGCTTTTTTTTTTTGTTACCAGTTAGATATATAGATAGAAGACAAAGTAAGATAGATAGGAGGTTAAATAAGAAGTTAATTTTTCTTTCTATATTTTCTATCTGATTGGATTTAATCCTTCCAAAGCATTTTTCTCTTTTTATTGAGGACCAACTCTGACTTTAACTGTGTTTGGAAGTGTTTGGAGCCCTAAGCTTTATGAGAGTTCCTGCAATATAACCTATCATTGATCCTTAAGACTCTACCCGGAGACCAGGTGGCCAAGGAGCTACGTGGTCAAGGAACCTTTTCCCAAAATAAGTTTAAGGATTCCTTCAACTTGATTTCCTTTAGTTGGAGTCCTTTACCTCCCCTTCCCTCTTTTATTTTCCTGTTTTGTTTTTATATTAAGAATATATCTGGGGCTTCCCTGGTGGTGCAGTGGTTGAGAGTCCGCCTGCTGATGCAGGGGACACAGGTTCGTGCCCCGGTCCGGGAAGATCCCACGTGCCGCGGAGCGGCTAGGCCCGTGAGCCATGGCCGCTGAGCCTGCGTGTCCGGAGCCTGTGCTCCGCAACGGGAGAGGCCACAACAGTGAGAGGCCCGTGTACTGCAAAAAAAAAAAAAAAAAAGAATATATCCTGTTTTATTCTTTAATATCTAGGTAGTATTTTATCTTAGGTGATAGTATATCTCACTTGTTGTTTTTCTCTTATTAATGCTTTAATCCTTAAAACCATGTTGTTTTTTCTTTCTGTTTTCTTCTTTTTGCTTTTTTTCTCTGTTTCGTATTGGGGCTGGTATTTTAGTTTTTTACGCAAATTCTGAATCATATAATGGCTTTCCCCTGTATACACACAGTAATTTGCCTTTCTAGACAAACTTTCATTTAATGCTTTTTAGAAAGGGGAATTGTTTAGTTTTCCTTGTGGTGTAGAAAACACTAGTAGGTTATTTGAAGATTTTTCTGGAATTTAAATAGGAATGGTACAAACTGTAGTTACAGTACATTGAGCATAGTTAGAATTTTTTTTTAACCTTTACCACAGTCAAGATTTTAATAGCTATCTAACCTTCCCCATCTGCCTCTGGATCTTTCTTACAGTGTATCTGGGGTATAAGGATTCAGATCATTTATTGAATGAGTAGAGGCTAAAGGATTAGAGAAGAGAAAAATCTTGAAACCTTGAGGCTGATGATTTTTGTGTTTTAACTTGAAATTATATAATTGTGAATAGAATTAGGTTTTCCATTTATTTGCAAAGTCTCATGAGCATGGACCATTATTTTGAGCAATGTTTAACAGTATTTTTGAGAAGTTTTTTTTAAATTAGATTTTAAAATATTAAAATTATGTATGCTTTAAAATTTAATTTATTGTACCTACTCTCATTGTCTGCTAGTGAATATATTATACTTTAATATTGACACTAAGCTAGAACAGAGCTATAAAAACAACCATTTTTGGAAAGTTTCGCTTATTCTGCAGCGGGGCCTTTTCTGGCCACTTGTCATTGTAGTAAATCCCCCTTCTTGGCACTTAGGTTAATTGACTAACTGTGTGCTGCTACAGTGCAGCATAGCACAAGAAATACTGATTTCCAATCTAGCCTGTTATTGGAAGACTGTGAAGAAGCTTTTCTGAAAAACCCTGAAGGCAAACCACGATTAATTTATCATCGTTTGGAAGATGGGAAAGTCAGTTCTGACTCTGTCCAGCACCTGATTGATCAAGTTTCTAACCTGAACAAGACCAACAAAGCCAAGGTAAAATTCATAGGTTTTTTTTAAGAACCTGTGCTTGGCAGAGAGAGGCGCTGGCGTGTTTGGGGAGAGGAAGGAAGCCAGCGGGGCTGGAGCAGAACAAGTGAGGGGACATAAGTAGGAGCGGTCATCGGGGCCGATGCTGAAGAACCTTGTTTTTTTTACTTAGAGTGAGGTGGGGAGCCATTGAAGGATTTAACCAAAGAGGAAGAATTGACTGTGTTGAGAATCGACTGTGGTTTGGAGGGAAGGTAGTGGGATAGGGCAGAGGTGGAGAGCTGTTGCCGTCATCCAAATGAGAGATGCTGGTGGCTTAGACCAGGGTGGTGGTAGAGGATGTGATAAAAAGCAGTAGGGGGCTTCCCGGGTGGCACACTGGTTGAGAGTCCGCCTGCTGATGCAGGGGACACGGGTTCGTGCCCCAGTCCGGGAAGATCCCACATGCCACGGAGCGGCTGGGCCCGTGAGCCATGGCCGCTGAGCCTGCGCGTCCGGAAACTGTGCTCCGCAACGGGAGAGGCCACAACAGTGAGAGGCCCGCGTACCGCAAAAAAAATAAAAAATAAAGCAGTAGGATTCTGGATAAATTTTGACAGAGCCAATAGATTTCCTAACAGATTAGTTGTGGACTATGAGAGAAAGAGAGGCATCAACAGCAATATGTGCCTCAAAAGTGTATGATCTGTAGTGGATAAATCAGAATCTCTACTGTGCTTTTTTCCCCAAGCACAGAGTCCTTCTATCTATTATTGACCAAGGATTAGTGTAAGGAGGAGCCTTTTCATGGTAACCTTTCCTGAAAGCATTGGGAAAAGCCAAAAACTGATGATGAGTAGAAGGATTTGATCATCCCTAGATGCGTGGTAGGATATATTTTAGAATAGAGATTACAGGCTTTGCATTACTAACTTGGTAAATGTTTAATGTAAATGTTTATAGTAAATGTTTATAGTTAGTGTTAAGAATACAATCAAAAACAACCCTAGGATTTTGACGAAGTTTCTGTTTCTCTATGCCTAGCCAGAAAATAAGATCAAATATGAATACAGGCATTTTTCTTGAGGCCAGCATAACATAGTGAAGAGTCTAAGACAAGAGTACATTTTTATTACAGTTAATCTCCAGAGCCATTTCATTCTTTGTTTGAATTATTTTAGTACCAGCCTAGTTCACTAGGTGCCACGACGAAAGATATTAATCTTTATCTTTTTTCTATTTATTCTATAAATATTGCTTTTAAAAATTAGTATACTAGAGGATGAATTTTTTTATATAGGAGTCAAATAAGATCCCTCTACTATGATTATAAATTTAAATGTAGCAAACTTCTTTGCTTTATTGGCATAAAGATGGATTTTGAAGGTTATGTGTATTGAATGGTACAGAATACATAAGATGAAATTAAAGTAGCTGTTTAACTCATCTGTGTGTGTCAATGTGTTGGCATGCATACGTGTGTATACACATGTGTACGTGTGTATATGTGTATATGTGTGTGTGTTTACAAAAAAAAACATGACCTTTATTCAGGACATCAAGAGAAGGGACACTCAGCAGAGTGATTAAAACAATAAAGGCTGGTGTTGGGCTTTTCCCAGCTTTGGAATGTTCATACCCACAAAGGTGAATTGATTAGCAAGGTATCCACAAGTTCTTACCTGAAGCAGAAGTGTGAAAATTCAGCCATTGGAATTTTCCTGAAAAAAGACCATTCCTTTCACCCTGGGCCAAGCCCCCCAGCCAAGCAGGGAGGAACTGAGAGTGACAGTTGGGGCGGCGGTGGGGGGATTGCCTTGTCCTCTGTACCAGCTCCCCGACCTGTCCCCCAAGTGAAGGTCGTGGAGCTTCCCTCCGCCTTGGCACGTGGCTCCTCCCCCCACCACTCCTCTGGATCATTCCATAAGTAACCCACAGATTTGTTGAGCACCTACTGTGTGCCAGGCCCCAGCCCACAGGGGAAAGCAGAGGGGGTCCCATTGTCTCCCACAAATGAAAGGTTGGTTCCCTCTGACCACTACAACCTGGGACCCCAACCCTTCCATATTTCCTCAGGTTACCCTGGTTACCCTTCCGAAACAAACAGGCAGAAAGCAAGCACTATTCAGGGAGGGCTTTTATATGAACCTATGTGTTCAGGTTATAGGACAAGAAGAAAAAAATAAAAACTATTTCCCCCAAGGCTGTGAGCTGAAAAGAATCAAGCCAAACTTAGGAACATTTTCCACACTCTCTGCTCCACATGATAAAGTTTATTTCTGTTTGCGTCCAAGTGCTGGCAGGGACAGAGGCTCCATGGCCTCACTATGCACCGTGGGGTCGCAGACGCTGCTACCAGGGCCCCAGCACACACCATCCCACCTATCTGGTTCCTTAACAGGTTCCTGCTGTCACATGTCAAAATGGGCAGGTGTGTGCATCATCCAGACCAAAGTGGACTTTCAGTGGTGACACCAGGTTCTGGACAGAGTTTTGGTATCACCAACTCCAGTCACTTTCTCAGATGGACACATAAGCAAAACAGAAAGCATACTTTTTGTTTTATTTGCAAC
The DNA here is from genome assembly GCF_949987515.2 of Delphinus delphis. Classification (NCBI taxonomy): domain Eukaryota; kingdom Metazoa; phylum Chordata; class Mammalia; order Artiodactyla; family Delphinidae; genus Delphinus; species Delphinus delphis. The sequence continues at coordinate 110,014,335 of NC_082686.1, read as the reverse complement.
ATTGTTCACACTAAATCCGTTGTGTGACCTTAGACGAGTTTTTTAACTTGCCTCAGTTTCCTCTTCTATGAAATGGAGAGAATAACAGTGCCTCCCTCGTAGGGTTGTGAGGGTAAATGAGCTAATATATGCAAAGTACTTAGAACAGTTCCTAACATATAAGCACTCTAAAAGTGTTTACCGCCCCCTCCTCCTCCTGTTAGTCTTGTTTTTTTCTTGTTGTTAAACTTCTTTTTTTCCCCCCAGATCATTGATCACTCAGGAGATCCTGCAGAAGGAGTCTATAAAACCTATATTTACGTAGAAAAGATTATTAAACAGGTAAATGTGCATTCCCTGTAAGATTTCTGCTCAAATATCTTAAGAGTGATTTCAATAAAATTGGGTTTTCCAGAGAAAATCCCGTATTTGGTTTTTTTTGAAAACAATACCGGGGTAAAGCGCCCTCTTTTCTGGCAAGAGTCCATCTGGTGGTATTATTGTGTTATTCCCAGTACCATGTATCTGTATCTCTCAGTTGTCTCACAAACGATTTGATGTTTTAATATCTGTTAAGTATAAAATGGATTACAAAAGTGGTAGGTAAAAAGGAAGTATATGAGGGATAATGTTCACCCTATTCGACAGAGAGTCTCCTTAGATTCTGTGTGCACCTTGAGTTTCTGTATATTAGAAAAATCTGTCTTGAATTTTTCTACCACATTATCCCCCTAGCAATAGAGAGGGGTGAAAACACACCTCTAGGTGTTTGAGATCATGGATCACAGAGGTGTCTCAAACTGAAAGTTTCTATGATGTCTCAGTATTATCTTGAAACTTTATGTGAATTATATATTCTGCTTGATGTTTACCTGTCCTTTTTTACTATTAAAAATCATTTAAAATTATGTATCAGCAAAAATTCTAATAATGATAAGAAAAAGAAAAATAATTCCCTATCTTCAAGTAAAATGGGCACCAGATGTTTAGCTTGTGTTTATCCTTACCTGCTGGCCCCTCCCTCAGGGTACCAGAGACCCTATTTGAGAAGTAAGGGATTAAATTGCTTTTTTAAATTAACTTGTGTTACAAGTATGCAGATTTGTTATCAGAGAAAAAGAGTGAGCCCCAAAATAAGATGAATTGAACAGAGTAAATGGCAGTAAGTGAAAATGGACATATTGACCAACTTTACCATTTGTAGGACAACATATTTTCAGTGATTAATATAAAGACTAGACATCATAGCAGAGATATTTGATATCAAGAAACCCCATCTTAGTAATTAAATGCTTGTAAAAATGTAAAGCAGCATATTTCTTAGACATTAGCACGGTCTTTAAAATTGTTCACCAGCCAGATATAACCAAAGATACTGTGTAACATTTTTCAGAAACCAGATTGCCTCTAACTTTATTTTTAATGAATGAGAGTGGTGTTTGTTTTTATTATTTTAATATTTCTTTACTTCTTTTCTTTATTTTTAAACTATTGCTTATTTTTATAGTTATAAATTGATCCCTGGAGGTACCATACAAAGGCCATAGGTTTGGGCTTGCCCTCCGAGGTAGGTGAGGGCCACGTTAGGCCTGTGTGCTGACAATACTGTACAAGGTCTTCACTTCCTTTGTTTGCTTTTGTGTGCTTGCTCTTGGTGTTCAGGACATCCTGGGCTTTGAAACTACAGACCTGGAAACTAAGGATTTGGGCAGTGAAGATTCTATTCCAGAAGAAGATGATTTTGGTGATGTTCTGTGGGACATACATGATGAACAAGAGCAAATGGAAGCTTTTCAGCAGGCTTCAAATTCAGCCCATGAGTTGGGATTTGAGAAAGTAAGCATTTGGAGTATTGTTCCAACAAAGATCAGTTACTGCTTAAAGGCTGTATCATAATTGTGGTTTCACCTAATTATAGTCAAGGTTGAGGATTGTGTTAGTATCTGCCCTCATGGCTTAATTATCCATGTTGAGACATGTGCTTAGGTTTGTATCATATGAAAGATGTGTGAGATTCAAATATACTTACGAATATCAAACATGTTTAGTTACAGATTAGGATTTATCAACTACATGTTTATTATGCTACCATTTGCAATTCACCAGACCAAGTTTAGGATACCTAGGAAACTTGATAAAAATAGGAAGGCTCTCTATTGTTCCAATTCTTGGAGGAATCAAAATATCAAACATTCAGAAAACAAAGCAGAGTAGTTAATGTAGTAGGCAGGTCAGTCCTTCAGCATCCTTAAACATCTAAGCAAATAAACAAAACTAGAAGTGCACAAAGAATCTGTGTTCAAGTTCAAAAATACTTAATAATATTTTAAAATTAATATAAGAACTAATATCTTGAAGAATATTACAGTAGCTGTCACAGCTATATTTTTATAGGATTTTTAATGACTTTCATAATTTAGACTGTCAGGGTTTATGTCCTGGTTCCACCATTTCCTCACTATGGATTTTGATCAAGTTACTTAGCTCTAAACTTTGACTTTCTTGTCTGTAAAATGAGGATAATTAATAACACCTATCTCACATGGTTGTTTGGGGTTCTAAATCAGGTCATGCACATAAAGCACTTGGCACGGTACCTGGCATATGGTAAATGTTAAATTGTTGTCATTTTATAAGAGAGGAATTGCTATCACTATTTTATTATATAAATGAAGGACCTAAGGTCCAGATTATAGTTTGCCTAAGAGCATACAGGGTGTAGATTGCAGATGTGAGATTTTAACCTAGGTCTTCTGGCTCCAAATCCTATGCTTTCTTCTATGGCAAGGGGTCTTAATGTGGGAAACATGGGTCTATAAATGGGCTTTAGTTGGGACCACGAACTAAATTGTTAGGATTTACAAGGTCATAAATCAATTAAGCCCTTTTCTTCTTGAGAAGTATCATTTCTATGAGAAATATTTGAATTCCTGGGGAATATGATATGACAAACAGAAAAATTGATAGAAAAACTATACCAAGTAATTATTTATTGTAGTTGCTGGAAATTTCTGCTACCCTAAAGCTCGCATAAACTACTTATTACACATTCTTTTGATTCCTCATCAGCTATCATTTAGACCACTGGTACACTTAATAAACATCCTAACCCCCAAGATGACTTTGGAAACTCCTTTATAACGACTGAGATATTTCAGTTTTCTGAGCATGTCCTTTTCAGCTCTGAACGAGGTTTTTCTATCTGGGGAAAGCCTAGGAAATAGGAGTTCTCAGACTTTGCATGGAACACATGCAGTTTCAGAAAGATCGCAGGTGTCCTAGCTTGGTTCTCAGTAGCATGTTGGGAGACTCCAAGGCCCCAGACAAAACCCTCTCTTGTTTCTCTGGAAACTGAGACAGGACAGGTGTTCTTCTGGACAGGTGTTCTTCTGACCAGGAGATGTAGGATGCCTGCTGGTGCCCTCAAGGCCACCTGTGGTACTTTCCATGGTTCAGGAACTTGGGGTAATGCAGTAGTCTCTCTGCAGCATTCTGCAGGACATCTGAATGGTGCAAAGCCCCATGGGGATCTGAAAGGTTGCCCCTCATCCATTAATACTATGGTAGGAGAAATTGGGGCCCATTCTTAGTTTTACTACTTTGGACATATTTAACCAGCCATAAAAATAAGCAGTTATGAGGGTGCTATTGATTAAAAGTAGATTTCATTTTTTCATGCAGCTTTTCTCCACTGATTTCAGAGGATAATCAGAAATTGACTCTATTTAGTGTTCTAAGAGGCATGTTCTTTTTCACAATTTAAATTCATTTTTATTTCTAGTATTACCAGCGCCTTAATGATCTAGTGGCAGCACCAGCACCAATTCCACCCCTTCTTGTATCTGGAGGACCAGGCTCTGGAAAGTCCCTTCTTTTATCAAAGTGGTATGATTCAGTGCAATTAAATTGTTATCGTTGTCATCATTTGAATTACTGAGCTCGTTCAACAAAATGAATTATTGGATGTCTACCTTGCTACAGGGCCTGTACTGAACATTAAAAAAGCAAAAAGAGTAATATAACAGACTCATGCCCTGAGATATATACAATTTGAAAGTTAGAGAGAAGATACAGAATGAGAAAGGAATAGGAAATGTGAGCATTTGTGATTGTGTACATAAATTATGTAGGTCAGAGCTAAGGGAGTGGTCACTGTGGCATGGAGTTAGGTGAATTATAGAGGGCATGTGCCTTTATTTTCAATTACTGGCTTCATCATAAAAGTTTCATTGGGATTTTAAATATTTGAAACAAGACAAAGACTGACTATTTAGAGTGGAATAAATCATAAAGAATATCAAAATAAAGGATAATCTTTACTATGAATGCAAACTAGTTCTTCAAATTATGGACTAAGGTTCATATAAGCTAATAAACTCTTAGTTTTATTTTAGTTCATCATATTATTGAAAAACAAGTGGTAAGACCATTTCCTTTCACTTATAGTTATTATTTACATTGAGGAGTTGGTGTATGTTGTTTCCTTTTTATTGCCCTGTTATTCAGAGTTATGTTTGGAAATACTATTTTTGTACTTAACAAAGAAACTTCCTTTTTCCTTTAATAACATACTTGTAATTAAAGGTTAATGCTCATTTTACTAATACTTTAACCTCAAATGTATAGTGTTTTGGTTTACGTTAGTAACACCAATTTGTAATTAAAATGAAGCTATAATTTTTAATGGTTTATTTAAAAGAATCTAAAAGTGGTGTAAAAATGGAAATTTCCCGTATTAATTCAAAATTGACTGACCATGTAATTACTAACAGGTAGCATTTGATGCTTAATGTATTGTGAATTCTTTTTTTGTTGACCGTAAAGGAGCTTCATCAGTCTTATAAAAGGTCTTTTTCTTTCAGGATTCAGTTACAACAGAAGAATTCCCCTAACACACTAATTCTTTCTCATTTTGTGGGGAGGCCCATGTCAACCAGCTCAGAGTCTTCCTTGATTATTAAACGACTGACTCTAAAGGTAGAAAAATACACCATCTTTTGGAGTTATCAGAAATTTTATTTAGATTCAGAAGTTGTCAGGCCTGAGTACCTGATGATAAACCAATTTTCAGTATTACACGTTTGTTTTGGTTTTGCATAAGGTTAAAAATTATACTCAATGCAGCTGGGTCCTTTTGGTGACAATTTTGGTTTAAAATGCAGAGACAGAAATACTTCTCACCAGTTGTGATACAGTGTAGCTACTTTAATTTGCATGTGTTCTCACCTTGTAGTTGATGCAGCATTCTTGGTCAGTATCTGCTCTGACATTGGATCCTGCTAAGCTTCTGGAAGAATTTCCACATTGGCTGGAAAAACTCTCTGCCCGTCATCAAGGCAGCATCATCATCATTATTGATTCTATAGATCAAATTCAGGTATGTTTTCACTTTTTAACCTATTGATATACTCAGAAAGAGACAAAAATATTTGTAGTGACTATAGCAAACATTTAAATCATATGTTTGTGAGAAGAAAATGTTGATGTTGTTTCTTTTATTTCTGCTTAATTTCTAGAGAGGAAGCATGTAGATAAAATATATATATATATATATATATATATATATATGCCAGTAGTTGCTAGTATCTTATTGGGAAGGACAAACTGTATTTTCACAATTAGCAAATATTGTTCATTTTGACATGGTTTTAGGGCCTTGACATTTCCTACATGCCCAGAATTCAGATCAGTGATAGTAGTGTTTTGCCACTTGTTCTTCTAATATTCTGAGATAAATCATCCAAAAAATAAGATTTTATCCTTAATAATAATGAGAAATTTAATGAGAATTTCAGTTTACTTGGGGATCTGTTATTGGGTTGCTTTTGAAATATTTTGAATTAATAGATGGAATTTTGTTTTTATATTTTTAAGCAAGTTGAAAAACACATGAAATGGCTGATAGATCCACTGCCAGTGAATGTAAGAGTAATTGTTTCTGTGAATGTGGAAACATGCCCTCCAGCATGGAGGTAAGTGCTAAATTTAATTCTTTCAGATTACATGAACTTTTTAAAGTATAAACAAAGAAAGGTTTTTGATATGTGTATTTCTCATATTTTTCATATGATGTCAGTGAGGATGGGGAAAAGTGGACAAATTCAAGAAAAGGATGCAATCTATAGGATTTGGTGGGAGGTTAGATCAGAGATGTGAGAAAGAAAGCTAGGATAGCTCCCAGGTTTCTGGCTTGAGAAATTAAGTAAACTATGGTTCCATGAACTGAGATGGGAAACACAAAGGATGGGCAGGTTTGTGGAGCAAAGGTCATGACTTTTGTCTTTGGACATGGTTTGTTTGAGTTGCCGATTGTAGCTCCAATTGGTGATGTCTAGTAGGCAGTTAAATTTATGGGTGAGGAAAACGGGGAAGGCCGGGCTAGGAAAAATAGACCAGAGACCTGTGGTCCTGAAATGTAAGCTCACCTGAACAGTCCTCAAAAAGGGATGCAGTGGTTGAGTTCTGTAAGGCAGTGTTTCTTGACCTATTTTTGCCTCTCCACCCTAGGAGCCCGTTAGTGATTTTCTTCCTAATCACCTACCAAGAAGTGTTAATACCATACATATATCATATATCAATTCATGAATATAAATAAATATGTGTGTATATTTCTGCTTTATGCATAAAGAGAGTAAGATTTCCCCTCCCCAACAAACAATTTTCACCACGCCATTGAGAATGGATGTTGTAGGGTGTAAATTCTAATTGGATTACAAGTAATCTGTGGACGAAGACTGTCTGACACTATTCCTCACAGACACTAATACCTGTGTTGTTTTACTGATGGTATAGAACTGGAAATGTTATACACTTCGTGTATAAGCTATTTATAACAGTGTTTGTTGTAATTAATTGCTAAAAAATGAAATACTATTAATATGATTAACAGAGATTAATTTTGTTTATTTTATGAAGGCAGTATAAAAATTTAATTCTTGTAATGGACTTTGATTAGTCTTGTGGGTAGATTACAGCTTTGTTGTATTATTAAAAGAGAATTTCATTTTTCTTTTCTTTAAATAAAAGGTTGTGGCCTACACTTCATCTTGACCCTTTAAATCCTAAAGATGCAAAATCTATTATAATCGCAGAATGCCACTCTGTAGACATTAAACTGAGTAAAGAGCAGGTAAGTATTTTTAATTTTGCTGCTTTCTTTTACTCTCTATAGCTTTCCTTATAAAAACACCTTATATGAGACTTAAAATTCAATTTAGTACTCTATATGGTTCTAAGGAAAATTGGAACTTAGTAATAATTACTTTCTTAAATGCATTTACTCTTAAACTAATAACAGATATAGAAGAAGCAATAAAAAAAACTTTGGTCTTAAAGTTTACTATATTATATTAAGCAGTATTTTAAAAGCAAAAAAGCATTTGCATGTTGATGGCATCTGTGGTCCAGTACCACACAGCAGTGATGCCGCTGATGAGGTGGCAGGAACCGTGTTATTTCTGCAGGGATATTTGTTGATGGCTTGGTTGTAAAGACCGCTTAATTCCAGGGTGGTTTTGTATTTCTGTTTTGTTTTTTGGTAAACTGGTGCAGGAGAAGAAGCTAGAACGACACTGTCGTTCTGCTACAACCTGCAATGCCCTTTATGTCACTCTTTTCGGCAAAATGATTGCGTGGTAAGTGGTGGTTATTTTATGTCATCTTCAGCATGTTTGTGTTTGCTGCAGAACGCTTCTTCACCGTGTGAAACTGAAAACTGATCATTATGGCAATCTCTTGGGCCACTAAGATTCTGTGTATTCTAACAGTGATACTAACAACCATGAGAATGTGACTTATGACTGAAGATTGCTGCTAGTCCTTGAATATCAGAACTTGTTGGATATATCTGTCTGGTTTTCATCACAATAACCTTCTCCTGACTGGAGGTTGCAAAAGAAGGCCATCTTTGGCCTCAATTTGGGGCCTACCCAGGAGTGCTCATTGTCGCCTCCTTGAGGCCCGTAGCTTTGAGAAAGTGAGGAGACAACTAAGGCATAAAAATGTTATTTCAGGTGTCTTTCACTATCAGTAGGTAGGTATGTAGGTAGGAATTTTTAATTGTCTCTGTTCCCACGTCCTGATAAACCTTTCATCTTACAATTGGTCTTCTATTTTAGAAATCCATTCATAATTTGCCTTTAGATAAGCAGTAGAGAGTTTTACTACTTTTACTTCTTCTTCAGTACAGCCTCACCTACTCTGTCTGTTCGCAACCAGAGGTAAAAAGATCAACACTTGTTTTGGTATTCATCACAGTAGGTTGTAATCCTAGCACAACTCATATTCTAGACACTAAATCTAGTACTCTTGTCTCTTAATTCCACATTCTCACCTGAAGCACCAAATTTGAAACGAAAAAAATCTTCTGAAACTTTGAATTGTCCATGATATTTGATATTTTCGCTGTCCCCAGAGTTGTGGCGGTACATCTGTGAACATCAGTGGCTTGCATAAGTACAGTTCGAGAGTCATGCATTTCCTAATAGTTATTGAAATTATCTCTTTTAAGAGGGACTATGGAACCATTTTTTTGTTTTTTCCCTATTCTTTGCATATCTTTGTATTTAAAAAGGAAACTACTGGTAAATATTGTGTAATATTTTAAAACAAAGCCCATTTACTGATTTTCTTTAGCCTGATGTTTTCCAAATTCTGGTTCTATTTTTTTTAATTTAATTTGCATGGCTAACTAATAATACTTATTTATAATTATTTTCCTGCTTCCTGTATGTAGGCAGCATGCCTCTAGGTGATAAGAACCATGTCTTACTCATTTTTATGTTCCATAATGTATAGTAATTACTTGATACATAGTTAAGTCCCAGCATATGTTTATTGAATTGAATTAAATGGTAATACACTAAAATAACTGTGATGACTCTAGCAGCCCCATAAAACTAATGTTTTCCTGTGTCATGTTTTACTGAATTCCTGTTGTTATCAGTTAAACAGTACAAAACATAGAGTTAAAATAGAGCACTGTTTTTATTTACCCCAAGTTTTTCACAGATGTTGGCAGACTGTAAGAAATTAAATCTGTTCTCAATTCCAACAGTGCTGGGAGAGCAGGCAATTTAGATAAAATCCTTCTTCAGTGTTTCCAGTGTCAAGATACTGTTCAATTATATAGACTTGTTCTTCGATCTATCCAGGAGTCCATGACAAATGATATGGATAAAGAGCTAATGAAACAGGTAAAGTGTAATAAACTTATAAAGTGAAGATTATTTTGCCTTGTTTGTATTTGTGTGTGAATTGAAGTAAACAGTAAATCCGTGTAATGCTAAATATGTTTCGAGCATATACTATACCCACTACCATAGTGTGCTGTGGCCAAAAGTGATATCTCGGGGAATTTGCATTTTCCTGATTATCATGGAGAGTTTTCATCTTTTCATGCTTCTTGGTTATTCTTGTTTCCTCTTAGGTGAATTGCTTGTTCAAGTCCTTTACCCATTTTTTAACGGAGTTGACTTTTTCTTGTTGATCTGTTAGGAGTTTTTAAACGTTCTACATATTGAATACAAATCCTTTGTTATAGAGTTTGCAACTCAGTGTCTTTTTCCTGTTCTTGTCTTTTAACTTTATGGCGTCATTATACAAAGTTTTATTTTAATGAAGTCAGATTTATCAACAGTTTCTTTCATGGCTTATGCCTGTTGTATCTTATTTTTTTTAATCCTTTGCTGTCATAAAAGTATTCTTATTTTTTTCCCTTCAAAATATTTTATAATTTTGTTCTTCATGTGTGAGTCCTTAACTCATATGATATATTTTTATTTATTGTGTGAGGAAGGAATCTACTTCTTTTTTTTTTTTTTTTTTTAGCTACATGACTTGCGGGATCTTAATTCCCTGACCAGGGATTGAACCTGGGCCACGGCAGGGAATTCCCAGGAAGCTACTTCTCAGTCTTTTAAAATACAGCTAGTTAATTGTTCATTGTACTTAATACATCTTTTCTACTGATTTGGAATGCCATCTGTCAAATATCAAGCTCACATATAAACAAGAGTCTGTTTCTAGGCTCTTCTGTTCCAATTTACTATTCCTTGTCAGTACCACTGTCTTAACTATTAGAACTTTAAAGTAAGCTTTGATATTTGGTTAGGCAAACCCCCTCTTAATATTTTCCATAGTTGTCTTGGCTAATTTCCCACATGTATTTTTAGAATTGGCTCAGCAAGTGCCATGGAAACTCAATATGCAATTTTTTTTTTACATCTTTATTGGAGTACAATTGCTTTACAATGGTGTGCTAGTTTCTGCTTTATAACAAAGTGAATCAGTTATACATATACATATGTTCCCATATCTCTTCACTCTTGCATCTCCCTCCCTCCAACCCTCCCTATCCCATCCCTCTAGGTGGTCACAAAGCACCAAGCTGATCTCCCTGTGCTATACAGCTGCTTCCCACTAGCTATCTGTTTTACGTTTGGTAGTGTATATATGTCCAGGCCACTCTCTCGCTTTGTCACAGCTTACCCTTCCCCCTCCCCATATCGTCAAGTCCATTCTCTAGTAGGTCTGTGTCTTTATTCCTGTCAATATGCAATTTTAATTGTAGTTGGGTTGGATTTAGAGGCTAAGTTGGGGGAAATTATCATATAAGTCTTCTCCTTCATGGAAAGCTAAATAGCTCTCCATTTATTTAGTCATCTTCTTGAATGATGATTATCAATAACATTTTATCTTCTTCCCCATAAAAGTCTTAAACATCTTCTGTTAAAATTTGTTTCTAAGGACTTTATAGTTAAAATAACATTTTAAAATTGTTTGTTTCTGGTTATTCAGTTTAATTTTTGGAAATTTACTAGCAACCTTGCAGAACTCTTATAGTTTTAACCTGGATCCATTTTTATGTCTATTTCTCAGGTTGGGGGTTCCCCTGGGTTTGACTTTTCATTCTGCCTCTAAGCCCACAGTCTTCTGTCTGTTTGCTGTTTCCCTCAGGCACTCCATCACTAAGGGGACAGCCTTTGAAAGGTCCCTGTGTTGGCAAGCATTCTATCATAGTTCCAGCTCCTTGCTTCACAGAGCTTAAAGGCTCCCCGTCCATCCTGACGGTGGGTGTGAAAACCCAAGCTAAGTTAAGAGACTATTGCTTATCCTCTCTCCTCACTTCACCCAGGGACAGCAGCTCCAGCACTTAGCCCTCTAATTTTCAGTTTCCTATTTATTTGGGATACTTGGGGGATTTCCCTTTCTTTTCTGCAGGTTCAGTTGTGCTTTTGGAAATGTTTTGTTACATGTTATCTGACATTAACAGGCATTTGTAGTAGGAGGACTGTTTTCTTCCACCATCTTCCCAGAATCAGAACTCTGTCATTAGTTTTAATAATACATTTCCTGCAGTTTTAATTTTCACTAAACTTTTTCTATATGTGTGTTATCTTTGGTGTGCTAGACTTTATATGTACACTATCTTATTAGTGCCTTTTGGAAAGTGTGTTTTATTTTAAGAAATCTGTTTCTTAGTTTATTAAATCACTTGAATGATAAATTCAAATAAGTTAAAAAGTTTAAAAGAATTGTGGAAATTTTAATGGCTGTTAGTTACTAATAGAAGTGCTTTATAATCATTGTTAATTCTTTTTTCTCCCTAGATTCTCTGCCTTGTAAATGTTAGTCACAATGGTGTGAGTGAATCAGAATTGATGGAATTCTATCCTGAGCTATCCTGGGCTGTCTTGACCTCCCTTATTCACAGTTTACACAAAATGTGTTTGTTGACTTATGGTTGTGGTTTGCTCAAGTTTCAACATCTACAGGTAAATGTTATCTTAATAAGGTTTTTTCACTTATTGAAATGTCCACATATCATCGCATATGTATTATGCTATATAATACCACATCATTTCAAATATTTCAATTACAAGACAAAATTGAAATCTCAAATTTGGCATTACAAAAATTTTTTCCAGTGATTTTAGGTTAGATACCAAATTTGGCTAATATTATTCCTATGAAGTAAGTACCTTTGTGAAATGGCTATTACTTTAAAAGGTAGTTTTTTCAATTTTATATTTCATTGAATTGCTGGTATATTATATATGTTTTAAGAACTTGGGCTCTGTAAGTCACTCTGCCTCAATACACAGCCCAGCTCTTCACAGCTTAATGTAACCTTGGGCAAGTTCTCTGAGCCTTGGGCAGATGTTTGCAGCTTACCTCAGGGGTTGTAAAGATAATTAATTGAGGTGGTAAATAATTAATTGATCCTGGTAAGGTCCTAGACATGATGTCTAGCACATAGTAAATAATGACTAATATAACTTTTTTTTTTCCATATTCTAGTTTGCATCTGCTGATACCAAACTCCTGATCCTTCCCTCTTCCCACACCCTTCCCTTTGGAAACCACAAATCTGTTTTCTGTGTCTGTGAATCTGTTTCTGTTTCACAGATATGTTCATTTTTGTCATATTTTAGATTCCACATACAGTATTTGTCTTTCTCTTTCTGACTTACTTCACTTAGTATGATAATCACTAGGTCCATCCATGCTGCAAATGGCATTATTTCATTCTTCTTCATGAATGTCCATCTGTCAATGGACATTTAGATTTTTTCCATGTCTTGGCTATTGTAAATAGTGCTATTGTGAACATAGGGGTGTATATATCTTTTTGAATTATAGTTTTGTCTAGAAATATGCCTAGGAGTGAGATTGCTGGATCATATGATAATTCTATTTTCAGTTTTTTAAGGAACCTCCATACTGTTTTCTATAGTAGCTGCACCAACTTACATCCTCACCAACAGTGTAGGAGGGTTCCCTTTTCTCCACACCCTCCCCAGCATTTGTTATTTGTAGACTTTTTAATGACGGCCATCTGACTCGTGTGCGGTGGTACCTCATTGTAGTTTGATTTGCATTTCTCTCATAATTAACGATGATGAGATAATTTCACGTGCCTATTGGCTATCTGTATGTCTTCTTTGGAGAAAAGTCTATTTAGGTCTTCCACCCATTTTTTGATTCTGTTGCTTTTTTGTTATTGAGTTGTATGAGCTGTTTGTATATTTTGGAAATTAAGCCCTTGTTGGTCGCATCATTGGCAAATATTTTCTCCCAGTCTATAGGTTGTCTTTTTGGTTTTTTTATGGTTTTCTTTGCTGTACAGAAGCTTGTAAGTTTGATTAGGTCCTGTTTGTGTATTTTTGCTTTTATTTCTATTGCCTTGGGAGACTGACTTAAGAAAACATTGGTACGATTTATGTCAGAGAATGTCTTGCCTATGTTCTCTTCCAGGAGTTTTATGGTACCATGTCTTTTATATTTAAATCTTTAAGCCATTTTGAGTTTATTTTTGTGTATGGTGTGAGGGTGTGTTCTAACTTCACTGACTTACATGTGGCTGTCCAACTTTTACAACACAACTTGCTGAAGAGACTGTCTTTTCCCCATTGTATGTTCTTGCCTCCTTTGTTGAAGATTAATTGACAGTGGGTGTCTGGGTTTATTTCTGGGCTCTCTATTCTGTTCCAATGATCCATATGTCTGTTTTTGTGCCAATACCATGTTTTTGATTGCTATAGCTTTGTAGTATTGTCTGATGTCTTTGTTCTTTGTCCTAAGAATTGCTTTGGCAATTCTGGGTCTTTTATGGTTCCATATACATTTTAGGATTACTTGTTCTAGTTCTTTGAAAAATGTCATGGGTAATTTGATTAGGATCACATTAAATCTGTAGATTGCTTTTGGTAGTATGGCCATTTTAACAATATTAATTCTTCCAATCCAAGAGCATGGGATATCTTTCCATTTCTTTGAATCATCTTCAGTTTCCTTTATTAATGTTTTGTAGTTCTCAGCATAAAAGTCTTTCACCTCCTGGGTCAGGGTTATTCCTCCATATTTTTTTTTTTTGGATGTGATTTTAAAAGGGATTGTTTTGTTTTTTTTACATTCCCTTTCTGGTGTTTCATTATTAGTATAAAGAAATGCAATGGATTTCTGTATGTTAATCTTGTATCCTGCTACCTTACTGAATTTGTTCATCAGTTCTAATAGTTTTTGTGTGGAGTCTTTAAGGTTTTCTATATATAGTATCATGTCATCTGCATATAATGACAATTTTAACTCTTCCCTACCAATTTGAATACTTTTACTTTTTTTCTTGTCTGACTTCTGTGGCTAGGACTTCCAATACTATGTTGAAGAGAAGTGGTGAGAGTGGTCACCCTTGTCTTCTTCCAGATTTTAGCGGGAAAGTGTTTATCTTTTCACCATTGAGTATTATATTGGCTGTTGGTTTGTCATAAATAACTTTGATTATGTTGAAATATGTTCCCTCTATACCCACTTTGGTAAGAGTTTTTATCATGATTGGATATTGAATTTTCTCAAATGCTTTTTCTGCATCTATTAAGATGATCATGTGATGTTTGTCTTTTCTTTTGTTGATGTGGTGTATCATATTGATTGATTTGCGTATGTTGAACCATCCTTGTGACCCTGGGATGAATCCAACTTGATTGTGGTATATGATCTTTTTTATGTGTTGTTGGATTCAGTTTGTTAACATTTTTGTTGAGAATTTTTGCATCTATATTCATCAAAGATATTGACCTGTAATTTTCTTTTTTAGTAGTGTCTTTGTCTGGTTTTCGTATCAGGGTGATGGTGGCTTCACAGAGTGTTTTTGGGAGTGTTCCTTCCTCTTCAGTCTTTTAGAAGAGTTTGAGAAGGATTGGTATAAGTTCTTCCTTGTACATTCAGTAGAATTCCCCTGTGAAGCCATCTGACCCAGGACTTTTGTTTGTAGGGAGTTTTTAAATTACGGATTCTATTTCACTTCTAGTTATCAGTCTGTTCAAGTTACCTATTTCTTCTTGATTCAGTTTTAATGGGTTGTATGTTTCTAGAAAGTTGTCCATTTCTTCTAGGTTGTTGAATTTGTGGTAATTGTTCATAGTATTCTCTTACGGCCTTGCACCAAAAAATATTAAACCCACACAGCCTAATCAGGGATGCTGCCATGTAAAAATAGCCCTCCAAGACCACAGTAGAAAATTGTTTCTCCTAAACTCATAGAGCAAGAGAAATATAAGTAAAATGAATCAGAGGAACCACTCCCAATTAAAAGATCAAGAGAATTCCTCTTAAAGAACAAACAACGAAACAGACCTCTTCAGTCTAATAGACACTGAGTTCAAAAAAGAGGTAATGAAAATACTGAAGGAATTAAGAAGGACTATTGATAGAAATACAGATTACTGTAAAAAGGAACTAGAAACTATAAGGAAGAGCCAAGAAAAATTAGAAAATTCACTTGCTGAAATCAAAACTGAGCTTAAGACAATGAATAGCAGAATGAATAATGCAGAAGAATGAATAAGTGATCTGGAAGATAGAATAATGGAAATCACCCTATCAGAACAGCAGACAGAAAGACAAATGAAAAAAAAAATGAAAGCAATATAAGAGACCTATGGGATAATACAAAGCATGCCAATCTATGCATAATAGGGATCCCAGAAGTAGAAGAAAGAGAAAAGGGGATTGAAAATGTATTTGAAGAAATTATGGCTGAAAACTTCCCAAACCTAAAGAAGGAAACAGATATCCAGGTTCAGGAAGCACAGAGGGTCCCAAACAAGACAAACCCAAACAGACCTACACCAAGACATATTATAATAAAAATGGCAAAAGTTAAACATAAAGAGAGGATTCTAAAGGCAGCAAGAGAAAAACAAAGAGTTGATTACAAGGCAACCCCCATAAGGCTATCAGCTGATTTCTCTACAGGAGTGTTGCAAGCCAGAAGGGAGTGACAAGATATATTCAAAGTTCTGAAAGGGAAAAACCTGCAACCTAGGAAATTCCACCCACCAAGATTATCATTTAGAATAGAAGGAGAGATAAAAATTTTTCAGCCAAGCAAAAACTAAACCTATACTAAAGGAAATATTGAAAGATCTTATCTAAATAGAAAAGAAGTGAGAATCTAGGGAAGAGAAAACCACAATTGGAAAGTAAATCACTTAAATAAGCCAGTACACAGATTAAAAAAAACAATTTCACAGAATCACACATGAACCACAACAAACAGCAAAAGGACAAACGTGAAGATGTAAAAAAGGACATCAAAATCATAAAACATGGGAGAAGAGCATAAGAAAATGTAGATTTTTTTTTCTAGAATGTGTTTGAGCCTATGTAACTACCAGTGTAAGGCAAGTAGATATAGGAAGGGGTTAACATACTTGAAAAACAGGGTAACCATAAATCAAAAACATACAGTAGACTCACAAAAACCAAAAAGAAGAGAACTTAAGCATCATACAAAAGAAAATCATCAAACCATGAAAGGAAAAAGAAAAAGAAAGGGACAAAGAAGAAATATAAAATCAATGGGAAAACAAGGTTTAAAATGGCAATAAATACATATCTATCAATAATTACTTCAGCTGTCAATGGACTAGATGCTCCAGTCAAAAGACACAGTGGCAGTTTGGAGAAAAAAACAAGAGCTGACAATATGCTGCCTACAAGAGACCCATTTTAGGGCAAAGGACACACATAGATTGAAAATGAGGGGATGGAAAAAGATATTTCATGCAAATGGAAATGACAAGAAAGTGGGGTTGCAATACTCATATCAGACAAACAAAATAGACTTTAAAACAAAGGCTATAAAGAAAGATAAAGAAGGACACTATATAATGATATAAGGATCAATACAAGTAGAGGATATTACACTCATCAACATATATGCACCTAATATAGGAGCACCCAGATACATAAAATAAATACTAACAGACATAACAGGAGAAATTGATGGGAATACAATAATGGTTGGAGATTTTAATACCCTACTCACATCAATGGACAGATCTTTGAGACAGAAAATCAATAAGGCAACAGAGATCCTAAATGATTCAATAGAACAGTTAGACTTAATTGATATTTTCAAGACATTACATCCCAAATAAAGCAGAATACACATTCTTTTCAAGTGCACATGGAACATTCTCTAGGATTGACCACATACTAGGGCACAAAACAAGTCTCAACAAATTTAAAAGTATAGAAATTATTTCAAGCATCTTTTCTGACCACAAATGTCATGAAACTAGAAATCAACCACAGAAAAATAAATGAGAAAAAAAACAATTACATGGAGACTAAGCAACATACTACTGAAAAACCAGTGGGTCAATGATGAAATCAAAGAAGAAATTTAAAAATACCTTGAGGCAAATGACAATGAAAACACAACCATACAAAATCTATGGGATGCAGCAAAAGCAGTTCTGAGAGGGAAGTTCATAGAGATAAGAAAAATCTCAAATAAACAACCTAACCCACCACATAAAAGAATTAGAAATAGAACAAACAAAACTTAAAGTCAGCAGAAGGAAGGAGATAATAAAGATCAGAGAGGAAATAAATAACATCAAGATTTAAAAAACAATAGAAAAAAATCAATAATACCAAGAACTGGTTCTTTGAAAGGGTAAACAAAATTGACAAACCTCGGGACTTCCCTGGTGGCATAGTGGTTAAGAATCCACCTGCCAATGCAGGGGACACAGGTTCAAGCCCTGGTCTGGGGAGATCCCACGTGCCGAAGAGCAACTAAGCCCCTGTGCCACAGTGACTGAGGCTTCACTCTAGAGCCCATGAGCCACAACTACTGAGCCCACGTGCCACAACTACTGAAGCCTGTGCACCTAGAAGCCGTGCTGTGCAACAAGAGAAGCCACCGCAGTGAGAAGCCTACACACTGCCACAAAGAGTAGCCCCCACTCACCACAACTAGAGAAAGCCCGCGTGCAGCAACTAACACCCAATGCAGCCAAAAATAAAATTAAAAAAAAAAATTTAAAACATTGGCAAACCTCTGGCCAGAGTCACCAAGAAGAAAAGAGAGAAGACCCAAATGAAACAAGAAATAGGAGAAATCACAACAGATACCACAGAAATACCAATATAATTCTTATCATCTGCAATGCCATGGTTGATTTATACATATAAACAAATGTAAATGAAGTCTTTCACTTGAGTATGCTGTGTTATATATGCAGGTGTGGAATGTTTGTAATTTCACAGGCTTATCTTTCTCCTTTATCGTATATCACTTAAATATAATTTGCTCTTTTTAGTACTTTTGCAAAACACATTTCAGATTTTTAATGTATTCACCAGAAGTTTGAATTGAATTATATTTTGAGTTCTTACAGGAATTCTCATGTCAGTTTATCACATAAATATATACCAAATTTTAAAGTATTCTAATGCTCTTTCTATTATACAACTATAAAATTGAAATAATTATAAATTTCTTTTTACAAATTCATTGTTAGATTGTACAGTGACTTACAGAAAACAGACTGTAATGTTTTTTCTTCTTCTCCATAGGCTTGGGAAACAGTGAGACTAGAGTACATGGAAGGTCCCACCATTATTTCTTCATATAGGCAAAAGCTAACCAACTATTTCACCATGCAGCTAAGGTATTGTAAATGTCCATGTTGTTTTTCTGTAGCTTCTGCAACACGCTCTACCTCTGTGTCCTTATTTCTCTTTCTTGTGTAACTTAATGTATAAAAATTTCCTTATTATTTTAAAAGGTTAAGTCCTCTCCTATTCTGTTAATGCCAAAAGAACAAAAGATGATTATGTAAGTCAGTCTTTTAATATTATGCTGAAGATTTAAACTTAAGTGGTATCAATGCAGGATCATTTTATTATTTTTATTTTATTCTAGTTAAATAGTTTAAGTAGTTTAAAAATATGTGTGTGTCTGTTTATACCTGTGTGTGTATATTTGTGTCTATTTATGTTTTTTTTAATAGTTCAATTTCAGGAAAATAAATTTTAGAGTTTGGTCAGTGGTCCTGAATATCACTTTGTTTTCATAGTTAGATTGGTCAAGTTTCTGATTTTGACCTAGTTTTCTCAGCATCAGATTATACTCAGAGTCAGGGATATATCTCAAATGTCTCTCTCCTACTTCAGCATTTGTCTGTAGCCTTTTAAAGTGATCTAATTGTAGCAATGTATTATTGAATGTTGTCCCTTCTCTTCTAATAGTCAGGACCGAGTGACTTGGAGGAGTGCAGATGAACTGCCTTGGCTATTCCAGCAGCAGGGAAGTAAACAGAAGCTGCACGATTGCCTTCTTAACCTCTTTGTGTCTCAAAACCTCTATAAAAGGTAAGAAACTTATTTGTAGGACACCTTTTCCCAGAAAAACAGATTTTAAACAGTTGTTCAGTGTAACAAAGAAAAATGGCATTTTCATTTAAAAATTAGTCCAGTTTCAGTGGTAACTGAAGTATAAAACAGTGTGGGAGAAATTTTAATACAGTTTGCAAATTGCCACAACATCTACTTTTTCCAAGAGGTAAACAAGAAAGATAGAGTATTGCAGTTTTCATAAAATCAGACCTGGAATACTCTTGAGATAGCTTTGTATCTTAATCTTTCACTGAAGCAGGTTTAAATCCAGACCACCCAGAGAGGCGGTTCATGATGTCTGCCTCTCAGGGTATTCAGATATTTCAAAGTATAGCCTTCAAAACAGACTCTGGGCTCTACAGAGAATCTGACTAGTGTCAGAATTTAAAGAAAGGATTACCCTTTTTCATAAATGTCTTTTTTTTTTTAATTTTTTATTTTGTCTTTTTGGCTGTGCCCTATGGCATGTGAGATCTTATTTCCCCGACTAGGGATTGAACCCTTGCCCACTGCGGTGGAAGCACTGAGTCTTAACCACTGGACGACCAGGGAAGTCCTTCGTAACTGTCTTATTGTCTCTCCTGGTGTGTTTGAATTTGCCTCCGGCAGAACC